>NC_081304.1:25228159-25892326 GCF_030435805.1 Mustela lutreola | reverse complement strand
AGCCCCACATCAGGTTGTCTGCTCAGCAGGGAGCCTGCTTCCCCCTCCCTCTCTCTCTACCTGCCTCTCTGCCTACTTGTGATCTCTGTCCAAAAAAAAATCTTAAAAAAAAAAAATCTTAAAAAAAAAAAAAAAAAAAAAAAAAAAAAATCCAACTATTTTAGGTGATGTGAAGTATGATATAGCAAAGAGCTATATCATACTTCATATAATCACTACTAATAGCTTAAAATAGAACTTAAAGAGAAGTGATTAATCTGATCTCTGACATCCATTATCTATCTGGCTCTTGAGATTGGACCCATCACCAAAAAGATACATTCCAGAAAAAGCCTTACAAAAAAGGTTGGGTGAAACTTTAAAACTAATTAAAATCAGGTTACAATACTTTGTAGCAACTGCCTGTTAAATCACAAAAGTAATTTCTGAACTTAAAGCTTGTGACACTAAATTTAAAAAACGGCCCTTGTTTCCTACTTTTTAACATTTGCTCCATGTTATAGGAAAAAGACCAATGTATGTAAATGTTTTTTTTTTTTTTTTTAAAGAAGAAAAGGTACACCTATTTGAGGAAAAATGAAAGCCTAAGACTAAAAAAAAATGTCCACTGTTTGCACTGCTAGTTCTCTAACTCAGTCTAACAAAAACCCATGTCTGGCCCCCAGAAAACCCACAAAAAACAAATACCACAGAATAGTTCCAAAAAGGAAATGAAGAAATGAATGTCACACAGAAGTCCAGTTTAATAAACTCAAACACAGCAGCACACATGTCGGGTGACCAAACATGGACACAGATAGGCAGAACAGGATGGAACAAGCAGAGCCAAGAAAATGAGAAATAGGCCCTTGCTCTCATTCCCAATACCCATGCAAAGCACAATGGCCCAGTCAATACAAAATGAAAGATGCTCAAAGAATCTAAAGAAAATACAGAAAGGAGATCCTGATGATTTAAAAGAATTATCTTCCAATGAAGACTAAGCTAAAAGATGAGAACAGCCATGTGAAAACATGCCCAAGACAAAATGAAAAAGTCCATTAATAGTGCTGTGAATAGTGCATTCCAGCCACTGGAATGCCACCAAAAACCAAAGGGAAAAGTTCAAAGGAAAATGCATGTTGTTTCAATAGAAAACATGGTTAAGACAAGGTAAGGTATTCAACTTCCACAAACTCAGAACTTCATTACACAGGTAAATGAAGGCTGCACACGAGAATCAATGCAACACAACACACTGACTCTGCAAGACATACTATTGAACACGCAGCAGATAAAAAAAACTGTTGCCAATAAATAAGCTAATAAATTCTACAGCCTAATAACCCTGAAAAGTAATGCAATACTTGGAAGAATAGAGATGACAAACCGTTAGATGAACAACTGAAGGATGTGATTTTAACATGTTCTAAGAAAATACCACGTCAATTGCCTTTCTCACAGACCAGACAAGGGGAAAATACTGCCCCCATCTCCTACTGAATGCTGCTGGAGTTAAGTAAAAAAAGAACAGAGCTTAAAATGGAACTCTGCCTATGTCCAAAGAAATGTGAGTGGGGAGAAGAGACTGAAAATAGTCTCCTATTAATGAATCAAATTCTCACATAAACTAACCTTTCTCCTTGGATTTTCTATCTTGTTCTCTGTCCCGACTTTTGCTCCTGTGCTTATAGGACTTTCGATCCCGGCTTTTTGATCTTCTTCGATCCCGGCTACGAGATCTATGCTTTCTTTCAGATCTATCATGGCTTCTGCTTCTTCGTCGATCTCTACTTCTTCACAGTGGAAAATAAAAGGAAAGCAAAGAGAAAAAAATGAGAAAAACCTTGCAAAGATTATACACTGTTCAATAATTAACAAGTAAAACTTACCCTTAAAAGGCAAATGAGTAGAATCCTAATACATATTAGTAGTAGAATCCTAATACATATCTACAGTAGAAAACTTAAGAATTGGAAACTATTGGGACGCCTGGGTGGCTCAGTTGGTTGAGCGGCTGCCTTCGGCTCAGGTCATGATCCCAGCGTCCTGGGATCGAGTCCCACATCGGGCTCCTTGCTCGGCGGGGAGCCTGCTTCTCCCTCTGCCTCTGCCTGCCATTCTGTCTGCCTGTGCTTGCTCTCTCCCCTCTCTCTCTGATAAATAAATAAAATCTTAAAAAAAAAAAAAAAAAGAATTGGAAACTATTGAAAATCTAACTTCGGGATGCCTGGATGGCTCAGTCATCAAGCGTCTGCTTTCAGCTCAGATCATGATCCCAGAGTCCTGGGATAAAGCCTCCCATAATGCTCCCTGCTCGGTGGGGAGCCTGCTTCTCCCTCTCCCAGTCCCCCTGCTTGTGTTCCCTCTCTCACTCTGTCAAATAAATAAAAATATTAGGGGCGCCTGGGTGGCTCAGTGGGTTAAGCCGCTGCCTTCGGCTCAGGTCATGATCTCAGGGTCCTGGGATCGAGTCCCGCATCGGGCTCTCTGCTCAGCAGGGAGCCTGCTTCCCTCTCTGCCTGCATCTCCGACTACTTGTGATTTCTCTCTGTCAAATAAATAAATAAAATCTTAAAAAAATATATATATATTAAAAAAAGAAGAAAATCTAACTTCAATTTTTTGAATAGTGCTAAGATAATCACCATCATGCCTTTTCTTTGAGAGGATGGGTGAGCAAAAACAGGGTTGGGGGGTGGTGGGTATTATGCAGGCTCCACACCCAGCATAGAACCCACTGCAGGGCTCAATCTCATGACCCTGAGCTCATGACCTGAGCTGAAATCAAGATTCGGATGCTTAACCGACTGAGCCATTCACATGCCCCATCACCACATTCTTTAAGACTCTTCAATCCCAACTCTGAAACAGTAAAAGGTGGGGGGGGGAGAAGATGCGGCGCCTGGGTGGCTTAGTGGGTTAAGGCTCTGTCTTTGGCTCAGGTCATGATCTCAGGGTCCTGGATCAAGCCCCACATCGGGCTCTCTGTTCGGCAGGAGCCTGCTTCCCCCCTCCCTCTGCCTGCTGCTCTGCCTACTTATGATCGCTGTTAAATAAATAAACAAACAAACAAACCGTAAAGTAGGATTTCATTTTTCTCATTTTTAAAGAATTGGTTATAGAGGTGCCTGGGTGGCTCAGTGGGTTAAAAGCCTCTGCCTTCGGCTCAGTTCATGATCTCAGGGTCCTGGGATAGAGCCCTGCATCAGGCTCTCTGCTCAGCAGGGAGCCTGCTTTCCCCCTCACCCCACTCTGCCTGCCTCTCTGCCTACTTGTGATCTCTGTCAAATAAATAAAATCTTAAAAAAAAAAAAAAAAAAAAAAGAATTGGTTATAAAGCACTTTAGTTCTTACGTTCTGTGTGATGTCATCCAAAGCAAAAGTAGGTAATTTTACCAAAATAACTTATAATTTAAATATCTTTTTAGATCAGTGAGAATAGATGTGCTTAACGAGACCATATGGTAACATGGACTTCCTAGAAGAGTACATCAAACCTCCTTAGACTAGTGGGAAATAGCAAAAAGGTTGCCTTGAAGGTGGCCTGGCTCACTGATTCCTCTCTCATAATCCATCCTAGTGCCTGACAATACTTAAGGGCTTCCCCAGGAGCAAGGAAAGAACACTAGCAACTGCTACTGCATACTCGCTACAAGAAGGCACCGTCTCATGTGTTCCACGTACCTGCTTCGCCTTCTTTCTCTACTTCGTGATCTTTTGTGGTCCCGAGACCTGCTGCATCTTCGGTCTGAGGTTCGGCTTGAATGCCGACTTCGTGAACGACTTCTCTTTCTTCTTTCTCTGTCTCTAGCCCTTTCTTTCTCTCTTTCTTCCTCTTCTCTCCGTCTTTTCCTTTCTCTTTCTTCTCTTTCTCTCTCCCGTTCTTTTTCTCTTTCTTCCCGTTCTTGCTTCTCCTTTTTTAAACGCTCATCACGATCAGGTTCTTCAGTTCTTTTTCTTAACTTTTCCTAAAACAAATCAAGTTTGATTTTTATAGAACTATTCTCTTAAAGACACGATCAAACAATGGTTACTGAATGCAAAGCATGTGTAGATCAATGTATGGAACTTGATAACCTGAAAGAAAAATGCAGAAATTCCAAAACCATGTCTGTATATAAGATACTGTTACTTGGGTAAGCCCTCATGGATAGTCTTTCTCCCAAATTCCTGGCACAAAAAAAGTGAAGAAAATAAAGCCCTATCTGATGAATAGCAAAAATTTATAGGGATTATCATACTTTCAAATAACACAAATAACCAAAGTATCAACAAGAGGCTTATGTGTCTATGTGATCAATTTTTGGACATACTAAAATGAGAGTATTAGCTGTGGCTAAAATGCATACTTGCAAGAAGCTTACTTTTAATTCTTCTACAGTAGCTTTAATTTTGGCATAGCCCATGTGCTGCTTTCCCATCAAATGGTCATCTACTCGGGACTGGGCATCTCCTACTATCAAAAAGGCTCCACACACTTCACAAACTTCCATTTGTTTTTCTTGGGCAGCAAAACTTTCAATTGTCTGAAATGATAGATCAGTTATTTTAAGAGTATTTGAAAAAAAGAGAAGAAACAAAATCCAACAAAGTACTTACAATCTAAAATAGTTTTCAAATTTTGTGACTTTCCCCAAAGCCTAAGAAGCAACTGGTAAACTTTTAGAGCAGGGAAACAAAGGCAACAGCAAGAAACTTTCTGTATCCCAAGGAAGGACTGAGATCCCATCACTCAACTATAACCAATGAAATGCGCGCAAAACCTTGAAAAATGTTAACTACCTTTCAGAAAGCTATCTATTCTAGTCCCAATTCATTCCTTAGTTTCAATAGGTTAAAGGTGTGGCCTCCACATTAAAAATATTTTTCAAGGCGTGCCTAGCTAGCGAGTCAGTAGAGTATGTACTCTTGATCTCAGTTGTGAGTTCAAGCCTAAAATGGGAACAGAACTTACTTTTAAAAAATTCTGTCTGGGGAACCTGGGTGGCTCAGTCAGTTAAGCATCTGCCTTTGGCTCAGGCCATGATCCCAGAGTCCTGGAACTGAACCCCACATCAGGCTCCCTGCTCAGCGGGAAGCCTGCTTCTCCCTCTCCCACCCCCCAACCCCCGCTGGTGCTCCCTCTCTGTGTCTCTGTCAAATAAATGAATAAAATCTATTAAAAATTTTTTTTTGGTTTAACCCTAAAATGCTTAGGGAACAGAACTTACTGAGCATCATCTGTACATATCCTATTCAGTATCTGGGAACCAATGGCCAATTACATTCTACCATCAATATCCAAAAGGTGAGGGGATGCCTGGGTGGCTCAGTGGGTTAAAGCCTCTACCTTCGGCTCAGGTCACAATCCCAGAGTCCTGGGATAGAGCCCCACATCGGGCTCTCTGCTCACCAGGGAGCCTGCTTCTCCCCCTCCCCTCTCTCTGCCTGCCTGTCTGCCTACTTGTGATC
Source organism: Mustela lutreola (assembly GCF_030435805.1). Classification (NCBI taxonomy): domain Eukaryota; kingdom Metazoa; phylum Chordata; class Mammalia; order Carnivora; family Mustelidae; genus Mustela; species Mustela lutreola. Next base: position 25,886,893 of record NC_081304.1, on the reverse strand, counting down.
TCTGTCAAATAAATAAAAATAAAAATATTTTTTAAAAAAATCCAAAACCGGAGTATCACATTCTCTAATTAATAGTATGGGCTAATATATCATAATAAGAAAGTTAAGGGGCACATGGGTGGCTCAGTCGCTCATGCCTAACTTTTGATTTCCATGATTCTCAGGGTCATAGGATTGAGCCACAAGCTGGGCTCCCCACTGGCAGGGCATCTGCTTTTCTCCCTCTTTCCCCACTTATACCCATGTTCTCTCTCTAAAAATAAATAAATCTATGGGCACTGGGAGGCTCAGTCAGTTAAGTGTCTACCTTCGGCTCAGGTCATGATCCCAGAGTCCTAGGACAGCCCCATGTTGAGCTCCCTGCTCAGCAGGGAGTCTGCTTCTCCCTCTCTCCACTCGTGTTCCCTCTCCCTCTCAAATAATAAAACTTTTAAAAAATAAGGAAGGAAGAGAGAAAGGAGAAAGAGAGAGAAAGAAAGACGAACTGACCGACCCAGGCCCCAGTGAATACTCATGATCTAAGGCATGGGTTGGCATGCAGCAGCTAGAAGCTTGTTTTTGTAAATCAAGTTTTATTGGAACACAGCCACATCCTTTTGTTTATGCATTATCCAAAGCTGCTTTTGTAATATAAAGGCAGAGCTTGATATCAGCCAGGGGACCTTGTGGCCTACAAACCTTAAGTATTTGCTGTGTATCCTTTAAGATACAGTTTACAGACTCTTGATTTAGGACATTAGAAAACTGTTCACTGCAATTCTCAACTAGGAATAGGCCCTAGTATTCACAGTGAACAGCCTGGATAAATCAAAATGAGGTTGCTACTCACCGAGGTTGTGGACCTAAGCAATTCCCTCTCTTCTTTTAGCTGTTCAACTAATTTCATCATCCCCTGGGCTTCTTCTACTTTTCCTTCAGATCCTAATTCTTCAATCTAAGGCGGATTAAAAAAAAAAAAAGAAGGCAAAGCAGTCAAGACTCCGTTTTAACCAAACCATTCTTCTGTTCTTCCCCAAGCTTCATTACCATTTCATGGTTGTTTTGGGTCTTTTGGTTTTGTTTATTGAAGACTCTTTGGGTTAAATTTACCCTTCTGATTTTTTTACAACATTAATAAAGTAGATCTGACATGCAATGAACTGCGTATTTTTAAGGTTTAAAATCTGAGGAAGTTTTGACAACCACGAAACTAACACCCTCGTCTAGATAACACATCCATTACCCCAAATTTCCTTCGTAGTACCTCTGCCCAGATCATGGATCTGCTGTCCCTACAGATCAGCTTACATTTTCTAGAATAGTACAGAGATCAGTTTACATTTTCTAGAACTCTATATAAATGGAATTATGTACTTATTTTAGTCTGGCTTCTTTCATTCAGCCTAATTATCTTAAGATTCACCCACAGTGTTCCATGTTGTTGATTCATTTTATTACTGAGCAGTACTCTACTGCACGGATACATCACAGCACTTAACTGACAGATGTTTGAGCTGGTTCATTTAGGAATTTTGCCAATTACAAACAAAGCCGTTACGAACACTGGTAATACAACTCTGTAAACATATGCTTTTGTTTCTCTTGGGTCACTAGGACTGGAGTGACTCATGGTGGATTTTTTAACTTTTTAAGAAACCTACGGTGTGCCTGGGTGGCTCAGTGTGTTAAGCCTCTGCCTTCAGCTCAGGTCACAATCTCAGGGTCCTGGGATGGAGCCCCATGCCCTTCATCGGGCTCTCTGCTCAGCAGGGAGCCTGCCTCCCCACTCCCCCTCTGCCTGCCTCTCTACCTACTTGTGATCTGTTAAATAAATAAAATCTTAAAAAAAAAAAAAAAAAAAGACACCTTTGTATTGGGGCACCTAGGTGGCTCAGTGGGTTAAGCCTCTGCCTTCAGCTTGGGTCATGATTTCAGGGGCTTGGGATCAAGCCCTGCATTAGGCTCCCTGCAGGGAGTCTGCTTCCCCCACCCCTCTGTCTACTTGTGATTTCTGTCAAATAAATAAAATCTTAATTAAAAAAAAAAAAAAAAAAACCTACAATTTTACAAAGTGGTTATACCATTTTACATTCCACCAGCAGTGTGGGTTAGTTCCAGTTTGCCCAAATCTTCATTAACACTTGGTAGATGGTCTGTTTAATTGTAGCCATTCTGACAGACACATAGTAAGTATCTCATTGTGGTTTTGTGTTTCCCTAATGACTAATGACTTTGAGCACCTTTACATATACATATTTGCCACCTTTTATCTTTGGTTAAGTATCTATGCCAAATGTTTTGTTATTAATGTACACAACTCTTACCTGCTGTAGGAGTACATCAATTTTATCTGTCAGAACCTGAATTTTTTCTTCATTTTTGCCTGTTGGGCCAGCCGCCTATTAAGAGATAATAAAATGTATTATCAGTGGGGCACCGGGGAGGCTCAGTGGGTGGGGCCTCTGCTTTCGGCTCAGGTCATGACCCTGGGGTCCTGTCGTGCCCCCACTGTGCTCTCTGCTCAGTGGGGGGCCTGCTTCCCCCACCCCCCTGCCTATCTCTCTGCCTACTTGTGATCTGTCAAATAAATTAAATAAATAAAATAAAATGCATTATCAGTAAGTAAAAAACAAATATTCAAGCTTTCACATACCATACATAGTATCTGTATTTAACAGTTAAAATATTGAGTCACAAGAATAATTATCTTCAATTTCTGGTACTCAATTACATATTTTGTCAGTTATGGATAATGAGAAAAATCTTAACGAGTAGCAAAATGAATATTATTAATAAAGACTGAAAAAGGGGTGCCTGGGTAGTTCAGTGGGTTAAAGCCTCTGCCTTTGGCTCAGGTCATGATCCCAGGGTCCTGGGATGGAGCCCTGCATTGGGCTCTCTGCTCGGCAGGGAGCCTGCTTCCTCTTCTCTCTCTGCCTGCCTGTCTGCCTACTTGTGATCTCTGTATGTCAAATAAATAAATAAGATCTTTAAAAAAAAAAAAAAAACCTTAATAAAAATAAATAAAGACTGAAAAAAATGAATGCCCTTTAAGTTTATATCATTCTAAAAGAATACAAATTAGAGGCGCCTGGGTGACTCTGCGTTGAGCCTCTGCCTTCAGCTCAGGTGATGATCTTGGGGTCCTGGGATGGAGCCCCCCATCGGGCTCTCTGCTCGGCGGGGAGCCTGCATATCCCTCTCTCTCTCTGTTTGCCTCTCTGCCTATTTGTGATCTCTGTCTGTCAAATAAATAAAATCTTAATTAAAAAAAAAATACAAATTAATGAACTTAACCACAAGTTTCAATACTAGGGAGGTCTGTGGGTGTCAAGAGTAAGGACACTTTACAAAGACTACAAACTAATTTCATACGCACCCCAGAGGACTGCTGGTTTTGAGATAATGCCAAACGAGCATGGCCTCGTCTAATTCTACGTTCTACTTCCGCAAGTAAGCTCTGTAAATATCGCAGAAAATCTCTCTCATAGCCAACCTTCATAAAACGAGAACTCTTCTCATACCTGGTTAAGGATAAAAATTAATAAGCATTACTTTCTTTCCAAATCTTTATCCGTTACAACTCACATATTCTATCTTAACTAATCTTATGAACTGTTGCATTTACTCTGAAGAGTAAACCCATATGTAAGAAGTCAATTTCTAGGGGCACCTGGATGGCTCAGTGGTTAAGCATCTGTCTTCAGCTCAGGTCATGATCCCAGGGTCCAGGGATCAAGCCCCACCCACATCAGGCTCCCTGCTCTGTGGAAAGCCTGCTTTTCCCCTTCCCACTTCCCAATTGTGCTCCCTCTCCTGCTGTGTTTCTATCAAATAAATAAATAAAATCTTAAAAAAAGAAAGAAAGAAAGTCAGTCAGTCAATTTCTAGTCTCTCATCCTGGTGAGAAGAAGACAAGTACTTAGCATCATGTCTGGTTAAGAGCATGGACTTTACAATAAGGCAAAGCTAGGTGCTTTAACACCAGTTCTATCACAATACTGGATCTATGACCCTGGCCCCAGGACAAGTCTCATTTATAAAATCAGGATTATGAGAAAAAAGAAGGAAAAAAAAAAAGAAAAAAAAACAAAACCTAACATGATAGAGAAAAAAGCTTAGGATACAGTAGTGCTTAAGCATAAAATATGCACTCATAAGGTAGCTAATCATATCATTTTTGAAGCTATGATTTTCTACCATCCCAACTAATGAACAGAACCTCGGCAAGACATTCATTTTATACTAATTTCAATACGTCTTCAATCCTTGTCCCCTAAACCAAAGAATGATGAAGGGGGAAATGACCAAAAAAGATAGCTTACTGTTTTCGAAGGTTTTCATCATGAATTTTTTCACAAGGACCTGAAAAAAAAGATGAGAAATATGAATGTATAAATTATTGGTGATGTTAACCATCTTTTCTCTTGCCAAAACTAAAGGAAGTTCTTAAAAAAAAGGAAAACAAGACCCATTTCATCACAAAATAGTCTGTACACACCTATACTGAGCCTAATGTATCACAAAGTAATGTGCCCAAGTAAACACATGAAAATTGTTCTCCTTAATCTTCAAGATCAGTATAATAGAGAGAGACTATATGATAAGGAAAGAGAAGAAAAAAGAAGAGGAAGTTGAAGAAAAGAGAAATTGTATCCTCTGCCATCCAGTGAAACTGTGAGGAGGGTGAACCACTCATTTTTTACTAATCTGGGGTGTCTGCAAATGAAGCCAAATAATACAAGAATGCTCAAGGACCTACTCCTTCCTAACTCCAGAAGGCAACCAATTTCAACCATGTCACCTTTGCCTTCTGGAATTTATTTCCATATTTCTAAACTATTTTGCTTTTTCTTAATTTATATTAGACATCAAAATTTCAGGTAAAAAAAAATTTAGTTAGTTAAATAAACACTTTACATTTTGACTATGCAAGTACTGTTACCCACTGAGCCAAACAAATGCTGAGGCATTATGATGACTTAAGATATGCTTCACATTTCTGTTGGAATTCTTTTCATTTGTTTAGATTTCTGTATTTCTGAACTCTTCTCAAACACTTTAAGTCAGCTACAGAAATTCTCTCAAGATTCCGAATCTATCAGATAATCAGCTTCAGTTTTGCCCCTGAGGTTTCGTTGTGCTTCAGTCTAGGCTAAGCTCACTAATAACGGCTGTCATCCTGAGAGGTTCTTTTTCTGTCTGTATTAAATGCAGTTTACTGGATCTCTTGTTTTTCTCCTTGGTTTTATACCCATGTATTGGTAGCATCTCCAGAGAAAAGAATCATGGGAGGTAAATTTTGTGAGATCTTATATGTCTGAAAATGTCTTTTTTCTCTCTCATACTTTGGAGTTTGGTTATTAAGCTAACCTAGGAAAATTATTTTTTCACGCAGAATCCTGAAGGTTTATCTCCCAAAGTCTTCAAACTTCTGGTGGTGTTACTGACAAATCTGAGGCCATTCTGATTCATAATCCTGTGTGTCCCTGCTCAACTCCCACCATTCTGAAACTTCAGTGGTTTTTGAATGGTGCCTTTGAATGGATTTTTTTTCATCCAGTGTGCTCTGAGCATTTGAAGGACCCACTCAATCTATAGACTACTGCCCTTCAGTACTGCAAAATCTTTAATTTCCTCCCTTCTGCTTTCTCTAGAACTCCTAACTAGTGTTGTACTGATGTTATTTTTTCAAATTTTAATCTTTTCTGTTTGATCACCCATCATTCCAGCGAATTTCCTTGATTTTATTCTCAAACCTTTACACTGATTTTTATTTCACATTTCTTCAGTCCTAATTTCCAAGAGCTCTTTTTGGTTTTTCGAAAGTTCCCTTTTTATACAACATCCTATTCCTTATATACACCCTTATTTCTCTGAGGATACTAAATTTATTTAAGACATTTGGTATTTTAGGGCACCGGCCTGGCTCACTCCATAGAACATGCAACTCCTGATCTCAGGGTTGTGAGTTCCCCTATTGGGTATAAAGCTTACTTAAAACAACAACAAAGTATCTTTTCTTCTGCTTTCCCCATTATCTCTAATTCCACTAAACTTCCCCAGCCCCAGTTGGTTTCATTCATCTGTTGTGTTGAAGGTTTTCTTTGCATCTAACTGGTATTCCTTGGCCGGCAACCACTTCCAAAATCTAACTGGAAGTTGGTATGCATAGGCAGGGTTTGCCAACTAATGGGCTTCACCACAGGAAAATCAGGCAGCAAAATTCTTTTAGGAGATTCCCCAAGGGTCAGTACCTTAGATCATTTCTCTGGAACTGTTCACTTTCTCTAAAGAATCCTCTTCTCTTCTGCCTGGGGAAAAACATCTGGCTGTATCCTTCTAGGAACAGGGCAGAGGAAGGGAATGGGAAAACCCCACTATTAAGAATATAGACTTAACTCTCTTAATAAGTCTCATTTTTAATCATTACTGCCCTGTGCTGTGTCTGGAATCCCAACAGCAAGATTTGTCCAGCCCTAATGTGTTTACAAGACTCTAGGGCAAGCACTGTGCTTAAAATAATTAACTTCTCTTTTATGTTTCTAGAATGATACTAATTATGTATCATCCTTGGGAGAAGAACATCACCGGTTTTTGTTTCGTTTTGCATTCTGTGGTTCAAATCGAACTACAGTCTTACAGGTCCAGTATCTCCAGAAAAGACCCCCTAGTGTCTCCTGGGGTGCAGGGGTGGGAGACAGAACATCACCAGATGCACAGGTTTTAAGAGTCCCTCCAGGGACATGTGGCAATGTCTTTTTAGTTGAAGACGTTTTAGCTGTCACAGTTGAGGGGTGCCACCGGCATCTAGTGGGCAGAAGCCAGGAATACTACTAAACATTCTACAATGCACAGGACAGCCCCCTAAAACAAAAATATCCAGCTCAAAATATCAAATGTCACAGGTGAGAGACCCTAACTGGACTTATCTTTCATTTTTAGCCCATGACTCAACTCTGCTATGATACCTGGTGCCTCCAAATGCTGAACCTATTCAGGGTTCTGCTGATCAAACACTTCCTTTTAATATCCCACTCTGCAGGCTTTTAGGGTAGAGGTTGTTCTGCTCTGTTGAGTTTGCTGCTACTCTTCCATCCACTTGTCATCTTCCAAAAATTCGTTGATATCGCTAATTGTTACCTCTTCTTCTGTTTATACCTTTTTTGTTTTTAAATTTTCATTTTAGTGGAGGGTTTGGGGAGGAAGTAGAAATAGACATGTATGTTCACTTAAGCCACCATATTTAACTACACTGGCATTTATTAAAATACGTTCAAAAATCTAAGCCAAGAAAGAAATTATTTTATCAACAAACCTTATTTAAGAGAAAACTTTTTGGAATTTATAAAGTACCAGTTTTTATTTTAAATCATAATTTGATAAAAGCTACAAAGAAAATTCACTTACCTAGATCAGAACGAGTGTTTGTGAACAATTCCGCAGGACAAAAACCACAGAGATAATATTTACAAACCTAGTGAAGAAAAATAAAAGGTACTTAACTTTTAAAAATTGTTCAGCTTTAAAACTGTATTGGAAAAGGGTACCAAACTACTATTTTCTCATTTCTTAACCTTCATCTTTCAACCAAATAAGAACAATTTTTTTTTTTTTGTTAAACCACGTTAGTTAAATTAATGACTTTCCAACTCCCAGAGTTCAGTAAAAAATGCAGGACAGAGGCACCAGTATTTCCTACTATCTACTTTTAATCACCACTCTCCCCACATAGCAACAATATGGAAGAGAACCAGAAGAACAAATTTTACTATTGTGCATCCTTTTTGTTTTTAATAGAATTTCTATTTATCATCATAACTAATAAAACATAAGACTACTGTTCTTTGTTTAAACCGAGTCAATCTCTATAATCCTCAAAAAAGGCTCATCATTAAAAAAAAAATAGGGGCGCCTGGCTGGCTCCGTCTGTAGAACATGCAACTCTTGATCTCAGGGTTGTGAGTTCCAATCCCACATTGCTGCAGACGTTACTTAAAGAAAAATAAAATAAAATCTTTAAAAAAAACCAAGAGGGACAACTGAGTGCCAGGCTCAGTTGTTAGGCGTCTGCCTTTGGCTTAGGTCATGAGTCCAGGGTCCTAGGATCAAGCCCTACATCAGGCTCTTGCTCAGCAGGAGGCCTGTTTCTCCCCCCACACACTCTTCCTGCTTATGGATAAAATCTTAAAAAGATGAAATATAAAAAAATTAAAAATAAAAAATAAATAACAAATAGAGTGAACACCTCCATGGTCCCTCTCCTGACTCTAAAATATAAGCCAATACAAACTTTTTCTAGGAAGGAAATCATATAATTCTTTTGGAATTCATGTAATTCTTAAAATTATCAGTATAATATTTACTGAAGCTTAGTTTTAATAATATTTTTTACTGAAATCAAACTGACCAGATCTGAGTTTGCACTTTATCATATAATGTGTGGTTTTTCTGTAACACTTATGATTACTACTAACTACAAGATTTGTCATAAACTGATACTTGTTTTTAAAAATTAAAATACTTGTGGGGCGCCTGGGTGGCTCAGTGGGTTAAAGCCTCTGCCTTTGGCTCAGGTCCTGGGATGGAGCCCCGCACTGGGCTCTCTGCTCAGCAGGGAGCCTGCTTTCTCCTCTCTCCCTCTGCCTGCCTCTGTCTACTTGTGATTACTGTCTGTCAAATAAATAAATAAAATCTTTAAAAAAAAATAAAATAAAATACTTGTGATTTCCCACAGCTATGTAGTTTTACTATAAAACTTAAGCCTTATTCATCATACAAATAAGACTTTCTAAAAAAAAAAAAAAAAAACAACAACCAAAAAAAAAAACCCCCAGCAGATTCTTGGGGGCACCTGGCTGACTCAGTTGGTGGAGCATGGGACTCCTTATTTCAGGACCATGAGCTCAAGCCCCACGTTAAAAAACAAACAAACAAACAAACAAAAAAGGACAAACATAGATTCTAACTGGTCAAAACTTCAATGTACTATGTCAGTTTTTAAATGAAATATAATTCAAAAAAAATTGAAATGAACACACTCTCAAATCTAGTAAGTACCGCATGTGATTTTAATTTAAAGTGGCCCTTAGGGAGGCCTGGGTGGCTCAGTTAGTTAAGCATCTGCCTTGGACTCAGGTCATGATCTCAGGGTCCTGGGATGGGGCTCTGTTTCTCCCTCTGCCCCTCCCCCTTGCTCATTCTCTCTAGTAAATAAAAAATATTTTAAATAAATAATAAATATACATAATGAGAGAGAGAGAGAGAGAGAGAGAGGCACTTATGGGCAGCTGGTTGGCTCAGTCCGCGGAGCATGCAACTGTTTCTTGATCTTGCAGTGGTGAATTTGAGTCTTATACTGGGTGTAGTGATTAAATGAATTTTTTAAAAAAGATTTTTATTTATTTATTTGACAGGCAGAGATTGCAAGTAGGCAGAAAGGCAGGTAGAGGGAAGGGAAGCAGGCTCCCTGCTGAGCAGAGAGCCTGATTCCAGGACTCCAGGACCCCGAGATCATGACCTGAGCCGAAGGCAGAGGCTTAACCCATTGAGCCACCCAGGCGCCCCTGATTAAATGAATTTTTAAAACAGCCTTAAAAAATAAAGTGTGATTTAATTTTAAGTGACATTTTAATTTTGAAAGGTAGAAAATGGCACTTCAACAATCACTTAACACTACATGCTAAAAACACTGCAGGAAATCCAAGACTGAGTAAGATCGACTCCTCAAGAAGATGACAGTCTAGGGACGCCTGGGTGGCTCAGTGGGTTAAGCCGCTGCCTTCAGCTCAGGTCATGATCTCAGAGTCCTGGGATCGAGTCCATCGGGCTCTCTGCTCAGCAGGGAGCCTGCTTCCTCCTCTCTCTGCCTGCCTCTCTGCCTACTTGTGATCTCTCTCTGTCAAATAAATAAATAAAATCTTTAAAAAAAAAAAAAAAAAAGAAGATGACAGTCTAACAGAAGTCAATAACAAAAAACAAGAGTGTTAGAATACACATCCAACACTAGATACAGAAGTGATTTTAGTCAGGAATGCCAGGTTATCACAGGTGGTGAAGCTTGAACTGCTTCTTAAATTAAGAAGTAGAAAGACTGCAAGACATTCTAGGCATAAGGAAAACATTGTGAAAAAGACTTAACCCAGTATGAAATGGCCAAGTGTGAAACAGGTATGTCTGGAGAGAGAACACCGCGCAGAGTTTGAATCTTGGCTGACACCCACTGTGAACTACAGACTTTAACTGCTTTGGTTTCCATGTATGGAAAAAAAAAAAAAAAGACAATATTTCACAGTGAGATTTTAACACTTAAATTATGTTTGTTACGCTAGGAGAGAGGGGAAAATTTGTCTGATTTTTACACTACTCAAGCTACTTTTTAAAAAATGGTTTTAGGCAGTAGACACACCAAGTAAGACATGACTGGCCATGGGCTAAACATGTGCTTCTTAAAATTTAGTCCAATCACCCCATATGAGATAAGAGAGAACAAATGACCTGCCCTAAAGATATTGAGCTATTTACAGAATCCAGATTAGAACCCCCCTTTCTCAATCTGGATCTATATCCCCTTTCCACTCAACTCTCCTTAAAATACTACTGTAACACAATGGCACATCAAAATATTACTCTACCCATTAAACTCTAGCTACTTAGACTGCTTCTTTAACCCTCCCCAGACACTAAAGATCTTTTAAACTGTCTTTCAGGGGCGCGTGGGTGGCTCTGCCCTCTCCCTACCTCTCTGCCTACTTGTGATCTGTCAAATAAATATACAAACACTACTGTCTTTTACTCAGCAAGTCTTCACGAAATAGCCATCATGGAGTTAATAGTCTGATAACCATAGGTGGGAGGGGCAGATACCTAGGGAGTGGGGTAGGGCCCGAATTCTTGAGATTTATCCTCTTGATAAATCTAAGGCAAGGCTACTGACAAGAGTTCCATCTCAACAGCATTATTTAGTGAATCCACTACCAGTGACAAGAAAGCAGAAATACATTCAAACTTAGAAATCTGACTCAAAATTTTAGTTGCAAATTACTACCATATTAAACAAAGTCAAACTGTCAAAAATTAAAACAATTATCTGGCCTGTGAAACAGTACCAGGAAAATGACATTCTAAACAATACTAGAGGGCTGTGGGACAATTTGGCAGCATCATCAAAATGTAAAAAGTGCATTCGCCTTAGCCATTACCCTTCTGAGCCCTAGAAGTGACTCAGCTTTATGTACCAGAATGTTCACTGCAGCCTGGCTGGTAATGGAAAAAGAAAAAACCAAGGTAGATTTATTATCTTTTATGTTTTTTGGGGTTTTTTTGAAGACTTTATTTACTTGAGAGAGCAAGCACAAGCACACAGGTGGGGGCGTGCAGGCAAAGGAGGAGAGAGAAGCAGGCTCCCTGCTGAGCAGGGAGCTTGATGCAGGGCTCCATCCCAGGACCCTGGGATATGATGCACCTGAAGGCAGATGCTTAACAGACTGAGCCACCCAGACGCCCCTGCTTTTTTAAAATTTTTTTATTGTTAGGGCCTGGATGACCCAGTGGGTTAAGCGTCTGCCTTCAGCTCAGGTCATGGTCTCAAGGTCCTGGGATTGAGCCCTGCATCCGGCTCTCTGCTTCGCAGGGAGCCTGCTCCCCCTGCCCCCCCACTTCTCTGCCTGCCTCTCTGCCTACTTGTGATCTGTCAAATAATAAATAAAATCTTTAAAAAATATTTTTATTTTTAAAGTAATCTCTATACCTGGGGCACCTGGGTGGCTCAGTGCGTTAAGCCGCTGCCTTCGGCTCAGGTCATGATCTCAGGGTCCTGGGATCAAGTCCCATGTCCGGCTCTCCGCTCAGCAGGGAGCCTGCTTCCTTCTCTCTCTCTCTGCCTGCCTCTCTGCCTACTTGTGATCTCTCTCTGTCAAATAAATAAATAAAAATTTAAAAAAAAAAAAGTAATCTCTATACCCAACGTGGAGCTCGAACTCACAACCCAAGATCAAGAATCACAAGATGCCACAATAGAAATGGAAATTGTTAAATATACATTTATACATATTATTACATTAAGCTCCCTATAACTTTCACTTAATGTGTATATACATAAGTTTTTAGGAAAAGAGGAATTTGGCAATGAGGAGGGGAGGCAAGAACAGACTTATTGTTTATTTCTAAGTTAAATTTTAATTTTTTACAGCAAGCATGTCTCCTTTGGGAAAAAAATAATTTTAATGGTGTTAAACTCAGAGGGAAAACAAATCCATTTCCAATATATTAATGGAATCAATCTTTAAAGGAAAGAACATTATTTAATGCAAAGAAAACTTAACACACAAGCTGGGAGACTTAAGCAAGTGTAAGTATCTTAACTCAAAATATGCTGAGAAATCCACCTTAACAAAAACAATCCTTTTTTTTTTTTTAGTATTTAATATTCACTTCTTCAAGGCACAAGCAACTCTGGTCATCCATTTAGACCACTTCTGATCACAAAAGTACCTTAAGAATACCTTGCTGATTTTTTTTTCTTTACCCGCTTGAATCAAACAATGAGAGAATTCTTCCTTGAGCTAATCAAGTATTTTCAAAGCCATCTGCATCATTTTTGTTGAACTGCTTTCCCTAATTCAGTTGAATTCCTAGTTGTTTCTCACCCCACCAGGCCAGCTAGTTATTATTTACGGATAAAAAAGCCTTCAAATCATTAAAGGACATATAAATGTCTTTACAGACAACTATGAGTTTCTTTGGTATTCTAACAACCTTGGATACATTTTTTGTTCCATGAGATAACAAGTCCATTTTATAAACAAATCATAAAAAGGATTTATTCAATTTCTAGTTCTGGTCATCTAAATATTGGAATTTAAAATTCATCATGTTGGCAACAGTCCATCTGATACTCAATCTGCTTAGAAACCTTCAATTGTTTCCCAATATAATTTTAGTCCCAACTTTTTTTTTTTCCTAAGATTTTACTTGTCAGAGAGAGAGCATGAGCAGGAGAGCACAAGGAGGGGGAGCGGCAGGTAGAGGGCGAAGCAGGATCCCCACTGAGCAAGGAGCCCACTGCGGTACTGGATTCCAGGACCCTGGAATCATGACCTGAGCCTAAGGCAGGCACTTAGTGGTCTGAGCCACCCAGGCGTCCCAAGTCCGAACTTTTAACAAAGCTTATAAAAACCACTCAAAACCGGGGCGCCTGGGTGGCTCAGTGGGTTAAGCCGCTGCCTTCGGCTCGGGTCATGATCTCAGGGTCCTGGGATCGAGTCCCGAGTCGGGCTCTCTGCTCGGCGGGGAGCCTGCTTCCCTCTCTCTCTGCCTGCCTGCCTCTCCGTCTGCTTGTGATTTCTCTGTCAAATAAATGAATAAAATCTTAAAAAAAAAAAAAAAAAAAAAAACACTCAAAACCGATTCCTGCCCATTTATCAACATGCTCCCTTCCCCAACAAAAAAAGAACATGAGGGCCACCTGGGTGGCTCAATGGGTTAAGCCTCTGCCTTTGGCTCAGGTCATGATCTCAGGGTCCTGGGATCGAGCCCCACATCGGGCTCTCTGCTCAGTGGTGAGCCTGCTTCCTCCCCCACCCCCGGCGCGCCTGCCTCTCTGCAATCTGTCAAATAAATAAAATCTTAAAAAAAAAAAAAAAAAGAACACGGGCTCCAGCCATAGTACTGTTCACAATTTTTCAGGCCTAAGATTTTTTCCAGCCCCTGGTTAACTAACATCTGTCTTCTCTCCCACTCCCTGAGGCCAATTCCTATTAATCCTTCAGGTCCCAATATTGAAGGGCCACTTGAACAGGCCTCTCCCAAGTACCCCAGTCTAGCTTATTAGAGGTCCCTCTCATGTGCTCTTTTCTGGACCCTACACATGTCCTATGGCACGTACCAAATTATGTTACAAAAGCATGTTTAGTCCTTTACATTTGCCATCAGACTAATGGTTCTCTCAGGCCAAGCGCCATAACTATACTATTAGAGTGCTACATGTTTGTTGAATAAATGAATACATGAAATTCCTCCAAGTTACAAATAAGAAATGATGAGAAAACTGGGGCACCTGGATGGTGCAGTCAGTTACACAGCTGACTCTTGGTTTCCACTCAGGTGGTGATCTCAGGGTCATGAGATGGAACCCAGTGCTGGGCTCAGCATGGGGTCTGCTTTAAGACTCTCTCCCTGTCCCCAAAATAAATAAATCTTTTTTTAAAAAGGAGAGAGAAAACATGAGAAAATTAAGCATATTTCATAAAACAAAGAAGCACTATTACTAACTTAAACTACTTTCTCCCCTTGTGAAGAAATCAACTCTAATGATAAATTTTTCCTAAAGCGATCAAATAAATATTAAAGAAATACCTTAATATTTTCAATGTGATGGTAATATTGTGGTTATGCCTTCTTGAAGTTCTTATATTTTAAAGATAAATAATAATGTACTTAAAGCTTAAATGATAGAACTTCAAAATAAAGAAAAGGATAGGGAATATAGAAAAATAACACTGGCAACGTTCTGATAACGTTGCATTAGGTGTGGGTACATAGAGAATTTATTCTACTTCTGTATATATTTTGGGAAGAAGAAGGAAACAGCAGTTATCTACACATACAAACAGATTGCTGCTTGGAGAAGCCCAACACTTACCACGTACTACAGAGTAGGACCAGAAATGCCTACATTTTTGTCAGAAAGAACATTTGGGTGACTCTAAACTAAAACTATCCAATAAAATACCTAGATTAGATGTCATGCACTATAATTACTAATTTTTGTTTCCCAAGTTTACAAGTAAAAGTGTAGACAGAGCTTTAACTTTTCTTTTCCAAACAACTTTCAGTGTCAGTGAAAATACCTGTTAACATTCTGAAGATTTTAGAAAAGAACATTTAGTTCAATTCCCTCCATAAATTATTAAACCGTCACTGAACAGGTGGCACACTTGAGTTTGATAAATTATGAAAGAAATCCCATTTTGGATATTATTAGAACCAGTTAAATAATCTCATTTCTGGGTTCAGATCTACATGTAAAAACCTCAATTTGAACTATAAAATTCCTGTTATATAATATAAAAATAATGAAAGCTTTAGATCAAACTGTAAAATCTCCCACAAAAAAGTTTAAAGAACAGGGGGCACCTGCATGGCTTAGTTAGTTAAGCATCAGGCTGTTGATGTTAGCACAGGCCATGCTCTTAGGGTTCTGAGATGGAGTTCTGTGCTGTGTTCAATGCCAGCCTCTGCGCTGGGAGTGGAAAGTGCTTAAGATTTTCTGTCAGCCCCTCCCCTTCTCTTAACTAAATAAATTGGGGGGGGGGATCCCCCACAATCTAAATTATTCAGATGAGGAGACGGCTATCATGCCTTCTCTAGCAAAGACTGAAATCTCCCCATGTGGACACTAACTGAAAGGTGCTCATGCTAGGCACTTAAAAAATCAGATGCTTTCCTCATTACTGTGGTTGTTTAGAATTAACGAGGCAGAGCAAACAAACTGCTTAATGCAAAATACTAACATCAAGAAATTGTAAAATATTAATAGGCGAGGCAGTAGGATATATGAATGAATCCTTGGGATGGTATTAAAACTAATCTGACTTTAGCTGAAAACTACTTTCTCTCACATCAAGGTAACAATCTACAAGTTGGAAATGCTGTAAAACCCCAGTGCAGCACTTTCCAAGATTTACCGGGGATAGTGATTACATAAAAACCATTACAAACAAAGGAAAGGTCAGTAATTTACATCACTGATGCATACTTCACTTAAAAATGAGCTTCAAGGGCTATGCGCTCACAATTAAAAACCCAAGACTAATCAGGTGGTCAGGAAGCTACAGTTCACAAGCTTTAGAATGTGTAAGAGGCCACTTAAAGAAAACCCAGATTTCTGGGGCCGTCCCACAGGCCTACAGATTGGAATCTCTTCAGGCAAAGAAGAGAAATCTGCATTTAAAACAAATCCCACAGGTTGGTCAAATACAGACAACCAAGAACTACCTTTACCAGTATGGTAAAGTTTCCATTTCAATTGTTAAACAAAAGGACTCCACCCCGCTGAAATAGCTTTTCCCATCCAGTGCAAAGGTAGCAAAGAAAAATTTCCAGATCGAAGAGGAATGTAAAAATATTTGAAATATCAGGTTCAATGATCCTGAAACCTTTACAGTGTATGTTGGGGTTGTCCATTTTTTCCCAGGATTTTACCACGACTAACCAACAGCCTAAGATATTCAAACAACCCGGAAGTGATGTACGAGCTTCCACAGCTTTATTGCTTTATTTTACCCCGAAGTAATTCAGTCTTATTTCGAAGAGGCCCTGTGCTTTGATCCAGGTCAACATCAACCTTCTCCCCAAACCCCAGCAGACATCAATGTGAAATAGCAGTAATTTGACTTTTTCAAATTCCTGGGTTGGGAATGAAGTAAATCTGTCATTCAGGCATAAAGAATCTTGGTGACAGTGCCGAGAATTTAAAATCAATGAGAAACACCTTAGGGGGCACCTGGGTGGCTCAGTGGGTTAAAGCCTCTGCCTTCGGCTTAGGTCAGGATCTCAGGGTCCTGGGATCAAGCCCTGCATCGGGCTCTCTGCTCAGCAGGGAGCCTGCTTCTTCCCTCTGCCTGCCTCTCTGCCTACTTGCGATCAAATAAATATTTTTTTTAAAAAATGAGAAACACCTTAAGCCAAAGATTAGGGCTGAGATGACAGAAGACTTAAACTGCAATTCCCAGAGCCCCACTGCCAACTATAAACCCATGGTATACAAAGCAATGTGGCAATACAGTAGTATCAAGAAAACAAAGTTTCTTCCACAACATATGTTCAAAACCAAGGAGGCACAGATTTTAGACTGTTCCAGTTGATAAGCAGGCAGTCAAAAGCAATTTTCTTTTTAACCCCAAATACATTATGTCCAAAATGTCCTATCTGCACATCAACTAAATCATAATGTTCTTTGTTTTGCAAGACAAGATGGAAAGATCCCTAAGTAATAAAAGAAAAACGGACTTCACAGTGACAAATGCCTAGAAAAAAAGAGGATCAAAATAAGCAACGAGTTACTCAGCTTCCTATTTAACAAGCAGGGGAAAAACCCCAATGTCAGAAAAGAAAGAAGGGGGGGGTGGAGAAAAGCTTTCAAAAAGCTTCCCCTCTCTTGAAGTCAACAACAAACTTGTGAATTTGACCCCACACAATAAATTTTACCATTACCCTTCATACTACTTTGGAATCAAGCAACAACCCACTACAGCTTAGGCACTTACTTAAGATACTGAAAGGACCCATCTAGCACCGCTTATTTTCCTGAATTACAAAAGAAATTTTACTCTGACCAAAATCTACGTTAAAAAACAAAACACAACTTTTTTAGAAAACCTACTGTCCAACTATACCTGTTTTGATTAGTAACTGCCTTTAAATTACCACGTTGTTTGACTGTAATTGCAAGCAACGTAGGATTCGAATCTACATCTCTTCTCTAGACCTAACATAAACCTAACACTGCCATGTTCAAAACACTTGAAATGCACGGGTATCTGCACAGACGTCAGTCTGATAGAACTGTGGTGGTGAGTGAACAGGACTACAAAGATTAGGTTTAGTTTTGCCGCTTAACTTTGCCAAGAGACCATGGGTGGCCTCTCAAGTCTTATCTGTGAAACTAGGGTTATAGTTACCCTTTACTCATAAGGTAAAAAGGACCAAATGAGTTGTGTTTCATTCAAATATAATTGTCTTATTAGTTTCACGAGTACCAGATAATGATTCAACAATTCTACACGTTTCTCAGGGCTCATCAAGATACCTGTACTCTTATCAAAGGAGTCTTGTAGTGAAGAAAAAAACATGACAACCATCTACAAGAAGAGCTAGCTTAACTGAAACGTGCTGCTCTCAAACGGTATCTGTAAATCATCACGGGAAACCCTACCAAGTTATGACCTCTTGGAATTTTATTTCCTCACGTAAGCATCGAAATGGACCCTTTCTGGAAGTAATACAATGCCACGGTTTTTATCACTAACCCTCCCCAGAAATTTCGGTCTAAATACGACGCTCAACCCAAATAACGGAAGAATGTGCCTTCTTCTCTACCTCATAAGGTTAAAAACTCAAGAGCCGCTAGATATAAAAAAATCTTTTCCCGCGTTTCCCTGCCTTTTTAAGGTGCTATTCAATTCTGCCAAAGGCCCTCTCAGACTTCCTCGATGCTAAAACAACAACAAAAACAAATCATCCCTCATCCCCGGACCCCGGCGGGCTCCTCCCCCGCCGCCACAGGATCAGACACTCGACCCGGTGCGGCCCGCGCCCCAAATCGCGCCGACGGCCGGACGGGCCCCAGCCCGCGCCGCTCCCCAGCCCGCGCCGCTCCCCTCCCCCACGGCGCCCGGGCACAGACCCAAGGCCCGCGGGACTTACGCTCTCGTGGTCCCACCGCACGTTGCTGCGCTTCTCGTCCGGGGCGAGGTTTCGGTCCCGGCCCATTAACTCATCCAACAATTGCGCGGCCGAAATCATGGTGCTTTTCTCGGGCGGCTGCTCCCACCTGCCCTGGCACCCGCCAAAGAAAACGCCGGCGACACAGTCGCCAACCCCTCTGGCCCTCTCGCAGGCCGAAAAGCCTCCTCTAAAGAGGAGCCGATAAGACAAAATGGCCGCCGCGCGGGCGCCTTCCCAGCATGCCGTGCGCGCGCGTGCGCCCGCGGGGACACGCCCAGATCTGGGAGGTGAGGAGGAGTCCGCTTCCGCCGCCCAGGGGGGCGGGGCTTGCCGAAACCGGGCTCGGATTCCGCTTCTGCGGGTAGCAGCGCCCTACTCCGCGCCCGGCGGTACTAAGGGCCACGCGGCTTCGTAACGCAGCACGTCTGCCTCCCCAGGCTCGGGTCTTCCCCGAGCTCTTTCACTGGGAGCCTCCGTGTGGAACCTTGGACTCCGCTCGGAAAATGAACCCTTCGCACCACGGGGTGCAGTCGGTACCATCTTCCAGTGGAGGAGGCTGAAGATCTGCCCTCCCAATTCCGGGTTCCGACCTCCTGTTCCTAGTCACTTGCGCTCGCCTCCTCCTTTACCCAGCTGTCCTCCCACCCCAATTCCCCTGATTCACTGGGTGGGAAATCAAGCAGGGAGAAAGAGAGATAACAAGTTTTCTATAAAGTCAACCAGAGTGAGGAGTTTTTCGGTTTTTTTTTTTTTTAATTACTCGAATTAATCGAATTTTTTTAAATTTTTTTTAAAGATTTTATTTATTGCACACAGAGAGAGAGAGATCACAAGTAGGCAGAGAGAGAGGAGGAAGCAGGCTCTTCTTGGAGCAGAGAGCCCGATGTGGGGCTTGATCCCAGCACCCTGGGATCATGACCTGAGCCGAAGACAGGCTTTAACCCCCTGAGCCACCCAGGCTCCCCCGAGGTTATTTTTAAATGCGTCTATTCAACAACTGAGTATTTACTGTGTTCCCGGTAAGCCCTTGAAGTTTGACGGTCACTGAAGAAATAAAATGAAATCTGTCAACATGAGTTGCGTTAAGTTCTCCATCACAGTGAAGGGGATGGAGTCTAAAGCCAGATCAACCTGGTTTGGTAATCCTGGCTCTGCCACCCTGTACCTTATTTTTCCCCATCCGAAAAATGGGATTTATGGTAACTGTCCTGTTAAAAAGAGTTAACAGGCTCAAATCGGAGTCACTGTTGATTAAGTGTGACCTAATTGTGTGTTTTAATATGTGACCTAACTGCAGTTTTAGCCTCTAAAGTAATTAGAATTTAAACCAATAAATCTGAAATTTTCTGATCAGTTCTAGTGAGGTCATGATAAGACCCTCCCCCACAGGAAGGTAACTTTGCCTGAAACAATCCACTCTTACCTTCCTTGTCCAGGGTCCTTCTACCTATAAAATCCTTCCATTCTGTACAGCTCTTCAGAGCTCCTGTCTACTTGCTGGATAGGATGCTGCCCATTCATGAATCCTTGTCATACAGCCAATTAGATCTTCAAATATTTTAGTTAAATTTTGGGGGTTTTTTTCCATAGTCCCCTATACACAGGATGTTATTGTGATGGTTAAACGGATTGATACAACACAAGACATGTAGAACAGGCCCAACACATTTTAAGTTCCTTTAATCATTAGCTGTTATAATGATCAGGGGAAAAAGGAGGTATGGGTCAAGGGATGCTTTTTTAACATGGGAAATTAGAATATCTTTAACATCAGAGGAAGAGGTGGGAGATAAAGGTTGTAAGTTCTTTTTTGTTTGTTTGTTTTGTTTTTATTTAAAGACTCTCGGGGCACCTGGGTGGCTCAGTGGGTTAAAGCCTCTGCCTTCCGCTCAGGTCATGATCCCAGGGTCCTGGGATCAAGCCCCACATCAGGCTCTCTGCTCCAAGAAGAGCCTGCTTCCTCCTCTCTCTCTGCCTACTTGTGATCGCTCTGTCAAATAAATAAATAAATTCTTAAAAAAAAAATAAATAAAGAATCTCTACACCCAGTGTGGGGCTTGAACGCACAACCCTAAGATCAAGAGTCACATGTTTTTCCAACTGAGCGAGCCAGGGGCTCCAAAAGTTAAGTTTTTAAGAAGGTGGTAGCAGGGGCACCTGGGTGGCTCAGTGGGTTAAGCCTCTGCCTTGGGCTCAGGTCACGATCCCAGGGTCCTGGGATCGAGCCCCACATCGGGCTCTCTGCTCAGTGGTAAGCCTGCTTCCCCTCCTCTCTCTGTCTGCCTCTCTACCTACTTGTGATCTGTCTGTCAGATAAATAAATAAAATCTTTAAAAAAAAAAAAAAAAAGAAGGTGGTAGCATGTGCTCGCTTCAGCAGCACATATACTAAAGAAGGTGGTAGCAGACTTCATCTCTGTCAGCCAGATGGGATGCTGCCCAATTCATGAATCATTTAATAAAGCCAATTAGATCTTCAAACTTAAAAAAGAACGATGTGAAGGTGATCTGACTGTGACATCTGTCACCCCATTGAGCACCAGGGTTGATTCAGCTGATCTGGCTGGCTAACCGGATGTCCCCTACCACACTTACCACTCCATGGGCACCCACCTCCCCCAACCCTGAAGTTAGGTATTTGGTTCAAGAGGACAACCTTGGGGCACCTGGGTGGCTCAGTGGGTTAAAGCCTCTGCCTTCCACTCAGGTCATGATCCCAGGGTCCTGGGATTAAGCCCCACATCGGGCTCTCTGCTCCAAGAAGAGCCTGCTTCCTCCTCTCTCTTTCTGCCTGCCTCTCTGCCCACTTGTGATCTCTGTCTGTCAAATAAAAAAATAAAATCTTGAAAAAAAAAAACAAAAACAAACTTATCTACCTTCCCTGATAGAGAAGGACCTTGCTTTGGTCAAGGTTGTACAAGTAGCTGTGCTCCCCAGTTAGAACCTCCAAACAAGCTCCCAAGGTCCATTTGCAGGAGAACATAGGGTAACCAAGCTTTAGTATTATTAATTAAGATTTTATTTATTTGAGAGCAAGAGAAGAGAGTATGAGCAGACGATCAGGGGAGCAGCAGAGGGAGAAGGGGAAGCAGACTCTTACAGGGAAGGGATCCCGATTTGGGGCTTGATCCCAGGACCCCAAGATCATGGGCTGAGCCAAAGGCAGACACTTAACTGACTGAGCCATCCAGGTGCCCCAAGCTTTATGTTTTAAAGAAGCAAAAATTTAAAAAGAAGAGGAAGAAGAAGATAATGGTGGTACAGGCTTCAGGGCATACTTGTAGCTATTGGCCATTGCTACAAGAAAGGACCTCTCTCCACAGGAGAAAGAGAAAAAGCCATATCAGTTTGTTGATATAGCAGTGAGAAGGAGGAGTTCTCAGCTGATGGCTAGACTACTCTTTGCTCAATGAAGCATTTTTTTAAAGGTTCACCAGTGCCACTATACTACTAAAAAGGGAAAAAAATTATACGCTTGAACCGCCAAGAACTATAAAAGCTGGATGCAAAGTTACAGCTTCTACTCACTAAAACTTTTAAATCTAATTCCCTCATTCATTCCACAAACTTCACTGGTATCACGTGCTCCATGCCAGGCTCTGTGCTCTGGGCCAGGAACTGGATTAGTGGCTAGGAATGCTCAGACAGTTGTGTAAGACCCTTTCCCAGGGAACTCCTGATCAACGGAAGACAGACAAAATGGAGCAGTGACTTGAAATGAAATGTAAATGAAAATACTAAATGCCTTTGGATCTTATCCAGTCACACCCTCAGTAAGTCTTAACACTACAACTCTCCTTTCCCTAGATTCTAAGAGCAGACACAATTCCATGTGTCTTACAAGTGCAGATAACAGGTTCATTCATCTCTCCTACATTAATTCAGTGAGCACCAGTATCATCTGTTTCACACTCTGCTGGACATCAGAGACTCAGAAATAAAAGTAGTCTTTATTAACATCATAATATCCAATTTACTGTTAACACAGATTATATGAGTTTGTTGTTTCCCAATGATGAGAAGGGAAGCGACTTGATCTTATCAGGCAGGGGTCTCCAGACCCCATTCCTTACATGTTACTAATGGAAAATATTAATGGACTGAATTGTGTCCCCTCCCCCCTCAAATTCATATGTTGAAATTCTAATCCCCAGTATCTCAGAATGTGACTAAATTTGGAGATAGGGCCTTTAAAAGAGGTGATTAATCACCTGTGTGTCTCAGTTGGTTAAGCATCCAATTCTTATCTCAGCTCAGATCTTAATCTCAAGTCTAATCAGAGCGTAGAGCCTACTTAAAAAAAAATCAGATATTACTGGTGTCCTTCTAAGAAAAGATTTGAACACACAAAGAGACACCAAGGAAACTCATACACAGAGGGAAGACAGACATCTGCAAGCCAAGGAGAGGCCTCAGGAAAAACCAAAACTGATGAAACCTTGATCGTGGACTTTTTGCCTCCAGAACTATAAGAAAATAAATTTCTGTTGTTTAAACCACCCAGTCTATGGTATTTTGTTATGGCAGCTCTAGCAAGCTAATACAGAAAAGAAACAAACCATAGGTACTACAGGTCTCCTAACTACTTCCCAGTTTCCAGCATGGCCCCCATTACGCCGTCCTCCATCTGCTTGGCTGCCTTGATCAACCAGCTTGATAAATGTAAATCTGGCCGTGTCTCTTTCCTGCTTGAAACCCTTCAATGGCTGCCCATCACCCCTCACTCTAAAATTAAAAAACCAGGGGCACCTCGGTGACTCAGTCATTAAGCGTCTGCCTTTGGCTCAGTTCATGATCCTGGGGTCCTGGGATCGAGCCCCACATCCCCACATTGGGCTCTTCGCTCAGCGGGAAGCCTGCTTCTCCCTCTCCCACTTCCCCTGCTTGTATTCCCTCCCTCTCACGGTCTCTCTCTGTCAAATAAATAAATAAATAAAATCTTTTAAAAAATAAAATAAAAAAATGGCAAGGTTACCCACAATCTGACCTGCCTCTCTAACTTCATCTGCTACTGGTCCCTGACACCCTCTAATCGCCAGTTTCCTACTACATTACACTATGTCCCGCTGCTCCAGGCATGCAATGTTCTTCCCTCACTCCAGCAAAGACCACCCCCACCTCAAGAATCACCAGCTCTATAAAACCAACCTGGACCCTCACTGCCCACTGGCCACACACAACTGATTACCCTCTCTCTGTACCACAATTTTACCTTAAACAAACATGCACAATATTGTAAATATGAGTCTTTCCCTTCATTTAAAAAGAAAGTTCCTGGGTGCCTGGTTGGCTCAGTTGGTTAAGTGTCTGCCTTTGGCTCAGGTCATGATCCCTGGGTCCTGGGATCAAGCCCCGCATCAGGCTCCTTACTCAGGGAAGAGTCTGCTTCTTTCTCTCCCTCTGCCCTTGTCCCCACTGCTCATGTTCTCTCTCTTGTGCTCTTTCTCATGCATGCTCTTGCTCTCTCTTTCTCCAAATAAATAAATAAAATCTTTAAAAATAAATAAATAGGGGCACCTGGGTGGCTCAGTTGGTTGAGTGTCTGCCTTTGACTCGGGTCATGAGCATCCTGGGATCGAGTCCCACGGTCGGGCTTCCTATTTGGCTGGGAGCCTGCTTCTTGCTCTCTCTCTGTCCCTCCCATTGTTTGTTCTCTCTCTCTCTCTCTAATTAAAAAAAAAAAAATTGGGGCGCCTGTGTGGCTCAGGGGGTTAAGCCGCTGCCTTCGGCTCAGGTCATGATCTCAGGGTGCTGGGATCGAGTCCCACATTGGGAATCTCTGCTCAGCAGGGAGCCTGCTTCCCTCTCTCTCTCTCTGCCTGCCTCTCTACCTATTTGTGATCTCTCTCTGTCAAATAAATAAATAAAATCTTAAAAAAATTTTTTTAAATAAATAAAATGAAAGTTATTGTCAGTCATATGCCATTTCTTATTCATCCCTGTACTCCCAGATTCCCACACAGTATATTAATACACAGGAGGTGGCTTGTATTCTCTCCTAACCCCATGACAGTCTGGCCGCCATCGCTTAAGCTCCACAGCAACTTCCTTCTCCAAGGTCCCCAGCACCACCACCTTGTGGCTACATCCATTCTACACTTTTCAGTCCTTTCTTGCCCTTTCTGCAGCATTTGACTCTGCGCTTTTCTCCAAACTTTCCCATTCCTTTGCTTTTCCTCGTACAATTCCAGTGGCTCCCCTTCAATCTCATTTGTAGATTTCTCTTCTGTCCATCATTAAAACATTGGTTGTTTTGAGGGTTCTGTATTTGGCATCTTCTCTCAATACTCAACACACTCCGTTGGGGCTATCCCTGCTATTCCCATGACTTCAGCTAGCACCTTTTACTGACGGACTACCAAATCCCAGTCACCAGCCCAGAACTCCTTTCTAAATGCCACACCCATATACACAACTCTTTGCGGGCATCTCTTCTTACATGAAAATCAGAAAAGAAAGCATGGGCTCTGGAGTCAAGCTGCTTAAGTTCAAAGCCTTGCTCTATCATTGCCTAAGCGATATGATGTTGGGAAAGTTACTTACCCCTCTGTGCCTCAGACAGTAATGAGGGTTTTACCTTATGGGTTTGCTGTGAGAATCAAATGAGATCATCCAGGTACAGCGCTTAGAGTAGTGCCTGGAAATGAATAAATGTTGGTAGAAGCAGTAATGAGAGCTCTTCCGAAGGCTCAACTCAGCAGATTCAGAAGTCAACCATCCCCATACCTGAAACCTTTTCTTTCTTCTTTGACTCAAATCCCTGTAAACGGCACCACTATCTCCCCAGCTGGAAACCTGGGTGTTATCCTTTCCTGACCACCGCTGCCTTCCTATCCTATCAGGGGCTCATCCTTGACTCGACTTTCCTTCCACATACCTAGGATCTCCTCAGCCTTTCCGATGTCCAGACTTTAGACATTCATCCAGTCCGTAGAACAGTCCTGCAAAGTAGGTGCTATTATTACTCCCTGTTTTGCGGATGCACAATTTGAGGCACAGAAAGGTTAAGTAACGCATCTAAGATTATATGAGTGGCAAAGACTGGGAGGCAAATCTGTGCAGTCTGCTTTTAACCTTCATGCTCACAAACCCGGAGCCGGGAGCCCTACGGCTTCTATTGTAAGACTTACCACATTCTGTGGTTGGTCTCATCTCCCCTGCCAGACTCTGTTCTTTGAAATCAGGGATTCTTGATTTGTTTGCAGCATCACCTTTGGTGACCAGAATAGTGCCTGGCAAACAATGCGCGCTTAATACACCCAGTGAGTTAGAGACAGTATAAACAGGGAGAGGCAAAAGAAGAGCCATCGGGTCGCATTCAGTTATGGCCGGAGATTTTTGTTAGTGGACTAAGTTGTTTTTTTCTTCTCTATTCTTTTTTTTAATGTAAGGATAACAAGGAGAAGATTGAAGTCAAAGATGAGCAGAGGTTGATGTTAAGAAGATATTAATATCCGCTGATTTAACAGTTGTTGTAGGGCACGTGCTATAATCCTTTTAAGGAAGGATTCACAGACTGTGGTGCAGTCACTACCCATTTTCTAAAACTGCTTTAAAAAAAAAGAGGCCACTACCTACGCTCATGTCACTCAAAGAATGTTTAAAGGACCCGATTTGGGGTGCCTGGGTGGCTCAGTGTAACCCCACTGCCTTGGGCTCAGGTCATGGTCTCAAGGTCCTGGGATTGAGCCCCCTCCACCCCAATGTAGCTCTCTGCTCAGCAGGAAGCCTGCTTCCCCTCTCTCTCTGCCTGCCTCTATGCCTACTTGTGATCTCTCTCTGTCAAATAAATAAATAAAATATTTTTTAAAAGGACCCAATTCCAGTGCTGCGCACGTCAGCTTCAGATGGAGTATCATGCTTGATCTGAGAATTAAAATTTAAATTGGGGGACAAATAAAAAATGTAAGCTCAAGCTGGGCTCCAATTTGCCTGGGGGGTCAATTGAAGTGAGCAGTCAGTTTATAATCAGCAATGCCTGGTGTGCGCTGAGTGCTGTGTGAATTACTGTGTCATAATAAGCCGACAGACATGGCTTTTTCTCAAACAGTAGCAAGAAAAATGCTTGCTGTGCAGACCCTGGGCAGCCCCAAGAGAGGGAAATGAAAACTCTGTGCCTACATTTGTCTCTTTCCATTTCATCTCCTCTCTTTGTTCAGGCCTTTCTCCTTTCCACCACAGGGTTATTTCCTTAATCTTCCTGACCCCATTTGCTCGGTTCTGACCCGTGCCGCTTTGGAAGATCTCTCCGAGGCACCTGGGCTCAGCAAAACCGTGTTCTGTGTTTCTCCCACTGGGTAGTAAACCAGTGCCAACCCAGGCTCTGAGCCTCGTTGCATTGATCAGGCAGGAGTCAAGCAAAATGCTGCGCGGACTCACACCCCAGCTCTCCCCAGAGATCCCGGCATCAGGGCCAGGATAAAAAAAAGAGAGCCTTCCTCGCTCTCTTTTATCCTTACATGGCCTTCATGGAGAGTAATTAATCATGATTTATAAGCGGTAATAAATTACAGTTTAGAGACTCCGGGCACAATATAAATATTTTCCCTGCAAGCCAAGTTAGAAGAAATCTCTGCCTAAAACGAGATAGAAAACAGCAACGATTGAAAGAAATAGTCGAACCGGATGGTCCCAAGCACTGTCGGGAGAAGAAAGAACAGCGTAATCTACGTCTGCAATTATGGGCCTATAATAGTAGGATCGTTTCAGCCCGTTTCCACGTCCTGCTGGGCAGGCGTTGGCTCAGATAAGGAAAAAGAGCCAAACAGACTTGGGGGGTGGCGGCGAAGAAACACCAATTATTTTTGATGCCTGGTAAACAGCCTGCGCCAGAGGATAAGGCTTTTCTGGCTCTCAGCTATGCTTTCTTCCCTTTCCATGTGTCTGTCCTCCTCCCCTGAAGCAGCGGGGCGGGGAGGTCTAAAAATAGCCCATGAATCACGGCGGGTAATGTTGTGCAGCGGTTACATAAACAGCCAGCCGGGCGCCCGGGCCGAGGGTAGGAACGGAAATTATCTGGGTCAGGGTTGTCACTCCGAATAGGGTCCCCCGCAGTCGGCCCGCGGGAGGCGCGGCCGGGGCGGAGGCTAGGGCCTGTGGCCTGCCGGGAGCAGCCCGGGGAGCTGCGGGCGGCGGCGGGCGGGAGCAGCAGCCCCGGGCCGGGCGCGAGCAGGGCGGGCGAGCCCCGCGCTCTCCCCATGGCGGGGAGCGGGCCGCGGCGGCGGCGGCGCTGACGGGCCCGGGGCGGGGCGGGCGGGGGCTTGGGCCCGAGGGGGAAGATGAGCGCTCTCCTAGAGCAGAAGGAGCAGCAGGAGAGGCTGCGGGAGGCCGCGGCCTTGGGGGACATTCGGGAGGTGCAGAAACTGGTGGAGAGCGGGGTGGATGTGAACTCCCAAAATGAGGTCAACGGCTGGTAAGTGGGGAGCGGGGGAGGCCTAGGTCCGAGCAGCTGGCCGGGGCCCGGGGCGCTGGGCGCTGGGCGGGCGACCGAGGCCCGGCGCTGCCCGCGGACGCCCATCAAGGCGTGGCTCGGCGCCGGGGCCTTTGAGGCCCGGCGCTTGCGAGGCCGGCCCGGGCCCCCCGACCTGCGCGGTGCGGTGGGGAGCGCGGCCTGCCCCAATCCACGCCCACGTGGTCCTCCCGGGGCAGCGCCCACCCAAGCCCTGCCCGCCCCTCCCCCCCGCCCCGCCGAGCCCCGCACCCCACCCGCGCTCCCCTGGCTGGCTGGGCCGGAACCCTGGCGGCCACGATTCCAATGATTCGCACGCTCCTATAGAGCTCACCCCGGTTCGAGTGTTGAATTATTTTGCCCTGGGAGTTTCTGGAGAACACACCTGTTCAGAGCAAAAACGCATAAGCAACCGAGCAAATACGAATCTTATAAATTAGCACGATTTCTTTTCCCAAGACCGGAAAAACAAAAGCAAAAACCCCCAGTCACTTGCATCACTATTCTGTGTCTCTGTTGTCTCACTGCACCAGTGGTTTGCTGCTGCCGACGGCTGCCTGTTGATGGAAGACTTACTCGTTTATCCCATGGAGTGTTTAGCTTTATTTAATGACAATCTTAAATACAGAATTGGAATCAAGACTCTAGATGGCTGCCTGTAGACTGAGTCCTTCCCAGTCTAAAAAGAGTGTCATTTTAGGATGTGCTGGTCAAATTTTTAGTGTTAAGTTCCCGAGTGTGGTGTCATTCTGTCCTCTTCACACTTAAATTTTAAATTTTTATTTGATCCAAGTATCGCTTAACCAGCCTGTTTCACTAGCTTAGAGTTAAAGTGAGCTTGGAAAGACTATTTTTTATTTTATTTTTTTAAGGCTTTATTTTTTTCTAAGATTTTATTTATATATGTCTGTATATATATATAAGATGGATTATATATATATATACAGACAGAGATCACAAGCAGGCTGAGAGAGAGGTGGGGAAGCAGGCTCCCCGCTGAGCAGAGAGCCCAATGCGGGGGGCTCAATCCCAGGACCCTGAGATCATGACCCCAGCCAAAGGCAGAGGCTTAACCCACTGAACCACCCAGGCACCTCAAGGCTTTGTTTTTTAAAGTGGAATCATACAGTTTGGAACTGAGAGGGATATTAGAGATGGGTGGTTGAGTCCAACCGCAGAAAATAACCTGCCCTAGGTCACACAGCTATTAATAAGATAGCAGGGACCACAACCATTGTCTCCCGACTCCCTCAAAGATACCTATCTCCTAAGGAGAACAGCCGGGATAGCTCACCAGAAGGCCAGGAAACATTAGCTATTTTCATTGTGTTTTGTTTTCTTCAAAAGTGTTTGCAAACAAGCCTGCTGTTCTGTGTGTACCTTTTCTGTGGCTCTGTGGTTCGTAAGCTGTGACTCACTGTTTTGGCAGTGGGAGGCAGTGTTGTGTAGAAGAAGGAGCCTGGTCTTTCCCGCAGGTTCTTCTCCCTTTCCTGCTTTAGCTAGTACAACCTTGCCTGAGTCCCTTCATTTTCCAGCTGTCTGAGAAGAGTGTTGTGACCACTGAAGGGGAGGAAGCATCGTAGGAATCACTAACATTTACTGAGTTTGTGACATAAACAAGGCTCTGAGAGCTTTGCCTCATTATCTCTTTCACAACTACTCAAGAACATAGATGTTACTCTCTCCATTTTACAGATGAGGAAACTGAGGCCCAGCACGATTAAGTAATTTCCCCCAAGGTCATGGAATTTACTAGAAAGGAAGCCAGCATCTGACTCCAGACCCTACTTTCCTCATCATGATGCCTGCCCCATAGGAGGTGCTCAGTATATGTAAATTTGAATTTGAGGAAGCTCCTCATCCATCCAGGAAGATGTCTGTTAGGCACCTCATGTTGGAGGTTCCAGGTTGCATTCCTGATCTCCCCTCCTCCCCCTACCATCCCAGCTCATCTTGGTGTCTGGGGTGCTCGGGCCAGAGCTCTCGGTGCCCTTCTCGCCTCCTGTCTTTCCCTCATATTCCACATCCGGCCAGTCGGCTAATTCTGCCAGCTTTACCTACAGCTGTGGTCAGAATTGGACCGCTTCTCACTAGCTCTACCTCTACACCTCTGGTACACAGTCACCATCATCCTGTTGCCCAGACTCTCGCGGCCGCCCCCCAACTCATTTCCTTGCGTCTACCCTTAATACCCTGCAGTCTTTTCTCAGCACAGCAGCCAGAGGGAGCGTAAAACGGAAGTTGTAAGTCGAATTGTTTCACTCTGCTCAGAACCCTCTCATGGCTGCCATCCCACTCTGAGTAAAAGCCTGCAGTCCTAGAGTTTCCGCCTCCTGTCTGCACTGTCCTCCCTCCTTACCTCTGTGCCTCATCTCTGAATTTGACCCTTGCTTCCCTCATTCTGCTCCCCTGCCTCCCAGCTTTTCCCAGAACACCGGCCTTGGCCCTGATTCAAGGCCTTTGTGTTTTTTCTTCCCTCTAAGTCGAAAATTCTTTTGTTCCCTCATCTCCTTTAGGTATCAGTGCAGATGTCACCTTGGTGAGCCTCTCCTCGGTGCTTGATTTAAAATGGCACCATGCCCCTCCCCTGCCTCTGGCACTCCCTAGTCCCTTCCTTTGTTTTATCGTCCCTCTAAAGCATAATTACCACCTAGGGTACTGTTCAGCTCCCTTATTTGCTGACTACCTCTGTTTCCTCTCCTGGAAAATGCGGGGAATGTTGGTAACAGCACTTAACTCAGGGGTTGTTCAGAGATGGAATGAGTTAATAGATGTGAAGCCTTTAGAACAGTGTCCTCCGTGTAAAAAGCATTATATCTGTGTTAACTGTTGTTTTCTTCTTATTAAGCAGTGTGCTGAGTAATGGGATATAAAGGTTACCCTCAAAAAACATAGCCTCTAGCATAAAAAAGCAGAATGGTAACTGCTTTCAATTTGTAGTTGCTCAATAACCACAATTTCAGCACCGATGAATGATGGCCAGTGCCTCTGGTCTGAAATACTTTCCCCGGACTAACCGGATAGTCTGACTGCAAATTTAAAGCCGAAAGAGTTGAAGTTCAGAGAGAGGGTTCCCACAGCAGTTGTAATTCAAGGGTGTGCATACCCCCTTGGCCTTAAGGAACAAGTATAATGGCTCCTGAAAAAGTTGAAAGTGCTCCCTGGTTGAGTTATGGCTGCCCAGAGCCACGCAAGTCTGGACTGTAAATGATCACTCAGGGCATGGGGTTGTGGGGAATCACGCCACATTGACTGAACCCCACTTTACATGGTGATGCTTTAGTTAGTTGGTTTTCCCAGAGGGTCTCAGACCCACTGGCAGTAAATTAGTTTCTTCAGTCTCAAGCTTGTCATGGACAAGTGATTTACTACCAGCAAGTGAGTAGTTTATTTCTAAAAGGGAATGTATTTTTCTCATCATGCTCCATTCATTTTTGAATGGTCGCTTATTATCATTATTCACTCTTCAAGCCTGTGCCAGAGATACACATGCACACACACACACACACACACACACTCACTCACTTAGCTGCAGTTTGCCCATGGTCAAGGATGTATTGGCTCCTTCCACTCGGAGCAGTGTCCACCTTGTTCTTGGTTCATGTGTTCAGTGGTGAAGTACCTGGTTGTCCAAGCAGACACTTTCTTGTCTTCATGAGCTTATATTTCAGATGCTGAGATCAAGCCTCTTCCCTTAATTCTCCCCAAATGGCAATCTTTTCTTCATAGAGTATATCTTAAAGGTACCCAGATAATCTAACTCTAATGAATAATAGTGCAGGATATCACTCTGAAATATCAGTGGAGTGGCTGGCTTTCAGTAAGTCAGAAATGTTTAGGAGGCCAGGGCAAATCAATGTCTCCCTGGAACCCAAGGAACTGTCTGGATAGTTAAACTTCCAGGTTAGTGACCTGCCCCTCACTACTGAACATATTGTTCTGTTCTTTACCATATTGGCTTATTTGGCTATAAACTCTGCAGATATTTACCTCTGTTCAATTAGAGAATTGGTGAGTGAGGACATTTCAGAACAGAGGGGAAAAGTATTTTCCTTTAATATCATTCAGCTTTTGGCAACTGGGGATGAATTTAGTAACTGAGTCCTTTCATTTCTGTTAAGATGGAATTTTTAACTGGCATGCTAATTATATTTCTATGCAGTGTTAATAGCCCTTCAGAGTATGCATAAACCCTTCCTATGTGTACAATAGTAAATAATTAGTTTTACTTAAATGAGTCTAATCTGTTAGAAGAGTTCGTTCTTTTTTCTTCTTTTTTAATCTTTAAAAAGATTTTATTTATTTATTTGATAGAGACAGATCACAATTAGGCAGAGAGGCGGGCACAGAGAGAGGGGGAAGCAGGCTCCCTGCTGAGCAGAGAGCCTGATGCTGGGCTTGATCCTGGGACCCTGACATCATGACCTGAGCTGAAGGCAGAGGCTTAACCCACTGAACCACCCAGGCACCCCAGAAGAGTTTGTTCTTCAAAATTTTGGTCGTTGATGTACATTTTTTAAATGCCGTAGGAATTAAAGTCTGAGTGCGGTGCTGTACGAGAGAACTAGAGAAGCCAACTTTTTCAGAAATGGAAATTTCAGAACCTTGTGTGTGTGTGTGTGTGTGTGTGTGTGTGAAGGAAAGAAAAGGAAAAGGAAAAGACTGAGCAACCGAGATTCGCCTGGGAATATCGACTGTAGCAATAATAATTTTAGCAGCAGAGCAAGCTGTAGATGATTATTAGCCTGATAATATTTATTTATTTATTTATTTATTTATTTATTTTAAAGATTTTATTTATTTATTTGACAGACAGAAATCACAAGTAGGCAGAGAGGCAGGCAGAGCAAGGGGAGGAAGCAGGCTCCCCGCTGAGCAGAGAGCCCGATGTGGGGCTCGATCTCAGAACCCTGAGATCATGACCTGAGCCGAAGGCAGAGGCTCAACCCCCTGAGCCACCCAGGTGCCCTAGCCTGATAATATTTAATCTTCATGGGTCATTTGGTGCATATGAAGCAAGTTGCCATTGTCCCTAAAAAGGAATGTGGCCCTATAAAAACATTGTAAAGAGACTGGGATAGTCTAATGAGCGTCACTGATGGAAGACCACTCAGCAGTACCATCAGGGTTCGCTGGCCAGCCAGCCTTGTGGAAGCCATTGACATGAAAGCTGCTAGGATAAATTGGTTTTTCCCAAGGGCCCAGAATGAAATTTAGAAATAAATTTCAAGCACCTGCTTTCTGGAAAGAAAAGTTGTTGTCAGCCTGGTTTCCTGGTTCTATCTGAACCAGGATATATTTCTTGACTAGCACATGTGATTTGAAATTCCGAGTCACCTCTCGCCTTTTAACTCACTCTTTTCCCTTTCCTTGGGACAGGACCTGTTTACACTGGGCATGTAAGCGCAATCACGGTCAGGTGGTCTCCTACTTACTACAATCAGGAGCTGACAAAGAGATTCTTACGACAAAAGGAGAAATGCCAGTACAATTGACATCAAGGAGAGAAATCAGGAAGATCATGGGAGGTGAGTCTGTGTTGGGGGCAACCTCTGATTTTGTCAAACTAATTTAAGACTCACAGTGGTGTTGGCCGCGATCCTGATGCCACTCAAACCACAAATCTGTTTTTAAAAGCAAAGGTAATATTACCGTGCCAAGATAGCAATTCCGTGTGGTTTCCAGACAAGTCGGTGCTACCGGGTTTTATTTTTTTAATCTGTAAAATTTAAGGTGATAAAAATGGCGATCATAAACCTGATGAAACGCTTTTTTTCTCTTCTGATTTGAAGAGGTGATAAACATTGAACAAAAGATGTCACATACTACTAGCTTTCCCAAGACATTCCTTCCCTGGTGATTTTTAAAGGGCTGTGTAAATGTTATGCATTTTCTTCTTTGTAAGTGGAAGAAGATGATGGTGCTGACAGCCTCCCGCAGCTGAAGAAGGAGTCAGAACTGCCCTTTGTTCCCAACTATTTGGCCAGCCCAGCCTTCCCTTTCATCTACACCCCTGCGGCAGAGGATCCAGGCCAGCTACAGAACGGGGGTCCCTCCACACCGCCAGCGTCGCCTGCTGCAGATGGCTCTCCTCCACTGCTCCCCACGGGGGAGCCTCCCCTGGCCGGGGCCTTTCCACGGGACCACACCTCTTTGGCACTGGTTCAGAACCGGGACGTGTCTGCCCCCTCTGCCATACTCAGAACACCAGAAAGCACAAAACCGGGTCCTGTCTGTCAGCCACCAGTGAGTCAGAGCCGCTCGCTGTTCTCTTCTGTCCCGTCCAAGCCACCAGTGTCTCTGGAGCCTCAAAATGGGACATATGCAGGCCCGACGCCAGCATTCCAGCCGTTCTTCTTCACGGGGGCATTTCCATTTAATATGCAAGGTAAGCCTGCGGCAGGAAGCAGCCATCGCTGCGGGCCAGCCCATGTCCAGAGGTCTAGTGATGCACTTCTCGGTTGGGGGCAGGAGGGTAGAAGGGGCGGTAGGGGGTGAGATTTATGTAGGTATTGAGAATCTAATCTCAGAGTTACAGAAATTTTGCAAGACTAGTTTAAGGAGCTCTCTTTACCCAGATTCACAAATTGTTTATCTTGAAATAGTTAAGTATGTATTTTCCAAGAACAAGGGTGGTCTCTTACATAAGCACCATCCAGTGATGGAGTTCAGGAAATGTAACCTTGCTACATTACCATTCGCTAATCCAGGCCGTATTCAGATGTTGTTGGTTATCTCCACGGTGCCCTCTGGCGACTTTGCGCTCCCCCTCCACCTCTGCCCCCTGCCCCCTGCCCCCTACCCGGAGTCACCCATTGCATTTAGTTATACTGTTGCTCCATTTTCCTTTCATTTAGAAGGTTCCTCAGCCTTTCTCTGTCATTTTGGCCCTCAGTATTTTTGAAAAATCCAGGCCCAGTATTGTGTAATATGATCCCCTATCATCTTTCTCTACATACTAGTCGCTATTCTACCGCAAAGAAGGACCTTCCCTTCACCTCCATATTTTATATCAGTATGAACTCGTAGTTTCTTTACATTAGGTTATAATTCATTACTAGCATTGTCTTGATGTTCAAATTACACCAAATCTGTCCAGAGGGAGCCCCTTTAAGCCAGTTCTTGTGTTGCGTGGACATGTCCCATCATTCTTAGAGTGTGTCCTTTCTGGTGTGGCAAGAAGGTCCAGGCTTCCAGTGTAGCTTTCCCCACCCCAGCCCCAGAGGCAGCTGTTTCTCCAAGGAACCCTGGTTCCTTCTGGCGGAGAGTGGTGTTCAGACATGAGGCTGTGCACACTGGGTGTACTTAGACTCCAGCTGTGTCATGCCTTCTAGTCTACGCGGAGAAAAGAGCTAGGAAAGAAGTATATTCAGGTGCTGATAGGCGTGGCCTAGGGCTGCCATGAGGGATTCATACGTAAAGAGCAAAGTAGAACCCACAGACCCATGTAGGTGCTTGGCGTGGGCCATCTTGGCAGCCAGGCTCAGAATTTAGGGACGGAGGGCTTAGATCCCAGACCCTTGAATAATAGCGCTTATTCACTCCCAAAGTCCAGATTCTTTCATGCTGAGGTATACTGCATTCAGATCACAGTCAGACTGTCTTTCTTTCTTTTTTTTTTTTTTTTAAAGATTTTATTTATTTATTTGATAGACAGAGATCACAAGTAGGCAGAGAGGCACGCAGAAAGAGAGACAGGAAGCGAAGCAGGTTCCCCGCCAAGCAAAGACCTGGATGCAGGGCTAGATCCCAGGACCCTGGGATCATGACCTGAGCTGAAGGCAGAGGCTTTAACCCACTGAGCCACCCAGGCACCCCAGACGGTCTTTCTTATTAGTAGCTTATCTTTCCGCTGTCTTACTGTGTTTGTTGCAAGGAATGTCATCATTCAGAGATAGCTTTATATCCACAGGTATTAAGTCCTTTTAGAGTCACTCCTCTCCCATACCCTGCCTGTGCCTTCCTTTCAGCTCTCTTCCCCTGCCCTGCTCCTGTGTGGTTTGATACCCGAAGCCATCTGGACACATTCACCTCCTGTGCTCCAGCAGCAAAAGTAAATTGTCCTTCTGCACACTGGATGGTTGTCTCCCCCCGCAACGCTCCCCTCTTTTGCTCTGTGAACTGCAGTTTTCCACGTAGGGCAGGCAGCGCAGGAGAGTGGCGGAGGAGCCGGAAGTGGGGCTGAGTTGACCCTGCCAGCGGGGCTGGCTTCTCTCACAGGGTGGTGCAGGCCTTTGGCACGGGACGTGGTTATGTAGAACCGTCTTCTAGGGAAGATCTTAAATTACATGGGCTGATGGTGCAGGCCTCCTCCGTGAACATTTCTCTCTCTCTTTTTTTTAGAGCTGGTACTCAAGGTGAGGATTCAGAACCCATCTCTTCGAGAAAATGATTTCATTGAAATTGAACTGGACCGACAGGAGCTCACCTATCAAGAATTGCTCAGAGTGAGTTGCTGTGAGCTGGGTGTTAATCCAGATCAGGTGGAGAAGATCAGAAAGTTACCCAATACTCTGGTAAGAAAGGTAAGGAAGGTCTGTTAAGCACGAGTGGTTGGTGGCTTTTTGCATTTGGAAAATACCCAGCTTCCTCCTTGGCTGTGTGAATCATAGTTGAGAACTGAAAAGAGACTAGACAAGGAGCAAAGGGTGGTTTTCCAGCCGCTGTCATTGAGCTTTCTTTCCCTCTACTGCGTCTACAGAGATGTGACGTTTTTGAAAGTTGTAGCATACCAGAGAGAATGTTCTGAATTACAATTCCCATGTACCTATTTTTGGTTGGTTGTGGAGTGATAGGTGAGGGTCACTGTACTGCACTATCAGATACGGCCTGTGTTAAGAACCAGGTTAGATGATAACACAAATCCACATGGACACATGTGTGGTCCTCCCAGCACCCATGGCGTCTCAGGGCACCTGGGGAGAACAGATCTGAATGGCCTCTCGCTTCAGGGGGTGCTCATCCTGGAGCAGCTGCTGGTAAGGACTTCCGCCTCCACGCCAACCCAGCTCATACCCCCAGGTTCTCTCCTGCACTGGCCCCCACAGCCTGCCACTGGGATCTTCCTCTTCTCCTCCCTCTCCTCCTTCTCCTCCCACTCCTCCTTCTCCTCTTCCTTCTCTTCTTTCTCTTCCTCCTCCTCTTCCTCCTCCTCCTCCTCATCTTCCTCCTCCTCCTCCCACTTTTCTTGCCGAGCCTCCTCCCCCTCTTCTTCTTCTTTCTCTTCCTCCTCCTCTTCTATTCCTCTTCTGGACCCTCTTCCACTTCTTTTCTCGACCCTCCTCCTCCTCCTCCCCTTCTTCTCCTCCTCCCCCTGCTTCTCCCCCTCCTCCTTTTCTCCCTGGCTTGAAAATGAGCGGAGAGCCCAGCTAGCTCAGTCGGTAGAGCATGAGACTCTTAAAAGGAGCTGAGATACTGGTATTGACACAACACACCAAACATATAGAGACAAGTGACTGCTCTTAACATGCCCAACCTATTTTGTTTTAGGATAAAGACGTTGCTCGGCTCCAAGACTTCCAGGAGCTGGAACTGGTTCTAATGATAAGTGAGAACAATTTTCTGTTCAGAAATGCTGCATCTACACTGACTGAAAGACCTTGCTACAACAGGAGAGCTTCCAAACTGACTTACTAATGCAGCAGGGACTTTCCTCGCTGAGTATTGTGACAGTGCGCATCCCCTCTGGGCCAAGGACCAGCCATAGATGGAAATGCCTTGGGCGCCACTAACATCGTTAGTGTAGCATACACTAACATCGTTCTGCCAAGGTAGGAGGCCCCGACCCCCCCAGCAGCGGTGCCACTCTTCCAAGCCTCTTGGTGCACAATAAACCTATTGCTTGAAGCTGTGAACAGCGGAGAAGTGGCCTGGAGAGGCAGCAGCCGGCAGTCCTGAGTCCCGAAACACAGTTTTGTGTGCCCCGTGGCAGTGAGCTGTCCACGCAGATGCTGAGAGAGCGCGGAGCCTCTCTCGCAGGGGCGCCTGCAGGGTGGACATGCTCTCTTGGTGTCGCCTCCTCCCGCCTCTTCGCAAGGAGGAGCTGGCCACAGAGGAAACTGGGGAAAGCACAGGTACTGGGCAAAAGAATTTTAGTGTGACTAGTGGCTGTGAGGTTTCACATACCCTACTTATAAATGTTACTCAGGTTCAAAGTCTTTAAGAATTCAGTTTCCTAGTTGTAAGTATGCTGTTAACCAAAAGAGCTGCCCCTCCCCCGCCCCTCCTTTGTGAGCCCTCAAGACTGCTTCCCCATCTCTAGGCCGCCATTGCCTGGACCGCCCTTGCTGCATTAACTCTGTGGCCGCTAGAGGGCTCTCTGATGCTTTCCAAAAAAGCGACTACTTTTTTTTTCCCCCCTCACCCCTTTTCAATCTCTAAAGCGGTTCCTGTCCTCTGCGTGTTTAATTGCACCTGTCTGAGAAGAGCACAAACATGGCCGGCCCGTGTTCTCCACTTCCATTTCCCACTAGAAACGAAAAAGCAATTTTTGAAACTGAATCTGTTGCTATTTTAAAGGCTACTGTGGGAAACTGAGCTAAAGGAGATAGCATCTTTATTTTTGTATCAAAGATAAAGGTTATTTTGAAATTATTAGGATTTTTACACAACTCTGAAACCTGTTGCTTTTTGTAAACAAATTGTTTGCTCTTAGGGCTCCCCTACTACCACCACCAGTCCACTTAACAGAGCCAGTCGAGAGCTTCCTGGGCTTTGTTCTGGAAGACACCTGATTAAACTCTGGAACATGGCATCCGAATGTTTTTTTAAAGAGCGCATTCAAGAATTCTTTTCCTCTCCTTCAGTGTCATTAATGGTAAAAGAGCCACTGTCTTGTTGAGACAAACAGCTTAACTTTAGAAGCAAGAACGAGCACACTTGGACAAGCAGGAGGGCAGGGGTTCGAAGCCAGCTGAAGAGCATCCCTGCTGTCTTAAGAAGCTTTTTCCCCATAGTGCCTATAGTTTCCAAAGAAACTGAACTTCCTGTGTTAATTTTATTGGAACACTGCGACTAATTGAGCGAGAACATGCAGAAGATGTCAACGGAAGAGAATGTTGTGCTAAGCGAATGGCCTCCCGCTGCTGCCTCAGGGCCGAGCTGAGGCCGAGGTGTTTTCAAGGCCAGCTTCATGGAGTCACTGTGTCCGGTGACTTACCCGTATTCCACTAGTTACTGATGTGACTTAATCACCCTTGTACAGTGTTTGCATCACTGAGTAAAGGTTACTTACTATCCCTTCTCTGAAGTGCTTTAAAGAAGAAACCTCCCTTGTGTTTCAACCAATCAGAAGCTAGTTTACCTAGACCTACTAACCTTTTTTCCTTCCTGTTGGGAGAAGTTACAATTTACTGATAACACGAAGGCTAGTTCTGTCGGAGGAAATAATCCAGTATTAATTTATGTCTAAATCACTGGGGTAAAAACTCTTCTAGCCATCTAGATCAGTTAGAGACTCAGAGGCAGTGGAGGTCCCTGGCCCGGAGGTGGCCCCTACGGAGGAGTCTGTCCAGGGGCATTTCCCCTGAAACAGAGGTGAGAGTGAGGGAGGGGCTTGGCATCTCAGGGGAGGGCTTAGCTCTCCCCTGGCCTCCCTTCTCCTTCATCAAGTCTCCTGTAGTCAGCTGACTCCTGCGCCTGGCGGTGGGCTGAGACTGCACAGTTGATGGTAGGTGAGTTTAAAGTCTTAATCTATGCATTCAGAGAAATATTTTTATATGCTTTGTGTAATTTATAACAAGGACTTTTTTTTTTTTTAGCTTTGTTAACTGTGAATTCACCCCTCCTCCACCGCATATTTAAAGCATGTGTTCACACTATGTGTAAACATTCACGGAAAACTTTTTTCTTTGTGCATTGCCGACTGTTCAAACATAACAAGTATTATTAAAATCAAATATTAACGGACTGAGCCCATCTTCTTTCATTTCGGCCTCCTAAACAGCATGGCACTTCTCAGCCCAGGGGGTTCAAATTCCTGGACAGCGTTCCCTCCACCTGAGCCGCCTCCCTCCCTCCCGCGGCTGCCGTGGTGCTCGTGGCCTGTCGGTGGCAGCTGGAGATGGGTGTTTTGTATAGCGCCCTTCCTCCCAGTTCACAGCAGTGAGCTTCATTTCCCCGGAGTGGCTGAGCTAGATAGATGGAGGTCATCCTCTGTTAACTACAGGTTTTGATTATGCTATTTACTTTATACAACTGAGCCTCTCCTCTGGGCTGTCAGCACCTGTCAGGACCTCCGTGAGCTCAGAAGCAAACTCCCAAGGCAGGAGAGGAAATACAGCCTTACACCTTCAGGGCCTCCGCGGAGCCTGCTGTCCGAATGAATCCGCGTTCCTGTTGGTCTAGGGCGGCTGGAGCCTCACAAAGCAGACGTCATGCCAAATTGGCCTAATAAATCCAGGAACACAGCAGAGACCTTTTCTTAGCACCAAGGAGAGGCGGAATAATTCGGGCATTGGTGCTTTCATACTCGCTTTATCACAAGGATGGAAGTCTTCTTCCGTACGCTCATAAACATCCTGGGCAGAAACAGGCTGCCAAAAAAAATGTGATTAACCTTTAACAAATGGTCCCGCAGCACAGGCCAACCCAAAAGGTAGAGGAGAACCAGATCAAAGGAGCCATCTCTGCGCCTACCGCAAACCATTTAGGGAAGAAAGATAAACCGTCACCTCCAACCAGTCCCATCAGACAGCAGAAAGGTCAAAGGAGTGAGAGAGTCACAGAAAACTCTAAGGTAACAAAGAAGAGAGATCCATTCCAAATAGAAGGCCTTATGCCAGATGGACTCTGACCTGCAGAAAATGAGTCCACTGTTGGCTTGCTCGGACCAAATTTAATTTACCCCCTCAAGATGTATTTACCAGGCTGGGATTGGCGGGGGCAGTGGGGTGTGTGTGTGTGATGCGGCCCCCAGGCTGCTATTTGCTCCCATATTCAGCTTTGGCCAGACAGAGGAAGAGGAGTGGCTTGGAGGCCTCGCTGCTTATGGGGACCTGTCTGGAACATTCTAAAGGAGCAAGGAAATGAAGCCCCATGCCCATTTCAGCCCCTAGAGGAACAGGCTTGGAGGTCTGAGGGATGACATAAACGTGAAGGTGTTCACAGCAGCCTTCCCAGGAGGCCTTGGGTCAGATTTCAGGGGCTTTCATTCTTGCCTTTTTACAGTATCTGCACAGCCGAGCAGGAATTCCTGGCAATTACCCCATAAATTTTGGCTGTGAAGACGATATATCTAGCCATGTGAATATATGTAAAGTCTACCTCTACCACCTCTCCCCCTACCTCCCCCAAAGGTCCTAAGTCCCAAACCTTGTGAACAGGCAGAGGAAGGCAGCGTTGGGGCATACGTATTGTTGACCACGTAGCTTTATTTTGTCAGTGCCCCGGTTTTAATGGATTCAGGCCAGCACCCCAGAGTACAGGACTCTGTTCCTGAGGACGGCCTGACCCGGCAGTCTGGTGTTCCAGAAGGAAAAAGCTTTACTTAAAAGAAAAAAAAAAAAAAAACAAAAAAAAAAAACCAAACTACTTCAGAGTAGAAAATATGAAAAATCATACAGAGTAGAGAGGTCATTCCATGAGATGATTGAGAACAGCACAGCGTGGAAATAACACCAGGATGGGAATCAGGAGACCGGGGCACCCATCTGGGCTCTGCCTTCAGCCAGCTGTGACCTCAGGCATGTCAGTCACCTCTAGGGCCCTGCTTTCTGCATTTAAAGCATTAAGCACAATTATTCTGGGAGGCACCCAACAGGGCAAAACTCCCAATGGATGCCCCCAGCCTCTGCTATCGAGTCCATCCTGCAGACGTACTTGGAAAACCAGGAATAGCCAGGAGGAGGTCCCGGGAATGTATTCTAAGCAAGTCCAGCATCTCTGGCCATCCCATAGAAGATGCCTCTGGCTGCAATGAGGTTGGCCGGAGAGTCAAATTCTGCTATCGTCCCTTTGTCGAGGACCAGGACCCTAGCCAAAGAGAAGAAGTGGTCAGGGCTCCATCAGCCTAGGCCTGGCCGTCCAATCCACCCCACCCCATCCGGGGACCACCCAGGCCCTGCAGGGACAGGCCAAGCCTCCTGCTTCGGGCAACCCACCCAAAACAGCCGCGAAGCCACACGTGCACGTTTGCAGGGCTGGTTATTTTAGCCTCTCCCTTTGCTCTCCTGGCAGATGAGGTGGTTTCTGGGATCAAACACAAGGTTGCTATTCATCTCTGCTAGTCGGGGCTCCGAAAAGCTTCCTTAATGAGCCCTTCCCTCACCGGGGTCGCAGGACCATGCTCAGGGAGCCACGGGCCTGTGTGCTAGCCCCTGTGCAGTTCCATCTGCTTTGTGCCAAGTCACAAAGGCACACGGCAGGGGACCAGGCTGTGCTGAGGCCTGACCCTGGAATCTGGGACTTTGGCTGCAAATCTGGTTGCTGCTGATGGGTGGATCTATACGCGTGTGCGTGCGCGCGTGCATACACACACACACACACACACAAAGAGTCAGGCCTGGGCCTGGGATTCCAATCCCCTGCCAAGGAACCACAGGGTGCACCTGGGGCAGGATCAGCAGCCTGGCTCCCAGGGAGAGGCAGGTGCAGAAAGGGTTCTCTTGAGCCCTAGGGAGATGCCCCTCGATGGGAGGGGATGGCCATACTCTGCTTCCTTAACTACAGGGCTCCTGGAAACTTGTTCTGGGAGGAATGTGTCTGAGCACATCTCTGCCTGGCCACTGCCTGAACTAGAGCCTGCAGACTGCCCTTCCCTCTTCAGTGGTTTCTCACTGTTCTTAGGGTGAGGACGGATGGCTCTACCACAGTTCCTGAAGTGGGGCCTAGTGGGGCCTGTCCCTCTCACCTCCTCTGTTTGGTTCTACTGCCCCCTTCACCGTGTATGCTCCAGCCTCACGTGCCTTCCTACCCCAGGGCCTTTGCATGTGTTGCATCCTTTGCCTGACATTTGTGTCCATACCCCATTTCACCCACTCCCCAACTCTTACTCATCCTTTAGGGCCTGGCGGACACTTTCTCTTCTTACGAGAGGTAGTGTTCTGGCTGCCCTAGCAGACTGGCTTCCTCCCTTCTACACACACGGACCCTTACTTCCTTCCTCCAAGCTCTAGTTATACATTCAATAGCATGATTGTCAGATTCATTTCCATCGGTCCCAACAGAATGAATAGATTCTCTCAGCCCC
The DNA here is from genome assembly GCF_030435805.1 of Mustela lutreola. Lineage (NCBI taxonomy): Eukaryota > Metazoa > Chordata > Mammalia > Carnivora > Mustelidae > Mustela > Mustela lutreola. The sequence goes on along the minus strand of NC_081304.1, from coordinate 25,843,833 downwards.
TCCTTGTCCCTTGTCTGGACCCAGGGCCTAGGACCTCCTGTCTACCCTTTCCTCTCTCAGTGGGGTACTGGATGAGAGTGGGGGAGGGATGGAACAGACGGATGGCAGCATCGGGCATTCTCAGCTTGGTTCTCAAGCCCCTGAGGGCTGTGTGGGGACACATCTGAGACAGGGACAAGGTCTGCCCCATCGTCCAGCCTGTGGCATCTTCCCATGTCCCCCTGCTGTGGGGGTTTATGTTGTGAATGGACGCCTGTGGCTGTGCTCCCCCCACATTCCTTCAACACAGACTGGCTGCAGCTTCCTCCCTTTCATCCCCCCCGAGCTCCCACGTCTCCGAGGCGGCCAGTCTGCCAGGCCAGCGCCAGGTCACTTTCCTAACACTTCTGGCCCTCAGCCCCTCGTGCTGTCCTCCAACAGTGAACCTTAGCACTGGACACAATGAGGGAATAGATTTTCCTTTCCCAGGTTTTTCTTTTGGCTGAGCGGCTGCCTCTCCAGGGAAGGCGTAAGATCTAGAGGGCAAGAACCCGTTCCTAATCCTTAGATGCCCTGGTGCCAGGGAGGGTTAAAGAAAGGGGGAAAGGGGTTCATTAACTCCCTACAACAACCCCGAGATAGAGAGAGAGAGAGAGATTGGTTTGGCCCCTTGGCCAAGGTCACAGGGGCCCAGCAGCTGCAGGGGCTGGAACTCAGCCTCCCCCGCCCCCTCCCCGAGCTCTCACCACAGTGCGTTTGCCTCTCACAGTGCTGTCAGGTCCAGCCCCCCAAGGCAGGGACCTGAGCATCATGAACTTCTTTCAGTGGCTTCCTCATCTCTATCCCCCACTCAGATTGCGGGAGTGAGGTACGAACGAGGGGTGTGGGCCCTAAACCCTGGGGCCCAGGGAGTGAGAGTGCGGTCAGGAATGAGCCAGCCCCGCCTCACGGCATTCACAGAAGGCTGGAGGGAGGTGGCCTGGGTACAATTTGGAATGCCTAGGGAGCCCCAGTGTGCTCCTTCCTTGCACGCTGGGAAACTGAAAGTGTCCTGTCTCAGAAAATGTCCCTGGGCCCCCAAGTGCTGATGACTCCACTCTGTCCCACCCCTTACCCATAACTTGGGAAGCCCTGCCTTTCCCCCACTCCTGGGCCCTAGACAATCCCATGAGCTCTCCTGTGTCCAGACCACCTTCATCTGCCTTCCCAGTGGACACATGACTCCACCAGACTCCCCTCCGGCTGGGTTCTGGTGTCCCACCTGGTGTAGTCCATGATGGTGTTGAGCCGGTGGGCGATGGTCAGCACCGTGCAGCTCTCAAACTGGGTGCGGATGATGGCCTGGATGAAGTCGTCCGTCTCTAGGTCGATGGCTGCCGTGGCCTCGTCTAAGACCAGGATTCGGCTCTTGCGGAGCAGGGCTCGGGCCAGGCACACAAGCTGGCGCTGGCCCACACTAGCAACAGAGAAGGCAGGGGTCTTGAGCCCGACGCCCCCACCTGCCTCCACCCCACCCAGGCCTCGATCCCTGAACTGCTTCCATCTCTATTCCTTCCCAATGGCCCAGGACCTGCTTTCTGTCTAAGCTCTCCCATTCCTGCCTCAGCCCAGTCCTCCTGGAACATGGAGTCATCGGGGTCTGGACCCCACAAGGATGATGAGGGGTCTGGGGTAGAGCCAGTGCTCGACAATGTTGTGAAGTCCAGTCTGTCTCTGGAACCCTCGGCCTCCTCTCTCTGTGCCTTTCTCCCGTGTCCTTGCTCCTCAGCTAGTTCCAAGATCTTTCTTTGCTTTTTAACTCTATCAGTCATTCACACTCTAGACAGAATACACTGAAATGGCACTTCCTGGATATGTGCACATCATGCTATCTTGCTGAGCTTAATGTCACAAAATTCAGACCTTCATCTCCCAGCCCCATGGGGGAATGCAGGCCAGGGCTCTGTTGTGGGAACAGGAAGGTGCAGGGGAGGACATGGGGACTCCTGGGTCTGGTCACTGGGGAGATGGAGGAGGGGAGGGATGCATACCTTCCACCTTTTGCCTTGGAAGCCAGAGCCAGCGAACAAAGCAAGGCTGTGTTCCCAACCACAGAGGCACACCCAAGGACAAATACCGCAGCCTTTCCCAAAGGGGTGAGTCACCACAGCACAAGTGAAGGCCAGGCTCTCTCCCTGGCCCATTCCCGCAGCTAATGAAGGTTCTGGCAGCGGAGGGAGCCTCTAGCTAGAACTCAGGGCTGATTTATGGTAGGACTGGCATAGGATGCAGGTTATGCTTATTAAAGTGGCTCCAAGGGGTGCCTGGGTGGCTCAGTTATTAAGCATCTACCTTCGGCTCAGGTCATGATCCTGGGGTCCTGGGATTGAGCCCCACATTAGACTCCCTGCTGAGCAGGGAGCCTGCTTCTCCCTCTCCCACTCCCCCTGCTTGTGTTCCCTCTGTCACTGTGTCTCTCTCTGTTAAATAAATAAATAAAGTCTTAAAAAAAAAATTATTAAAGTGGCTCCAAGCTCAGGGAGGGAGGAGGGGAGCCGACCCAGCTCAGACCCTGGCCTCTATGGCAATGGAGGAAATGTTCTCCGAGAAGTGTGGCTAGCAAGTAGGGGTAGGAAAATGGAGTAAAACCCGCTGTGGAGTGCAGGACTGCCTAAGTTAGTGGGGGATGGTGGCAGTTTGGCGGGCCTCCCACCCAAGTCTGTGATGCAGCGATGAAGGATTTAGGGCAAAACCCCCTGCTCCCCTGAGCCCCTGCCCCTCCCTCCGCCAGCTGAGCAGCTTTGGACAATACTTTTATATTTTGGAGCCTCATTTCTGGCCCACAGGACTGCAGCAAAGATTAAACAAGATCGTGGATACCAAAGTGCTTTGAACACTATAAAGTGCTGAGCCAATGTAAAGGTTTTGTTTTTGTTTCTGAGGTCTGGAGAGAGTCCATGGGTGTGGACCGGGCAGAATAATACAAATATGAATAAGAATAGCTAAATACTGCAGGATCCCGTCCAGGCCAAGCGCTCTCTATTTCATCACAATGACCTAAAGACTGTCCTGTCCAAATGCTAGTCACTGGCCACATGTGGCTACTAAACACTTGAAATATGGCTAGTCTAAATCAGGAAGTACCGTAAATGTGAAAATACACACGGGACTTCAAGCTTAGTATGAAAAAACCTGCAAAATATCTCTAATAATTTTTGTATCAACTACTTGTAGTAATAATACTATCTCAGGTATATTGGGATAAATAAAATATACTATTCAAGTTTATTTCACCTGTTTCTTTTTCTTTTTTTAATGTGGCTACTGGAAAAAACTTTAATTACACACATGTGGCTCCTGTTGTATTTTTAGTGGGCAGCATGGTGCAAAGAGGTAGAGGACTGTTATTGCTCCCATTTTAAAGTGAAGGCAGAGATAGAACAGAGAGGTTAAGCAACTTGCCCCAAGTCACACAGCTAACACAGGTAGCAGAATCTCAAGCACTTAGACTTAGTAAGAAGTGACTTCTGGGCCTCCCCGTTGCACAGCCGAGTGGCTGGGGATATAACATGGGGGCTATAAGAAAGCAAAGAAGGGCCTGGAGCAGGGCTTGGGCCAGGCACATGAACTGGAGTGCTCTGCTCAGTCCTAAGCTACAGAGGAGACTGCAGTACCATCTTGGGAAATATCTGTGATCTCCCTAATGCACAGTAGACTTCCTCTTACCTGATCCACAGGCTTAGTACTGATCCCCCACCCCAGGCCAAGCGCAGCACTGACAACCTCACAGGACAGGATGGAATTGGGCTTTGGAATCTCCCCGAGGGCTCAAATCCCAGGCAGGCCTTCTCCCAGCTAGGTGACTTTGGCTCTGCCTCAGTTTCTTCATCTGCAAAGTAGGGCCATCACCACATCTGGGGCTTGTGCGAGGAGTCAGTGTGACAGTGCACCACGCCTGGCACACAGTGTATGTTCAGTATTTAACGACGTGCCCTGAGCACACCCAGGCTGAGATGGGAGTTTGGAGGCCCGGACTCTGTGTCATCTGAGGCCAGATCATCCGGCTCCTCAAGGTGCTGTTCCTAACCCACCCAATCCCAGCCATTACCTGAGATTCTCCCCTCCCTCAGAGCACTGGAATTCCAGGCCTGCCGGCTGGGAGCTCACAAAGCTGTGTAGGTGGGACAGCTCCAAGGCTCGCCATATATCTTCCTCCGAGTAATGCCCAAAGGGGTCCAGGTTCGTACGCAGGGATGCGGAGAACAGGATGGGGTCCTGGGAACAGGACAAGTCCTCAGAGGAGGGCAACTCAGGCCCCATGAGGAGCCATGGGCCCCAGGGCCAGGGAGAAAGCTGGGGATTAGGTAGCAGCACTCCCATTCTGCCCCCGGCCCACCAGGCGGGAGGCCATGGGCTGATACATGCCTGTGGGGAAGTGATAAACCTCGGCTTTGCCAATCACGAAGTCCTCCACCAAAGAAGAAAGCGGAGCCACTAATCTGACTCCAAAGTGCCCAGTCAGCAGGGAAGGAAAAAAAAAAAAAAAAAAAAAAGCCTTCCAGAAGAGCCAGAAAGAGTGATATGTGATTCCGAGCCGCAGAACAGGGAGACCAGGGCAGAGCCTCTCAGAGGGTGAGGTGCTTGAAGGGTCCTGCGATCCTGGTCTCACCTGGCGGCCCAGGGGGTTAGAGGGCAGAGGCAGACTGGCCCAGGACGCGCTGGACCCTTTTGGATCCATGACAGGGCGCCACTCTGTGGCTCCACACCTGCTGGAGGTCAGGGGTCCCAGGCTTGGACCCCAAGCTACAGAGCAGAGTGGGGCCTGTCCCCCCCCACGCACCCCCCCACCCCTAGGACTGTGGGTCAACCTCGGTCTATAACAGGCTCGGACCTGGGGAATGATGGTCAGCTGAGAGCGGAGGTCGTGGAGGCCGATGTCTGCCACGTTGAGGTCGTCGATGCGGATTTCACCCTCCGCCGCCTCCAGGATGCGGAACAGGCACAGGGTCATGGATGATTTGCCCGCCCCCGTGCGGCCCACGATCCCCACCTGGAGGGAGTGAGCGAGGCCGTCAGGGGGTGGGGAGGAGTCTGCGGGGGCATCACACCTGCTCACCCATAGGTTCCGACCACGTGCCACGCACACCCCCCGCCCTTGCGCACCTTCTCGCCACCGCGCACGCGCAGACTCAGGTTCTTCAGCACCAGCTCCAGGCCAGGCCGGTAGCGCACGGAGTAATTGCGGAACTCCACCTCGCCTTTCAGGGGCCAGCCTGCGGGAGGACGGCTGCCCTCCACCACCCAGGGGGCCTGGCCGGGAGGGGAAAATGGGTCTGCATTAGGGTGGCCCCTTCTCCCCAGCCTGGCCCTCTCCCTCTTCAGTCTACCTCTCTCCCGAGGCCCCCTCCATCCTCCCCTATCAGGGTCCCTGGGGGAGAGTCCCCAGTGTCTCCCGGGGCCCAACCATGTGGTCCAATGAATCCTTTATCTCTCTACCTTTATTCTGTGCAGAGCTCCAAAACCTTCCTACTGAATGGCTACTGGGATCACAGTGGTGAACCAGACAAAGTCTTTGCCTCCTTGTGAGGCTTACATTTAGTATGGGGGGAGGGTGCCTACCATCAACAAAAAAGCAAATGTACCTAATGTAGGAAAGTGATAAGTGCTGAGAAATGCTTGGTGGTGTGGCAGTACAGGGTGGTCAGTGAAGGCTTCCTGGAGAAGGCAATATTTAAATAAAGACCGAAAGGAGGTGAGGCAACAAGCCAAGTAAATGCCTGGGGGGAACGACATGCCAGGCAGAAGGAACAGAAACTGCAAATGCTCGCCCAGGTGTGTTCTAGAGCATGCGGACAAAGGAGGTAGGAGAGAGATAGTGGGTGGCCCCATAACAAAGGGCTTTGCAGGCCATTTTAAGGACTATGGTTTTTTACTCTAAGATGCAGAGCCCTCAGAGGGCTGTGCACAGAGCAATGATATGGTTTGGTGTGTTTTTAAAGGATTCCTCGGGCTGCTAAGAGAAGGGAGAGAGGATGATGGGAAATAGGGAAGCTAGTGAGGAGGTTCTTAAAATAAATTGGGCATAAGATGATGGTGGCTTTGAGACATGATGAGCTACCATTTGGGAGGCCCCGTACAAAATGGAAAGGTGGGGATTCTTGTTCAGTAATTATGAAGAATGTCCAAGTGGTGACAGCAGAACATTAAACCCAATGTAAGGTCCTTCTGAGTATAGGGACCTATGAGTCTGTGCAGTTCAGGGAAGGTGGCCCTGCTTTGTGACAGGGGAAGGCAGACTGCCAACAGTCAAAAAGCAAAACAGCCAGTATAGACCGTTCTCTCGAGATGGTGTCAAAAGAAAGGGCAGGAGGGTTCGGGGCAGAACTTCTCAGGCTGTGGAGACAAGATCATGGGTATGGATGGGGGAAATGGGAATGCTAGATGCAAAGAGGGAGCATTTGAAGATCCCAGACAGTGGGGGATGAGGGGGGTGACAGGAGATGACTGGGGAAGGCTGGGGGAGGGAGGGGAGCCAGACTGGGAGGAACAGGCAGGCCAGGGGCTCAATGGAGACTGACAGAGCGAGAGCCCGGGTCACAGAAGCCAGGAAGGAGAGCCTTCCAAGAAGAAGGCAGGGGTCAGTGTGTCTGAATGTCGCTGAGAGGCTGAATTAGATGAGAACAGAAATGTGTCCCCTGGGTTTGGAACCAGGCAGGTCATCAGTGGAATGACAGGGCCAGAAACAAGACTGTGGGAGGCAGATGTGATAAAGGGTGATAGGGAAGCGGTGAGAGCATGTGGGTTTTAAAACAAGCTTCATGACAAAGGAGAGCAGAGAAACACAGGGGAAGGGAGGTTGGTTTGTATGTCTAGGATGGAAGCTACAAGAGCTTATGTTTGCCCATGGATGGGAGTCATCTAACACAAGGAGCAGGCTGTAGGAGCAGGAGGGTATAATTAGGGAGGTGAAGTCTGAAGGCGTGGATTTTGATTGGAGGAGGGACGCTTCCTGCTAAAAGAGGAAGGAAAAGGTGAACAGACCACAAGCATGATGGAAAGTCTGGGGGCAGGAAGGTTGAGGGAGTTCGTATCTCATACTGTTTTCTCACTGGCAAGTCACGCAAGGTCCATGGCTGAGCAAAGGGGAGGAGATGGGGGGATGGAGGAAAGAAGGTTCACAACAGATCTTTCTGGAAGTGGGAACACGGGCTTCTTGGGGAAGCAAAATGGGACTATGCAGCAGTGGTGTCTGGTATAAGCTTGAAGTAAAATCAGTGATTTTTCTCCAGGAATATCTTAGCTGTTGAGTGCTAGACGTAGAAGGCAGACAGAGGGGCTCAACCAGGGAGGGGTTTTGTAGGTGAGGACCCCTGAGAGAGGGGAGGACAAGGGAGGCATGGGCTGGTACCTATGGAGCAAGGAATCCAGGCTAGATGAGTTAGTGGACAGAGGGACAAGGGTAGGTCATAAGACTGGAGTCCCAACAAGGACAAAGTTCTGAGACAGCAGAGGATTTGGGGCAAGAGAGCTGGGAGGGTTGGGAAGGGTGGTCTAAAAGTTTGACTTAAGATCTCAGAGATGGTGCAGCTTCTGAGCTTGAAGAGGTCTGGGGTGTGGCCATGGGAAGATGTAAGTGGACAAAAGTCCACATCCCCCCCCCCAAGTAGGGGACACTCCCTTTCCGCAACAAAGGGCATGCTACCCTGCCCCTGCTCCTTCAACTAGGCTGATCTCTGGCTGGAATTCTCACCCTCCAGCTGACCACCTCCAGCTGAACGATTCTCCCATCTGCTTTCTTTGGGCGCATCACCCCAGAGCTCCTGTCTTCCAGGGCAGAGCCCTGTCTTACTTTGCCCACGACATCAGAATCTGCTTGAGGATAGACCCTGTCTTGCTCAACTCTGGACTCTCCATACTTGCTGGGACATCTGGCTGATGCTCAATAGGCCATGAGTGGATGAATGAATGAATGAATGAAGAGCCCCCCAAATGAAGAGCTGGCCTTGAAATGTAGAGATGATGGGTCACCAAGCACCCCTCCCCAGCTATTCCAGAATCACCCTGCCCCAGGCTCATCCCAGTACCCACCTCGGTCTCCGTCTTGGAGTACTCCTTGACTCTCTCTACGGCCACAATGTTAGCCTCCAAGTCGGACATCATTCGGATCATCCAATTCAGAGTCAATGTTATCTGGCCAAAGGGACTGGGTCATGGATACGGTAATCTTCCCTTTCCCCACAACAGCTGTGGGAGGAGTTCTGACTCCCTAATGATGCTCCTTGCCTTTACAAAGTAGGTAGGTCTGGGCAACCCCATAGGTGGGCCACCTGGGGCTCTAATCACAACTGTATCTCAGGCAGTGACCTTGTAGGCTTGACCCAGGGCCCCCTAGCCCCCATGTGTCTCAAATGTTGGTATATTTAAGGAAGACTTCCCAGGGAATCTTGTTAAAATGTGGCTTCTGATTCAGTAGGTCTGCAGTGGGACTTGAGATTCGGCATCATTTAATTTTTTAATTTTTATTTTTTTGATTCTGCAGCATTTTAAAAAGATTTTATTTGTCAGAGAGACAGAAAGAGAGAGAGAGCATAAGCAGGGAGAATGGCAGGCAGAAGGAGAAGCAGGCTCTCCGCTGAGCAAGGACCCTGATGTGGGGCTTGATTCCAGGACCCTGGGATCATGACCTGAGCTGAAGGCAGACGCTTAACCAACTGAGCCACCCAGGTATCCTGGAGATTCTGCACTTTTAACAAACTTCCAGGTGATGTTGATATAACCCGTCCCCAGATCACACTGTGTCCCAAGGGGTCTTGGTAGACATGCAGAACTCTGTGACCCATCCTAGCCCTGCCATATCAGAAACCACATTTTCACAAGATCTCAAGCTGACTCAACAGCACGGGAAAGTCTGAGAAGACTCATTTGTCTAGATTGTCTTTTGTTCCAAAGCATTCAAGGCTTGAGCTCTCTGTGGCCTTGAAAATGCGATCTGAGTCACAAAAATGCCATGTGTAGTTATTTAAGCCTCTGACAATACAGGCTGATATTGGGGTGACAGCCCGCCCTCCAGCCCTGGCTTCTCTGTGTACTTTCTCCGAAGGCCTGGGAAATTGGGTGTACTCTGCCCCTACATATCCCTGGCCTAGAACCACTGGTAGAACTGACCCTCCCAATCCTGCACACAGGCAGGACAAGTTCTATTTGTCTTTTGGGGCCAAGCTCTAAGATAATTTCTCCAGCACCAAACCCAAGGTAGAGACTGTCTTCCGGGTTCTCACCATGTTTGGGTCCTTCCTCCACAAAGACCTATTCACCCTGCGTTACAGTCCCCTGTTGCGGGGACTGTCTTCTCTGTGCTCCACTGAGCTCACAATCCTGGGGAGCAGAACCTGTGGCTGGTCCCCATACTGGGCAGAGCAAAGGCCCAGGAGATGCTTGTGACCCCTGGGTGGCCTCTGCCTCAGTGTGGCCTTGCCCTGGGGCCCTGACCCCTGCGTACCTGTAGGGCGTAGGACACGGATAGGCCCACCAGCCCCGGACTCAGGCTGTTTCTGCCGATCACAGCAAAGAGTGCAGCAAAGAACACAACACAGTTGCCCACGAACTCCACTTGGACTCCCAGCCACCTGTGGGGACAAGACGAGCAGGAGGTGGGGCAGGTGGAGGAAGGAGGTAATTTCCTGTATGGGGGAAGGCGGAAGTGGGACCCAGAACTTCAGGTCTCTCCTGCAGGAGATCCTGGTGGGGACTCCCGGAGGGGCAGGGGCTGAGGGAGGAGGCTTCTGACCTGTTGGAGGCAATGTGGGCATAGCAGCTCCTCTGGTTGGCATCCACTTTAGCGTCACTGATAGCCTGGAAGTCTTGGCTGCGGCCGTAGGCCCGGATGACGCTGGAGCCCGTCACTGTCTCCGAAAAGTGGGAGTAAATGGGCGAGCGGCTGATGGACTCCAGCCTCTTCAGCTGCCGTGACGTCGCCACATAAAAGCGCTGGCAGAGGTTGGAGAAAGAGCTTGAGGTCAGCTCCGTGAGACCCCCTGACTCAGTCCTCCCTTTCCCCCGGTCCCCTCCTGCTGGGTCTTCCAGGCCGCTTCCTCCATGAAGCCCTTCCTGATTCCCTCTCAGCTCCTGACCCCCTCACCCCGTGTAGGGGGCCTTGATTACAGGACCCACTTCGCTTGGCCTCCTCCATCAGTGACTATGTCTGTCTCCTCTGATGTGCCCCAGCGATGTGCCTACATAGTCAGAATATCACAAACTTTGCAAAAATAAGATAATTTTGTATTCTTTTTCTTAGAGAGCCTCTCCCCACCTCACTCTGTTTTTTTTGAACTTCAGCCCTACAAAAACACATTTCTGTCTCCAGCTTCCATCCTCTAGCCTGTGGGCCCCAACATGGCCAGGGCCTAAAAGGACGGGTATCTGAGAGCCCCCTGTCCCTGCACAGAGCACAGCCCACATCACCTGAGTTTCCAGCCACCTCGTGGGTTACCTTTAGCAACTGATTAAACTCATGGCAGTACAGGGGCTCAGCTACACAAGCAGGGGGAATGGCAGATGCCCCGCTGAGCCTCTGACCTGTATCTGAACGTTACCAAGTCATCTATGTTAAAAACATAAATGCACATATATGTTTAGATATGTATAAAGGAGGGGAAGGATAATGCGTCTCACACTGTTAACAGCATTTTAGTTAAAAATAGGCAGCAAGGGATCCCGGGGTGGCTCAGTCGGTTAAGTGTCTGCCTTCGGCTCAGGTCATGATCCCAGGGGCCTGGAATCAATCCCTGCATCAGGCTCCCTGCTCAGCAGGAAGCCTGCTTCTCCCTCTCCCTCTGCCATTACCCCCGCTTGTGCTCTCTGGCTCTATCTTTCTGTCAAATAAATAAATAGATAAAAATCTTAAAAAAAAAAAATAGGCAGCAAGAAGGAGTTCCAGGGTTAGCCACAATTTACAAGGATTTTATTTTATCCTAGCAACAACCCTACGAAGTAGGTTCTATGATGCTGCTTTACAGGTGAGGAAAATGAGTTTCAAAGACGTGAAGTATCTACTGTCCCTAACCGACCCGCAGTCAGACCTCCCTAAGTCCCAACCCAGGTTGATTGTTAGTGAACCGGAGAGCCCAGCCGGCTTTAGCGCCTCGTCTACAGGGAGCCCCGCCCATACGGGGAGTCCCGCCCACACGGAGCCCGGCCCACACGGAGCCCGGCCCATACCAGCACCTCGCCCACCCACTGGCTGCGGACCTGCATCAAGACATAGAAGATCCCCAGGGGCAGGGTGACCACGGTGAAGAGCGGCGTGCTGGCCACGATGACCACGAGGGTGGCGAGGGAGTTGTAGAAGGAATTCAGCAGCATGAGGATAGTGGGGGCCAGAACCTCATCGATGACGTAGATATCTTTGGAGAAGCGGTTTAGGATACGGCCGGAGGGCGTCGTGTCGAAGAAGGACTGTGGTGAGCGCATCTTGTTGTGCAGCAGCGCCTGGTGAAGCGAGCGTGCGGCGTGGACGCTGCCCACCGTCAGCGTGACGGCTGCCAGCATCACCAGGATTCCTGTTGGAGGAGGCGGAGGAGTGTTCACTGGGGCTGGTGTGGGGCATGTAGGGCGTGGGGTGGGCAGGTAAGGAGATACGGGATGGCTGCCGTGGCCAGCAGGCTCAGAGAGGCAGTGCCACCGCCGGGTTAAGCTCAAGATGCCCAGAGGCAGATGGGCTGCTAGGGAGGCGCTAGGGCAGGGCAATGGCCATGATGATTGAGAAAGAGGCAAGGGCAGGGTTTGGGGGATCTGGCAGCCCAGATGTGAGGAAAATAACTTCCAGACATCTCTGCCTCTCACCTTGCAGAACTCCCAAGGCAGCATAGACACCCAGCCTCATGGAGGTGTTATTCTGTCGGCTGTCCACCATAGCCTCATTGGTCCAGGCGCTGAGCCATACATTGGCCCCAATGGCAGCCGCAGTTTGACACAGGTATAGGACACAGATAGCCACTGTGGTATAGAGCCCCATAGCCTTGGCATAATCCCAGAACACACTCAGCTTCACCTGCATGGCACGGCAGTCAAGGGCAGAGGACTCTCGTGAGCCCCGGGATGGCTGGGGGCCTGCCCACCCTCTCCAGCCTCCCTTGTCCATCCTACTCACAGTGCCCATTGCCGCCTTCTCCTCCTGGATCAGCGCCCCCCTCGCCTTTGCCTCTGCTGCCTGCAGTGCCTTCTCTGCTGAACCCAGGCGTCTCCGGGGCACAGGCCGGCCCTGGCCCTCGCCTTCCGAGGACATGACACTCAGCTGTCTGTGGAGGCAGCTGGTCAGGCCCAGGGAGGTGGTCTCTAACACACCCACAGGCCAGAGCCCCAGGGGGTTCAGGCTGTAGCTGGAGGCCCAGGCTCTGAGCGGCAGGGAGATTGCCCACCCATGTCCCACCTGGTGGGGCTTAGGGATGGCGCCGGGAGCTCTCGGGGGCTCACCTCATAAACTGCTTCTGGACCTCATACAGGACCGGCTCGTTGTCTGTCAGGTCTGTGTGATTGCTCAGCGTGTCTTCAATCAGCAGCAGTTCCTCATCCTCTGTGCTCTCCAAGGCTGCAGCAGGTTGGGGGAAAGGAGAAGCGCCAGGCTAGCTCGCCCTGCAAGCCGCCAGTGTTCTCCAGTCCCAGGCCAGAGAAGACGCCCCAGTGGACACGCAGGAGAGAACACAAGAGGCATGAAAGAACAGCAAGGACAAGGAGAAAAATAAATGACCAGTTTTGAGCTGGGGAAAGAAAAAAAGAGGCAGCAAGAAAGACTTAGGTTAGACAAGGAGAAAAACTTCCCATCGGGGACTGTGGAGAAGGTCTCAAATATAAGGGTCAGGAGCTTGGGCTCTAGGGGCACACTGGCTGAGCTCAAATGCCACTTTCTCCCCGCATGACTTTAGGCGGGCATGTAAAATGGGGATAATAATAGTACCCGCTTCATGGTGTCATTGTCATTGTGAGGATTAAAGGAAAGAATGTGTGTCAAATGCTTAGCAAGGGGCGCAGCCCTTGGCACATGTTCAACACATGACAGCCATCTATGCAGCAGTAGGCAAGCAGACTCAGGAAGAGGTCTGGGAGGTTGAAGAGTCAGGACTGGACAAAAAGTAGGGGGGGAGGGGGGTCTTAGGGGTCCAGAGACTTCAAAGCACTCCATGAGGACACAGAATTTTCCATTTGTTCGCTGCCATCTCTCAGTGCTGAGAGTAGTGCTAGGACATAGTAATTACTCAATCTTTGTTGATAAAGAAATGACCCTTCCAACCACTTGTCCATTTACCGAATGACTTATCTGTGAAACAGTCTTGCCTACAGACTGGGCCTGGGCCCTTATGCCCTTTGGACACACAGGAAGTGTGGGGCCCCGAGGCCTGAGCTGCCCATAAGGTCACACTGTTAGGGGAAAGGAGGGGGAGGCACTTGGCGATGTTGGACTCTCAGACAGATGGCCCAAGTTCCTCGAACCTCCCTTGTAGAACACCGGGCCCATCCAGAGACACTCAGAGATCCCCAAGACAGGGGAGATGGTGGGAGGGCACCGAACGCGGAGGGTCAGGGATGGCGGATACCAGGCCTGCTGTCCTCCTTCAGGCTCTCTTTGTCCTCCTCGGGCGCGTAGTTGCAGAGAAAGTTGGCAAAGGAGCCATTGCGTCCCAGCAGGTCTGGGTAGGAGCCCACCTCGGACACCTGCCCATCAGCCAGCACTATGATGATGTCCATTTGGGGCAGGAAGCTGATGCTGTGTGTCACCAGCACCCGTGTCTGGGGAGAGGACAGCAGGCTACCATTTCCACCATCCTTAGCACACACCCCTGGCACAGGTACAGGGCCATGGAGAGGGTGTGAGGTGCCCATATGCCAGGGAGCAAAGACAAGTACATCAGTGACTAGCCCCATGGCATGGGGTCAGTGCCTCCAGGGTGGGTCCCCCGCCACCCAACCAACATTCCTGCTTCTCAAGCCTCCTGTTCTTCCAGGTTTCCTCCAAATCCTGGGGTCTCCCACCAGCTCTCCCCTAGGGTCCTAGATCTCACCTTAGGGACCCCCCACAACCTCCTGGAGGCCTCACCTTGCCTGCCAGCACACCTTCTGGCCCGATGACTTGGTCAAAGATATGCTTGGCCACATGAGAGTCCACGGCTGACAGTGGGTCATCCAGCAAGAAAAGATCAGCTTCACTGTAAACAGCTCGGGCCAGACTGACACGCTGTCGCTGGCCCCCAGACAGGTTAATGCCCTGGATGGGGAGAGAGGTGGGAGGTGTGTATCGGATAGAAGGGAGTCAGACAGGTGGAAGGAGACAAGGACCTTGTCACCGTCCTTCAACAAGGCCGACCTCAAAATTCGCATTTGATATGCCTGGTCTTGTCCCTGGAAAGGTCTGAGGCCACAGAGGAAGAGATGGTGGCTCTCAAAAGTCCTCCAGGGGCAGGTGAGGACAACCTGCTCCCTTTGCCCCACTACCCTGCCCAGCTGGTTTTCCTGCCTGCTGCCTTTATATTCTGAAAGGCTGGAAATCCCCAGGGGATCCGCAATAGGCCTTTTAATCTCCCATCGCCCAACCAGTTTGCAGATGACTTTCATAACACGGATCCCATTTGATTTTCACGTCAGTCCTTTCAGGGAGGTACCATCAGCCCCACTTTCTAGGTGAAATCAGAGCCCAAGATGTTGATGGCTTTGTCCAAGGTCCTGAACTATTCAGGGCAGAAGCAAGAACGGAAAGCCAGCTCCAATCCTAAAATTTGACCCTGAGATGGTTCAGGAGCTAGAGGAGAGGTAAGATCTCTCCTAAAACCCATCATGGGAAACTGAGGCACCTCGCAGCAGGGCTGGGCCCAGAAAGCAGACCCTAAAGATCAAGCCTGCTTTCCTACCTCCAGCTTTCCTCATTCCCTCTGGAATAGGGCCCAGCTTTTTCAGGTACCCTGAGCAACTGAGCCTAGCGTGAGGTGGGTGGGGTAGCAAGTGTGGGATGGGAGAGGAGCTGTTGGGGAGAAGCAGGAGGTGGGTGTGCAGCTGTAGTGACTGAGGCATGTGAGTGTGTCTTCATTCAACCAACCAGTCTTCAGTGCCTACTATGTGCTGAGCACTGAACTGTGTTCAAATTGAGAGATACTCTATAAAATAGCTGGCCTGTACTTTTCCAAAGTGTCAAGGTCTTGGAAGACAAAGACTGAGGAATTATCCAGATTGACAGAAAATAAAGAACTGTGACAAGTAACTGCAACTCATGATCCTGGATTGGATCCTCGCCCAGGAAAGAAAATAACGAAAAAAAGACATTTACTGGAACAAACGATGACATGTGAATACAAACAGTGAAGTAAATAATCTTGTATCGATGTTAAATTTCCTGATTTTGATAATTTGACTATAGTCACACTAGAGAATGCCTGTCTTGAAGGGATATGCACCAAAGTCATTAGTATTTTTTTTACAAAAATTTTTAAAGATTTTTAATTTATTTGACAGACAGAGATCACAAGTAGGCAGAGAGGTAGGCAAAGAGAGAGAGAAGGGGAAGCACGCTCTCTGCTGAGCAGAGAGCCCGATGGGGGGTCGATCCATCAGGTTGATCAGATCATGACCTGAGCCAAAGGCAGTGGCTTTAAACCACTGAGCCATTCAGGTGCCCACCAAAGTCATTAGTATTAAAAAAACCAAACAGGGGGTGCCTGGATGGCTCAGAGGGTTAAGCCTCTGCTTTCAGCACAGGTTATGATCTCAGGGTCCTGGGATGGAGCCCCGCATCGGGCTCTCTGCTCAGTGAGAGTCTGCTTCCTCCTCTCTCTCTCTCTGCCTGCCTCTCTGCCTACTTGTGATCTCTGTCTATCAAATAAATAAATAAAAATCTTTAAAAAAAACAACCAAACACCCCAAAGAGCTAAAACTATAAAACTCTTAGAAGAAAACACCGGGGGAAACTGTTCATCAGATTTGGCAATGATTTTTCAGATATTAAATGCACAGGCAACAAAAGTAAAAAGAAAAAGATATACTGGATTACATCAAAATTGAAAGTGTTTTTTGTTTAAGATTTTATTTTTGGGGTGCCTGGGTGGCCCAGTCATTAAGTGTCTGCCTTTGGCTCCAGTCATGATCCCAGGATTCTGGGATCGAACCCCATGTTGGGCTCCCTGTTCTACAGGAAGCCTTCTTCTCCCTCTCCCACTCCCCATGCTTGTGTTCCCACTCTTGATGTCTCTGTCAAATCAATTAAAAAAAAAGACCTTTAAAAAATAAAGATTTTATTTTTAAGCAATCTCTACACCCAATACGGGGTTTGAACTCAAAACCCCAAGATCAAGTGTCACATGCTCTTCTGACTGAGCCAGCCAGGTGCTCCAAAGTTGAAAACTTTTGTGCATCAAAGGACACTATCAACAGGGTGAAAAGGCAACCTTCAGAATAGGAGCAAATATTTACAACTTGTATATTTGATAAGGGTTAATATCTGGGATATATAAGGAACGCCTATGAATCAACAACAAAAAGACAAACATTAAAAAATGAGCAAATAGGGGCACCTGGGTGGCTCAGTTGGTTAGGCAACTGCCTTCGGCTCAGGTCATGGTCCCGGAGTCCCAGGATCGAGTCCCGCATCAGGCTCCCAGCTCCATCGGGAGTCTGTTTCTCCCTCTGACCTTCTCGCCTCTCATGCTCTCTCTCACTGTCTCTCTCTCAAATAAATAAATAAAATCTTAAAAAAAAAATCAGCAAAGACTTGGCTAAACATTTCTCCAAAGAAAATACATACATGGCCAATAAACCTAAGAAAAGATGCTCAGCATCATTTCTCATCAGGGAAATGCAAACCAAACCCTCAATGAAGTATCACCTGACACCCATCAGAATGGTTGCTATCAAAACCCAAAGGTCCCTCCCCAAGAAAAGAACTGTGTTGGCGAGGATGGGTAGATGGTGGAAGCCTTGTGCACTCTTGGTGGGAACTTAAAATGGTGCAGCCATTATGGAAAAGAGCATAGCATTTCCTAGCATGGCAATTTCCTCAAAAAAAAAAAAAAAAAAAAAAAAAAAGAAGGAATTACCATGGGATTGAGAAATTCTGTTTCTGAGTATATGCTCAAAAGACATGAGAGTAGAGTCATTAAGAGATATTTGCCCACCCATGTTCACAGCAGTTTTTTTTTAATTTTTAAAAGATTTTATTTATTTATTTGACAGAGAGAGAGATCACAAGTACACAGAGAGGCAGGCAGAGAGAGAGGGGGGAAGTAGGCTCCCCACCGAGCAGAGAGCCCGACGCGAGGCTCGATCCCAAGACCCTGAGATCATGACCTGAGCCAAAGGCAGAGGCTTAACCCACTGAGCCACCCAGGTGCCCCTTACAGCAGTCTTTTTTTAATCTCTTTTTTTAAATTTATTTTTTATTAACGTATAATGTATTATTAGCCCCAGGGGTACAGGTCTGTGAATCATCAGGCTTACACACTTCACAGCACTCACCATAGCACATACCTTCCCCAATGTCCATAACCCAACCACCCTCTCCCTATCCCCCTTCCCCCCGGGGAACCCTCAGCACAGCAGTCTTTTTTTTTTTTCTTTTTAAGGTTTTATTCATTTATTTGACAGACAGAGATCACAAGTAGGCAGAGAGGCAGGCAGAGAGAGAGAGGAAGAAGCAGGCTCCCCGCTGAGCAGAGAGCCCAATGCGGGGCTTGATCCCAGGACCCTAGGATCATGACCTGAGCCGAAGGCAGAGGCTTTAACCCACTGAGCCACCCAGGTGCCCCATCAGCACAGCAGTCTTATTCATAATAGCTAACATGTTGGAAACAACCCAAGTGACCCCTGACAAGTGAGTGGATAAACAAAATGTGATCTACACACATAATAAAATGTTGTTCAACTTTAAAAAGGAAAGAAATTCTGACACATGCGAGAACATGGATGAACCTTGAAGATACGATACTGAGTGAAATGAGCCAGTCTCAAAATAACCCAGATATTGTCTGATTCCCTTTATATGATGTACCCGGAGTAGGTCAACTTCCTAGGGACAGGAAAGAGACTGGCAGTTGCCAGGGGCTGGGGGAACAGGGGGGGGGAATGGGGAGTTGTTTAATTGGGTACAGGGTTTCAGTTTTGCAAGATGAAAGGAGTTCTGGAGATTGGCCACACGACACTGTGAATATTCTTAACACTGACCTGTACAATTACAAATGGTCAAGGTGATAAATTTTATGGCATGCGCGTTTGGCAACAATTAAAAATAAGTTAATTTAAAAACAAAAACTTTCACTGATGCCTCATGGTTTTTAGGGCAAAGGCCAAAACTTTTTTTTTTTTTGTAAGATTTTATTTATTTATTTGACAGGCAGAGATCACAGGTAGGCAGAGAGGCAGGCAGAGAGAGAGAGGAGGAAACAGGCTCCCTGCTGAGCAGAGAGCCAGATTCAGGGCTTGATCCCAGGACTCCGGGATCATGACCTGAGCCGAAGGCAGAGGCTTTAACCCACCCAGGTGCCCTCAAATGCCAAAACTTTAACCAAGGTCTTTAAGGATCTGCTTTGCCCTGTACCCACCTCTTCCTAATCTCCAGTTACACCAAATTACACCAGAATGCTGGTCTACTCACCATTCCTTGGCTCACACCTTTAAAGACTTTCTGTCACTGGATGGAAGCTGAGTGATTCACATGGATGTGTGAAGGCAGGAAGGTGGTGGGGGGGTAGGGGAGGAAGGAAGGTGCGCATATATAGACCCGAGCTGGGCTGAGCTGGGCAGCTGTATGGGCTGACCCCCTAGAGGATGGGAGAGAGCTCTGTACCTTTTCTCCGATCTCTGTCTGGTCCCCGCCAGGCAGCATCTCCAGGTCAGCTAGCAAGGCACAGGCTTCCAGAGCCCGATGGTACCTCTTGGGATCCAGGGCTCGGCCAAACAGTACGTTTTCCTGAAGTGTGCAATTCTGGATCCATGCCTGCTGGGGCACGTAGGCCACGGAGCCCTGGCCAGAGGAGAAGTTATCTCAGGGTCCACACGAGGCCTGGCCTTGCAGCCCTTGCCAGGAGTTCTGCCCTCTCTCTTACCTTCACACACACCGTGCCTTCCAGTTTCTCCATCTCTCCCAGCAGGGCAGACACCAGGGAAGACTTCCCACAGCCCACGGGCCCCACCACGGCCACCAGTGCCCCTTTTGGCACCTGGATGTCTAGGCTGAGGACAAGGAGGCCAGGAGCCCAGTTAGAGGTAGGGATCAGGATTTTGGTCTCCCCACCTTCCACCTAGAGACCCAAGCCCTCCTCCCTTTCAGACGCTACCCTGACAAGCAGAGGCTCTCCTTGCTTTCCAGCCCACAGATGGGGGCTGGAGGGGTGTGGCCGGGGGTTACTGGGTTCTGCTACTGATCTGAACTTTGGCTCACTTCAGGTAGCTGGGAAGGGACAGGAGACGCTGGTACCTGTGCAGTGTAGGGGGCAGGTCCTGGGCCCAGGTGAAGGTGCCATTGTGTATGGTGACAGCATATCCTGGAAGGACCAAGACGTACAGGGCCAGGGTCAGGGGGTGCAGGGCAAGGTGGGGCGAATCCCTGGGGTGGGGAGGGACTCAAGGGGAAGGGCAGGAAGTCCAGGGGCTGGGAGCCCTAGGAAAGGAAGAAAAGTGGGGGAGGCCTGGGGGAGTAGACTGAGGAAGAGCCCAGAAGAGGGAGAAAGTGGCGCTGGTGGGAAAAGGGGAAGAGGAAATGGCAGTCACAAGAAACAAGTCAGAAGCTTAGAACAAAAGACTTTCTGGAGCAGGGGCTGGGGCAAGGGCAGTCCAGGGAAAGAGTGTCTGGACCTGGGGTGATGATCTTTCTTTCCACACACTGGGGGTCAAGTTCATCTTGGCTCAGGAAATGCTGGATCCGTTTCAGAGACACACTGGTCTGCAGGAGAGTGAGTCAGCCTTGGAAGCTGGCTCCTCCCCCGCCCCCCACTTCCTGTAGCCTGCGCCACCCCTCCCCGACTTCCTGGGAGAGGCAGGGCGTCCTAAGGGCCCAGATGGGGTGAGGGGCCCCTCCCATGACTGAGACTTCTCTGGTTCCCACTGCCAAAGTCAGGGTCCATGATGGTAAGAGGAGGTTGTCTTCAGAGCTTCAGGTTTCTGGGGACCTCACCTGTCCCCCTCTGACTCCAAATGACCCTTGATTCTGATGGCCTCATGCCAAATACCCACCCCCTCAATTCCAGGAGCACTCCTTGATTATCTCCTGACCCTAACAACCTGCGCAGACTCCAGCAGAACGCCCAGCCCTGCCCCGGCTCACCTGGATCAGGCTGCTGATTAACTGAGGCAACATGTTGAGGGGAATCTTTAAAATATTGAACAGGGACACGGACACAAAGGCCTTCTCAGCGTCTAGCACGTTGTTTGGGTCCACAGACACATACACCCCAAGCGTGGTCAGGGTCACCTGGGAAGGGGGTGGAAGGTGGGTATCAGAATGGAGCCTGTTGGGCCCAGAGGGCTGGGCTGGCCAGGTGGCAGGTGGGAGACCCGCCCCGGGGGGAGAGCCTCACCAGGACGGGGGTGCAGACCCAGGTGAAGGTGGAGATGGCTTGGAGGTAGGCGGACTTGCGCAGCAGCCGGAGCTCGTCCTCCCGGATGCCTTCTACCTTCTCCAAGAAACTCGGCTCCCAGGCATACAGCTTTAGCACCTTGATGCCAGCCAGGATCTCACTCATCAGCTTGATGCGTGAGTCCTTGAACTTCATTTGCTCTGCCTGTGGAAAAAGTGGCAGTGGGGTGCCCTGCTCCCTTTCCCAGACCTCCGCCCCCAGGGGCTCCCACCTTCCATGCACTCACAATGCCCAGCGGCCATTCGGACGGCTCCCATGTCTCTTCCCTCCTCCTGCAGCGCTGGGGCTGTCCCTCAGCCCCCAGGTGCCCAGCCCAGCCCAGCTTCCCCTTCTCCTCTGTGCACAGAGCCCAGCTCCAGCCTTCTGTGCCTCCATCCCTGACCTCCCCACCACTACCCCCCAGGCTGAATTCTCTGCCACCTTTCCTGGGTTTCTAAGCCATGTTGTTCTTTCCTATCATTCCCGAGGAGGTCTTTGTGCATGCATGACTCCACCATTAGACTGGGAGCCTGCTGGGGGCACAGATCACTTCCTTCTTTCTGTTTCCCCAGACCCTCACCCAGGGCACAGCACACCAAATTGAGGATTCATTCAACACGACTTAGTGAACGCCTACTATGTCCCAGGCCGTTGTTGGACACCCAGAAGATCAAACATGGTCCCAGCCAGCCTGAAGCTGACAGTCTGATGGGGGAGGCAGATAGCAGTTACCTGAGTAAATGCTTAATAAATCAGTGTGTGTATTCCTTTTTTTTTTTTTTTTTTAAGATTTATTTATTTGAAAGAGTGTGTGCATGCGGCAGGGGTGGGGTGGTGGAGACAGAGGGAGGGGGAGAAGGAGAATCTCCAACAGACTTCCTGCTGAGTGAGCAAGGAGCCCTATGGGGGGGGGCTCCATCCACGACCCTGAGATTCTGACCTGAGCTGCAATCAAGAATCAGACACTTAGCCATGAGCCATCCAGGTGCCCCAGTAGGCACATTCTGAAGGGAAACAACAAGATACTGTGAGAGATGGGGTGGGGACTGGGAAGCCAGAGTTCATGCCCGGGAAGAAAGGGGTGGAGTGAGCAGGGAAGGAAGGGATGAGGTGGGTCCCAGGAAACAGGGGGTGGGGTGGCTCAGAGATCCGCAGAGCTTGGCGCTTTGGAGAAAAGAAAGAAGGCCAGAGTGGCTGCCACTGGGTCACTCCCCAGGGGGCGAGGGCTGGCAGTGAGCAGGGGCCTGGTGGGTGGGTGGTCAGAGGGCATTTGTCATTTATTCTACATGCACTGGAAGTTCTTTCTGATAAATATTTGCAAATAAAGGACTGGATGACTGGCTCTTCACACTGGGCACAGTGTGGGAGAGAGAAGGCTCTCATTAGACCCAAAGACCCGGGTTTGAGTCCCCACGGCCCTGATCTCTATTTCTCTCTGGGCTTTGGCTGTTCAACTACAAACTGAGAATGTTGCTAAGACCCTCTCGGGGTGCTGTGAGGATAGAGTGAGCTGAGGCTTGTGGAAGTGGCTTATGGTCATCCCCCACTCAGTAAGCAAGGCAACCGAGGGGCCCCAGGCTAGTGAGGGTTTCCCCCCAGGCAGCGGCCAGTGGCTCGGGGCAGGAGGCCCAGACCCACCAGAGCCCTTACCTGGAACGCACGCATCTTCACGGCCACGGCTCCATTGAGCGGGATCAGCAAGACCATGAGAGTGACCCCAGCCAGGATGGAGGGACCCAGGTTCTGAGGAGGCACAGGCGGATGGATAAGACAGATAATTAAAGTATGTGCACGGGATCCCATAGACAAAACCCTATTGATCAGAGACATGGGGCTGGGCAGGAAGCAAAAGATGGCAGTCAGCCAAATGGATAGCGAAAAGCAGATATACAGAGAGAGCCCAAATGCTGAGAACATGGGCAGAAGCTGCCAGCCATCAGATAAGGACAGCAGACGGGGACAAAGAGGCAAACATAGAAGGGTGTCTGGACACATGGGAAGGCAAGTACAGACTGACGGACAACGATGGCCAGACTCTCACCCACCCTGCCTCCAAGTCCCTGTTCCCTCCCCTGGGATCTGTGAGAAGGCTAATGGCAGAGGCTGGAAAGGCTCAGGCGCAGACACCGGCGTCCTCACCGTCCTGTCCCTGACCCAAATAGCTAGGGAAGTCCTTGTGTCCGTTACGCAGCCCTCCGCTGACCCAGACTTGCTCTCTCTTGTCCTTTCTCAGCAGGGTCAAGGTCAGAGGAAGGGGGTGGAGGCCAGAGCTTAAGAATCACCTGCCAGAGGAAGTACATTGCCAGAATGATCTGCAGGGGTATGGACACCACCAGGTTGAGGAAGGGAGCGAGATCCATGAAGCGCTGGGCGTCTGTAGACATGAGGTTGACAATTTCTCCCACCGGGGACTCCCGTTTGGTTGAATTGCTGATAACCAGAGCCTGCAGGTAGACAGT
Organism: Mustela lutreola; assembly: GCF_030435805.1. Lineage (NCBI taxonomy): Eukaryota > Metazoa > Chordata > Mammalia > Carnivora > Mustelidae > Mustela > Mustela lutreola. Next base: position 25,820,831 of record NC_081304.1, on the reverse strand, counting down.
GGGGTGATGGACTGGGCCCCAGACCTCTCCAAGGCCCCCCAAGCTGGCCCCTAGAGCCCCCCGCTGCCCTGTCCCAGCTGACCTTCCTATAGATGACACCAATGATAGCCAAACGAAGTTTCAGCGCCTTCGCAAAGACGAAGTGATAAAACTGCTGTAAAATCAGGGTCTGCATCATGGAGCACGCAAACATAAGCCCGGCCACCAGGAAGCCCCACCAGGTGGGGGCCGTGGGGTTGGAGATAAAACTGATCAGGATGCTGTGGGACGGAAGTGGGGCATGAGAGTGGGAGGCTCCCCAGGCTGCTTGGTCTATGGCCGCCCTTCCCTTCCGCCCTCAGCCTCCACTCAGGGCTGCCTCTGAAACCTCCCAGGGCGGGGGAGCCTCTGGCCCCCCACGCCCCCACCCAGACCATCCCCATAGCCAGACTCAGCCCTGGGCTGCCTCAAGACCATGACCCTCCAACTTTCCTCCCTCCTGTCCTCCCCGATTTCCCTACCTGCCATGGCTCGGCCGCCCGCCCCTTCCATCGTGCTCACTGCCAGCCTACCCACCCACCTTTCTTGCCTCTCGGACCACATGGCAGGAAGAAATGCCCCATGTCCACAGATTAGACTTTCCTGCATCTTCTCCTTGGCTGCTGAGGGCCCGAGAGCCTACCACGTAACCCTACAGGCTCTCCCCTCCAAATCCAAAATCCACCCTCTCCAACATCAGCGGCCCCCCGGTGCTGCCCAGTGACCTTCCCCAGGGCTCTAAGCTACTTCTTGTCCCCCAGCTCCCTTCAGCTCTGCTCTCTTACCTTCTCTCTGCCCCCAGTGCCCACCCCACTCAGTAGCTACCTATTTATGTCTTGTCTCTTAACCACCCAGTGAGAACTCCCTGCCAACCACAGCCTTCCCAACCACTGGCTCTCTTTCTCCTCTGCCTCAGGACAGGTGTCCCTCTGGCTTTCTGAGCTCTGTCCCACTGATTCCCTGACCACCTACCTACCCAGGACCATGTTCCATCATTGTTCTCCTTTCTCCTGATGGCCGATATAACTATCTCTGCTGGTGACCTTCACCTATTGGCATGACCAAGTCTCTCCCGTGTTGGGACAAAACTTCCCTCGATCCCTGGAGCTACGGTCCCATAGCCATACGCCTCTCCTCCTGCTCTGGGTTGATTGCAAAACGTGCTAACTTCTAGCACCTGTGAATGTGACCTTATTTGAAGACAGGCTCTTTGCAGATGGAATCAAGTTAAAATGTGGTTATCGTGGGAGCACCTGGGTGGCTCAGTGAGTTAAGCCTCTGCCTTCCACTCAGGTCATGGTCTCAGGGTCCTGGGATTGAGCCCCGCATTGGGCTCTCTGCTCAGCAGGGAGCCTGCTTCCCCCTCTCTCTCTGCCTGCTTGTGATCTCTGTCCAATAAATAAATAAAATCTTTAAAAAATTAATTTAAAAATACCATTATCCTGGAGTAGGGTGAGCTCTAATTCCAGGGACTAGTGTCTTAATGAGAGAAGAAAGGGATTTGCACACAGAGACACAGATGGGAGTGTGCACACACACATGCACACGGGAGAATGCTGGAGGCAGAGATTGGAGCGATGTGTCTACAAGCCTAGGAATGCCAAGGATTGCCAGCAACCACCAGGAACTAGGAGGCCTGATACAGATTCTCATTCAGAACCTCCAGAAGGAGCCAACCCTCCAACAACTTGATTTCAGACTTCTGGTGTTCAGAACTGTGAGAGAATAAATTCCTATTGTTTTAAGCCTCTTAGTTTGTGGCAATTTGTTCCGGGCAGCCACAGAAAATGAATATGTGTTCTTTACAGGAAGTTTCTAGGTCTCCATGGTCCCTGTTCTCCAAGGCAGGTCCCCTGCTCTAGGTGCTTCCCCTCTGTCTCAGCCTCCATTCTTGGTGCGCACTAACAAATCCAGGTTGCCTGCCTCAGGCTCTGTTTTTCTGGTCAGCTTGCTGTCCTGAAGACCATACCTTGTCCCAGAAGCATTCTCTGCACTCTGCGCCACAATCTGCTCTTTCCCGAGCTCTGGTCCTTCCAAGCCAGTTTTGTGCTCACCCCTTAATGGTCATAGTTCCCTAGGACTCTGTCTGGGGCACCCTCCATGAGCCCTCTGGGAGAGCCCAGCCACAGGGCCCTAGGCTTCTACCCAATGGCCCTGAAAACATGGTCTCCAGTGAGCTGGGACTGTCCCCTTGGCCCCCCACCACCGCACCTCGGCCCCAATGTAACCCAGACTCAACTCACCACCCTGCCTGGTGCCCAGACCCTTCCATCCAGGACATTCATTATCCCAGTGAAAGAGATTCATCGCCCTCCACTTACCCACGTCAGAGCCCAGGTGGTGTCTGACCCCTCCCTCACCCCGGGACACACCCACTCGCCAGCAGCACCTGAGTCCTAGCTCATTCCAGGCCTGAACCGACCAGTCCTCTTCTGACCTGATCATCCCCCTTCCATCCATCCAGCCACCCCTCCCAACACCCCCCCCCCCCATGACTGGCAGGGAGATCCTTCTGAAACGCAAACTAGATGCCCCTCCTGGGCATCAACTCTTCCAAGGATTTCCTTGGTGCTCCCTCTCTCGCCCCTGCCTCTGGTCACACTGTCCTCCACAATTCAGAAATACCTTGAGTTCTTGAGCCATGCCCGTGGAGACCTTGGTGATTTGACATAGGGGCTTGCCCTCTCCCCTCCTTCCTCACCTAGTCAACGAACACCTGCCTGTCCTTCCAAGCTTGATGACCTCCCTGGCTGGCAGGGACGCCCCTGCTCCTGCTCCTCCCCAGGCTGGCTTCCCCACCCCTCCTGGGGATTTCCAGACACCTGACTACACCTCGGCCTGCACTCCACTCTAACGGGTTTACATGCTGGTTTCTCCTGCAAGACTTTGAGATCCTGTCTTATGTATCCCTGTATCCCTCGTGGCTGGCCCCATTCAGGTATACTGGGGGCTCAATAAATATTCTTTGAGTGAGAATGTAGACATGCATGAATTGGGGGCTCAGCTGCTAGGCGGTTCTCCTTCTTACCCCCTCATTTGAGAGCTCCTCCCAGTCCAAGCCACCCAAGCAACAGACGACAGAGCCTATCAACGGGAAACAGCACTGCAGCTGGAGTTCACAGCCCCAGACTCCCATCCATCCTGACCAGCTGTGTGCCCTGGGGCCAGTTCGCCTCTCTGATTTTCTGCTTCCTCATGTGTTTGTTTTGCTTTGAGTTTTCCTGCTTCCTCTCTTGCAAAATGGGAAGAGGGCCACCTGTCTGTAGGATCCTTGGGGGGATTTAAAGACAGTCTTTTTTTTTTTTTTTTTTAATGTGAATTGAGAAACTGCACTCGCCAAAGGTTACCCAGGGAGTGGGGATAGGCCCTTCAGTCCTGCTCTAGGACTCACTTCACTTCATGTGGTCCCTCTGGGCTCAGTCCTCAGGGACATCCAGCCAGCCCCCACTACCCAGGGGAGGGTGGGCACCAGAGCACATGTGGTCAGACCTGAGCAGCTGTGGATTGACGAAGGAGAGCAGGTCCTGGGCCACCTTGAGGCATATGCTGATGAGGAGGCTGGAACGGAAGGTGACCAGCAGGGCCCACAGGAAGGAGGGCTGCTGGGGCCTGCGCCGGCCCCCCAGCAGCATCTCGTCCTCACCAGACACTCTCTTCCCCGATGACACCGCAGTCTTGTGTCTGGTTCCGGGAGGAAGAAGCCATGGGTAGAAACAGGCACATGTGCCCCAGGAGCCAAGCACAGCTGGGGCTGGCGAGCAAAGCTGCCAGTGGGAGCTCCCTTCAGCCAGAGGGTCCTCTCCTCCAGCCCCTGCCTCCAAACAGGAGGAGGCAGGATTGAGAGGAGAGGCTGGCCTCAACCTTCTTCCCTTGGCCCCTTCCCCTTCCAATGGAAGTCCCTGGAAACCAGCTTTCAGGCAGGGCAGGGTAAGCCCGGACACCTGGGTGTGAGGGCAGCTCTGCCACCAGCCACTAGGGGGCGTGGGGGGCACTGTCCTATCTTCACTCCTGCGCCTCCCCATTTGTAACCTGGAGACAACAGAGTGTCCCCTGCAGGGCTATTGGAGATTGGGCTCATCTACTCATCTGGGACCACATTTGGGCCCTCTGGAGTCATTAGGGCTGGGGAGAGCTGGCACCACTCCGGGCTGAGTGTCCCAGCTCGGGATCCCCCTGCCCCTGCTCTTCTCCCCACCCCGACCCCTGGGATCACCTCAGTCCCCTGCAGGAGACTTGGGGCGTGTGTAGTGGGGTGGGTTGGGGGTCCTGGGGACCCCAGGGAGGGCCTCACCGCGCAGTGGTCTTCTGAAGCTTCTTCCAGACCTCCAGCAGCCCATGCACCACGTTCTGCGAACAGTCCTCCTCCTTCAGGGACCAGAGGTCCTGCTCCTCCAGCGGGCGCCGGTACCCAAGGATGGCCATCCTGGGGTGGGCAGCAACCCCACACAGGGGCAGAGCTGAGCAGCCTCAAGCTGGGGACCAGGGTCTCCAGAGCCCCTAGGCCTCCAGAGGAGGACATCCCTAAGGTGCTATGGCCAAGGGCGGTGTACCCTTTATTCCCCCAGGGAGCAGGCTGGAGGTCACTGCCTCCCATCTCAGGTTCTGACCTCGCCCCCATCCCCCCCAGATGCTCCGTTGACCCTGGGAGCCTGGTAATGAACTTTACGCTGACTGGGGCCCGGGAGAGGACAAGGCTAGGTGGATGGAGTCCCAGACCCAGGTGTCTCAGTGCGGTGTGGCTAATGAGCTGTCACCCAGGTCACAGACACAATTATCCTGCTCAAGCCGCTCGGAGGGGCGGCCAAGGAAATGACAAGCTGCAAGCTTATCCTGGACCCAAGAGCTGGGAACTAATTACAGGTCCTCTCCAGGTCCCTGGGCCTGTTCCTGTGATGTGACAGATGCAGGGCTGGCCTATGGCCTGGGATCAGAGCTGGGCCAGCCCGGCCTCTGTACTCAGCCCCTAGCCCAAAAAGACAGGTTTCCCTACCCTCACCTGCCCACGGGGCCGGTTTGGGGCAGAGGAAAGAGCCTCAACTTCTGGCCCACTTCCCTTCCTCTCCACCTCCTGTCTCCTCCTCCCTCTGGCCCAGGCTGGAAGAAGAGCCAACTCACTTTGTGAACCACCAGAAACACAGGCGGGAGAGGAAGCCAGCACTGAGCTCCGGGCAGGGATTCTAGAAGAGGAGAGGGCAGGATGGGAAGAATCCTCTCAAACCAGAGCGGAGGGAGCAGGAACCTTTGATCCTTCCTGCCCTCAGCCCCAGGAGTGCAGATGACATGGGGATGGAAAGAACTAGAAGGAACGGGGGCTGCCGGTAATGGGCTGGGCTGAGACGTGGGCCATGGAACCCCCACTCCCACCCAGCCTCCATGGAAAACTCACAGGGCTGACATTTCTTGGGGAGAAAAATGGCGGCTTCTCCCTGAAGCAGGACAGGATGAGAGCAAAGAGCACCAGGGCGAAGTAGATGTAGAAAGTGGTGAAGCGGAAGGGGTCCGAGATCTTGCCCTAGGGGGAGAGTGCAGAGGGACCTCAGAGGCACGGGGAACTCTGGGTCTCCAGTCCTGCCCCAAGAGGTCCTCTGGGGCATCAGGTGCCTCAGGGGTAGGAGGCAGCTCCGAGGTGGCCCCTGGGGCTCCCACCCAGAGAGTTCTGAGAGATGGGGAAAGGTCATAGGGGGACCACTGTTCAGTGACGGCTGGCCAAGCACCTCCCCTCCATCACCTTGTCCAACCCTCCCTACGAAGTACGAAATCTTATGATATCCTGTTTGCAGTTGAGGAAATGAGCCTCCAAAAGGCTGAGCAACTTGCCCAGGGTCACACAGACAGTAAGCAGAGCAGCCCGAACCTGCCCTTCTAACTACCACATTTGACTGCCTCCCCTTGACATGGAGAAAGGACCCACCCCATCACTGCAGTGAAGGTCAAGATGAAGCCCACACAACGGAGGCGGAAGGGAAGAAAGGCGAGAGCAGGATAATGGACAAAACTACTCATGCGTGTCTGCCCTCATGTGCTGGCCGACACCGCATCCCACACTACACTCGGTGGTGGCGGTCATGGCTAAGAATGGCCCCTTGTACGCCCGTGAACATCCCACGAGGGCTGTGTCCGGCCCCATTCCCCTGTGCTACATGGGCCTCACCCTCAGGCCTCCAGCCTGCTTCCTGGCAGAGATGCAGCAAGTAGGGGACAACATGGAAAGGCCTGAACAGAAGGGGAGGTCCTGGGAGCAGGGGAGGGGCAGCCCAGGACCTAGTAGTGACCTTGAGCCCTGAGACCATCCCCCAGACAGTGTTGCCCCTGGCAGGTTCCCCTCCTTCCCCTTACCTTTGCCATGGCCAGCAAGATCCTGGAGCGGAAGGGGACGATGGCACAGACCACACACAGAAACCAGAAAATGATGAGGACCCCCGAGGACTGTACCCCCCGCAGCCGATCATACTGGATTAGCAGGGTGGCCAGCAGCTGCGTAGGGAGGGCGAGGAAGGCTGGGCCAGAGCACATCTGGACCTGCCTCTGTCCTCCCCACCCCACATGGCCAGATGTTTTTGTGGTCACCCTCAACCTCTTCCCACTGCTACAGTGTCTAGCCCTCTCCCGAGAGCCCACTGTTTCCCCAGCACAACCCCACAACCCACTGGAGACTCCCTGCATCCCCTTCCTGGGCCCCACACTGACCATGGTGATCCCCACCACCAAGGGGGTGACAAAGAAGATTGGGGCGGGGGCCCCACCGTGAACCAGGCCATGGAAGGAGTAGAAGAGGTCAGCCCAGGAGACACACCACAGCAGGACGCCTGAGACCTACAAACAGGACACACATTGGGGACTCCATCTCCAAAAGGAGGGACGGTTCCCCCCAAAGAAGGGCCTTTTATTCTGAAATGGCCAGACCTGCCCTGGGTCCAGCCCCCTGAAGCTAGGCTGGGCACGGCCAGAACGTTGCCAGAGAACTTTCCTGAACTTCCGCAAACAGAGACTATCTCGTTTGACTGCAGACCCAGCTGGCAGGCTGCCATGGCCCTGAGCAGCTGGCTGGGCAGGTGTCTCTAGGACACATCGATGGCTGTTTGGCAGGGCGGAGAGGAGAACCTTGAAATGGAGAACCTTCCAAGTGCCAGCCCCCCCCCCCCCCCGGGAGATCCCTGGGCCCCTGACCGTCTTGAGCCTGGAGAGGCGGGAGAGGACGATGTAGCCTCCGCAGTGGTATTCCCGATAGAGCAGGTAGCCGGGCAGGGCAGCCCACAGGTAGAAGCAGGGCGCCCAGGCCAGCAGAGAATTCTGGAAGCAGGGAGTGAGGTCCGGGCTGTCAGTGTGCACGGACAGATTGGAGTCCTGGGGACAGAGAAAACAGGACAGCGCTGCAGCAGCTGCGACTGCAGAATGGGGCCCCTCTGTCAAGGAAGGGGATGGGGTCTGGGAGGCGCTCCCGGAGCTCTGGGGATCAGAAGGCGGAGGATGGTGATGGATGGTCAACGTGCAAACGAGCAGGAGCTGGCGGTGTGCACACTTGCCCGCGAGGCCCCGGATGTCCTTGTGTCCCCATTTTCCTCCCTTTCTGATTGAGGTACAATTTAAGTACAATAAACTGCACCCGTGCAAAGGGCACGATCCGAGGGCTTTGGCATTGTGCACACTGCAAAGTCACTGCCACAGGTCAGATACAGAATATTTCCATCATCCCAAGAGGTACCTTGTAGCCCTCTGCAGTCCGTCCCTCCCAGGAGACCACTGCTCTGCTTTCTGTCATTCTAAATTTCCACTCTTTTTTTTTTTTTCTTTTAAATCAGTGTTTTATTTTATCCACGTAATCATTTGGTAAATATGGTTGAAGAGCCCACTCCCCTAAGCCTTTCCCAGGAAAGAATAGGGAGCTTCTCTGAGCTTTATTTCCTTCTCCTTTAAATTCAGGAAAGTCATCCATCACCCCACCTACCTCACTGGCTAGGCTTGAGCTCAAAGGAGCAAAGATTAAAGGGAGAGCTTTGCAAATCACAAGCCCCAGGTGACCAACCACCCCACCTTTGGCACTGTCCTGGATTGAGCACAGAAAGTCTCTTGTCCTGGGGAGCCCCTCAGTCTCCATAAGACCCCCTCCCATCTCTGAACTCCACCTACCGAACCTTTCAGAAGGAGATGGGGGAATGCATCAAACACGTATTTTAGGGGCACCTGGGTGGCTCTGTGGGTTAAGCCTCTGTCTTGGGCTCAGGTCATGATCCCAGGGTTCTGGAATCGAGCCCTGATTCAGGCTCTCTGCTCAACGGAAGCCTGCTTCCCTCTCTCTCTTTGCTGCCTCTCTGCCTACTTGTGATTTCTCTCTCTGTCAAATAAATAAATAACATCTTAAAAGAAAAAAAGAACAATGATTAAAAAGAACAACAACAACACGCATTTTAGTGAGATTGTTTCTTCCAAGGCCACAAACAAGCTGACCTTTCATTCCCCTCTCGCAAAGCATTAGCAGTACTTTCCAGAAAGCTCAGAAAATATAAGGAACAAAAAAACCCATCCACAATCTCATCTATATGGGACAACAGTTAACATGGGAGGGTATAAAACTTTCTATTTCCTGGGGTGCCTGGGTGGCTCAGTGGTTAAGCCGCTGCCTTTGGCTTGGGTCATGATCCCAGGGCCCTGGGATCGAGCCCCGCATCGGGCTCTCTGCTTGGCGGGGGACCTGCTTCCTCCATTCTCTCTGCCTGCCTCTCTGCCTACTTGGGATCTCTGTCTGTCAAATAAATAAATAAAATCTTTAAAAAAAAAAAAAACAAAAACTTTCTACTTCCTCACTGACAATTTAAATAATCGCCATGTTTCTTTTAGTCCACACTATATCTTCATATAACTTAATAAGTCAAACCATGAAAAAGAAAATGGTACCCTGCCTCATCATTCTCCACCCCAAGTTCATTTTCCAGCAGCAAATACGTCCAACTTGCTAACTTTGTCCTGGCATCTACTTCCATAGTTTAAAGCAATTTATTCTTACCATTTCTGTTGGATTTACTAATTGTTTGATAATGAAGCTGCATCTGTCTTGTGCTTTCTGTTGGAGTGTCATCCTTCCAGTGTAGAAACACCACAGGTTTTCGTTAAACAAATATTCAGAGCTGACACTTTTTTTTTTTTTAAATTTGGCAGGTTTTTTTTTTTTCTTTAAGATTTTATTTATTTATTTGACAGACAGAGATCACAAGTAGGTAGAGAGGCAAGGAGAGAGAGAGAGAGAGAGAGGGAGGGAAGTAGGCTCCCCACTTAGCAGAGAGCCTGATGCGGGGCTCAATCCCCAGACCTCAGGATCGTGACCTGAGCTGAAGGCAGAGGCTTAACCCACTGAGCCACCCAGGTGCCCCAAGAGCTGACACTTTTTTTGACTCTGTCCATGTTTGCTACAACAAGCGCTAGGTCTTTCAAGCTGGGCAATGTGATTTTATCTTGCCTCTCTGAACCTCGGTTTCTTTGAGAGTAACCCTGGGATGATACCATCTCCCCCTTGGTCCCTCCAATCCAGCTGGCACGCTAGCCCCGGCCCTCATTTCTTCCTGAGTACTTTCCATGGAGTTCTAATCCCTTCTCTTCTGTGTCCAAGGAGCCCAGATCCCTGCCCACACAAGGAGCCTTTCCCTTTTTCCTGGCTGATCCCCGCTCTTGGTGTGGGAGTGCCCCAGGGCCGTTCCTCCCCCTTTCCCTTCTCCCCCCCATCAGCCATCCCATCCAGTCCCTTCCACATGCCAGTGACTCTCCTTACCTTCTCTGCTCTTTCTTCTCTCTATAGCACCCGTCACCTCTAACATGTGACATGAGTCACCGGCCCATTATGTTTTCTCTCATCTCTTCCTGCTAGCATGTAATCTTTCCTTCCTTTATTGATGTGTCTTCGTACTTAGAACAATGCCAAGCATGTAGCAGGTGCTCGGAACAAATTGTGGTTAAATAAGTTAAATGAAATATTTGTTGAATTAATGAAGGAACAAAAGGCTATTCTTATATTTTCCCCTTAACTTTCAGTGGTGCCCTAAAACCTAGAAGACAAAGTCCGACCCTGTTACTAGGGCCCTCGAGGCTCCCAGCTGGCCTTGACTCATCTGTCCACGGGAACTACTGAACTAGCCAGGGGCTTCAGTTCTCCCACCTTAAGAAAATATTCACAGGGCGTTCTGCACATCCTGCCTCCTCTTTTTCAGCTCCCCTTCTACTCTTGGGTTCCACTTGGGTCAGCCCTCTGAGCTCTGATGCCCCTGCTTATAGCTGACAGAGGACTTTTCCTGAAAGGCTGCTTTGTGCCCCTTGCTTCAGGCCCATGAACCTACACTGCTTCCTGCTGCTCCCGGAGCCACGTCTGAGCACCCCACGGGCTTTTCTTCCTGACCCACCTTTCTCCTGCTGCCAGCTCACCTGACTCTCAATTTGCTCCAAGGGGCCCATGCCCACACCTTGGTTCAACCCCCAACTCTCTCCCACCTGTCAGAATCCCAGTAACTACAGGGAAGGGGTGGGGGGCCGGGCTTAGAAGCCTCTGTCTCCCATCAGGAACCCCCTTCTTCTGAAGTTAGCCCGTAGGGAGAGACCCATGTTTCTGGACCATCAGTTTTCCACTCGTTGAGGCTTTGGTCGAGAGTGTGCTGAGTCAGATGCAGGACTAGGCGTGCCTATGCGGACTGGTTCCTGCTTTTGGAGAACAGGAGGTCCAGGGACACACTGCCTGGGGGTATGACATTCAAGCCCCGGCGGAGAAGTTCACCCCGCATACATCTTGTACTCTAGAGCCCTGTAGTCCATAGTCCCTAAAGCCACGTGAGCTAAGGACCCACGAACTCTTCCTGAGCAGCAGGTATGCTGGTCCAGGGTTGGGGCCCCCCCGTTAGGCCTGGTCAGGCACCCCAGGGGATAGGGAGTCAGACACATCTAATTCATCCCTTTTCTCTTTTTTAAAACACTTCTTGGGTTGCCTCCGTGACTCAGTCGTTTAAGGGTCAGACTCTTGATTTTGGCTCAGGTTATGATCTCAGGGTCTCGAGATCCAGCCCTGCCTTCAGGCTCTGTGCTCAGCAGGGAGTCTGCCTCTTTCCCTGCCTCTCTCCCTCTGCCCCCTCCCCTGCTTGTGTGGACACGTGCTCACTCGCTCTCAAATAAATACATTTTTAAAACACTTATTCAGGGGGGCGCCTGGGTGGCTCAGTGGGTTAAGCCGCTGCCTTCGGCTCAGGTCATGATCTCAGGGTCCTGGGATCGAGTCCCGTGTCGGGCTCTCTGCTCAGCAGGGAGCCTGCTTCCTCCTCTCTCTGCCTGCCTCTCTGCTTACTTGTAATTTCTCTCTGTCAAATAAATAAATAAAATCTTTAAAAAAAAAAAAAAAAACACTTATTCAGGGACACCTGGGTGGCTCAGTCGGTTAAGCATCTGCCTTCGGCTCAGGTCATGATCCCAGAGTCCTGGGATTGGGTCCTGCATTGTCAGGCTCTCTGCTCAGCAGGGACCCTGCTTCTCCCTCTGCCTGAAGCTCTCTCTCTCTCTGACAAATAAATAAATAAAATCTTAAAAAAAAAAAAATACTTATTCAACTTACAGAACACTCATTACAAAATTACAGAAAAGTGCACGCATTTTAAGTATGTACTTCGATAGAGTCTCATACCCGGAACACACCTGGGCAACCAGCACCCAAATCAAGAAACAAGACATTGCGGGGCGCCTGGGTGGCTCAGTGGGTTAAAGCCTCTGCTTTCGGCTCAGGTCATGATTCCCAGGGTCCTAGGATCGAGCCCCACATCGGGCTCTCTGCTCAGAGGGGAGCCTGCTTCCTCCTTCTCTCTCTGCCTACTTGTGATTTCTGTCTGTCAAATAAATAAAATCTTTAAAAAAAAAAAAAAGAAAAGAAACAAGACATTGCTGGCACCGAGGAGCCCCCTCCTTGGCCTCCCTCCTGGCCGCGTCTGTCGCCAGGGGAATGCTGTCCTGGCTTCTAGCAATATGGACTGCTTTGGCCCATCTGGGGTCGTCCTATAAAGGAAATGATACAGTATGGATCTTTCACATCTCGCCTCACTGTGAGTGTCAGCCTTGGGGTGGAGCGTGAGTTGGGGCTCTCCCTCCTCATCCCTGCCTGGTAGACGGTTCATACGATGGATTTATCCATTCTGTGGCCCATGGGCAGCCCCACCCTGTTTTGAATTTAGCAAATCCTTTAAGCCCCTCCAATCAGTCACCATCCAGACAGTCTCCGGGTCTGGAGCGCGGTTCCCACCTGGCTGGGTCCAGCCTGAGCTTCCCCTCCTACAGGAAGGCTTTCGGGGGCACGCCTGCCTCTGACAAGGTGTTTCCTTGCTGTCTTCTGCATGGGCTGAGCACCCAAGTGAGTGAGTGTTACCTGAGAGTGACAAAGGCCCCTAATGTCCCAGCAGTTTTTATTACAGCCCTCACACTGCCATTATCTGATCGCTGTTTCAGAACAACTTCCAGAAGCAGAGAGGAAGAACAGTATCGGGGCTGGCTCACAAAAGAGAAAGCAGGCTTCGCCTGTTCTGGCGACAGGTCCAAGGACCTGGCAGTTGAGAGTTGGGACAGACACCCAGGTTTCATGACTCCCAGCCTGGGTTTCCCCTGACCTCAGCCATCTGCACTGTGAACACATCCCATCTTCTATTCTTCTCCATGCTGGCCCCGGCCCCTCCGGCCCCCAGCACAAGGCTGGGTATTCAGGAACAGCCAGGATCCAGGCTGGGTGGCGACTAACTAGTCGTGTGTATGTAGCCAGGATGGAGCCCAAGTTCAAAGCCACGACAGGGAATCACCATAGGAATGTGCAAGTAGTGGGGCGCCTGGGTGGCTCAGGGGGTTAAGCCTCTGCCTTGGCTCAGGTCATGATCTCAGGGTCCTGGGATCGAGCCCCACCTCTGGCTCTCTGCTCAGCAGGGAGCCTGCTTCCCCCCTCTCTTCTCTCTGCCTGCCTCTCTGCCTACTTGTGATCTCTGTCAAATAAATAAATAAAATCTTAAGAAAAAAAAAAGGAATGTGCAAGTGGGTGACCTGGCTTCCCGAGGCAGGAGGGGAGAGGCCGCCAACCCGGATGCAGAGAACCAGGTATGAGCTGCTTCTCCTGAATCATGGAAGCGGGGACGGCTCCTTCATCTCTCCAGAGCTCAGCCTCAGCATGAGTGCTGGGAGTGACAACAGCATTTCAGCCGGCTCCCCACGGAAGGGGGAGAAGGAACAGCAGATTGCCCTGTCCCTCACAGGTGCTGGAGAAAGAGGCCGTTGGGAGCCTGTTTGGGTTTCACAGACAAGCGGCACCATGTCGATGATAATGATTGAGAAATCTCCGGGGCGTGAAGCCCCAGAGGGCTGCTCTGACCCACCAGGAGATCCAGCCTCAGCTCCTGCCCCTTTTTTCCACCTTGGCAGAGCCCTCTCCAGGGTCAGCAGGCATCTTTCATGCGCGTGTCCCTAGACCATTCACCCCAGAGCCCTTGCTGCCAGGACACCGAAGGGTCCAGAATTGAACTCCTGCCCATCCCCTCCTCGGCAGCCTGCCCGCCCCGATGGGCGGCCACTGCTTCCCAGGTCGAAATCCTTGGGGTCCTCCTTGATTCTTCTCTTCCCCTCACACCCCACCCTTGAGCAAATCCTGTCGATTCCACCTTCAATCACTAGGCTGAACTAAATGGAATGCTCTATTCAATTGTTTCTAGTTACAAAACGGCAGCTTCATTTGGCTCCCCCTGATAGATCCAGAATCCAACCACTTGTCTCCACCCCACTCTCTCTCTCGTCTCGATTATTGTCTTAGCCCCTCTCTGGTCATCCTGCTCCCACCCCTGCCACCTGCCCCGGCAGAATTTTCCAGAAACCCAAGTCAGACCATGCTACCAAGTCACTCTCACAGTGCAACCCTGCCGAAGGCTCTCCACTTCCCTCAGAGTGAAAGCCAGAGTCCCATGTGGCTCTCAGGACCCTCTTGCCTGCCTCCCCAGGTCTCTGACTTCCTGTCCCCCACTGCCCTCTGTCACTCTGCCCTCAAGGTGGCAGTCCAATGCCTCATGCTCTCAAACCTGTGAGCACTCCTCATGGAGGTCCACCCTGACCTTCCCAAGGAGGGCTGGAACTCACCCCCATCCCCACACTGTCCGCACACCCCATCCCTCTTAGCCCATCCCACTTCCCCCGTAGCCCTGATCCCCATCCAGCATAATCTAGAAGCGAGTGATCTATTGTGTCTATTGCTTCTCTGTCTGCTCCCCCTGGAACACGAACTCCACGAGGACCAGGATGTCCCCACAGCCCGGAACAGTGCTTGGCACACAGAAGGCGCTCGTACGCCTTTGGTGAACACGAGAATGAGTGAGCGGACAAAGGAATGAAGGGCGTCCTCTGAAGTCAGATGCTGCTGCTGAATGCCCAGGAGCACCGTCCTCTCTCTCCCTGGCACCAAGGCCACAGCTCTTGGCACCCAAACAATGTCAAGTGCAAAGGACAGGGTCGGGGGAGGCCATTCCTGGACTCCATGATGCTCCTTGCAGTCCTCCTGGGCGGGATGGAAGACCCCCTCTCAAACCACTACCACTCGGCCGTTCCCTTTGGGAAGATGAGCACTGGCTGGGCTGGGAGCACAGCCCCACCACCCCTCCCTTGCTGTCACCACACAGTTTCCACGGTGACAACAGCTTCCCTAATAATGCAATGCAACAGCTGGATGGGGCTGATAAGGTCTGACACCCGGAATGGACCGCACAGGGGAAGGCCTCTCCATGGGCACAGTGGCTGAAATCCCTAGAGACCCAAGCAGGGGACAGGTGGGAGGGAGGATGGCCCCAGCTGGGTCACAGTGCTGTCAGGGACTTTCCAGCACTCCAGCCCCCGGCCCCCTCCCCCACACCCCCACCTGGGGCGGGGGACAGGCTTGCTGACAGTCTCCACGGTGAGAAGAGTAATTACTTCCTTAATCCCGTGCAGGAGGGAGAAGTGGGGGAGAAGGGATCAACTGACAAGTTCATTTATCTCCGTGGAAATGGAGGTGCGGAAGGGGCAAGGGCCTGTTCTGATCCCAGTTCTCAATCACTGTCCTACTGCGGCTGCAAAGGAGGCTTTGCAAAGGCCTCGGGGTGGGGGTGAAGCCTGTCGCGGTGAGGGGGGAGCTTGGGGGGGCCCAGGTCCTGCCGCTGCTGAAGAGGGGGCCGTGGCTATGACAAGCGACTTTGGTTATTATGTTCACAACAGCTGAGGCCCACAGCCGGCGGGGGAGTGACCGCACCGGTTCCCACGGGCTGGCCCCAGCGCTTGGACTCGGGCAGCCCAGCTCTAGAGTCCTTGTCCCAGCTCTATGGCGGTTCATCTACACCCTCCAGAGCTCCGACATGACATCCCACAGGCGTCCAGATCCGTTGGAACATTAAAAATCTCCTTTCTGCTAGTGCAGCCCACCCCCCAAGTCACCCCCTTGCTGCGGTTCTTCTCACCAAGCTGAGGGGGAGGGGCTGTGATTCTGGGAGCCAGTGGGCTGGAAACCTGAACGCCCAGTGAGACGGAGAGTGATCCAATCCAAGGGTTGGGCCCTTCTTAGCACCCCCAGTACCACTTCCTGACCCTGGGAACACGAACAGCTCCGGGCAGGGCAGGGAGAGGCCCAGCTCTTCAGCAGGGGCACACCTAAGTGTCACCCCCACCACCCTCAGGGATCCTGCTCCACCTGCTGTCCCGGGACAGCCCCAGCAGGGAGATAAGACCCAGGCACTCTGATGCTGTCTCCTGCGTGGGTTGGCTGGCAGCCCCTCTCTCCCTGGGGAGGCCAGCCCTGGGCCCTAAGGCCATTTCTCAGACTGGCAGCCAGCAGGCAGCGGGGCAAAGTGCACTCCCAAATGTTACCTCTGACTCAGTTCTTTCCCTAAATCTCTGGCCCTCAAGACCCAGGTCCAGGGGCTGTCGGGGAATAGCAGGGCTGGGAAGAATCCAACCTAGGGTCACAAGGGACCACAGAGTCTCCCACAGGAGCCAGGAGCTCAGGGGCTCGAAATGGTCCAGGCCCAGCTTTGCTGCCCTGCAGCTGGGATGGAGGGAGGGGAGTCTAGAGACCCTCACCTGGCAGGGAGGACTGGGTTCTTTTTTATTTTTTTAAAATATATTTATTTATTTATTTGACAGACAGAAATCACAAGTAGACAGAGAGGCAGGCAGAGAGAGAGAAGGAAGCAGACTCCTTGCTGAGTGGAGAGCCCTATGCAGGGCTCCATCCCAGGATCCTGGGATCATGACCTGAGCCAAAGGTAGAGGCTTTAACCCACTGAGCCACCCAAGCGCTCCGAAGATTGGGTTCTTAAGGGGAAATGCTGGTGCTCAGTAGGCCGGGGGTGGGGGGGAGGAGGGTGCCCAACTCCCACCCACCTGCCTGCCTCCCAGCTTTGCAAGTCACTACCTTCATTTGAGAGTCAAAGTTCATTGAAATCAGAGTCCATTTCTCCTATGCTCTGCTAATCACCTACTCTGCTAGGCAAAGACCCAAAAAGAAGCTGGAGATTCTAATACCCTAATGTTTGGAGGGCTCTAATCCTGGCCACGGCCCTGAGCCTAAGGATCAGCCTCCCAGAATCAGCATTGGGAAACTGGACCTGAAGGGGGCCCTGGATGGAGCTCAGATGGAGCCCAGAGAGGGTGAGTGACTTGCCCAAAGTCACAGAGCTAGTGAGCGGGAGAATGGAAGTAGCTGGACTAGTAGCTGGCAAGAGACACAGGGAGCTGGGCCTCCGTAGGAAGAGGGCTTTGCCTCTTCCTCGGGTGGGCAGACAGCCAAGGGAGCAGTGAAGGTGCCGATGCCTGACCAGTGGCAGACTCACAGGTCTTTGCCAAGAGCTGCTGCTATGCAAACTCCATGTCTGAAGCGGAGAGAAAGCCAGAGAAAGAGACGTCAGGAAATCTCAGAGAAGGAACCCATGAATCCTCACCAGCCACATTGGTCCTTATCCTAGTTGGTCACAGAAATTCAGGGTGGGACCCCAATTCCTTCCTTGGCTTGAATCCTCTCTCCAGCATCCCTACCAAAGTGGTCACTCACCATGTGCTTGCATACCCTCAGTGCTGGGGAGCTCACTACTTTTCAGGCCATCAGTGCCACCTTTGGGCTGTTCTTATGGTCAGGACCTTCAGATTCCTGAGCCCACCTCAGCCTCCCCAGAGCTTCCAGGGACAACCAGATCAAGGCTAATTCTGCACACGGGTCAAGACCTTCCAAGGCACTTGTACTCTCTTTATCACTTAAGTGCCCCTCTGTATCCATTGCTCATCACAGAAGGTAATTCTCAATGGACTAGCAAAGAAAGGGACACTACCCCCTCTTTATTCTAGAGGCATCTTTGCTTTGGCCTCATTAGCTCTGGGCCCTTTGGTTGTCATTCATTCATTTGGAATTTATTTCCACAAAAACTCCCAAGGCACGCTCAGAGATCTGATGCTCTACCCCGACGTGGCAGACGCGAGAGTGAAAGAGAGAGATCATTCACCCAGGGACTTCAGTGTGTGAGCACCTGGGTCTCTGGGCACAAGTCCAGGGGCTCACAGACCCGCGGGGGGGGGGGGGGGCGCCTGCCCTCTGACTTAGCTGGGGCTGAGGCTGATGGATTTTGCCACAAGATCCCCAGCAAAGAGCTGAAACAGGACCCCTCACTTCTCGGCCCTGTCAGCCCCTCTTGTCTAGGCCTTCCCAGACCGAACTCCCACTTCGAACCTCCTTTCCCTTTGCTTCCCTCATTTCCAGGAATATCAGGACCTGTCAGTCACCCACAGAAAGTTTGGTCGTTCACCAAATTGTCTCACCTTCCCTACTTCTGTGACCTCCACAGCATTCTTGGGAGGCACGTAGGAGATGGGTTAGTCCCCCATTTCACAGGTAGAGTAACTGAGGCGGTTCGGGTAAGCTCAGCAAACAAACAGCCCCTCAGGCCTGAACCATGCCGGGTCCCTCCACCTCCACTTCTTCACTCCCAGCTTCCCACAGGGTGGGTCACCCCCAGGCTCCTGAGTTAAAAGATTCAGGGACAAGTCTACCCAAATAATACACAATCCAAATGAGATGCAAACTAGCCCACCATGAATGGTGACATCTAGAACTCCGGGTCTCAGGCCCTCCCTCGTCTCAGTGCTGCAAACTTCCAGCGGAGGGGCTAGGGGTGGGCTACCCCACCTCCTGACTCCAAGCACATTGGGTTGGGTGCAGCCTGGCACGACTTTCAGGAGGCAGAAGGCCATGTGGAAGACGGAAGCTGTTTAGATGGGGAGGAGGAAGAGGAGTGATTTCCCTGTCCTATGAGGTATCCAAGCAGAGACCCACCACAAGGGGTTCATCCCTTAGACCTAAAATAGATAAACTGACTCCCATGGACCCCGAGGTTCTCAGAAGAAGTACATACAGCTCATGAGCCGTGAGGAATCTCAGGACAAGGGGCCTAGAAGCCCAAGGATGTAGAGTCAGACAGTGGCCACGTTGGAACCATATCTCAGGGGTCTCGCTTCCCAGTCCAATGCTCAGCCGCTTCCTGTTGTGTGTCCTTAACAAGTCCATTCCCTTCCTGGCTCTCAGCTTCCAAAGCTCTGCAGTAAGGGGCTGGGCTGGCTGCTTCAAGCTCCAAGTTCTGGGGAATCTCTCAGATTCTGCAAGATCACGGAAAGGTAGAGCCAAAGGACCTCTAAGCGTGCAACAAGAAGGGAGTCAGGAGTTCCTCACCCCACTTCCTCAAAGCCTGCCTCTGGGCGGTCCTAGGCTCTGGGGATGTACTGTCCACCCAGGCACAGGGTGGCTTTGCACTTGAGGCTTGGGCCTGTTTGCCCCTTTGATTTGCATGTGCTCTGCCTGGCTAACTGAGACACCCTGACCTTGCGGTGGTCATGCCAGCCAGGCTCCAGTGAGTTATGAAACAAAGTAGACTTCCAAGTCACAGGCACAACCTCTGGACTTGGCAGTCAGTGATGAGTCCGAGCTAGATGACGGAGGGGGGTGTCCATGCCGGTGGGCGAGACGGTGGTACCATCTTTGACTAGTGACCCAAAGGGGGAAAGAGATCCTCAAAAACACTATTTTAGAGGGACTCCATTTTACACGTTCCCAGTTTCAAACAGCCCAAGAACAGGGTTCCTAGGGGCTACACACCCTGTGTACACACACAGGCATGTGCACCCACACAGAGCACACCCATGGATCATACCCACTGGGCACACAAACATGGGGCACATAGGTACAGATACTTGAAATGGGAAAAAGATTTAGAGACTGGAAAATCAGAGGCCCGCAGGGCACCTGGGTGGCTTAGTCGGTTAAGCGTCTGCCTTCAGCTCAGGTTGTGATCCCTGGTGTCCTGGGATAGAGCCCCACACTGGGCTTCCTGCTCAACTGGGAGCCTGCTTCTTCCTCTCTCTCTGCCCCTCCCCCACCCACCCCACTCTCTTATGTTCTCTCTGATAAACAAAATCTTAAAAAAAAAAAAAAAAAAAAAAAAATCAGAGACCCTGGATTTGAGGTCAGCCTAGGCTGGGAGTTCCTTGCTTGACCATGGACAAGCCCCGAGAATCTGAGACCATCTGTTTTCTGAGCTCTGTTTTCTTCTAACTGACTTTGAGCAAGTCCCTTCCTCTCTCTGGGCCTCCCTTTCCCCATCTATAAAAGGAGAGCCTTGGAGACCCAGGTGGCTCAGCCGGTTAGGCGTCAGCTTTCGGGCTCAGGTCATGGTCCCAGGGTCCTGGGATCCAGTCCTGCATGGGGCTCCCAGCTCAGCAGGAAGTCTGCTTCTTCCTCTGCCCCCCACTCTTACTTTCTCTCCCTCTCTTTCTCTCTCAAATAAATAACATCCTAAAACAACAACAACAACAACAACAAAAAAAACGGAGGGCTGGAGGGGGACTCCCTGCTTCCTAGAAGCTCTTAACACCTGAGAAAAGAAGGTGGCAGGATTGCTTTCCAGAAGAGCAGTGCCAGCTTCCCAAACTACCCGCCTGGCTGAACTGGTTGAACCGGCAGGCACGCTGGCTGCGGGAGAGAGGGCGGGGACAGGTGTAAAGGTGGACAACCGAGCCCTAGTCCATGTGGGGGCATCTTCTGGTTCGTGCCCCGCTTTCCCAGGCACTTCCTGTGTCGGGGAGGGCAGGACAGGTCCCAGAGGTCCCCAGGACCCCAGCTCAGGGCGGCTATGGTCAGACCTCCACCCGGCGTCGCGTGGCGTCGCCCCCTCCCCAGGGCCCTCGCAGGGGGCTCGCCGGCCCGCGCCCTCAGTCCCGGGACACCTCCTTACCCAGAACTTGGAGCCGCACAGGGCGTCCATGGGGCCGAGGCGCGGCGGCCAGGAAGGCGAGTGTGGCAGCCTGCCCGCCCAGGCGGGAGCCACAGCGCCCGGAGCCGCCTCCGCCCCCAGTCCCCCACAACGCTGCGCTCCGCCCCCACCTCCAGCAACAACCCCCCGCGCTCCGCCCCCTCCCCCCTCTGCCCCGCCCGCCGCGCCAGGCCCAGCCTACGGCTCTTTGGGTGGAATCTCAAGTCTTGGAGAATTGCGACAGAGCTTCCCCAGGCTGCGGCTCGCCGGGAGGGACTCTGGGTCAGGGGGCTGGCGAGCCATTGATACAGTGACAACTCCTTCGAGTGGCCAGTGGGCTGCGCCAGAGAGATACCCCTCCAGATACTGAGGCTGATGGGGCTGGAGTAGGGTCTGTGTCCAAGGGGCATAACTCTGCCAGGCCAGGTAAGTCATAGAGACGTTGAAAGTGACTTAGCAAGACGTCCTCCATGAATATAACCCCGATGAGGTCAAGGTCATCTCTAGCCCTCAGTCTTCTCATCCATGAAATGGGAACGCTTACATGCCCAGCCGATCAGGAAGTCTACCTCTCTGCCTTCCAGTTACCTGGGAACTGGCAGAAACCAGCACATAAAGAGCTGGTGTGTGCGGGGTGCCTAAGGACAGGGGGTGGGAGGCCTAGCATCATACAGATGGTGGCTTCCCATGGTTCTCTTAAATTGCGGCCTTCCCGAGGTTCTGTGGTTCCCTCATCTTCTGCCTGTGGCCACCGTGCCGCTCTGTGCCAATACTTTTGCTTCTGAACAACAGGAATAATCCTAGGTCCTAAGCTTTCTACTCTGAGGAATGACCAGCATCAAGCATCTTGGCTGGCACACTTCGGAGGCACCCCCCAAGGGTAAATTTCCTCTGCTCCGGCCCCATGGGGCGAGGGATGGGCAGGCGAGGCCCCAGAAAGAGCCCCACATTAGCACACTGCTAAGGCTGAGTCTTCGTATGCTTCATCTGTAAAACAGATTTGGGGTCAGTGGTCTTCCCCTGCTTAGGCCAGCTTGGCCAGGTTGTGTTTCCTCCATCCTTTTATCTCTCACTGCCCTAACAGGATCACAGAAGCCAATTTACTGCCCCTTCTTGGGGCTGAGAAGGAATCCCCACCCCTGCCCTGACCCTACTCCCCCCACCCTCCACCCCTGCCCCATCTCTCTCCTGCCCTCCACCTCCCCAACACAGTGGTCTTGACTCTGTCTTCTGGGTCAGCCAGGTTCACCCCAGTGATCCCTTCTCTGGTACTTATTCTCAAGAGGTGTTTTCTTCCTCAGCTGCTTAGCAGCAGGCGTGGGTGGGTCAGTAAGATAACATAGATGCAGCCAGCCACCGCCTGTCCCTCTGGCAGGAAGTGACCAGGAGGAAGTCTATGTCACGAGTTATCGGAACAGAGATCTGAGCTGCGTTGGATGGAGCAGTGTGGACAAGTCTCCCCCTTCCCAGGCAGAGGAATTGGGGGGGAGCATCCACATCCCCTCCATGGGGCAAGCCCTCTCTGCCTTTTCTCTTCCCCCTCCCCTCTACTGACCCAGTCACCCTCCACCCCTGCCCCCATCTCTGAGCCCAAGACTTTCCAGAACTCTCACATCTTGTCGCAGAGTGCCTTGAGTTATATTTAGTTGTGAAGAGTCTGTCTTCCTTGCCAGTCTGAGAGGTCCCCAAGGGCAGGGATTGACTGAGTCACCCCCAACCCCCTCCCTGCTTCGGGCAGTAACTTTTGTATACCCTGTGACCTCAACAAGGCCCTTGAGTTCTCTGGGATGAGGTTTCTTGAACAACTCGGACAAAATGCCATCTAAGGGCTTTTCCAGGCGTGCTGCCCCCGGTTTCTGTGGTGAGCAACTGGGGCTCCTCCTCTAGCCCTTTTTCTAGCTCAGGTCTAGGACCCTTGGGACTGAAGCACTGGCCCTTTGGCACCGTCCCATCCTGCCATTGGAGAGCCCTTTCCGGGCTCATGGCATTGGGTGGGAGCCTCTGGGACCATGGGAGAGGATTTAGCAGTCCTCCCCCTCTCCCATCTCTCTTGAAGTAATCACTGGGGTTTTGCCGTTTCTGGCCCCTCTTGAAATGTGATCCGTTTCCTACATCCCTTGGATAAAAGCCATCAAGCTCCTAGGACATGATTGTTCTGGCTCCAGCAGAGCAAGAAAATGGAGGTCCTGAGACATCTTATCCTGGCAGAGGTGGGAGTCTTCGGAGTGCTGGGCTGTTTCCGTGAGGCTGCTTTGGGCGGAATGGCATTTCCAGTGTCCTGAGCTGTTGCATTCGTGCCCCCTCACCCCCGCCCACCTTTGAGGTTGCTCAGCACAGTCCCCTCCCTACACCTCACCTCCCTTTCTGCACCTGGCAAACTCTACCCATCCTGAAGATTTTGCTCAAGCCCCACAGCACCCCCCAAATCTTCTGTGAAACTCCCTTGCCCCTATCCTGGGCTAGGGACCCTTCCTCAGCACCATCTCCCTCCCCCACGTTGTACTCACTGGTTGCCTTGCCCACCTCCCCCAGGAGACCGTGTACACCTTCAGAATAGGGACCAAGCCCACCTGTTTATTGATGTGTCCTAAGCACCTGGGACAGTGCCTGGCAAAGTCAAGCCTCAGGAAATGTTTGCTGACTGACCTAGACAAATATCTCGTGTTCTTAGAAGAGGTTATAAGTAGTGAGGCTACTGTGGTCTCACCTACAGTCCCAGCAGTGGACACTGTCCACTGCACTTTCCCCTTTCCAAAACCAAGATGTTTCCAGCCGGAGGCTCCCGAGAGCCGCCGGGCAGCAGCTGACAGGGGCTGCACACCGCTAACCGCCCCCCACCCCAGCTTTGTGGCCTCAACCCCATCCTTCCCTAAAACTGACTGCAGTTCCAGGAGGGGTGGACCGAGTGTGTGCTGCACCTCCCCCACGGGTGAGCATCCTGGGGGAACCCAGCGGAGATTTCCTGGCAGGGAGATGGAAAGGTAAGAAGATAATTGCAAGTGGGAATGACAGCAGAGAGAAGAAAGCAGAGTAAGGCGGGAACAGGGAGACCCAGGGACAGGAAATGCTGCAAATGGGGAGAGTCAGGTAGAGACTAGGGCCGGGAGGGGTGTGGAATAGCAACAGCTATTCTGGTTTTCTCTTCACTCTCTGCCTGAGCCTTTGGAAACCCCCCCCCCCCACGTGGCTCCTGGAACGCCTGGAGCACCCCCAAAGCAGATCCAGCTCCCAACTCCAGCCTCACCCTTCTCTCTTCCCAAGCGGTGTGGTGGAAGCTGTTTTGTCCAGATTTCAGCCTGGTGCGGGCCACACAGGGCCTCCTCGTGGCCTCCGCACCCCACACTTGATCTGATTTGGCTGCTGTGCCCGATGCAGGAGTTTTCAAAGCAAGAAGATTTAATTAGCTCCGTGGGCCACAGTCAGCATCTCCCACACCTGGTCTGGGGCTCAGGCAGAGTTCTGAAGTTCTTAGCACATTTCCCTCCCAGCTATTTGCTGGAGCTGCTACCTCCTCGACCTGTCTTGCTGTGTCCTCAGAGTAGGGAGCCAGCCCACAACTAAACTGGCTCCTGGCAGCCACTGTCCTGATTAGTTCCGGGTCCCCTGGCCTTAGTCAGGGATCACTGGGGCACCGTGCACGCAGCACTCCCCTGGCTGGGATTCCCTGGGCGCAGATGAGTCCTTCACTGGGCCTGTGAGCGTGTTTCCTCTTTTGGAGGGCTATGCAGAGTATCCATCTGTGGAAGGTGTCCGTCAATGTGGTGTCCTCTCCCTGGCTAGATCCCTCTCTAGAACGGGCTTGTAGAGGGTGGGGGTGGGGCAGGCAGGTGAAGCTGCTCTGTGCTGCCACCTGGTGTCTGAAGTTCTCACTGCACCACAGCGCCCAGCCTCCAGGTCCGCAGGCTCAGGGAGCCCAGGAAAGGGGAGGAGAGGAGGCCTTGCCGCACCAGGTTGTGCCTGGGTGGGGACTAGGGGTGACAATGGAGGGAAAAGCTGTTTGGAAAGTGGGAGAGGCCTGGGTGGGGCACGGGGAGAGTACTGGAAGGACGGGGAGGGGGGGCCGCGGGGGCGGTGCTCTGTGGTTCAAGGGCAGCATTAGGCCTGAGAAAGGTGATACCTGGGAAACTGTGATTTGCAGAGACAGGGGCTTGGCCAGCTCTTGAACACGCACCTGGTGCTGAGGAACGCCTTCTCTTGTGGTTAAACGTCTCTTTTCACACAAGGTGAAGGTTCTTTTAAGCTTCTGAGTATGCCCAAAAAAAAAAAAAAAAAAAAAAAAAAGCTTCTGAGTATGCCGATGGGAGAACCCAGCCCATTTCTATGAACACATAGCCAGCCGTTTCGTGACCAGGATTCCTTGCCCCATGCCCCATTCCCTCCACAATAAGAGGCTGGGTTGTCTGAAGCCAGTGGGCTAGAGGTTGGCCAGACCTAGGATGAAATCCCAACTCTGCCCTTGTGCCTGTGTGATCTCGGGCAGGTCGCTAAACCTCTCTGAACCTGGGGGGAAAAATGCAAGCCGGAGTATCCTCCTCCTCTTTGGGGTGTTGTGAGGAGTAAGTGAGACATCGCAGGGGAGCCTCAGCCTCGTTTTTATTTTTATCTATTTATTTTAAAGATTTTATTTATTTATTTGCCAGAGATCACAAGTAGGCAGAGAGGCAGGCAGAGAGATAGAGAGGGGAAGGACGCTCCCTGCTAAGCAGAGATCCTGATGCGGGGCTCGATCCCAGGACCCTGAGACCATGACCTAAGCCGAAGGCAGAGGCTTAACCCACTGAGCCATCCTGGCGCCCCCTCATTTTCGTTTTTAGCACCAGCTCAGCTCTGTTCTCTTCCTAGTCCCCACCCCCCACCCCCAGGCAGACCTTTTCCAGGAGTGTTGGGATGGAGGAAGCAGAAGCAGACAAGCCGGAGGTGGGGCCTGGCCTCTGTTGACACAATTTCCTCTGAACCCCCAAGGAGAAGGCTGAGAGCAGAGAGCAGAAGTGCCAGGGTAGACGTTCTTACCTCCCAAGACCCCCGACTCCCCTGAAGCTCCTGGCCACTTCCAACTCTGCCCCCCCAACCCCACCCCAGGCCTTAAACCAAGACCTGCTTTGCAGCCACCAGCCCCTCCCCATCCCAGCCTCCTTCGGGCTACTGTTAATAAGAACCAGCACTGTTAAGATTTCCACTTTATTTTTTATTTTTTAAGATTCTAATTTTTTTTTTTTTAATTTTAATTTTTTTTAAAGATTTTATTTATTTGACAGACAGAGATCAACAAGTGGGGAGAGAGGCAGGGGAAAGCAGGCTCCGTGCTGAGCAGAGAGCCCAATGTGGGGCTTGATCCCAGGACCCTGAGATCATGACCTGAGCCGAAGGCAGACACTTAATCCACTGAGCCATCCAGGCGCCCCAAGATTCTAATTATTTTTATTTTTTTGTATTTTTTTTGGTTTTTTTTTTTTTTTTTTTTTTTAGGATTCAGTAGTGGGAGAGAGACAGACTTTGTACGAGTGAGAGTGGGCAGAGGGAGAGAGACTCTCAAGCAGATTCCCGTTGAGCACATAGCCAACCTGGTGCTTGATCCCGGGACCTGAGCGGAAACCATGAGTGGGATGCTTAACCAACTGAGCCACCCAGGTGCACCTATTTCCTCTTTTAATGAGACACAACAGTTTCCATCATTGATAAAGATTTTGTATTGTTTGGGGAGAGGCCACAATTCTGTCCCTTAAAATATCTACTTTGACTCTGGGGGTTTCTTGGGGGGCAGGTGTTGCGGGGAGCCTGGGTTAGAGGAGAGGGGGTTATAGACCTGCTCTCTGCCTTCATTTTGACCTAGAATCTTCCAACTAGAGGAAATCCTCCAATTAGAAGAAAAAAGACCCCAGAGCCCTCTCCCCAATTCTCATACCCTCATTAGGGAATAGACAGCTACGAATTCTACAAAAATGCAAAAGCTTAATCTGCAGACCCAGGTGGACAAAACTCTAGGAATTTTGTACAGTTTTGCTTTTTTTTTTTTTTTTAAAGATTTTATTTATTTATCTGACAGACAGAGATCACAAGTAGGTAGAAAGGCAGGCAGAAAGAGAGAGGAGGAAGCAAGCTCCCTGCTGAGCAGAGAGCCTGATGCGGGGCTCCATCCCAGGACCCTGAGATCATGACCTGGCCGAAGGCAGCAGCTTAACCCACTGAGCCACCCAGGCGCCCCAGTTTTGTTTTTTTTTTTTTAAAAGACAAAGCGGCTCCTACAAGCAGCCCCCTCTCTCTACCCAAGGAGGCGAGAGGAAAAAGAGTTCCACGCTGTTACACATCCCAAGTGGATAAAGCCAGGTGTTTGCTTCAAGGAGAAGTATATTTCTGTCCAGAAGAGCAATAAGAAAAACTTTCACCAGTTAGAAAACAGAATGGGACCAAGCCTCCAGGTCCATCTGCCCTGCAGCCTGGCACCGCACCTCCCGCTCCCCCACGCCCCATCCCAGGCTCACCCCAAGTTCAGAGAAGGGCTGGGGATTGGGGGTCTGGTCACCAGCCCACTGGAGCCATCTCTGAGGTTTCAAAAGTCCCCCGGTTTGAAGGTGCTGGGAATGAGGGTATGGGATGTTGAAGGGAGTGGGGTTGGGGTGGATGTTTAGGGTGACTGGCAGGGGAGAGGCTGGCTGAACCTGTGGTTGGTGCCTGGGGCACTGCCTCTGGGCACCAGGGTTTCAGAAAAGAGAGTATTGCCAAGGTAGCACCAGAAAGGAGGTTCTGGGCCATACCAATAGTCCCTCCTCCTCCTCTCCTCCCTCCTCCCCCCCCCCCCCCCCCCCCCGCCTTCCCCCTTCCGCCTTCCCACCTCCCGCCTCCCCCGGCTCCCACTGGGCAGGCAGCAGCAGACCATGTAAACACCTTGATGGAGCTCATTCATCACTCCCCAGGGGGCCAGCTCCGCAGTCCGCAGCCTGGCCGCCCGGCCAGACCGACTCCACCGGGAGGTCGCCTTTGGACTCACGGCCCCCTAGGTCTCGGAAGGGAGCAGCCCGTTCTGTTTGTGCAGCTTAATCCCGTGGCCAGCTTGACGGAGCAGTGTCCACAGTGCGGGTCAGCAGGATCCCCAAGGCGGGAGGCCAAAGCCCAGCCGTCGCAGGTCCCGGGGGCCGAGGGCCGGGGATGGAAAACTCAGAAGCGCAGGCCCCTCCCCCACCAACCCGCAGATCCCGTCGGCGGCAGCTGAGGCCGCCTCCCCCAGTCTCCGTCGGCCCCATTAACCAAAACAGCTTCATTATGCCAATTTCCAGCTTTCAGTGTGCGGCTGATAGCTGTCAGCAGAAATAAGAGTTAATCTGGAATTACTCACATTCACAAGGCTGCGTGGCGTGGAGGAAGCGAGAAAGCTTCGGCAGAAGCAGTAGCCCCTGCTTGCCGAGCCTTCTGGCCAGCGCAGGGGCGGGGAGTGAGGGGGCGTCCCTCCGCCCTCCCCCTCCACCTCAAGGCAGGGTGGTGAGGCTGCAAGGTGGCAACTGTCCTGGGAGAGGGTCACGTTGTCTCTTCCCCAGACAGACAGACAGACAGGTACAAGCACACACTGATGCACACAGAGGCAGCTCCCACCCCCTCCTCAGCAACGCGGGCCTTTCTCCAGGGCCCCCCTGGAAATGCCTAACTCTGTCCCTTGTGCTTTTACTTCGGACCGGGATTAACTTTTTATTTTGGAAAATTACTTTATTATAGATATAGATATAGATAGGTATGTATGTATGTATATATATAAAAAGGTTCCATTTCATTTGTAAAATCTTATTTTTCTCTCTCTTTTTTTTTTTTTTCCTACAGAAAACGATGGCGAGGTTAAAGGAGAAAATAAGTTACATTTACAGCTTCCAAAGTGGTTCTCACTCTCTGCTGAAGATGGGCCACCGGCAGGGCTGAAATGCACTCTCGGTCCCAGGTCGTACTTTGCAAGAAGAGGGAATATAACTAGCCTGGTTATTTTAGGTTAAAATAGCCAAGAGACAGACGCCTTCGCCTCAAAAATATTCTGAGACACATACAAGTAGAAGGAAACAAGTCTCTTCAGTCACAAAATGTCGTACATCCCGCATATACTAGATTCAATTAATTTAATAAAATAGAATATACATAGAGATTCTGCACAAACGTATTGCTTTCTCCCAGTAGCTCCTGGTGTTGGGAACCGCAGCTGCACTGGGCCTCTCTTTCTGCCCGGCCCCAAGGTGGCCAGGGCTGCTGCTCCGAACGCTCTGGAAATTCTGCTTGTTGGTTCCCAGCCCCACTGAGGCGGGGAGGAGCGCCCCCTTGGAGTCCCCACGGAACATTTTTCAAGGAAAACAGCCCAGGAGGAGCTAGGATTTGGCACCCAGTGGAGAAAGGGGAGTGGGGGAGTGGGGCGGGACTCAGGGCGCCAGGTCTGCTGGGTCAGAGGCTAAACCGGAGAGACTCAGCACGTCTTTCTTTGGGGGGGGCGAGGCAGCCATGCTGTCAGGGGGGCCTGAGGCCGAGGGATCCCTGGAGTCGCTGGATGGAGCCCTCCGCCGGAGGCAGACGCCAGGGCTGGGTGGGGGCCGAGGGCCTTGATTCTCTGGGGGGTCTATGGAGATACTAGGTGGGCTGAGTTTTTTCTTGGGCCGGCTTCCAGGCCCCCCCAGAGGCTGGCCCCCAAGGCTAGAGGGGTCAGGGCCCAGGCTGGGTTGGGAGCCGCTGTCCAGGCAGCTGACCGCGATGGAGTGCCTCCTCTGCTCATCCAGCCAGGACGCAGGCCTGCGCCGGCAGCTCTGGGCCTCCACACTGTAACACTTCTTCAGGTCCCGTGGGGAGAGGGGCTCCTCCGGGCTGCCCACGGTCAGGAGGTCTCCTGAAATCCAGCTCAGCTCCGTGTCCAGCTCTAAGCTGCTTCTGGTCTCTGGGGGGCCTTTGCTCCAGGTGGGTTCTGAGCCTGGGCATGGGGCCGGCAGGGGCATGTGCTTCGAGATCTTGCTCTGTCGGCGGGGGTGCTGCTGTACCCGGGAGCCCAAGTGGCCCCAGAAGGAGGAAGCCCGGACCAGAGGCAGGGAGGGCCCACTCCCCTCGGACAGCAGGTCGTCCCGGCTGCCCAGGCCCTGCACGTCCAGTGAGTCAGTCCTTATTGCTGCCTGTGGGAGGTGGGGGGAGAGCTCAGCCCACCAGGCTTCTGCTCTCCCAGGACCTGTCCTTTGTCTGCGCCCCCCACCCCCTATCCCCGTCAAGCCTGATAACCCCGTCCTCCCCCTGCAGGCCCACCTCAAGCAGGAATGTCAGTATTGGGGGAGGAGGGCTGTGACTCCCCCGCACACCCCGTCCTTTCCCCCACCCGGGGCAGGAATGGGTCCCTGAAGTGCCCAGCCCCTGGGGCACAAAAAAGCACTGGGCCAGCTCTGCTCCCAGCCCTTTGCATAAGCTCTTCTTTGGGCTTGAACACCCTTCTGGAATGACAAGCGCCCCTTGACTTTATGGGCTCAGGTTCTCTGTGACACTGTGCCTGACACCCTCTATCCACAGGTTAAAATGAACCCCTCCCTCCCCTTTGCTCCCTGCCACTCCCTGTGCATGCATATCCCAGCAGCTGGGCCCTATGGCATCAAAGATGTGATGGCATTTGAGTCTCTGGTTAGCCTGTGAGCTCCAGAGGGCAGGGGGTGCATCCCCTGTGCCTAGCACACAGAAGCGGCTCTGGGAATCTTTGTAAAATGGACGAGGATGGGGCCTGCATCCACGAGTGTGCGGCGCTGAGCTGGTTCTCACATGGTCCTGATCACACATGAGGGCACAACAGGGCATGGGCTGTGGCCTTGTCACCGTGGGGGCAGACAAGCCTCCCCTGGCTGCCTAAGCCTCAGCTCTGTGCCCCTGGAAGGTGAGCCCCAGCCTTGACCAAAGGCGGAGGTCCCTAAAACATGCCTTGTGTCCCTTAGCTAAGACTAGAAGGACAGAGAATAATTGGGAGGCACCACTGGGCCGGGGAAAGGGAGGCCAGAGACATGGGTTCTCCGGCCAAGTCACCCTGTGTCCCTGAGCAACCATGGCCTGGTCTCCAGGCCTCCTCAGTGAAAGAAGGGGAAGGGGATATAAACACCAAAAAGGGCCCAGACCACTTCTCCTTTGCCCGGTACTGTGTCTCCAGTACCTAGAACTGCCTCTGCCACCTGGTCAGTGCCCAGTACACACGTTTGCTGGGAGAATGGACAGGGCAGCCATGGGCATCACCAAGAGCCTAGGGTTCCCAGCAGAGAGGACCAGCGCTGGGCCCCCGCCCACCTCTCCACACCTGCTCACCTGACGCCGGAGGGGCCTCTGAGCCAAAGGGGAGCGGCCTGGTGGGAGCAGTTTGGGGACAGTGCCCCAGGTGGGAGCGCCGTGGGGCTGGAGCAGGTGGGGTGTGTCTTTGGGAAGCTGCAGGATGTAGCTGGTGTCTGCTGGCTGGGAGTGGACGGACAAGACCGAGCCTGTGGGCAGAGGAGGGAGGAGGAGACAGAAGAGCTGGAAGGTCAGTGGTCTGGCTCTTGTTCCTCTCCTCCATCACCCCTCCCACCCTGGGGCCTCTTACCCTTCCCACAGACCTCTCGTCTTGGATTAAAAGTCACTCTCCGAGGGCTGGAGGTCCCTTGGAGGTCGGAGAGACCTCTCTCGCTGCCTTAGTGACCCCCCTCCCCCAGGTCAGGACTGGGCTGAGGCAAGGATGGGGTCTTCCTCTGTAGCCGAGCTGGCCTGCCTGAGCCCTGCTACCTGACTGAGCTTTGGGGAGCCCCCAGCTTCTGTGACCTAGGGACCCCTCAGCGGTTCTTCCATCCCGGCACATGTAGCTGTCATTGGGCAGAGAGTGCGTCCGGCTGACCCCAGACTTCCGCACGGTCAGCAGGTCTGGTCCCAGGGTGAGGGGCATCCCCTCGGGGTGGGGCTCCATCTGCAAAAGGAACAGGGGAAGGGAGGTGGGGAAAAGAGGGGGCATCCGGTTTGGCTAACTGAGGCAGAGCTGGACAACCGAAACCAGAAGCCCCCCACCCCCACCCCCGCCCCCAGGCTCTGGACCCATTCCCCTCCCCCAACAGAGCGGTAATGGGATGAGTTAGTCGATGGGGGAAAAGGGGGCAGAGGCAGACACAGGGATGAGCCCTCCAGCACAGCAAGGAAGCAGGTGGGAGGAGTCCCTGCCCCAGTAAAGCTATCCAACACTGCAGTCACCTCCCGAAGCCTCCTGGTGGGGATGGTGACAGAATGAGAAGGTGTCCAAAAAAAGGGAGAGCAGCCCCCAGGCCCAGCCCAGCAGATCATTCAAAAAATGGTTCCCGGGGGGCCCCATTAAGAGGCTCTGAATCAGGGAGGAGGAAACGCTAAAAGCAGCCCCCTATCCCCGTGCTGGGGCTGTGGGGGTGGGGTGGGGAATGGGGAGGACCGAGCCAGTGAGCAAGGCCTGCTGCCTGCAGAGCAGAGGCTCTCTCCCTACCCAGCGCCTTAAGACAGACCCAGGACCCAGCACTGGGCACGAGCTGGGCTACTCTGGGCTCAGTGACAGATGACCACTGGCACCCGCCTGGCTCCCCCTGCCTTTTGATTCTCAGTGACTCTGGGAGGTGGCAAATGGGAGGCGGGGGGCAAGGTCTGAATGCCTGGAATGCCATGGACTCGGGGCCTCCCTTACAGGACAGATTGGGGGTGGGAGCGAGTTTTTTTAATTTGTTTCGAAGAAAAGCAGCAATCAGCCTTTGACCCCAGCTGGAGGGAGACAAGGTTTGCTCCCACAAGATCTCTCCACCTCCCTGTTGGGGATTCCTGTACCCTCCATACTAGTTCTCAGAGAGGCTGGAGGGTCTGTGTCCCCTCACAGGCCCAGCCAGTTAAGCAGCCCCAGTAGAGGCTGCTGGAAGAGTCTAGAGCCTCTGGTCCCTGTCTCAGCCCCAGGCTCCACTTCTGCCAGCCACCCCAAGACTCCTAGAGACCCCCAGCCTGTGGTCAAGGCCTTAACCCCAGCTGAGCCTTGCTGTGAGGAAGGGGCCCCTGTCTCTTAAGTCCGCAGAGGAGGGGGAAGGCTGGGCGGAGGGGGCTGCTCGCAGACCAGTACTGGGCAAGGGTAGAGAAGCTGTCCCAAATACAAAGACCCCCCCCCCCACCCTCAGCACCAGGACATGGGGACACACGGGGACAGTGACGGAGGAGAGACAGGGACAGCCCACCCGCCCCCCCCTCCCGGCAGAAGGGCACAGTGGTAGCAGCAAAGAGAGAGCTTTCACCCACTATGTGGTGGAGGAGGGGGGAATGGCTCATGTGGCGAGGAGGTGGGAAGGAGGGGTGTGGGGAGGGGAAGGGCTGGCTTGCACAGGCTCCAAAAACAGAGACTGACTCCGCATCCAGGCAGGCCCCTTGGTCAGCTGCCTGATGCCACCTCTGTTTTGGGCTGTGTTACTCCTGGGTGTCTGGATTAACTCTATCACAGCTGCGCCCCTTGGCCCTTGAGGCCCCAATTTAATCTTGTCTAATTTCTTTGTCTGCAGTGGGCCACTGGAAAGACCTAGAGGAGCCTGGGGCGCTGAGTGGCTGCTGGTGGGTGCCTCTGGGTGGGGCGTGGTGGTGGTGGTGGTGGTGGGGGGGGGGGAATCTGGAGCCCTGCAGCCAGCCCAGCCCCTGGGGAGGCTGGGGGAGCAGTAAGGGGCCAGGTGTAAGTACATTGCTCTCCAGGACACTAAGTAAGAGTGTGTGAGTATCATCAGGCAAAGAGTCATCCGTCAGAGCTAGAGAGCAGGACGGTTCAGACACAATCTCTGACGTCAGAGACAGAGCCTCCATCTCAGCTAGAGGGATCTAGACAGGGAGAGAGATGATCAGGCATAAGAAACCAGGACAGCGCGTGTCCGTACACATGCATGCGCACACACACGCGTGCACACACACGCGTGCACACACACAGAGCCCCCCTTTCCCCCTTTCCACAAAGCACGGCGGGGTCGGAGGGGAGGCCTCTCTTCTCTCTCCCCCCACCCCTCTCCCAAGTCAACTGACAGCACCGCCCCCACCCCCTCCAAGCCCCTCCTCTGATCAGAGAGGCTGCGGCAGGCATGGAAGAGCCAGAGCAAACAGAACAGAACAGAACGCCACCATTGACAAAGCAGGAGGAGCAGAAACTTATTCTAAAGATACCCCAGGCACCTGAAGGGCCCCCTCCCACAGTACTACCACCCAGGGAGGGAGCGGGGAGCAGGGAGGGCTTTCGACTCTCAGAAAGATGAGACCAGAAAGAAAAAAAATGAAGAAAGGCCAGCAAAGCGCTTCTCCGCACAGACAGAGCAGCGCACAGACAGAGCAGCGTGGGGGGCGCTGGGGACAAAGCCGCCAATCTGATGACTGTTTTCTGCCTATTCTCTCTGCTTCCAAAAGCCTGGCAGGACTTGGCCTGCCCCCAGATTCTGGCTTCTCCCCTCCTGGGCCCTCCTCCGCCTGCCGGCAGCTTGCCCGCCCTCTTTAGCTTGGGTTCTGGGAGACGCTCTCCTCCTGCCGCCATTCTGAATTGAGTCCCCTGGGGGAGGGGGCAGCCTAGCAAACTGGCTGGCTACGGGGGTGGGGGGGGTGGGGGGTGGGGGGTGGTGGTGGTGGTGATGGTGGTGGGATTTCAGTGCCTACAGCACCCCGGGGGAGGGGAGGGCCATCTGTGTGATTGCCTCATCATGTCCTCTTCTCTCCCTGCACCTGCCCCCCACCCCCACCAGCCTCCTTCAGGATGGGAGGCTTTGGGAAGGAATGTGCTCTCTCATGGATCATTCCAGGTCATTGCCAGGTTGAAGTCCCTACAGCCCTCTGAGACTGAATTCCAAGAGGCGATTCAAGAGGTCAGGAACCCTAGGGGCAGGGTGCCTTCCTATGTGAGGGTCACTATTCCTTTGGATCAGGCTACAGGTGTCCCAGGTACTGGGAAGCTGCCTTCCCTTTCCTCCACCCCACAGGGCCTTTCCTCTCTCCCACTAACACCTGTTTCCTTGCCTCCACTCCAGGCCTCCTGGGTGCTTCCCTGCAGCACTAAGCCTGGAGAGATGGCAGGGGGCCCTGCCAAACAGAGGGGGTCAAGGGTAGCCAGATAGGTCACGAGGTGGGGAGAGGTGGATAGGAGAACCCCAGAAAGCTGAAGACCCGCTTTTAGATGGGACTGGGGGAGAAAAACCTGCAGAGCTATGGAAAGGGACTGGGCTTATGGGGGACACCCCGCCACAGTGAGATCCCCAGAATCCACTGTCAGCTAGAACCTTCCATTCCCTCTCAAGGCCAGGTCAGAAAGCACTGACTATTGAGAGCCCACATCATGTCTGGTGGGCTTCACGGCTAAAAAAGCCACCAAACAGAGGCTTCAGGGATGAGTACTGGACAAAGGGAAGAAGCCGACTATGGCCTAAGGCATATCCTTCCATGGATCCCCTGCCCACCCGCACTATCCCCAAAAGCCCTTCTCCCCTGGATTTGGCACCACACTTCCTCCACCCACTAAGGTCCCACTGCCAACTTGTCTTCTCCCCCATCCTCTTCTTGTCCAGGCTCTTTCTGGCAAATGCCCTCTGTCAACCCCCCCTCCATTCATCCTTCTGCACTAGAAATGCAATCTCAGTGTCCCTACCTTCCAAGTATGTGTTCCAAGGGCTGATCTCAGCTGGTAGGAACCCCCGGCTGCCTCCTGCCAAGCCCGAAGCTCAACTTGAGGCCCTGAGGCTGTTCCTTCTCCAACTACCCAGCGGGCAGGAAACACCCCCCCCCACCTCCCCAGAAGCACGGCACCACATGGCACAGCCCGGCACAGCACGGGGGCACAGTAACCTGTGGGTCGGAGCCGCAGGGGCTGCGGACGGGAGGGAAGGCAGAGGGCTGGCCCCCGGGGCCTGCCAGCTCGTCCATCAGCTTCAGCTCCCCTTCCAGGGAGCCCTGGATCAGCAGGGATATGGTGTCAAACAGCTGTCTGTCCTGGGGAGGACCCGCCCAGGAGGGGAGCCGGAGAATCAGGGGAGCGGGGTTTAGAGGGGCAGCGAGGGCAAGTGTCGCGGTGGCAGGGGATTGACAAAGAGACACGGAGGGAGAAAGAGGAGGAGGTCACACGCACGCACATAAGCACACGTGTGTGCACGCACACCAGCAACAAAGAGACAGAAGGAGGAGGGGACAGGACAGAGGAGAGAGAGGTGTGTGTGTGTGTGTGGGGGGGAGAACGGGAGCAGGAGATGAGAAGAGCTCACAGGGAGAGAGGGAGAGGGAAAACGCAGGTAAGGAAAGGATAGAGAGATGGAACCAGGCGGGTTGAAAGGTGGGAAGGAGAGAGGTTCGGTAATCGGGCAAGGGTAAGAAAGAAACAGGAAGGAAACAGAAAACTTAGCCTTGAACCTGAGAGCCGAGAAGGGGAGGCCAACTGGGCTGGAGGTGCGGGGTGTGGACGAGCCCGCACACATGCCCGTGGCTCACTGGGGTGGCCCTGGGCTGCGAGGGTGGGCAGCCGTCGCTGGGGACGGGCAGGGGACCGCTCACCCCTCAGCATCCGGGCAGAAGGGGCAGAAGGATCCAGAGGGGGCCCTGGGGTCTGCCACACTGCCCGCTCCCTGTACACCACCCGCCGAAGCACGGGCCCCCAGTCCCACGCCCCTCTCGGCAGGGGTGGCCATCTGCTTACCGTGGGGTGCTCCAAGGAGAAGCGCGAGGCTTCTCCAGCGTGGGCCACCGTGTGCGGGGCCCCAGGCTTGGGGCTGTCGGGGCTGTCGGGGCCCTCGACCCCCGGCCAGAGGAAGGGGCTGCCCAGCGGCGAGTGGGGCTGCGGGCTAAGCGTCTTCATCTCCAGCTCCAGCTCGGCCTCCAGCTCGGCCTCCTCTTTGGCCTCCTTGTTGCTTTCCTCCAAGTGCTTCATCAGCACGGCGATCACCACGTTGACCAGCACGAACTGGGCCGTCAGCACGAAGGACACGAAGTAGATGGGGGAGATGACCGTATTATAGCAGGTGGACTCCTGGTCACAGTCCCGGAGGGTGTCCTGTGAGCGTCAAAAACATTACACACTGTCCTGGGGAAAGGGAGTTCTGGAGGGTTCCTGCATGGAGGAATCCCACACGTTTATTCACAGCCACTCATCTTGCCAAGGAATCTGGGCTCGAGGAGTGGACCTGCCTCCCTGGAGTCAGGGCCAGCCCCGGGAGGGCTCCCACGGCCCGGGGTGCTCACCTTCATGATGCCGTTCCAGTTGTCCCCTGTAGAGACTCGGAAGAGGGTCAGGAAGGCCATGCCAAAGTTCCGGAAGGTGGCATGCCGGCCCAAGCCCTCGCAGGGGTGCGTCTCGTCACACTCTAGAGGAGGAGGGCAGGAGAGAGAGGCTGGAGTTAGTGCGGGAGCCCCTGGGCCTCCAGCCCTGGCTCCTCTGCCCTCCCCACCCGGACTCACCCAGGTCTCCAAAGAGCTCCACACCCAAAGCTGCAAAGATGAAAAACAACAACATGAAGAGAAGTCCCAGGTTCCCCACCTGGAAGAGAGGAAAAGAAATGGGAAAGGTGCCACTGGGTCTCCCAGACAGCTTCCCGGAGCTCCCCCACGGCTTGTCCCTTTGGAAAGCACCCCCTTCTCCCCGAGAGGACCCCCTCCCACCCACCCCCGCCTCCAGCTACCTGGGGCAGGGCCTGCATGACTGTGTCCAGCAGCGCCCGCATGCCTACAGCCATCTTCAACAGCTTCAGCACTGCGGAACAGGACAGCGTGGTGAGCACCCCCCCACCCCAGCTCTACCCCTGCCCTGGGCCCGCCATGACCCCCAACCCTTCCCTTTGGCAGAGCCTGGGCCAGGGAGAGAGACCCGTGGGAACACACATGCATGAAGTCCCTGGCCAGCCACAGAGCCGCCCCCCGAGCCCCCCCCCCCCCATTTCCGCCTGTGCAGGGGTGGGGTGGGGTGGGCAAGCAGCCAGGCACCAACCTCGGGCAATGCGTAGCACCCTCATGATGCGGATGATGGTGGGATTGATGGGCAATGAGGCATTGACCTCGATTTCCTCCAGCGTGATGCCCATGATGGACAGCAGCACGATGGCTAGGTCCAGCTGATTCCACCTGGAAAGCCCAGCATACAGCTCCCTGAGTGGGGGAGGGGCGCGGTAGAGGAGGGGGCAGTTGTGGCAGCACAAGTGACTACAGAATGGAGGGTGGAGGTCAGCCAGTCCCCCCTCTCCTCCCTGCAGAGAAGGCATGGCTTGACTCCAGTCACCAAGGCCCAGGTCTTCCAAGGCTTCTACTTTTCATTTGTAGTCACTCCATTTTTTTTTTTTTTTTTTTTTAATGTGGAACTTCTTTGCTGTTTCCCGGGTGCCGAGCACTGTTTTAAAGGCTTTACAAACAGGAACTCACAATCTTTACAATATTATTTCTCCTTTTATAGATAAGGAAACCAACACACAGAGAAGTTAAGGAACTTACCCAAGGTCATCAGCTTCTAAGTGGTGGCACCAGGATCTTAATCTGGTCCAGGCAGTCTGGCTCCAGGCTCTGTGCTCTTAAGCCCCAATCTGGGCCACATTGATTTCCAGCTGCCTGCGTCCCCCAGGCCCTGGATGCCCCCCAACTCCCCCTTGCCATCAGCCCTCGGTGGGTCCTGGAGTGGAGGCTGAACCTCAAGGGTCCGGAAAGCTTTCCATGTATTTCCCTGGGAGACATATTCACCCACTCCCTGCTCACCCCATCCCTCTCTGTTACCTGTCTTGGAAGAACCGACGGAAGCCAAAGGCCACGAGTTTAAAAACTGACTCCAAAACAAAGATGACGGTGAAGATATAGTTGCAGATCTTCAAGGCTTCGTCCAGGATCTGGCAGGGAGGGGGGGGGGCATCTATGCAGGGTTTCCTAAGGCCCAGGGAGGATGTCTGCACCTCCCCCTTCATCACACTCCCAGATCGGGGAGACAGGTGAGTCTAAGGGGATCTTTCTTTTCTGTCCCTGCCATGATGGTCGACCGTTGGCCACCACACCAGGATAGAAGAGGCTCTTCACACATGATCCAGGCTTTGTGTGAAAGGGTCTCTCTCCTTGAGGGACGGGGAGCAGACCACATGAGAATGTGTTGGAAGGCACAGAAGGCTAGAGCCTGGAAAAGGGCCTTGTGCATTACTAATTCAACATCCCCATTTTACAGATGGGGAGCCTGAGGGCTGGAGGATCACTGACAGTGGCCGATCTCAGGAGTAGCAAGATCATTGGTGAGTTGAGAGCTGGACATTCACTAGAATCGAAACACTGAAAGGGCAGACACTGGTCTTCACTGGTCTGCCTTCTTTACCCTCAAAGGGAAAAGAAACCCCTGGCGGGCACTCAATAAATATTTGTTGGGTGAAGAAGTCAGCTCTTCCACTTCCTGGCCGTGGGACTTTGGTCCAGTCGTGGAAGCTCTCTGAGCCTCAGTATCCTTATCCATAGAGCCAAGACAGTACCCGCTTCCAAGAGTCGAGGCAAGGTGTACAAAAGGAACTCCTGTTGGGGGCCGAGGACTTGCCTGAGGCACCCCTGCGGAGGGCTTGGCCTCCCCCTGCAGTCCCACGGCTGGACCCAGGGCCCGGAGGCCCGGTCACTCACTCCTACCTGGGGCTGCTGGTAGTGCTCCATGGCCATGGTGACCACGTTCAGCCCAATGACACCCGTGATGAAGAGGTCCAGGTAATGGCTGGTGCACAAGTGGTGGACGAGGAGCCGGAAGCGGGAGTAGTCTGAGTAGTAGGGTTTGCACTGGGCCTCTGGGGGCAGGGGGAGAGCAGAGCAGCCATCGGGCCCCTGCCCATGGCGCCCCCACCACCCAAGTCCCTCACAGCCGCCAGCCTCTAACGCCACAGCTGCAACATTCCAGTGTCCTCCGCATCCTCACCCTCCACACACTGCCTTTCTCGGGGGGGCGGGACTGGGGGGCTCCCTCGACGTCTGCCCTCCAAGCATCTGTTCTACGGGCTACAGTGGGGTGCAGAAGGGCTCAGGACATGCAGAGCTCCCCGCCCACATTAGACACCAGGTGAGCCCCGTCCCCAAGGCAGCCTCCAAAATCCACCAGCCCCTCAGAAAGCCCTGACTTGGTGTTCCGCAGTAAGGCCAGATCAATAAGATGGAAAACAGCCGGTCTTATCAGGCTCAGAGGCAGCTCCATCAACAGAGAGGCAAAGGCCCTCGCTCCTTCACCACGCGCAGCCCCTCGTGGGGAGCAGAGCGGATTACACAGAGCTGGGATTTGGGGATAACACCGGAGATTGAAAATCGAACATCTTCTTGGCTGGCCGCATGGACCCACCCGGAGGGCCTCGGAGGGGCCCTCATGGTGGGGGGGCGGTGCAGAGAGGCGGCCACAGGGCTCTGCGCTTCCCAGATTCATCTGGGGTGAGGGGTTCCACCTGAAGGACTCACCCAGTTTCTAATGAGGCCATGCCCCGCCTGCTCCTGGGGGTCAGGGCGGCGTCACACTACAGGCTGGGCTGGAAGCACTGTCTGAGATCTGTCAGAGGCGTATTTCCCTTGTAATTAGTGAACCACTTAGTTATAAGATCATGGTGCCAGAAGGTTGGCCGGCTAAGCAGGCAGAATGAATCTGGGGGCAGGAGATGGCAGGGGGCCCCTCCTCCAGGTGCTGAGCAAAGGCCAGGCCAAGTTGGGGAGGGATGTCAAGTGGAGGCGGTTGACAGATGGGTCAAAGAAAGAAGAGGCTCCCCACGGGGAGGCTTGGGGCAGCCTCAGGTCCCAGACAGCCCTTCCCCCTCTAAAACTCTAGGGCAGAAGCCAGCCAGCAAGGGCTGCCGCCTCTGAGGCCCGTGCCAGGCAGGGCTGGCTGGCTCAGGGGCAGCAGGAAGCTTGGGGTCCAGGCCAGCTCAGATATAAATGTCCTTCCCCATGCAGAGGACGATGGAACAAAGAGGTAAACTGAGGCAGGGAGTGACCTGGCGGGGAGCCCCCACCAAAGGCCAAAGGAAGAAGAGCACCCAAGAGCTCCATGTGCCATCTCACCGGATGCCACTCTCCAGCATCGGCCTTGAGGTGTGGATAACCAAGAGGCAGAAAGTCCCGAATGTTCTGGTGCCCCAAACAGTGCATGAGGCCATCGATTTTGTTTTCAGAGATGGGCCAGCCAGCTCTGGCTTCGTTAGCTCAGATGGCCCTCTGCTCCCCAGGGCGGGGGCAGGTCGAGAGGCGCGGGATGGGGGACAACATGAGGCCACGGGTCATCCACACTGCGATTGTGGAGGTGGACCAGGTGAGCCAGGCCTCTTCCTTCCTTCAGTACCCACGAGAACCAGAGGGCGCTAGCCGCCCTGCGTTGCCTTAGCAGCTGGAACACTGTCTCAGCATTAATCTCCGTAAGTGCCGGGAGCACCCGATCCCATTATGCTAAAATATGAATGGAGAATTAACTAAAATGTTTGAATACAATTAGGTTAGAAAAAGTGGCTCCTTATTAGCCCCGTTATTAGCTGAGATAATGCAGAGGAAGAGGTGGGGAGAGTCTCCCCTCTCCCCTGTTCCCCTAGTCTGACAGCATAGGCAGCCCCAGGTCAGACAGAGCTGAGGCAGACAGGATTAGCCTGGGACCCTCCTCCAGGCAGCCCGGAGGAAAGTGGGCAACAGGGCTGAGGCTGGACCTCTTGCTCAGTGACAGGTGCCGGGTCCTTGAGGTCTGTCCCTCCAGGCCTGACCCCCACCCCAGACCAGCAGGTGCCGAGGCTGCCCGAAATCCCCCTTCAGAGCACAGGTCCAGAGAGTCCCAGGGCCAGTCTGATCAGCACGCCCTTGACCAGCCCCTCAGTTTTACAGAGGGAGAGAACAAGGCCCCGCACAAGGGAGCTGTCCATACACTGAGAGGCCATGACAGAGCCAGGACCCGAACTCCCAGCCCACATTTCCCGCCAGGTGCCTGGTGGGTTTAGACACAAAGCCTTATGGCCTTGCCCCAGAGGGGCCCTTCAGAGAATTTGCCCAAAGCTCTCACTGTTAAAGTTTGGATGATGCCACCTGCCGTGGCTCCTCAGCTCTGGGTTCTACAAGCAAGCACCTAAGCTCAGAGAAGTAGAGACCTCCCAGAGTAGTATTGCGCAGGTCTGGGACTCCAAGGGCTCTGGCCGTAGCCCATCTCCCTGCCCCCCACCAGTATAAGCTGCCTTGGAGAACTGGCGGAGCTGGTGAGTAGCAGTGGAAGGGCACCCCCAGGACTGCCCAGCCCCCAGCCAGGGGCAGGAACCAGGACAGGATGGACGCAGCACGGCTGTGAGTGAGGGCAGCAGGTGTGGGGGGGTTAGTAGAGCCCAAGGCACAGCCGGGGCAGAGGGTTTGCAAAGAAGAGTGACAGGCAGGAGGCAGAAGGCAGGGGTCACTCCCAGGGACGCTGGCCCTGATGGCAGAGGCCACACCTTCAGCTGCCGTAGCCAGGCCTGATCCCAGTGAGTGGAAATAGGTGCCACAGGTGGCTGACAAGAGTGCCCCTGATTGGCTGGTGATCCCGGTCCCTCCCTTCGTGCCCAGAGGCTGGGCTGGACCTAGGTGTCCTATCAGGCCCATTCCCCTGATAATCAGTGAGTCTTTCCTTCTGCCTTTCCCCAGGGTCTGGCTGGCCCCCTCCTCTGGGAGCGGCACAGAGTGGGAATAGAGCTGGCTGGGGGGTGTGGTGCCCGGGGTTGGCGGGGGAGGGGGGGTTTCTTTCTAGCTGCCCCAGATTAGAGTGTGTGACTTTGTACCCATCATACAGCTGGGTAGACCATGCGTCGCCATCGCCATCCCCTGGCAATGGGTTGGAAATGCAGATGATCTGTCCTCCCCTAGAGCAGCCCGTGGGAATTTCTAGGGCGGGGCTCAGGTATCTGTGTTTTAATCTGTTCTTCGGGTGATGGCTTATGTGCCCAGCAGTTTGAAAAGCTCTACTAGAGACCACACAACAGCAGGTTTGGGAAAGAGGGCTTTGGGCTGGTCTGAGCCCCTGAGAGGGGTCTCTGAGTCTTCATCACTGGCTGGAAAGGTAATAAGACACACCCTTGTCATCAGGGGACGGGCCTGTAAGTGCCAACGGGAGCATGGTGGAATGTGCCCAGAATGGGGGTGCAGCGTGCGGGTAACACAGATGCAGGGCATTGATTGGGTGTCTTGGGAGGAGACCTTAGGGCCAAGAGAGCCTGAGTGCATTCATTCCCGGTGGAGAAGCCTCTGAGGGCCAGCCCTATGCCAGGGCGGTATTGGGGGAAATGTGTACTTGTGGGTGTTCAGTCTGCAGACCAGGTGACCCCATAAGGGAAGAGCTGAGGCTACTTCCTCCTCCCATCCCCTCCCCCCAACACATCAGGAATTGGCAGTACAGCCTGACACAGAGACGTGGGACCCAGGCAATCCAGACACGAACCTGCCAGAGCCTCCCAGACCCTCAGACATGTACACAGTTGCTCAATGCCAAACACCAGAACCTGGCACCAAGGGGACGGGAGACATCAATCCTCAGGGATGGCCTCCCAAATTGAGGCTCAGGGGTTCCCTGAGCCCCCATAGATCAGGCAGCCCAACATCTAGAGGGCAACATCTGCCAGTCTGGCTTCTGGGGGAATGCAGAATGGTGGGGAAAGGTGCAGCCCAGTGGTCCCCAGCCTGAAGTCCCAAGTCCTCTGCAGCCCAAGAAGGCAGTTGAATGGGGGTCCTTACGTCCTTATGTTTCAATATTTCTAAGAGCTCAAAAGAAATCAGACCTAGGCCTACATTAAGACCCCACAGACTGATCTAATGGCAGAAGGGTCCTCCTTTGCTATCGTTCCGGGTGAAACCTTCCACAGCACAGAGCTCTGGGTAGCAATTAGATGTGCCTTTGATTAGCAAAAGCAGTGAAAAAAGTCATTACGGAGGTGCGCCTAACTTCAAAAGCAGGCTCTTAGAACGTGGGTTCTGCTGGAGGAGGTGATAAAGGGTGCCTTTGGGGATGAACAGGTTGCGAACCACTGGGCGAAGACAGGGTAGAACGAGGCCCCGCAGCCCTGTCACAGGCTCCCTGAGCCTCTGACCACCTGCATGGTGCCTGGGAGCCGTGTCGGGGCAGCGTCGGGGCAGCAGCGGCCTAAGTACCGGGGCAGGACAAGCAGGAGCAGAGCCTTCCCAGGGACACGGCTCTCAAAGACAAGGACCCAACTCACCCCTGACCAGATCCCTGGCTTTTCTGGGAGGTGGAGGGGAGACGCTGGCGGCTAACTGAGGCCACGATTCCCAATCCTGCTGTTTGTAGCGATGACATGGTCACCGCGATTACTTGACTATTAACGAATCTGTTCAATTATTCATTGTTACATTTTAAAAACAAATCCTTTCCCTCTCTGCTCCTTTCCTCCTGCTTGCTTGGATCAAAGTCTCCCCATCAGACAAAAGGAGATAGGCGAGATTTGCAGCTCTAATAATCGAACAGTGTGACCCGGGGGGAGGAGCAGGAGTGGGAACGGGCAGCAGGGGGCAGGGCAGCTGGGCCCTTGGAAGCCCTGCAAGGAGAAGGAGGGTCCCCTCCCGGAGGTGTGGGAGGAAGGAGCGTGCAAGACCCTCACCTCCCCGTCCGGCGTAGCACAGGCTTAGAGGATGACTGACGCAGAGCCCGGTGCCCCAGGGACCCTCTGTCCCTCACCCCAAGAGGATGGAATCAATGAGCCAAGGACGAGGGAGCAAAGAGGACCTCGCGGCATGCGTGAGGCAGGCCTGGGGGCAGGTAGGGCCTGACTGCCCCCGGGCCTCGCCCTGGAACCCACAACCCCAGACGCAGTACCTGGCGCCGCGCTGGAGTTGCTGCCGGAAGCAATTACATCGTCCAGCATTAGATCTAAAAGAACGAAACACGACATCGGTCACTGGCCGGACCAGGCGGCCTGGGCGGGGCCCCCCTCTAATCAGCACGCTCCCCCTCGCCTCCAGCCCTCACTCAGCCTATGAACCGGGTGCCCGGAGCACTAGCACAGGTGGTTGGTCCTAAGCGGTTGTCAGGCTCCAAACTCTGGCCCCAGGGCATTTGAGGGAGGTGAGCCAGTGGGCCTGCTCCTCAGGGTCACAGGGGCGGGGGAAACAGAGGTATGGGGAGGGGCAGGCCGCCCGTCATCAGAACAGATGTCCACTCCTACCCGCGCCTCAGCCGGGGCAGCACCTGAGAGAGCTCCAGACCCCAGAAGGGGAGCCAGCTGGTCAGGCAGGGCCAGAAGCGCCTGCTGCCAAAAGAGTTCCATCTGGAGAGGCCCTGCTGCTGAGAAGGCAGACGGCAAGGAGGGGCGGGGCGGAGCAGGGGTGGGAGCGTGGCTGCTGGGGGTGGTGCCCCTGCTCAGCTTCAGACCTCCATGGGGATAGCCCAGGTGGGGCCCCTACCCCAGAGTTGAGCAGGGGGCGTGGGGCACGGACGTTGAGGATGTGGGGCGTTGAGGATGTGGGACGTGGAGAACTGCACCACCCACCCCTGCCCAGAGGCCAGTATCTCCTCGCCATTGCCATGGGTCCTCCCATCCAACAGGGAGCTCTGGCCTGGTCCCTCCATCACCCAGCCCCGCCCCCTTCC
Organism: Mustela lutreola; assembly: GCF_030435805.1. Lineage (NCBI taxonomy): Eukaryota > Metazoa > Chordata > Mammalia > Carnivora > Mustelidae > Mustela > Mustela lutreola. The sequence continues at coordinate 25,776,005 of NC_081304.1, read as the reverse complement.
CAACCCCTCCCCTCGCTCCACGTGCTCTAGGTGCCCCCCACCGGTAGCAGGAAATGGGCCAGGGGCAGAGCGGAGGGAGGGCCACAGCAGCCCCCAACCCCTTTGTTGGTACTCACATTTCAACAAACCAAAGGGAAAACTCAGAGCACTGCACACATCTTACTGGCGTGAGGAAGAAGGTTTATGACAGGGTGGAGGGAAGGGAACCCCGCAGACCAAACAGAGACAGCACAGAAAGTCTTAGAGAAACCCACACAGAAAGATACTCAGTGAGACGTGGGTTGTGACTAAGACAGAGTCACAGAGATTACTGAGTACGAGACAGGGACCCTGAAGACAGGGAGACAGGTGCACACACCCCTGAGAAACAAAGGGGCCCCCGCGCCTGTTCCTTCTCTCGCATCCTTCCTGGAATCTGTGTCTTTTCCCTTAGTGTCGGCCTACCCCTGGTGTAAAAGCATGAGCAGGGACGGGATAGGGCCTCCTCCAACCAACACCGAGAGATGCTGGAGATCCCAGGTGAGGGATCTGAGGGTTCTAAGGCCAGAGAGTCATGAGCTTAGAGTTCCTATAACCTCACACCTGCCCTGAGAGATTTCCATGCCCCCCAACCCCTGGCTTGGCAAAAAAAAAAAAAGGACAGCCAGGAAGCTAGGGGCTTTTGCTGGAGATAGGGAGAGAGAGTGAGTCTGGGGTTCTCTCACGCATCGTCCATTTGTAAGTTCTGCTGAGGTCTTGCTCAGCAACTACAGACCCTAGGCAGGCACGGGTTCAAGGTGCTTGCTCCCCAAACCTGGGGCAGGTGAGTCTGGCACTTGGCCAGTCCCTGGGTGTCTGGACGCAGGCAGGCCCCAAAGCAGCAGGATTCTCAATCCCATGAGGCTCCTCTGCGAGGTGAGCTGGGAGGGGTCGTGCATCACCTTCTGCCCGGCATCCTCCGAGAAGTGTGATGCTGAGACCCGGGGAGCCCCGCAGGGTGGGGGTCGCTCCCTCTCCCCCATGGGGCTGGACTAGTCTGCTTCATGCGTGCTCTAAAGGCTGACATGCTCTTGAGGGGAAAGGAGGTGAGGAGGGGGGGGTGGGAGTGCCTTCTCCCGGTCCCCCCGCCCTCCCCAGCCCCTGGTCCCCTGCAGTCACAAGGCCAAGGTCAAGCACGACTCAGAGAGATGTGGAAAGACTACCGACCAGCCATCTGCTTCTCCTTACTCCTTCTCTTTTTCTCCAGTCTCCGTAGACGCTTCTCCTCCCGCCGCCGAGCCTCCTCCTCCTCCTGGTGCTGCCGGCACTTGTGGAAGTTCTCCACCACCACGCCCACAAACATGTTCAGGACAAAGAAGGCCACAATGAGCAGGAACGAGATGAAGTACAGCAGCATCCAAGGGTTGTGGTTCATGACGGGCTGGTGGGGATCAGGAAGGACAGGTGGAGGCATCAGCCTGAGGAGGCATCAGACCTGGCTGCCTCGGGTAATTCCCCACAGGCTGGGCTCATTAAGATGTGCTCTGCAGACTTGGGTAGCTACAGGGCCCCAGTGGGAGATCTACATGAGTGATGTGGCTTTGGTGTTAAGCAGGAGGGAGCGGCGGGGACTGTGGCAAAGGAGAGGTGTAGGTATTCTATCAAAAGGGGCAGCTGCTTCCTTGTTCCAGTAACTCCTGCACTGAAGGAATTCAAGCCCTACGTTCCCAGATCCTTAGACGAATCCTGAGCGGGCCCAATTCTGGATTTGAATGTGAAATCCACTAATGTTTAGATGTTTGCTGCTATTCAAAAAAGTGTAAACATGTTGCAATCCAACAAAACATGCCAGGATTTGGCCTGCAGGCTACCAGTCAAAAAGCCTCTGCTGTAAAGGGTGATGCCTCCTTGATGGCATTCTGTCAATTAGCCTCCCTCTTTCTGTCCAGGGCCCACACCCCATCATGCCTAGAGTGGCCTGAACCCAAAGGTGAATCCTGCCTACCGTGGCCCTACCTGCTGGTCCACACCCACGGCATCCAGCCCGTCGTACATGATGTCCACCCAGCCATCCTTTGAGGCCAGCACGAACAGGGACATCAGAGCCTTGGGGGAGGGGAGGAAGGAGACACCATCTGAAACCTAGACTGTGTGGCCAAGCGACCCACCACCTGTCCCCAGAGCACCTCCTGGCAGCAGCTCAGGGGACCCTCGCCTTTCAAAGGTCAGGCTTGAGTCACACTGTGGGCCCCTCGAGAACTCTCTGTCCCAGAGCTTTATGGCTGGTGTGAAGCCAGAGGAGCCCCAGGAGATGATCAAGGCCTTTGACCTTGGCCAGGTGGAGGAAGGGACACCAGAGCCCTGGAAATCCAGGAAGCAAAACCAGGCCGGGTCTGGGAAGCAAACCAGCAAAAGTAAACGAGCAATTTCGTTTTCTACGTGGCTCTATATTTGCGAACGTGGACGAGAAGGGGTTGCCTCGACAGTATAAATGTGTCCTGCCCCAGGCTAAGCAGACGCATCCATCGTCTCGTTGTGCCCTTCCCACGAGCTTCCATGGAAATGCCAGGAAGACCCACACATCCGCCAACGAGGCGGGGGCCCTGCCAAGTCAGCTGTCCCGCGCGTCATGACGCGTGGACTCGGGTGGTCTCTGGACGCCTGCGACCGCCACCCCCACCCCCACCTCGGAGCATGGAGCTCACCTGGCCGAGGTTGTCGAAGTTGTACTTATGCCGGACCCACCGGTAACTGGCCTCAGCACAGTCGGATTTGTTGGTGATGTTCCTGGTGTCCTCACCTTGGCATACGAAGAACTTCCCTTTGAAGAGCTAGACACACACACACACACACACACACACACACACACACACACACCCCAGGAGGCAGAGCTGAGTGAGCTGTGGCCACAGGAAGCCCTGAACTCCCCAGCCCCATCCCTCCCACACAAGCCCTGGGGCCTGGGAGCTCCAGCACACCCTGACTGAGGACCCCGTGTGCGGGCGAGTCAGGGGAACACCGACAGGAACCCCCCTGCAGGCACCCCTTCCTCTGGGCTCCTGGGAGCTGAGACCCTAGAGGAGAGAAGGTCAGTGGGGCAGGTGCTGGGGAGGAAGGAACTGTCACTGGTTTTCTGTGAAAGGTGAAGCCATTGGCTCTCCGGGTGGGGTCCCTGGACCAGCAGCATTGGCATCATCTGGGAACATGCTAGAAATGCAAACTCTTGGGCCCACCCCACCCCCACTCTGGGGGAGGGGCCAAATGACATGGTTTAATGGTGTGGCAGGCCAGGGATTATCGACTCCACTTTACAGATGAGGAAAACGGAGGCTCAGGGAAGTAAATTCACACTTAACTAAGGATGAATAACCAGTAGGTGGCAGAAAGGGGCCTCGAATTCAGGTATTTCTTTTCTTTTTTTTTTTTTTTTTAAGATTTTATTTATTTATTTGACAGACAGAGATTACAAGTAGGCAGAGAGGCAGGCAGAGAGAGGGGAGGAAGCAGGCTCCCTGCTGAGCAGAGAGCCCAATGTGGGGCTTGATCCCAGGACCCTGGAATCATGACCTGAGCTGAAGGAAGAGGCTTTAACCCACTGAGCCACCCAGGTACCCCGGATTCAGGTATTTCTGATGGGAACGCTCCCCCTCCTTTCATAACACGCCAGGCTATAACTGTGGGTGGGGAAGGGAATAGGGGGCCGGGAGGACCAGGAGGCCTCGGCAACCCACCGAGGATGGACCAAAGTCTACTGGAAAAGCCCAGGACTGGGCTCCCAATGGCTCCCTCTGCTCATTCAAGCCATTTGGACGTGAGGAGGGGGAAGGGGCGCTGACTATGCCAAGAAGCTCCACACAGGTTTGGCAAATGTACCCCAGCCTGGTCCCTGCGGCTGGAGAATTCTAGCAAACCAGGAACAGCCCTCTGCCCTGGGCAAAGAGGACACTCCAGGAAGCCAACGGACAGGCATGGGAGGGGCAGTAGCCACCCAGGAGCTACCCCGCCGCCCAGACAGCGGGCCGTCTGCCCTGAAGCCAAAACAGCTGCAGCCAGGGGGTTCTGGAAGGCTGGGGCGAGGGGCTCTCCGGGCGCCTGCTGAGACCTGCAGGCAGCTCCTGATCTTTTTTTTCCCTCCCAAATCAGTTTCCTCCCTGGGCCAGAGGCCCAGTTTCCCCAGCAGCCCCCATTTCCTGCCTCGTCTGGGGTCTGCACCCTCCTGCCCGCCAGCTTGCCGCTAACCTGGCCCAGCTGTCTGGGCCCTGGATCCCCAGCTCTGGCCTGCAGCCCACTCAGCTCGAGCAGGGAGGGAGAGGAAGGGATCCCGGAGCAGACGGGGCCGGGGCCGCTTCTGTCCTCTAGCGCGCGGTGTGGGAGGGGGGCAGGAAGAACAGTCTGCAGCTGCCACGGGTCAGCAGCCTCTCTGAGGCCCTTGTCCCCTTTGGGAACCTCTTCTAGGCTCCGAGTTTTCTGCAAAACGCCCAGGAGGTAAAGGGGACTAAGGCCTAGGGCCTCAAGGGAAGTGTCCCTGCTTATTCCTTTCTGGAATCAAGACAGCAGCAGCAGCTGGAGCCTCAGCATCCAAGGCCCAAGAGGAAAGCCACAAGTCAGGTTTTCACTCCCACCCGGCCCCCAGGCCCCCACAAACCTGCACCCCCAGGATGCCAAAAATGATGAAGAAGGCACAACAGATGACCACGATGTTGCCGATGGGTTTCAGGGAGGACATCAGCGTTTCCACTACCAGCTTCAGACCCTGGGCCCGGCTGATGACCCTGGGGAGGGACAGAGGGGAAAAAGAGGGCTTCTCTCAGCTCGGAAGCTCCCTGATCCCTTGCCCTGCCGCCCTCACCACCCATCTGGGCTCCCTGGTTCCCATCCTGGACTCTGGCTTTCTGGGCTCCCCGTGCAGGATACTCCCACCCCAATCTCTCCAAATCTCACCCCTACCTCCCCCACCACTCTCCTCCACTCCCAGATGTCAAAGTATGATCTAGTGGGCTGGGGTGGGAAATCAGCTTGAGAGAGGTGGACCCAGGGATGCAGTGTGTTGTGGGGATATGGAGGCTGACCTATAGGAGGCATAGAGGGTGCAGGCAAGGAGGGGGTGGTGGTGGGAGGTGGTTGGCACTAGTCAGCTGGTATTGTCCTCATCCATGGAAAGTCCTGACATGGGAGTGGGCAGTGGGGTGGAGGGTGATTTTGGGACAGCAGATTCTCCGCTAGCAGGATTAGCTGGTGGGTGGTCCCTGAGAGGTGTGTGAGGGTAGGGAGAGGAGTCTGTCACCTCCCCAGGGAGGACGGTCACTCCCCCCCACTCCCAACAGTGACACCCAAGGGAGAGCTTCAGCTAAAGGCTAGGAGGGCCCTGCCTGCGGCCTCTTATATTGGGGCCTGCCCAAGGCCGGGGCATGGCAGCCTCGAGCAGACTGTCCTGTGGGGACAGTGACGGTGGGAGCATGCTCAAGGAGGGAAACCCCTGGGGCCACGGTTCAAGCCAAGCGATGCCAGGGTTCCCTGTGGGGGTCGCGGTCAGGAAGCAGGGGCTCGTGGGGATCTTGCTCTACTGCTGGCTTGTTGGAGCTGTCCCTAAGGAGGGCGCTCGGCCGGGGACGCACCTGAGTGGGCGCAGGGTTCGCAGCAGCCGTAGGACCCTCAACATGCCCAGGATCTTGGTGCCGCTGTCGGAGACCATGGACACCAGGATGTCGATGATGGAGATGAGCACCAGCAGCCCGTCGAGAACGTTCCAGCTGCTACGCAGGTACGCCTGCTCCCCGAAGCACCAGCCCAGCGCTACCACCTGGGGACGCCCGCGGCATCACTGTTGCCGCCGCCTCCCTTAAGTCCCCAGCTCTGTCCTCCTATTGGGATCAATCTCTCCAACCCCTTTCACCCCAGAAACCAGAGAGCCCCAAAGTAACACCGACCCCCTATTACCTTCACGGTCATCTCTGCCAGAAAGACTGCAGTAAAGATGTAATTGGAAAGGGTCAGGAAGATGCGTTCCTGCAAGAGACAGCAGGCACGTGTCACCCACTAGGACCCCCCTTCCGTAAGCCAGGGCTGCCCTGCAGACAGAAGCCAGGAACTGCCTCCAACATTTGACTCAGGAAAGTGACCCCCACCTTTCCTAACAAGGCAGGCGACCTCTTGTCCCCAGACCTCTCTGTCTCTCACACACACAGCCAGTGCCAGGCCCCCTGACTCGCAGCTCTGTGGACAGTCTGAACAGTGCTGCTTCCTGTCCCCCAAATGGCCTGGAGGGAGAAACATTCCCCCAACCAGTACTGTCATCTGAGTCCTGTATTTCGGAAACCCTCAGAACTGGAGCAGGGTTTACCTTGATCTCTGACCCCCCTCCTCCTACTCTCCTCCCTTCTCCCCGCACTTGCTTTCCCGCTGTGTGGCCCAGAAATGGAGCCACAGGGCCAGCAAGGAGCTTGACTACAGCCTGGACCTCTGTTGGCAACGTATTTATGGAGGCATGGGTGGGGGCAGGGCGGGAAAGAAGGTGACCCGGTCCCCTGAAGTCTGCAGGCGGAGTCCATCCCTCGGTGGCCAGGAGAGGGGTGGGGAGGACTGAAGACGCAGCAGGCAGAGTGTGAGTGTCAAAGAGAGAAACGGGGGGAAGGGAAAGAGAGATGCGGGTTAGCGGCAGAGCCAGAGATAGAGGGGCCAAGGGGGAGATGGGGGGTGAGATATGGTGACAGAGGCAGAGGGCCCTGCAGCAAGGCCTGGGGCAGGTGGCAGACAGAGGGGCTGTGTGACCAGCCACCCTTGCTCCAACCCACAAAAGCTCCAGTGCTATGGGTCCCTTCCCCCACCTATTACCAGGCTGGCCCTCCACTCAAAAAGGTTCCTCCATCCCCACCCTGACCCAGCTGGAGCCTACCCTCTGGAGACTAGAAGCCCAGGAACCCAGAAATCTGAAGGGCCGTGTGGGGGCACAGTGAGGAGGGGTGGGGGGTCACTCTGGGCAAGTGGGGCAAGACGCTGTAAGGGGCAAACACGGTCTGGGGTAGGGGCCTATGATGCCCGGCTGGGGAGACACAGTGTTTAGAACCAGCTGCGCCTGAAAACCTACTTGTTTGTGACCTGGCAGGACCAAGAGGAGCAAAGCGCACCCCCCTCTCCCCAACTCTCCATGGCCTGTGGGGTAGGCCAAGCAGGACGTCTCCCCCAATCAGCACAGAAGTCAAAGGTGAAACCCAGACCCTCTGCAAGGGAGCAGGGGAAGCAAGACCACTCAGCCCCAGTGGGGCCTCTCTTGCTGTGTGCATCACTCCAACACTCGCTGACCCACACCCGGGCCCCCCAGGTCTCTGGATCCTGAGCACGTGCTGTCTGCAAATAGCCAGGAGGCAATGGGGCTCACTTTTCACCCAGGTAAGGAGAAGGGCACACCCCCCCCCCCCAAGCTGGGCTGCTACAGAACAGTAGGGAAACAGAGGCAGAGGCAGGAGATGGACACGGGAGGCAGCCCAGGTTGCCAGGTGTCAGGGAGAACTACAGGAGACTCCTGGCTCCCTCCCTCCACGTCTGTCTGGGCCTCCTGGCCCGCCCTGCTGTCTCTCTGAGCGCTAACCCAGGAGGGGACCGGCACCAAGCAGGCACTCCACAGCCCCCGGGTTTAGTCTTTGGTGACTCACAGCACTGTGGGGGTCGATCTTGGGACGCTCCATGGCAATGGTGATGCAGTTGAGGAAGATGATGACAAGGACCACATGGTCGAACATCTTGTGGGTGATGATTCGGTGACATAGGAGGCGGAACCTGCTGGAAGACAGGCAAATGCTAGGCAGGAGGTGAGCAAGATGACGGTAAGTGGCCTCGCCCTGCAGCCCTTCCCCCTCCTGGGCCCTCCCAGCCCGGGACCCCTCTCTCACTTGCCCCTAGGTCAGAGGACACTTCTGGCATCCCCGAGACGGGGTCACGGGCTCACCCCCCAGGAGGAGAGGTCAGGGACCCCCTGCTCACCTTGACTGAGGAGGGAAGATGTATGCTGACCAGGAGTCTCGCTCACGGCAGCAGGCAGGCAGCCGGGCTCGGATCCAGACTCTTATCCGCTCCCCTCTGCTCTGTTAGAAGGATCACGGGACTTGTGTGCACGACCAGGCCCCCAAGCTCCCCGAGCCTGCCCTGCTCGTCAGCAGTTCCGCGGCGCTCGCTGGCTGTCCAGCCTCTGCCATCCTTCTCTTCCTTTATTCCTAAGACCCCCATCTTCCTCTCAGCTCCCTCTCATCCCCTGAGCATCGCTCACTTCGGTAATCTCCCCCCTCTTGCCCTGCACCCTGTCTCCCAGCCTCTCTGCTCTTATCCTCTCTGTCCCCAGCCCGGCCCCACCTGCCTGGCCTCCTTTTTTCCTTCCTCATGGGGCTTGGAAGCCGTATCAATTATCAAACATTGTCCCCATCACAGCTGTCTGTTCAAAGACACACCTGGGACCAGGAGACACTGGCCCCTTCTCCTCATGGGCTAACCCTGAGGTCCTAGGTCCCTGTGCCCCACCCCTGGAGTCAGAGATGGTGGTGAGGGGCCCAAGGAGGGGTGAATGGGTTAGGGCGGGTGTGAAGTCAAGGCTGGTGATGAGGTCAAGATGGGAGAGGAGAATGGGGAGGGCATGGGTTTGGAGAGATGAGTGATGGGTATTTCTGAGTCACAGGGGGAGGGCCATGAAAGATTCATACGCATCTGCCCGAAACCATCCATATCCACCAGCCCCGCAGATGACGAGGATCTGGGGCTCGGTGGGGCGGGCGTCGGGAGGGAAGGGGCTGCTTGGTGCTCAGCTCCAGAGCTGGCCCCCCTTGAGATCCCTGGGGCATGAGAGGGTATGACAGCAACTCCCTGAATTCCACAGAACGGGGACAGGCTTGTCTAGCTCCCCTCGCTCAATGTCAGGGGTGAGAGGTCACTGTGCCCAGGGGGGGGCTCACCAGGTTGCCCTCGTCATCGCCATCATCCCCGTCCAGTGGGGGGTCGTCGGGCCGCAGGGCCCGGGCCAGGCGCCCTGAGGCCGACTTGCCATTGCAGTCCTGGTGCTCAGAGGCTGAGCTGCGGCCGCTGGCTGTGCGATGCAGCGCGGGCACCCGCAGCGTGTCCGGCAGGTCAAAGGAGTTCTTGGCCTCCCGCTCCAGGGACCCCCCATGGCGCCGGTCACTGCCCGCCGGGCTGGTCCTCTCCTCTTCAGAGCTCTCCTCTTCATCCTGGCTCTCTCGGCCCTCTCCCGACAACAGGGACCTCCGCTCCCCGCTCGGGCTCCTCCGCTTCAGGCTGGGGGCGCGGCCCAAGCTGTTCCGGCTGGAGCGCCTGCTGGTCCAGCTGCTGGCTGCACTCCAGGGGCTGTGTGGAGAGCTGCGGGCACTCGGCTGGTGGGTGGGGGGGTCAAGAAGAGGGTGGTCACCACCAAGACCTCCCAGCCCTGCACCCCCTCCCATGCGCGCTGTCTCCTGAGAGCCTCCCTGGCATCACACCAGGTATCGAAGTGTAAAGAAGAGCCCTGGTTTCATATTACTTAGTTCAACTGGCTGTGTGACCTTTGGCAAGTTACTAAACCTCTCTGTGCCTCCGTTCCTCGTCTGTACATGAGATATGACACTGAGACCTATTCCTTATTTAGCTGACTGGCAGTATAAAGAGACGGCAGGAGCATGGGCCCTGACATCCGCTCCTGGATGAAAGGGCTGGCTGTCACCGGCTCACAGGACGCAGGGCGTCCCACAAATCAGTTTGGCCACCTGAGACTAAGATTGCCTCTCTAAAATGGGGATAATGAAGATACCTCCATCATCGGCTTGCGATGAGGATTCAATGCATTTAGAATGTTTATGAGCGGTGTCTTAGAACAGTGCCTGGTCCAGGGTGCCTGGCTGGCTCAGTCGTTAAGCATCTGCCTTTGGCTCAGGTCATGACCCCAGGGTCTTGGGATCAAGTCCCGCATCGGGCTCCCTGCTTAGCAGGAAGCTTGCTTTTCCCTCTCCCACTCCCCCTGCTTGTATTTCCTCTCTCGCTGTCTATCTCTGTTAAATAAATAAATTAAATCTTAAAATAAGAACAGTGCCTGGTCCAGAGTCAGTGGGGTTTGCTATTCTTACGATGGGATATTAAGAAGATAAGGACCACCCTCCCCTTCCAAAACAGAACTCAGAGGCTGAGTCTCACACAAGGTCACTGAGTTAAGGGACTGAAGAGTAGGATTAGAACATGGCTCTTCTGCCCCCGAGACCAGAGCTCTACTTGTCTGCTTTACCAGCCCTACTGACCTCCCTGGGGGTTGTCCAGCCTGGGGCTCAGAGGCCATGCCCTCAGGCCCATCTGCTTCCCTCCTCTGTTCCCTCCTGACGTCTGCGCATCTCCCACTTCCCAGCATCCACAGGCACCCCGTACCGGTGACTTCATCTCGTGGGCTGCCCCAGGCTCAGCAGACCCGCTGCTGCTGGTGCGGCGGGAGGTGGGGCCCGGCACCTCTGCCAGGCCGGTGCTCGAACTCTTGGGGAGTGACATGGGTGTGGCAGCCGTGTGGATGATAAGAGGGGGCAGCAGGTTCCTCCGCAGCTCTGGGGGATCCCCCAGGGACACCACTGCTGGGGGAGAGAGGGTGAGACCTGAGACCACCCGAGGCCTGGCCAGGGCCGGGGACGGCTCCCCCAGGAGAAATACTCACAGGCCAAGCGCTTCTTCCTGTCCCCATTGCCATCCAAGCTGGGTGAGAAGAAATCAGGCTCCGACTCAGACTTGGTCGCGTCTCCCTAGGGTGGGGGAGCAGTGGGCCATTAGGGCCGCAGCCAGGCAGAAGTTAGTGGGAGGGACTCAGGTCTCCCTATCTCCACACGCACACACCATATACAGGCTACGGGAACCAGCAACCACGGCACGAGACATGCACTGGCACAGGCCAGACCACGCAGGTATGGGGCCCAGAGCTCCCCAGGGCCCCCAACCCCCCTGCCTCCCACCAGCCACACCTCAGAGAAGGCCACGGCTCATCCCAGAGCCCGCGACACAACCAGCCTGGCTGGGACTGGCTCCAGGAAGGGCTGAGGGGAGAAGGGAGAGTGAGCCGGCAGGTGGGTGCAGAGGCCAGAGGGAGCTGGGGACCTAAGTGAAATGGTCACTAGAGCCTAAATTCCAATTTGAGCCTCTGCTTTCCTTCCATGGCTGCCCTACCCCGGGCCTCAGACCTGAGGACCCGAGAAGGCGATTGAAAGACCCCCAGACAGAGCAGCTCAGCCCAAGGAGGCCACTGCAGACCCTCTGCTTCGTCCCCTTGTCTTCCCCAAGACCCCACCCCTTCCCCTGGCCCCATTTGTACCTCCGTCCCTGTCTCTGGGGCAGTTTTTCCTTCTTAGCAGGTCAGTAGGTTCCCTCGTAATTACGCACTTCTCCTTAAGAAGTTATTAAGAAATACTTGATTGCTACTTGTGATAAGGACATAAATATTGCGTAATTGGCATCTCAGGGGATCATTTTCATTAACTTGGTTTACATCCCTAACGAGGCCTCTAATTATCGAGCGGGATCTCCGGGGGGCTGCTCGGGATACACAGCACCGTGGGGTCCCGCGGGGATCCTGGCTCCAGACCGCAGTTCCCACGCCTGTGCAGGAAACTGGTGGAGCAAAGGCTCGGCATGGGCGCCAGAACGTGTCCGGGAACACCTGCCGGGCCTTCCAGGCGGTCAGGGGGCCAGAGACTAGGAAGTGGATTTAAAATTCTGGTACCTTCCAGCAAGAAGCACCTCCACCCTCACATCCTCCAAAGACTTGTCCTGAGCTGAGGCAGCTTGTGGGGGTCTCCAATAGGGGCTCAAGTCAAGGGGGAGAGGAGAGAGATGGGGGAACACGGTCTGCGGCCACGGATCCCGAGTCCACAGAGACCCAAGGACGTGGACTCCTTGGGGACCTCAAGCGTAGGCACACACACGCGGTGTCCCCCACACGTGCACACAGACGATTCTAAGTCCCTTCCTTCTCCCGCCCCTCCACCGGTCCAGCAGGGGACGGGAACGGTGCCCTTTGCAGGTCGATGGGGGCAGAGGCAAAGAGACTCCTCCTCTCAATGTCCACTCAGGGAGGGGGGCGGGGGGAAGGGACTTAAAATCGAAGCAAACCTCACGACACCAATGACCACCACAGCTACCACAGTTGCACAGCAGCTGAGCGTGAACACGACCACAGAGACGCGGAGGCAGAGTGGAGGGGGCACAGGGCACGGGGAAGGGGGGCATGCCGACTCGTGATCGCGTACCTACCCCCTGGGAGTCGACAGGCAGCTGAATACAGCTTAACTGTCCACTCGCATCTTCCCGTTTGCTGATTTCCTACAGGGAGACGGGGAGGCAGGGGACGGGCGCTGGTCACAGGCGCTCAGGCTTTCAGACATCAGCAGTGTCGAAAGAGGATGAAGAAAAGGGTGGTGCAAACCAGGCGGGGGTAGGAGGGGGACGAGACACCATGGGTAGGGGAGGAGGAGAAAGGGGACAGAAGGGCCTTCGAGAATTCAACCACAGGCCCTCGGGCCAGAATGAATCTGAAGGGTGAGGGCAGAGGCCAGGAGGATGGGGGAAAGGGCAGGGAAGGAGACTGAGCCCCCCGATAATCCTAATAACGACAGCTACCGCTCACTGAGGGCGTGTCAGCCCTCCCGAAACTACCTTATTAATGCCACCAGCTAGCCTCTCACAAGACGGGAAAGGAGTACCACCAATGTCCCCTTAGGGACAACACCTGAGGTTTGGAGAAGCTAAGACAACTGCCCCAAGGCACGCAGAGAGTAAGAGGTACATCTGGGCCTCACACCTGAGTCTCCAGCTAGCCTTTCGCTGCCCCCCCCCCCCCACTGGCAGGGGGCTTGGGGAACGGGCAGACAGGCTGGGAAGGAGGAGAGGACGGAGGCAGAGGCTGGGAGGAAGCTGAAGGCTGGTTGTTGGAACGGGCTTCCCCACTCCCACACGCCCAGCCTGTGTCCCTCCAAATCAGACCGGGTCCAGCTGCTCCCACTGGGATAGAATGTGACAAGTAACACTGGGATGACAGCTATGATGTTGTTTAATATCAATTAATGGCCTCACACAGGGCCTGCCGCCTGTTCATTTAATTAAGTGTGTGGATGATGAATATACAGGCATTCAGGGCACTGCCCCCCACAAGTCAGGCAATCATCAGCGAAGCCAGCCCAGCCCTCTGGGGCTCCTCCCTCTTACCTATTAGCCAGGTGGCAAGGCGAACCGGGGGCTATCCTTGAGCCCTCCTGCTAGCGATGCCCCCACAAAACGGGGGCAGCCACTTCCTCCACCGAGGTGGGTTGCCTCATTTGTAAAAAAGCTGACCATCACAATAGCAAAAAAGCAGCCTCTCCTGCCAGATTGTGGGGCTGCCTCAAAGTGCCATGTGCAACCCCCTGAAACTCATACACGAGAGGGCAGGTGTTTCTGGAGGCATCCACGTCACTGGCATTGAGTGACTGGGCCTTTCCTTCCCCATCGAGGTGCTGGCCTGCCACATGCAGGACAGCGGGCCGGTGGGCCAGCCCCTCCTGTGGGTACCCCAGCACCATGCCACTGCTTCCCCCAACCCCCATCCCCCAGAGGAGGGTGGATCTGGGCCTCCTTTCTCCATCCCACTCCAGACCTGAAGCACCAAGCCCTGAGTGGGACCCTCCCCTACAGACATCTGTGCTTGGCTGGTTGAGGAGGCTGTGGCCCCAGGCCCGACCCTGCCTACCTCAGGCTGGGATAGCGACAGGCTCCAAACAGGGCCAGAATGACCTGCCTGCATCCCCAGCAGCACTTTCACTGCTGCCTAGCAACCAGGCAGGCCCCTGGCTCCTCAGCACTCCATTTAACAAGGTGTTTGCTGAAAGGGGTGGTGGTGGGGAGGGGGCTGTCTTCTCTGGGCACCTCCAGGCCAGAAGAGAGGAGGGAAGTAGGCTCCGGGTGTTTTCCATGCCCCCTATGGAGTTCCTTAGGAATTTTCCTGAGGATATCTTAGCCATCAGGAATGATGTGTTGGAAGGGGCTGCAGGACCCCTGTCCCCTCTCGGCTCCTCTTGCCACAGGCCGAGGGCTATGGCTGAGAGCAGGGGGCGTCCACAGAGATCCTGGTTCTTAGGGGAGTACGGTGGCACCCCTTAACTTTCCAGGCCCCAGGGAACCCCCAAGTGCATGCCTTGGGCCTCCCCACAAAGAGGCCCAGCCATCCCCACAAGCAGGCTGCGCCGCCCCCCAGCTGTCCTCACTGTCACCCTGCGGGAGGAAATGCCATCCCGGATCACTACAGAACCCGCGCGGCTGGCAGCAGGAGAGGGCCGGCATGGGCCAGATGTACCCGCGTCCCCCCAGCCCAGCCGGCCTATGGGGAGTGGCCCGCCCTCGCCAGGCTGGGAAAGAGTCGGAAAATAGATTTTTGTTTTTCCACCATGTGCCGAGTATTTATAGACCAGGCCGCAGCGGGAGTTTCCATCCGGGTCACCCGGAGAGAACTGGACCAAGAGCTTTTCTACGCCCAACCTGGAGCATTTCTAGGTTGGGTCAACCTGCCTGGGAAAGATGCCTAGAGGCTGGGCTGGGCCAGCCCGGAGCTCGGGGGAGAGGGGCAGAGCCGAGGGAGAGAAACGGCACGCAGCCCTTTGGGCAGAAGCTGAGCCCGGGCACAGCAAGGGCAGGATCAATGCAAATCAATATTAATTGATGACGCCGCCTGTGACGAAGGTGACGGAGCCTGGGCTGGAAATAGGACGCTCATCTCTGCCATGCCTGCAGCTAATTGGGCTCATTTCTCACCCTGGGCAGCTTAGCCCTGCCCGGGCCCTGGTGGCATCTTCATCAGCTCAGCTGGAGCTCAGATGACTTGCACGCACGCTTCCCCCCACCCCTCGGCTCAGATGGATCCCCTCCAGATGTCCCCAAGAGCATCCATGCTTGGGATCCAGCCGTACCCTCGGCCAACTTCCCCAGCTCCCCGGGGAAGGGTCTAGCCAACTTTGATGCTGGAGCCCAGCTGAAGTCAGCAGCCGACCTGGGCCCGGGGTGTCCCCCACTACCACCCTGTCTCCCTGGGGCCAAGGGGTTGCCGGAGACCTGGAGCCTTCCACCCTAACCCTCCACTCCCACCCCAACGCCCAGCCCGATGGGCATTTTCTACGAGACCTCCCAGGCTCCCGCAGCTGACGGCTGCGGGCAGGGGGTTACCTCCGCCTGGAAGCCCTCCACCAGAATGGCGACGAGCAGATTGAAGAGCACATAGTTGCCGAAGGTCATGAGGGCAATGAAATAAAGGGCAGCCCAGGACGACGTGGAGGCCATGCCGTTGTAGAGCACCTTGTTCCAGTCCTCCTGGGTCAGGATCTGCAGGCAGGGACTGGGGCTCAGTGTCCTTGCCCAGGGGCACCGCCCCCATCCCCCCAACCCTGTCCAGCCCTGCCTGGTTACCCTGGCACCTGAAAGACAGTGACGATGGCCCAGAGCAGGGAGTCGAAATTCTTCCGGTCCGGCAGCGTGTCCCCATCCCGCTCAGATGCAAACTTGCAGCCGAAGAGATGCATGCCCAGGATGCTGAAGACACAGGAGCCACGAGATGGGGGTCAGGGCAGCAGCGTCCCCTCCCCCCGCCCCTCAGGCCTTCCCCGCCGCCAGCACGGGCGCCGCACCTGCCCTCACCTGAAGATGAAGATGAAAAGCATGAGCAGCATGCAGAAGGTGGCCACGTTGTCCATGGTCTTCATGAGCACCACAAGCTGCCGCTGCAGTGCCGGCAGGAAGCGCACCAGCTTCAGCACCCGCATCAGGCGGAAGGTCCGCAGCACCGACAGGCCACCCCCCTGCTGGCCCACGATCTCCCACACGCTGTAAGGAGGGCAGGGAGCCTGAGCTCCCGCGTGCTCTCCCTTCCCCCTGCCCCTCCCTCAGAGAGGGCCTGGCAGTGTTGGAGGGCCCGGACAGGCCCATGCGGCGTGAGCCCAGGGGGGCCCAGGTGGGCCCCTGGACCCCCAGACAGGAGCCCCTGAGAGGGAAAGAGGGGACAGCTCCAGCCCTCTCCACCCTCAGGCCCGAGATCACACACCCGGGGCCGCTGAGAGCCCTTTCTCAAATTCCAGCCAAGGCCGTGGCCTCTGGTTACAGAATGGTTGCTTTGTTCTCTCCTAACAAAATCAAAAGCCAATTCCAGAAAGCAATAAGACAGCTCTCCTGATCCCGGGACCAAGGGGGACAGAGCACTTTCTCAGGGTCTTAGAAACCCTAAAGCAAGTGGCGGGGGTCTGAGATGGTTTCCAAGCACTTTGCAAGCAGGGACAGCTGGCCCGGCCTCACACCTCCTTCAACTACTCCGCAAAGCCAGCTCCCCAGTCCTCACTCACCCTGGGGCCTGCATAGGGTCAAGGGCAAGAAGTGGAGAGAGGAGAGTGGAGACCAGACAGGGGTCTAGTCAAAGGAGACTCGAGGCCAAGTTCAGCCTGAGCAAGGTAGGGCCGAGAGAGGCTGGTCGTGCACACAAGTCCCATGATCCTTCTACAGAGCAGAGGGGAGCGGATAAGAGTCTGGATCCGAGCCCAGCTGCCTGCCTGTGGGTTGGTGCGGGGGGAGGGGGACTGACTCCAGACCCTCAGAAGCCATGCAGAGGAACAGGTTGCATGGCTTCTTGCCCCATGGGCATTCCTCTAGATGAGCGGCAGTGGAGGGGCGGTCATACCTGATGACAACAATGACACCATCAAAGATGTTGTAGGGGTTCTTGATGTAGCCAAAGGGACCGTACACCAGCAGCTTCAGCAGCATCTCCAGGGCAAAGAGGCTGGTGAAGACGATGTTGCTGATTTCCAGAGCGTTGGTCAGCTCCTCGGGCTGTAGGGCAGGGCGGGGAATGAAGCAGCCGGCGCTTATCCCCGAGCCCCTCATTCCTGTCCTCCCTAGCACCGGGCCACTGGGAGAGGAGCCATAGGAGTAGCACGCTGGAGCTGGGTGGGTGAGCAGGGGGGCCACGGTGGTGGGGGACACTCAGGCTCCAGGGGGGACCCTCCCCCAAAATGTCCATGATGAAATGCATTCACGGACAGCCACCACACAAAATCCCAGGTCTGGGTCTCAGATCCCGGGACCATAGGGCTGAGCTGTAAGTCGTGCCCACCTCCCGCTAGGACCCCCGAGACCCGTCTCTTCCCATGCTGTCCTACCAGCCTGTCAGGCCAGGACCAGCAGCACAGGGACGCTGGCCGATGTCAGAGGGTGATTGCCAAGGCCCCATATGCCTACACAAACACACAGCCACACTCAAAGTCACATGTGCTCTACGATTACTCTGTGGACTTGGCAGCCTTCTCCTGGACAACTGTTGGCTACGCTGCTTCCTTCCAGACACATGCATACACTGCACAGCCCCACATGGTCCACACACAAATACACGTGTGCTCACAAACACGTGAACATGCAGGCACACAGACGCACGCATGTGTGTGCAAACATGCTGATAGGCAGAAGGGAGAGTCACAGGAGGGTTGTCATAGACAAGGAGGCACCGGGAGCTGCCACCTGAGACTTGGACATCTCATTAATTCCCAGCCTGTACCCTGTCCACTCACTGTGTGACCCCCAGCAAGATTTTCCACCTCTCCGCCCAAATGTAAAACACTGGTGGTCATCCCTTCTGTGCTTCTACCCACAGTCTGATCTTGGGACCAGAGATGCATCCTAGAGTGCTCATCAGAAACGACACATGTCTGCTATTCCAGCTCACTAGTTACCTCGCCCCCCTCCTTCTGTTAATATGAAGTGCCTACTGTATGCCTAGCAGTGCCTCAGATATTAAAGGAACTGCAGAAACACGCCCACTGTGCTTCCTGCCTCCCGGAGCCCAGAGTCTCGCTGGAAACAGGTTGTGCACAAAATAGCCGAATAACTACAAGTGGCCTGAGATTCTTAGATGCCAAAATAAATTATCCAGACTGTGAATCCAAGAGCCTAGGGGAGAGACGGTGAGGGAGGAACACGCTGGGAAAGCTGTGGTCAGGAGGCAGCGCTTGAAAGGGACTCTGAAGGGTATGTGGGGTGTCTCCAGGGAGAGGGGTGCAGGGCTGGTCTGAGGGTTGGAGATGCAAGAGGAGACCTGGTTGGCTCAGTGGAGCCCATTATCTACCTTATAGGTCTCGATCCCCCAAAAGCCCAAGTTTCAAATCAGCTTAAGAAGTTCAAATTAAAATAAATAAGCAGATGAAGCCCTTGGTCCATCGGCCATCTCTCCCTGCTGACCCAGCTGTCTCACCTGGTGGGCTGCCCAGGGAGGTCACCCAAGCATGGAGCCAGGCCAGGGAGCCACCAAATGTATCCTAATGGCCTGACTTTATGAGGCCAGTCTGAGTAGGGGAGTCCTGGTAGGTAGGGCCTTCTGATGGACAGGTGAGGAGTGTTTGGGGGTCAGTAGCTACTCCAAAGGAGAGACACTCTCAGCCTGTGCTTGGATTCTTTCCAGAGGCAGCCCTGGAGGGCAGAACCAGGGTCAGCATGCAGGGCTGAGAGCCAGCTGTGGGGGCCAGTGTGGCAAGGAGCCCATGGGTCTGGCAGATTTCGAGCCAATCCTTGCTCCCCAGACTGCAAGTGGGGGCTGGAGAGGGCACTGTCTCCTGACCTAGTGTGTGGGGCGCAGAGAGATAGGACTTTGGGTCCCCCCAGCATAGCACAGCGTGGGTGATGGGGAAGGGTTACTGTCAGGGCAGCAGGAGCTCAGGGCTCAGACCCCTCCTGATGAAGCAGATCTCCACTTGGGCTGCCAAGTGCCATCTGCCAGGGGACCGTGGTCAGCGATCCTGCCTCCCTGTCACTGTGCCACCTGCCCAGCTGTCCATCCTTGCATTAGATAAAGGTGATAAGCACAGACCACACAGGTACGACGCTGTTGAGGGGGGCAGGTTCCGAGGCTCACCCTGTGTCTTGCCTCACGCCACCCACACGGTGGCCCCGGCACCCTCGCTTTACAGACGACCAGAAAGGTCAAGCGCTATTGAATGACTGATTCAGAGTCACAGGGCAGAAACAACCAGGGAGTGGGCCCCAATCCCAGCTCATCCTGACCCTGATAATACTGGGCAGTTGAGATTCAAACCCACCCCTGCTGACGGCAAGGGGCGTGTGAATCCCGACCCACGGAGGGATGGAATTCACAAGGTGCCCTCCGAAGTATATAAAATTACATTTCACGTGAACTTAGATGTATCAAGAAAGAACAAGTTGATCTGAAAACACAGCCGAGGTGCCTGTACAATGGGTGAATTTTACAGCACACAAACGATGCCTCGGAAAGGGGGGGCCAAAAGAAAAATTAATAAAATGTTTTTTAAAAAAGTAGCTGAAAGCACAGGAGCATTTGGTATCTCGAATTGACTCTATCAGTGACTCTTAAAAGCACACCCAGCACTGGGCATGTAGAGGGGGTATTTCCGGCCTTTCCTGATATCATCCAGGGGGGTCACAACTGTCTGTGCCTAATGGCTCTTGGCCCATGGACACCTGCACACCGAGCAGGAACCTCGTCAGAAAGATGAGCACAGGGCTCCCCCAAGGCCCGCATCTTCGGTCCCAGTTAAGGGGACGGCAGCAAAGGCTGGAGTCCCCGCCGCAACCCTCCAGACAGCTTTGGGACTGGAACGGCAGAAGGAAAGGAGAACCAGGCGCTGTCCCTCAGCCTGCCCTCCATCTCTTGCGCACGCTCCCTGCGCACACCTCAGGGCCATGCCCATGTCCTCCCAGGGCTCCGGTATCCCCTCATAATCCATGGGAAAAGGCTCTCCTCCCCGAGACAGGTCTGCCCAAGTTACTAAATTGGAGGCTGGGAATGTTCTGCAAAAGCAGGACCAGGACACAGAGACACAATCTTAGCAACACGGTTGCCCCAGGGACCAGAGCCATGATCACAACCACTGCAGCAGTAAAAGGGAGGGGAGGGAGCCAACTTCTGATGGTCCCCTCCCAAGGCTCTGCACTGGCTGATTCCTCCCTCCCAGGATTTAATTTCCTCCAGGCCTTAAAGACAGCCAGGTAAACTAAGGCTCCGAGAGGTGTGGTGACCTGAGGAGCTGGCTTAGGAAGGTACAGTGCAAGGGATGCTGGCATGTTCCCCTGCATCTTCCCACAATACCTCCCCCTCCCCCCAGAACATGTGCAACTGCACACTGGGCCGTCAGCTGTGCGGTCCATCAGCCGCCCCCTCCCGAACTCTCCCCTGCTGCCAGCAAGTCCCTTCTCAGGTCTGGACCGTATCCTCCCTTCTGTTCATGGACATCAAGGACCCATGGGGGCTTTAGGAAGATGAGACCAGGCAGCCTGAGCTTCCTCCTACCCCCCACCCCAGGAGGACCCAAGCTCTTCTCTGGGAGGTTGCTAATCGTAACCCCCCCGTCTCCCAACACTCCCTCTCCCCTCAGCCTGTCACCTTGGAGCAAATGTAGTCCCCTATAAACTGTTCCAGACTTCCCATCATCAGGACTCCCCTGAAACCCATCACACCTCCAACAACTAACCTGTAATGGGCCCACTATGTACAGCACACTGGCAATCACAGTGTGGGGTTAAACCAGAGTGTGGGTTTAACCTGAGCCTCTCTACCTGTGTGACCTTGGGCAATTCCCTTAACCTCTCTGATCCTCAGTTGCCTCTTCTGCTAAGCAGAGCAGCCTTACCTCATGGCCGGGCTACTCTACAGGACACAGGAGTTAAGGACTGTGAAAACACCCAGCCCAGAGCCACTCTCAGCCAGCTCCATGGGCACTGACAGTGGAAGCAGGCCTCACACGTGGCAGGACAGGACACCTGCAAGGTTGCACCAAGCACCATGCTGGGGCAAACACCGGGAGAACCCCAGGAGCTCAAACCCAGCTGGGGCCAACATCAGTGAGAAGAACCCTGCGGAGGGCATCCCCGGCGGAGGGGAGCATGAGCAGAGGTGCGGAGCGAGGAATGCACAGAGACCAAGGATCCAGTGGTTCTCCCAGGTCAGAGGGTGGGAGGGGTCCATGGGGGACACGGCGGCAAGGCCAGCAGGGCCCAAGCGGGACGGTCTTGACTCTGCTCCACCACCAGGGCTGGACTTGTCTCTGCCCACGACACTGCCACTGGGGCTTCTAGGGCGAGGGAAGGGATGTGCAGAGCGGTGTATTAAGAAGATTAATCTGGCTGCAGTGGTGGCAGCATGCTGATGGCTCAGAGACACGGAAAGATGGAGACCAATTAGGGGGGTACTGCAGCGGTCCAGGCAGGAGGCCTGGGAGCTGGCTCTGGTACTCAGGGAAGGCAAGTGGGGCGGACAAGCCGTGTGACCGCTGAGCAGAAGCCTGTATGGGTCACCCCAGCCCTGCCCAAGCACCCCCTGTACCCTCCTTGCCTCAGCTCCCACAGCTCCACTGACCTGGAAATCTCTGCTCCCCAATGCTGACTCCCTGGTTCACTTCCCCTTGCCCCCCCCCCCAACCTCGGCTTTTGACAGTCCTGCCTGATGTAGCCCCACACCTGGAAGGGGAGGTCCAGGCAGGACCTCAATGAGGGGGCAGGGGTCACTGGGACCTATTCCTTCTTCCTCCTCCTCCAGGGGAAATCAGGAAACCCCTGGATGGTGGGTGCTTTCCAGGAAAGTCCACAGACACCCCCATACAGATCACGGCCTTGCTCTCCGGACACCCCCGGAGCTCTCCAGAGTGGAACTCTGTCTCTCTAGGCAGATCTCCTTCCAGGCCCTCATGTCCCCTGGGCCCCAGTGCCCCCTAACTAGGGGTGGCTTCGATACCCCCCCCACAATCTCCTGCCAGCTCTTCAAAGCCACCTCAAGTAAACACACAAGCAGAGTAGGCCCAGGGCATCCCCAGTGCTCACTCAGCCTGGAGTCGGCCAGCCCGAAGCCCTTGCGACCTCAACCCCTGGAGCTGGAACCCCCACCCCTCCCCTCCCAGAACCACGTCTGGGCGGAGCCCATGGTGCACCACCACGGGGTGCGGTGAGGCTGCCCTCATGCCCCAGACCTCGGGGTGGGGGGACGTCAATCCCCCCCCCACCTCCACCTCTGCGGTGGCTGAGGAATGGCTGAGTATTGCTCTGTCACGAGCCCGTGACTGGATGGGGCACGGCCGGCTGGGGGTCTCACGGCAGCGAGCCACCTTCCCTTACCACCCTCTGCTGCGGGGGCTTGACCTCTCCGCAGCTGGAGCTGCTCCGGACCCTCCTCCTCTCCCTGCACCCCCCAACCCTGTCCCTATCCCCTCTCCCCGGGCCCTACTGCAGGGGGCTCCCCGGCCCACCCCGCAAACACTTCCGTGACCTGCAGCCTCCTCTCTCCTCCCCTCCTCCACCTGCACCTCCATCTCCCTCCACACACACCCCACTGCCCTGGGCCCCCGGCCCTGGGGCCTGTCCATCACTTACCCCTCTTTCCCTCACTCCTCCAATCTCCTTTCCTGGCCTCAGAGCGGAGACCACCCCCCCACTGGGAGTGCAGGCTCAGGCCTCCCCCCCAGCTCCAGAGCCCAGCACCCCAGCTCTCTTCAGACTTTCTTCCAAGCCCCCCACCTACCAGTGCCCCTGATTTCCCCGACCCTGGGGGTGCGCCACCTCCTGCCCATCTAGGGTTCCTCTCCTGCTGCCTTTCCCCCCTGAGTTCAGTCAGACCCACTGTCTCCCCTTGCCCCGAAGCTCCCTGACCCCCACCCCTCAGCTGTCACTGGAGTGCAGACAACACGAAACAATGTCCCGGAGAGCCAGCCTGCCTGATAGCATTCCCCGGATGGCCCGCGTCCAAACAAACCCTCTCACCCCCTCTTCCAAACCTGACCCTTCCCCGACGGCCAGCTCCATCGCTCCCCAGAATGCTGTCTTGGAACCTGGGCCTTATCTAGGATTCGTCTGGGCCTTCATCCCTCCAACAGCAGGTGCTGGGCCCACAGACCCCGCCAATGGGATTACTGCCCCCACTCCCGGTTCTTTCCACCAGCACCATACTTGGGGCCCTCACAGCCTCTGATCTGAAGGACAGAAATAGCCCCTGGGCCCCTCCCTCACCCCAGCCCGCGCCCACTGGAATCTCAGGCTTCCTTCAACACGGCCAGACTCCCATCTCTCCAGCTCATACACCTCCAGTGGGGGTGGGGGAGGCAAGGACTGTCCTTCAGAGTGTCCCATGGCCCCCTGGGCCCTTCCAGGCCAGGCTGCCTGAATTCCCCTTCATCCTTCCACCAAGACGTCTCTGCCCCTTGCCCCAGCTGCCAGTCCCACCTATCTTTCAAGCCCCCCCCCCAAAAAAAGCCACCTCCTTTGCAAAGCCCTTTCAAGCCCCCACCTGGGTGTGAGCCTCTCTTCTCTGTCCCCAGAAGCCTCCCTTAAGACATTTGGCATAATCATCCATGAAGCAGAACTTTTCAGCTAGAACCAAAATTTCTCCGGTGCGTCTGGCTCCGTCCCCCGCCCCCTGCCATTCTGTTATTCTATTCTAGCGTGCTGTGCTCAGGGGGTGGTGTTTGCTGGACTGGGGGAGCCTAGAGCCAGAGGGTGTCTGAGAGAATGGAGCGCCCCCTTAGCCAGCCAGCTCTGAAGCAGCTTGCATTTCGTCCCCTACATCTGGAGAGACTTTGGAAATCTGGGGTCAGGGCGGCTCTAGAAGGATCTTCCCCCAACGTCCAGCTTGGCTGCAGCCTTGGTGCCTGAGCCAGGGCTCCTCTGTCTGGAGGCCAAAAACTCCTGGAAGGCCCAAGGTTTAGGCTTGGGATGGGAGGTGTCCATAAACCCTTGTCCTCAATGGCCACATGTGAGTTGTCCATACCTCTGTGTGTTTTCTGGGGAGAGAGTCCCCAGTTTTCAGCAGGATCCCAAAGCAGTCTGTGAGGGCCCTCAAAGGTAAGACTGGCCACATCTGGATTCTCCTCCAACCCCCACCCCACTCCATCCCCAGCTTCCCCTGCCTTGAACAGCTGACCTCACTCACTTAAAAATAGAAACCCTCCCTGGACATGTATCTAGAATGACAGGATGGGTCCAGAGTCTGCGCTATGAGCAGAATCATCACCTGCTTGGTCCTCTGCTGGCCTTGGCAGCAGTCCACTTGGGACCCTCCCTCTCTCTCAGCCCAGGAGACCGCTGGGCCATGTACCCCTCCTCCACCTCTCTCTGTTGTCCCTCTTCTAGAAGATGAACTTAGCCTCTGCTCTCAGCACCCCAGAGCCAGGAAGGGGGTGATTAGGAAGCTCCTGTGTCCCCAGGACCCTCTCCCCATACCCACAATGTTCCTTCTGGAGCAGCCTGGCCCCAGAGAAGACCCAGGCAAAGACATCCTCACTTCTGAGCTCCAGCAACCTGCTAGTTATGGCCCGGGATACCCCACAGATGCCTTGTCTCAAACATCCTGCAGCCCTGATCTGCTCAAGGCCCAGGGCTTCCACCCTGAGCAGGAACCTGGTCTCATCGTGGCTGCTTCCTTCCCCATCTCCAACTGGTGTGGAGTCCTGTAGACCCAGCCACCTGCCAGCTCTCCTGGCCCTCTTCCCTCTACTTCCAGGGACAGAGATGTAGGCACTGTATGGACCACTGCAGTATCCTTCTCCTTGGGTTCCCTGCCTCCTGTCTCCCTTCCTTGGCTCCAGACGACTTTCAATAGAACACAATAGAACACAAACCTGCTTGTATCACTGACCTGCTTAAAACCTCTTTTGGGAACGTATCACCCTCAGGAAAAAAATCCACGTTCCTTCCTGTGCCTCTTAGGACCTGGCCCTGAATTTTTTTTTCCAAATTGGTCTCTTGTTACTTGTCCATCCCAGCCCCCAACCAGCGCCCCACTCATTTGGAGAGCCTTACAAATCTCTCAGTTTCAGTGTTCGGTGGGTGGCACCTCTGACCCTCCCCCACATTGTGCCCTCCACCCCACCCTTCACTGGCCACACCTCACTCTTCCTTCAGACTCAACTCCCAGATCACATTTTGTGTGGGGATCTCCTGGAATTCCCCTCCCCCAGGTCAGATCCTGACTACACCCACAACCCCTTTGAGTAGCATCAAGTAAATGTGACCGTTCACTTGTTGATGACCTCTCTGAAAGGAAGGACGCAATATCCTAGGCCTGGTATAGGCACACTTCTCCTTCCAAGCCCACATTCAGTGACATCACGTTTCTATCTTGATGACAGCATTTACACCACAGTAATTGGCAAACGCGCTAAACACCACAAATCAGGACATGTTCTCCCAACTCCGATGCGCAGGAAATGTGTGTGGGATGGATGGATAGATGGACGGAAGGAAGGTGAGAGAGAGGGATGGTTAAATCACAGTAAGTTCCTTGCTCCATGTTCTGCTTCCTCACCGATGGGGCATGCACATGCTTGCCCTCTATCGGATCACACCTCCATCTTCAAGTTTGCTCCCTCTTCAGTGTCCTGTCCTTGTCCTCCTCACTAGTCCTTCTGGGAGAAACAGTCCTGCCAGTTCTCACAAGCCAATGGGTCAAGAGGTGGGGGAAGCAGGAGGGCAGGGACAGCATGGACCTTCCTGGGGTAGGGCAAGGTATGACAAGACAGGAGCTTCCTCTGCTAGTGGAGAGGGGCAGGAGGGGTGTCACCAACCTGAGAAGGGAAACTGAGGGGTAAGGTAGGTGACAGTGGGAGAGGACAGGTCTGGAGAGGGCAGCAGCAATGGGCAAGAGAGAGACCTGGGCTCCTTGCTGAGGAAGGACACAATACTAGGACGACAGACCTCTCTAGACCAATCCCAGGATTAATGGACAGCATCTCCTCCTCGTTCTGGGTTCTGCAGGGACACCACCTTGCCTGTCAGCATATGCTGCCCCTCTCCCTCAGGTCTTCGCCCCAACCAACACTCGTCCTATCCTGGCTCCCCCTCCTCTGTCTGACAGCCTGAGCCCATGTCTCCAGCCCTGCCCAGCATGTCCTCATCTGCATCTGGGTTTCGTTCTCAGTCTTCAGCTCCCTCTCTGCTTCTCTCTGTCTCCGTCACCCCTGTGTCTCTATGCCTCCATCTGTCTCCATCTCCTCCCCGAGTGTCCGTCTCCCCCTCCCTCTCTCTGTCCCTCCTGTCCCTGCCACTCAGTCCCCCCTTCTTTATGGCTGCCTCTTTCAAGGTCTTTGCTTTGCCCTCTGGGACCTGGTCTCCTGGTTTCCATCTCCCTCCGCATCTCCGTCTCCCCTTCTGGGTCTCTGTCTCTCTCAGCACCCGTGTCTGTCCACCCCCCGATCTGCCCCCCTCAGCCTGCTCAGATCCCGAGGCGCAGATGACGGGACGTTCACGCCGCAGTGCCTGCGAGCACAGGGCCACGGCTGCTTCTGGGACTTCTGAGCACCCCTGGCCCCTGAGCCTGCCAGGCAGCAGTCAGTCATCTGTCCCCAGGCTGCTGGGGACTCCCACTCAGCCCTGCGGGGTGCAGCAACCAGGGACTGGGGCAAACTGGCTCACTTGTCACGGAGTGGGGACTCCCTGCTGCTGAGGGCTTGGTGGGGGGTGTCCCCTGCCTTCCTCAGGAGCTTGGGCAAGGGGAAGCCGCAGGCACCACTGACCGATCCCTTCTACTTTCTCCCCAAGGGGGTGTCCCTCTTGACATCTAACTGAAAGGCTTCTTGCTGCCGCTTCGGTGGCCCTCAGTCTCTGTGACTCAGCGTCTTCCCAGTGCAGCCAAAGCCTCCACCAGCAGCCTCCGCCAGGACAGGTTGCGAGGTGCAGCATTACCCCCCACCCCGCCCCGCCCCAGGGGAAGGACATCTGACCTCAGCTAGAACTGGGTGGAGGAAGAGGAGGCTGAGGTTCAGGGTAATGGGAGGTTAGGCCTGCCACTGGCTGGGTCCCAGCAGCAGAGCAGGCTGCCCCCACCAGCCTGGCAGAGTGGAGCACCTCTCCCCAGGAGGCTGGCTGGGCAGGCATGTGCACACACACCCACGCCCCAGGCGCCTAGACACAATATGCTCACCGCAGCGTCGTACTCCCCACCTGCCGGCACCGTGACTGGTGTCCTCCCCTCCCTGCTCCTCACCTCCCAGAAGAGGGAATAGGGCAGAGCCACCTGGTGGGGGGGAATGTTGAGGCAAGAGGAAGGGGTGCCAACATGGTGTGAGGGCGAGGGTGGAGGGGCTAGGGTTGGGGGGTGCATCTCGCTGGACCGGGCAGCTGGGTACCCACAACATAAAAGGCACAGAGAGTGGGGGAGGGGATTCTGATTGCCCTAAAAAATGAACATCTCACATCAGCTCCAGCCCTGGCTTAGACCTGTGCTCCCCAGCCTTGCCCCACACCCTCCACTGCCCTCCCCCAAGAGGACCACCTAGCCGTTGTGGCCAGTCCCCCACCCCCAGCTCCTCCACATCTCCGCCACACCAGGGGCAGGGGAAGTGCCTCATCTCATCTCTTTACCAGAGAAGGTCAAGTTCTGGCAGCCCAGTCTCCTTCCTGAGCCTCAGGGAGGCTGGAACACCCAGGAAAGAACACAGAAGCCTGTGGTGGCAGCACGGACTAAGCACACCCCCCCACACCCGGCCAGCTTTTCCAAGATTCAGCCAAGGGGTGACCTAGAAGACCAAACTGGGGCAAGGGGCAGCTTCTGGAAGGAACTCTGTTGGGAGGCCCCATGGGGCCCGTGCAATCGGTTTGGGGAGGGCTGGGGGCAGTGGGGTCCCCAGGCCACCCTTCGTGTTCTTTCACAGCTCTGGGAGTGAGAACAGCCTCCTTCTACTCAGCCCAGATCCCATGGCTTGTAGCCATCGGCCCCACAAAACAAGCCTGCTCCCTCTTCCACATGACAGCCCTTCAAATATTTGAAGACAGCTCGCCTGGCCCCACTGAGCCTCCTCTTCTCCTGACTAAACATCCAGTTCTTAGAACGATTCCTCAAACACGACGGTTTCAAGTCTCTTCACCACGCCGGGCCTTCTCATCCACCAACCGCCTCACTCACGGCAAGGCTCCCGGAACGGGGGCCAGGACCAGATGGCCTCCCTCCCTATGGGACAGGCCTCCGCTCCATCTGAGATGCAGCCACCAACCCTCTCCTCCTCGCCCCTACCCACCTCCAGTGAGTTACCCCCACAATGACCAAGTCAGGTGAAGTCTGAGGGTGCCTAGTGCTGGGCCAGGGGATCCCCAACACCTTCTGCCCCACCCCATATCTTCTCCAAAGACTCGAATCTCTTCCAATGATTTGTCCCTACGGAGAGGCCCTACCCACATCGGATGCTCACCACTCACTCATCCTTCAAAGGCCACTTCCTCTGAGAAGCCTTCCCAGATAGAACACACATGGCTCAGATCCTGCCCCTGCCTCGTGCCCGAGGCACTCCATACGCACAGATTGCGTGGCATTCACTGTTTGTCACCCTCCAAAGTCCCCACGCATTGGTGTACCTCCTTCCTGTCCTCCTCCTCGCCATCAGGCTAGCAGTATGCAGAAGAAACGGGGAAGTGGGGGTGGGAGGGGAGGAAGGCAGAGGGTCCCCCGCCCCAGGGACCATGCCCTTGCACACGCCCCTACCTGTTCATGGTACTCGATGCCCATGCTCAATGTGTTGACCAGGATAGCGATCATGATTCCCCGACCAAAATACTTGCTGTCCACGATCTTCCGGAAAGTGTCACAGATCAGCCTCCAGAAGGCCAGCACAGAGTTGGGCTCCACGTCCAGCCCCAGGCTCTGTTGTTGCCGGCTGTGGGGGTCCCGGACGTCGCTGTGCTGGGCATCCTGCGTGAGCTCATACACCACCTCGCTGTCTGAGTCGGGCATCTCGTGGCCGGCCAGCTCCACCGGTCCCGCCCCCGCCCGGGCACAGTAGGGGCAGCTGTCTGGCCCACAGGCTCCACTGTCTGCCTTCAAGCAAGGGCTGGAGATCTTGCAAGAGCTTTGGCAGGCGCCTAGGATGGGAGGGCAGAGGTTAGAGGCTCCAGAGCTTCTTACTTGGGGTGGCCCTTCCTTCCCAGTGTTTATAAAATGAGTTGGGGAGTGTGCGGTTCTTGAAATGACAGGGGAGCTGCTAGGCACTGAGCAGGCTAGGGACAGTGATTGCCAACAGCATTCCACTGATAGTCCCTACTGGGGGTCCTAGGGTTTGGCAGGTGGACTTGATGTTCCCCGAGGTCCTGGGCAGCTCCCCTGTCTGCGGAGCCTTTAGCAAGGAGGCCAGACCAGCTCTCCTTCCCAGAAAAGCACACCCACACCGTGCAGAGCTGCATTTCCCAAGGGATCCTTAAGATACACACACACACACACACACACACACACACATGTGCTCCTGTAACCCCACCCCCAGACACACACACACGTGCAGTGTGCACACACTCGTAAGCACACATGCACTATGTCCATACACGTACCATTTGTGAACCACGCATACCTGCACAGCTGAAAACACGCGTGCACACATGCTTGCACATTATATAAGGCACCTGGGCTAGGCATGTGTGTACCTGGGCATGCACACGGACCACAGCAGCACCCTGGCATGTATACACACGAATGTCACACACCAGATACACGTGTGCACTTACATACATGAACGCTAAACACGCCCGTGCACAAGCACCCCTACACACACTGGACCCCTTTGTACACACATCCACACACACTAGACGGCACACACTCATGCACGCAGTGACCTGTTCCAAGACATCGGTGTCCACTGAAATCCAGCTTGGATCAGAGAACCGAAGCACTGGAAGGAAGCTCAGCAAATGCCCCAGGAAAGTAGGTCCACCAAGGCGCAGAGGGCTCACCCAGGGCCCCGCCCCCAAGAAATATCCAACAACATGTCCCCTTCTCACTGCAGGCGGGAGGGATCCCCGGCAATGACCACGGCCCCAGGCCTGCCTTCTACACAGGAGGGGACCGAAACACGCGTGCGTAGGACTGGCTTCCATCTCCCGGCAGGGCGGCAGGAAAACTGGCTCGGAAGGCCTGCCCATGGCGTTCTGGGACGGCTCCTTCCTGTCCCGGTCCACATTTCTGCATGACATCCCACACGTACCCCACTGCTCCCACGTGCCACATCCTTCCCGAAACCCTGGGCTTCAGCAACAGAGAGTCTGTTTTCGGGGGAGGGTTCACCACCCCTGTCTGACGGGGTGGGGGAACGCCCAGAGGTGGTGAGTGTCTCACTTCCCCTATGACACCGGGTGTCCCTCTCACCAGGCTAGCAGCCCCTGGAGGACTTGCTGCTCTAGGCCCCTGGTCTTGTAAACACCACGAGACTGGTGTTTACAAGAGTCCCCTCAGCATGGGGCGCAAGGCAGTCCACGGTCACACACCATCTCCCCTTGGGGCCTCGGAGACACACAGCCCTGAGTTCATCCCTCACCAATTGCATAACCTTGGGCAGGTGAGTCAAGCCACCTCTCCGGGCCTCCTTTTTCTCATCGGCACAATGGGCTTATCACCTAAAGCTTATCATCTAAACTGTTGAGAGGCTCCAATGGGCTTCTGCCTGCAAAGCATGTGGCAAGCACAGATCAGTTGGCCAACAAGTGTTGGGTCTTCTTACAAACAGTGTAGAGGAGGGCGCCTAGCCAGTGCTCATCCCACAATCATTCTTCTTCTCATGACAATGCAAGAATTCAGATTCCCGGGGCGCCTGGGTGGCTCAGTGGGTTAAGCCTCTGCCTTCGGCTCAGGTCATGATCCCAGAGTCCTGGGATCGAGCCCTGCATCAGGCTCCTTGCTCAGCAGGGAGCCTGATACCCCTCTCTCTCTCTGCCTGCTTCTCTGCCTACTTGTGATCCTTCTCTCTGTCAAATAAATAAATAAATAAATTAAAAAAAAAAAAAAGAATTCAGATTCCCATTTGAAGGGATGAGAAACTCAGGCCTCAAAGAAGCGACAGGACTGATTAAAGGTCCCAAGGCCTTGAGTGGCAGAATGAAAATCGGGGGCCGGATCTCCCAATGCCAGGTCTCCAGGCCTCTCTGGGACACCACCCAGCCCCAAGCCAGGGCCCCAGCATGCCCCCACCCCTACCCTGGAGTCCTCACCTGTGCTCTGTGTCTCCAGCAGCTTATGCATGGAGCTGTAGGGCCCGGCTGGGATGTTGAGGCTGGTGAGCGTGGCCGTTCCAGAGGTGGGGGCCACCTCCACCAGCGCTCTTTCCTTCAGTGTCTCTGGGGGAGGGCTGGTGTGCACCGTGGGGTACACCTTCCCGCTGCCCACAGTCCTGCCTGACGCCTCAGATGGTGACCTGGGAGGGGGTGCCTGGCAGCGGACTGGCTCTAGGTGGCAGTCGGCATGGTAGAAGCTGTGCACAGATTCTGCGCCCCCCGGAGGGCTCCCGGATAGGGCAGGCGTTGAGGGCGGAGGCAGCATGAGCCGGCGGGACCCACTGGCATCCCGGTCCTGAATCTCAGGGCTGGCCCGCGGGGCCCGCAGCGTCCCATTGCCCAGGTGGTAGTGGTGATGGTGATGGTGGTGATGGTGCACCAGGTGGTGGACGGATGGACGGCGGTGAGAGCGAGAGCAGCTCCCGCTGGGCTGGGGCTCCTGGCTGCTGTGGGGCACTGGGCCGCTCAGCAGCCCAGCCCGCACGCCCACTGCCCGGGAGACCTGGGCCAGCCTGCGCGCCGCTTTCCGGAGGATGTATACCAAGTACTTGAGCAGCTCCTCGTAGCAGCTGCCTGGCTCGGAGAAGCTGGCCAGGGTGCTGGCATTGGACAGAAACCGCACGCGCTGCTCCCGCATCAGCTGGCTTTCCCGCTGCTTGGTCTCTGAGAACTGCGTGGCGATCACCACCAGGCACAGGTTGATCATGAAGAAGGAGCCCACCTGTTGGGGTGGGGACAGGAAGAGGAGATGTCCTGAAGAAAAGGGCACTGCCAGGCCAGTCGCCACATCCCAAGCACTCCTACCCGCCAGGCGCTGGGCTCCGTTACTGTCCCAGCATGATCTCATTCTCTTTATTCTCGTGACAGTTTCGAGAGGTGGCACTTTTATAACCTCCGTCTGACGGGTGAGGAAACAGGCTCAGAGAGGTCAAGGCATTTGCCCAAAATCATTCAGCGAGCGCACAGCGAAGCTGAGACATGAACCAAGCTCCATGGAATTCCAAGGCACGGTTATTGATCATAATGGTATCCCACAAAGATTTCTCCCAAATTCCCTGCCCCCAACCACAGCCAGCCGTGGAGATTCTGAGCACCCCTCCCCAGTTCCCATTAGAAGCAGAGAAGGCTGTAGAGATGAATGAAATCTTGGGGACATGGGGTTCTCATGTTGGATTGGGCCTTTGAGGTCTTGGCAGAAACACTATTCCCAAGACTCCTGCCTCGAATCCCACATCTAGCTGCATGCCTTTGGGTGGGACCCTCAACCATAGGGCCTCACTACCCTCCTGACCGTTCGCCGTGCCTGTATCTTCTTTCCCTGTGCCTCTCCCCTCCCCCAGCCAGGTAATGCGCTGAGCCCTGATCCCTGCAGACTAGCCAAGCTGCCACCCCTGACTTGCCCACACTCCCTTGTCCCTGTCCCCATGCCTCAGTTTCTCCAGGACTCCAGGATAGCCATTGCTGGGACAATAATCCAGAGTGAAGGAAATGAATATTTATGGTGACAGAGCAGATTTTTTTTTTCTAGATTGTGTCCTAGTAATTATGATAATTAGCTTCACTAATATGATTCCAGAGAGCTGTTTGGAAGATTTTTCACGGGGTGTGTGGGTGGAAACTAGGCCCCTTACCACCCTGTCTGCATCCTTCCCCTCCTCCAGGCTCACAGAAGGAAGCATACTGAAAAGACCACACTTCCTAGAGATGCTGGCCTCGATGCCCCCCACCGTGATGGTGGGGGATGGGAACAGGAACCAAACCTGGCCTCTCGTCCACATGCAAGGGCAGGAGGGCATGGCCTAAATGATGGTTTTTTCCTAGGACCCACGCTCTGCCTCTCCCAGAGCCGTCTTAGTAGGTCTCCATCTCTCTCCAGAGTTTGCCCTAGGTCCCGAGTAGATCTTAATCTCTGT
Organism: Mustela lutreola; assembly: GCF_030435805.1. Lineage (NCBI taxonomy): Eukaryota > Metazoa > Chordata > Mammalia > Carnivora > Mustelidae > Mustela > Mustela lutreola. The sequence goes on along the minus strand of NC_081304.1, from coordinate 25,743,099 downwards.
CTTAATCTCTCCTTTCAGTATCTGTCCCTTGCTCTGGCTCTGTCACTTGGTGACCTGTCACTCTGTCCTCCTGGTGACCTGAAGAAGGGCTGGGCTTGGAGCCTGTAGTCTGGGGTTGAATTCTTGGGCTTCTGAAGCTCAGAGTTCTCCTTTAGAAGATGCCCCCCCCCCAACGCCCACCCCCCGCTTGCCCCACCTCCCCTTCCCGACCAGATCCATCCACTGCACACGTGGAACCCATGATGGGGTCAGACAAACGAGGAAACGTGGGTTTCCCCTCTGCAAAATGGAGATGATAATGGGATCGTGGTGAGGACTAAAGGCACCAGCACATACAAAGTGTTGAGAGTAGGAGTGGCGCATCCTAAGTGCTCAAAAAATACTAACTACCAGTAGTAGCAGCTCAGTTATGAACTGAGAATGGTAGGGATGACAAGCATCAAACACGGGGACCCTTGACTCTGTCTTCTGCCCTTGTGAAGCCTTTGAGCTTCTGATATGGAAAGAACAAGAGGTCGTGTAGTGTTTCTCAACACTGAATGCCAGGGAGTCTGGATGGTACGATTCTGTTTGCAGGACAGTCGTGTCAAGACGCTTACCGTCTCTCCCCAGCCCCCCAGCCAAATGCTAGTAGTGCTCCCCTTTACCTCGTGACCACGCTTTGCTATTTCCCAATACACTCTGGGTTGAGAATCACCCATTTTACTGATAAGGAAGCAGAGGCCTAGGGTGGGGCTGGGGGGCTCATGGGGAAAGACTTGCCCAAGGTATTAAGTGATAGAACCAAGCCTTGACCGTGGATTTACTCCTGACTCCTCACGACAAGCGCCCTCTCTACCTGAGTCTCTGAGGGACCAGTCCTGAGACCGAGCTAGCCTTCCCCTCTCTGGACACCTCCCACCGGTTTCCCCAGGACCCCTCTTCCCACAGGGGCCCAAGGAATCACTCACGATGATGAGGAGGATGAAGTAGATGAAATTGTAGAACGAATGAGCATCCATGACAAAGTACATGATGTCGACCCAGCCCTCCAGCGTGATGACCTGGGGAGGGCGCAGAGGGAGAGGCTGACTTGGTGGGGGTGGTTAAATCCTCCTGCGATCTCCTCGGAGGCCCCAGCCCCCTCCCAGCCCTGAGGACCGCCCGCTCCAAGGCAGGACTGTGTCCTGGTGCTTGTGTTCCAGGGAACGTCTCGGTGCCCGGGCAGTCCCACCTGGAAGATGGCAATCCAGGCGTAGCCAATGTTGTCGAAGTTGATGGCGCCCTTGAAGGGGTTGTGCTCCCCGGCGGAGCAGTTGGTGTAGTACTGGTTCCAGTTCACACAGGTGGTATTGCTGGAGCTGTTGTAGGCCTCGTAGTCCAGGCCACAGGGGGGGCCGCCGCCGCCCTCCCCGCGCAGCGTGGGCACACTCCTGCACGAGCGCATGCCATTCTCCCGCGGCTGAGAGCAGATGAAGGGGTTCTCGTCCTCGTTCTCCGTCTGGTAATAGCGTTCCAGGTCCACACTCAGGGGGCTGCAGGGGGGACAGGGAGGAGCTGAGAAGAGGGGTCTCCAGGGAGACGCCCCAGGAAGGATGAGCTGCGTGGATGTAGTGAGACCTGCCGAGTGAGCTGGGCAGGAACGAGAGCTGGGCGTGCAGCAGCCGGGGGGCAGGGATTTCTGGGTGTGGGTTGGAGGGCACTGGGAGTGTGCAGACTGAGGGTGAAATTCTAGAGTCGGGATGGGGGAAGTTTATGCCCTAGGGTGACAGTACTCTAACATGGCTGCCCACCAGGCTCATGGAGGAGCTTGTAAGGATGGCCGTGGCCGTGCTGAACCCCAGGCCAATGAAATCGGAGCCTGTAGGGGACCCATGCCTCAGGAATTTTTTTTTCTAATTCCCCAGATGACTTCAATGTGTAGCCAAGTTTGAGAACCAGATGTGTCACCGATGTGCAGACAGCGATGTCAACGGCAGTGGGGACAGGGGTGGGTCCCAGCCCTGCAACCGTAGGTCCCCACCCACCTCCCCAACCCGGGCAACACTCACAGGCTGAAATTCTCCGGCAGGAAGCAACGGTTACGAAGCAGCCCTGCCCATAGCTGGACGCCAACGATGCCGAAGATGAAGAAGACGAAGAAGCAGAGCAGAAGGACATTGCCCAGCATGGGCAGCGTGTCCAGCAGCAGCGTGACAAGGATGCGCATGCCTGTGGGGGCAGAAGCCACGCTGGGGGTGCCAGGCTGGCCGGGCTAGGCCAGCTGCCATGGGCCTGGCAGCACACCCAGAGGGGGCCCATTGGGGTTTCCTGGGCAGAGACACCCAGTTCAAGCTGGAGGGGAGACCAACGGACACCTCTAACTCCACAGGCAGGCCTGGCAGCCCCAAGCCCCTGCCCACCGACCCTCTTACCCCATCCATATGAATCAGCACATAAGACCACCAAGGATGAGCCAGAGTGCTCGAGGGTTCCAAAGCTCCTCTCTCCTGCACCACACCCCTGCTAACATCCCACACCATCTCAGTTCACAAAGGAGGATCAAGGAGGCTCAGAGAACTGATAGGACTTGTCCAGTATCACAGAACTGCCCGGCATTCTGCTTCTAGATCCCACCGCACAATGTACACACACACACAGACACACACACTCAGACACACACACACACACACTTGCCTCTCACCTGACACAGTCATCTGACCTTCCTAAGTCATCAGTTATCACCACTGCAGTCTTTGGGGAAACTGAGGCAGAGAACTCCAGGAGGAAGGTTCGCAAGGAAGCAACCTCACTTCGAAAGCCAGACCCTCAGCAAGGGTCCAGACCCCCTGAGCTTCGCTATGGTTCTGAGCCCCCTGCTGGGTCCATTCTCTGTTGATACAGAGCCCCACATCGGAGGTGAGGAGACACAAGGCCATCTTCTCCAGCGACCATCAATTAGCAGGCAACCAGAGCCCCTCCCCCTCCAGACTTGTTGGGAGATACTGCCCTGGCTCCTCACTCCAGGTCCAGGATTCCATACCATTCCATACTCCACCTGCTCTGAACCACCCTCAGGCCACCAAACCCTTGTTATGCACAGAGATCTCTAATGGCTGGTTTTGACCTCCCAAGTGCCACTCATGGCCCCCTGCCCCTCCAGAGGAAGAAACTTCTAGGCAGCAGCTGATTAACCCTCCTGGTGCCTGCAGCCATCCTGCCTGGCCTTTCAAGCCCAGCCTTCTCACTCAGTCCCTCACCCCCTCCTCCAGCCTCATCCTCCTTCAGCTCCTCTAGGCTCCAGCTGAGATCAATTCCTCAGGGTTTGCATTAAGGGAATTACACCGATGGTTAGACAGAGGCCTATAAATCTGCCAGCCATCACCTGGGGTGGGAGGGGCGGTGAAAGCGGTCGGGCCCCTTGTCTGGGGCTCCTGTTAACACTAACGTCCTGAAGCCCAGAGGGCACGGAGCAGCACTGCCTACCCAAAGGCAGCCGCATCTCATATACACACACACATGCACACACACACACACAAACACACACACAGCACAGGCGGCTGCCGCTACATGGGGCACAGAGCCCCAGAAACATGCTCCTATCCCCCACCCCCGACTCCCGGGACCAAGGTGGAGACCATTTGCAGCCTGTGTAGGTTGGGGACTTGCAAAGGGGGCCTGAGCAAGGGTGGGGGGAGCCAGGATATAGGGGGAGCTAGAGCTGCCAAAGCTTGGCTGGCTCAGGAAACCAATGCGGTTTAATTTAGATAATGGTCCCGCAGTCAGTTGCGGCAGTGGGTTGGAAGGGGGTGGGAAGGAGGAATGGGACACAGGCGGAGGGTGAGACATGTAGTGGCCTTGTCTGGAGAGAAGTCATGCTCAGTGTGGCTAGTATGGTCTCACTCGTGGGAGCCCGAGTGCGTGAAAGGCTGTTCTAGCTAGAAAACGCCATTACATGCTGTATCCACCCCTCCTGGCCTACCCACCTCTCCTCCCCCTTCCCACTCACCCCTGTTCCCCTGGAGGGAGCTGTGCTCTAGCTGAAGGGAAGGAGTCATTTGAGACATGTCTGAGATTCTGACCCCCCAAATCAGGCTAAAATCAGGGGGACGGTGTTTTCAGGTAACTCTCACAGGGCCACAGGCCGGTTTGGGGACTCTGTTGGCTCCAGTGGCCCCAGCTCCCCACTGAGCCCTTGTCTGATGAGATCTGCCTCGGACTGCCAGGCCCTGATGAGGCCAGTGAGTGGTCAGGAAGTAGGGGTGGGATCTGGGGTTTCCAGATTTCCTCTGGGGGCTCTCCATCCAGGGGCTGAGGGCCAAGGGGTCACTCACTGGGCACCCGGTTAATGGCCCTGAGCGGTCGCAGCACGCGGACTGTCCTGACAGCTGAGAAGCTGACATTCTGCAGGTCCAGCGAATACTCCAGCATCCTGCAGGGAGGGGCCCAAAGGGAGGCCCTTTGAGTCTGAGGCCGCCATGGGGGTCAAAAGAGGTCAGTGAGGAATCTCGCTGCGGTGCGGCAGCAAACCTCTGACTCCTCCCTCTCCTCCACCAAGGGACCCCGAAGAGCCAGCTCTCTGTCTGGGGGCAAGGCCACCCCCAAGCCAAGGACAGATCCCCATGGAAAAATAAACAGAGGAGGACGTGGAAGCAAGGGCTTGAGCTTTACAGGCAAGACCACCTCGGACCCTGAGGGGACAGCCAGGAGAAAGCACAGCTGGAAGTGGGCGGGGCAGGGGGGGCAGTACTGGGGCCTAGGACCCTGTTCCTGGGGCAGGGAGCTCTCCCACCTCCAGCCCAGGCCCTCACCCTGCAATGACGATGAAGAAGTCAAGCCGGTTCCAAGTGTCTCCCAGGTAACACTTTTTCCCGAAGATACCCAAGGCCACCATCTTCACCACCATCTCCACGGCGAAGAAGGCAAAGATGAAGTCGTCAAAGGCCTGGTGTGGGGATGAGAGGCATTTGAAACTGGGGGGTGGGGGGGAAACAACCCCCCCCACTCCCTCCCCCACCAGTGGGGTCAGGGCCCCTCCCAGAGACATTTTAGCAGTTATTCAGCTGAGGATGCCCCTCCCCCAATGCTCCCCAACTCACCTGGAGGATCCGGCAGCGCTGGGAATCACAGGCGATGTCCTCACATGGCCGGAACATGCCCAGGGTCACACAGTTGAGAAGGATGACCAACATGCTGATACGCTCAAACCAGGTATCCGGGGGGGTTGGTCAAGGAAACAGCTGGCAGGGGTTGCAGCCGCACCTACGCCCCCCCACCCCAGCCCACCCCGGCACCTCCTGTTTCTCATCTTCCCCCCAAGCCCCCCACTACCCCCCGCCGCCCTCCGCCATCTAAGATGGGGCCCACGTGTCTGACCAAGCCCAGGCCCAAGCCCAGGCCCAGGCCCAGGCCCACCTTGAACATCACCTCTCCGCACCCAGCTTCCTTGGCTGTAAAGTAGGAAAAGCCACAAATACCCTGACTATTTGCACAAGCCATTTGGGGGATAAAATCGATCGTGCCTGTGGAAATGCCAGACACCAAGAGTGTGCTACTGAATCTGAATCCTCTTCTGTCCTACCTCCCGGGGAAGATGTGAGAAGCAAATGAGAGAATGCAGTGAATGTGTGACACAAACCTAAAGTCGGATTATGCCTGCCTTACAGTTTACCAAGCGCTTTCGCGCCACGCCACATCTGATGCTCACAACAGCCCCGAGAAGTATCCGGGGTGGATCACGTGATTCCCCGGAACCCAAGTGCACGGAGGCCCGGGAGAGCCCGAGTCCTACGCTGAAGGTCACGGGGAGAAGCCGCAATGGGACCGAGGCGTCCGAGCTTCCGATCTGGGACAGCGGCTGCCACAGTGGCTCCGGTGTGCAGGGGAGGGGCTGGCGGGAACGTGCAGGCACCGGTCAGATGGGCAGGGGCATGCAAGAGGGTCCACAGCAAGAGGGTCCACAGCTGTAGCTGTTCTCCACCACAGCACTGGAGCCTGTCACGCCCTCTCCAAGTGCCCACCCTGCCCCTGGCCTCCTGGAGCCCTCAGGTGGCCTCCAAACACACTCCTGCGTTGACACAATGAAGACCCACCGCATACCAGGCCCCGGGCTGGATGGGAGTCCCCACGCCACGCAGAGCCAGAGCAGGCAGTACTCTGCACACACGGACTGCGAGTCTTTCCACGGGGTGGATTTTAGTAAGGGCCTAACGTCCAGCCCATCAACGGGAGAACGTCCGAAGTGGGTTCTGGACCTTAGAAGGGTCTGGACGTGGGACCCTTGCTGGAAGTGATCCAGCATCCTCTTTTTCTCAAAGGAAATACGGGGTGGGGAGAACAGAGAAGATAGAAGGGAGCAGAGAGTGGAGACGGAGCAAAGGAGGGGCCTCAGGGAGGGGGTGGAGGGTGTCGTGGCGGCCCACCGCACGGCCCACCAAGCCACACTGCGGCACAGAGGACCTAGGGCCGGGGAATCTTCCTGTCAGAACCTCACTTCTGGAGTGTAAAGTCCCTGTCTGGGGACCCCAGGAATTTGCTCCCAGCTGGTCCCAGCCACCCCCCATCTCTGTCCTGAACCTCAGGCCACCCCACCCCGCGGCAGCTCAGGACACCCGCAATCCCCTCCTAGGCCTCTCTGCCACTTAGGCTCTTTGCCCTCACAATCCTTGCCACCGACAGGCACCCAAACAGGCAAGGCACTGCAGTTTCCCAAGTAGAAGTTTCCCAGAATAAGAGTAAACAAAACAAAACAAAACAAAACAAAACCCAAAAAACAGTTCTAGGTTTGGGGGGTAGGTAGATGGAAGGGGGAAATCAAGAGAATGTTCTGTTTCCTTGGAGCTGTTTTCTAGAGTGGAACCTGAGCCGAATGGACGTCTCCCCAGAAGGGGTGTCAGCCAGGGGTCACCCTGGAAAAAGGAGGATGGGGAGGGAGCTGTCTTGGGGTGATTCTCTGGAAAGGGAGGGACAATTACCTTCAAGAACAGGTCTGCATTCCCCAAGCTAGCCCCCTCTTCTCTGCAGGGAAGGGACCCACATGAGCAGTTATCTCTACAAGGGGGGGGCTGTGGGCAGTTCTCTTGGGAAGAGGGGCTCCTGGAACACCTATTTGGACCCCTTGAACGGCAGGGATGCTGCCACGCCCCAGGCCGTCTGTGCACTAGTCTCATCCCCCTTGCTGAAGCAGGGACACTCAGATACACGTTCATATCCCCTACGAAGGGGACAGTAGCTCCCGGCATGTGACAGACGATACGTGGAGGAAACGAACGAACGAACAAACGAATGATCAATCAATCGTTCAGTCTCCCTGCTTAGAAGCCACTGGATCTCCTGTCATGTTTTCCTGTCTTGTTTGCCTCAACAGGGATACACTGATAACAATGGGGGTGGGGGTGGAAGGGACATCACAAAGGGGCTGGGACTCCTTCTGTCCCCACCTTCTGGGGCCTCTTATAGCTAGATTCTGCCTCCAAATAACCCCATCTCCAGCTCTGGACCATGGAAACCCCTTGTCAGGGGTCCCCTTGGGAATTTAGCACATCTCAGGTTCATCTTGTTTGCTCTCTACCTTTCCCCATCCCTAAAGGTAACCGTTAATGGACAAGGAAGATACTAAGGCACAGGGACCTGGGGGACAATCTGAACTGAGAAATAATTAATGAGGATGGGGGTCTTTCACCCTTCTCAGGGTAAGGCTCGTTTCCTTGGGAACATGGCCTTATGTCACCGTGTGATGTTCCCTTGTTGCCATAACAACAGGAGGATGTGTCACCAGGTGGTGTGGATTTGTTGCTATGGCAATTAAAGGGACCCCCTCACACATGAACTCCCCTTCACCAGACTGCTGTCTTGTCCTCACGCAGGGAAGAGAAAGTAGGAGACCCACAGGTTATCAGGTTGGGGGGAAACCATGTGACAAATCCCCATGGCAACCAAGGGAACGGGAGACACTGGTTGCCATAGTGACTATGAGAGACCTGTGCAGTCACGTGTCTACTGTTGCTATGGCAACTGTCCGGGCTGGAGTGGATCCCAAAGGGGGAGGTGGGTAGGAGAGGGGAGGCTCTTTCTTATCCCCACAGCCCACCATCAAAAGCAGAGAAAAAGGAAATGGCAGGGTGAGGAAACCCACTTCCATCCCTCCTCCTCTTCTCCCTCCAGGAGAACTAGAGCATGTTATCTGTACAACTCAGTCCTCTCTGTGGGGCTTTATCTAGAGCCCTTGCCTAGCCTGGCAGCTGTAAGGGAGAGGGAGGTGGGGACAGGAGGGAGGAGGACCGGGGCACCTTCAGGGGCACGGGGGCCCTGGCGTGACTAAGAAGAGAAGCAGGCCCTCCGGCTGCCCCGCTCCCCAAACTGGAGCCTGGAGATCTGAGACAGAGGAGCACTGAGGAGGAAATGGGCCTAGACCCAGGAATCCTGGCCTCCTAGTATGAGTTGGGAAGGTGGGATCCTTGTCTCACCCGCCCCACAGAGCCACAGAGCGGCTGCCATCTATGGGGAGGGATTCTGCATTCCTGGGGGGTGGTGTGGACTATAGGGGCTCAGCAGTGTGGCCAGCACTGGGGAGGCGGAAAGGGGGATTCCCCCAGCCAAGCCCCCACTCCCACAGCCTGTTTCCCAGTGGTCTCCTCCGCTCCAGCCTGTGGGCGTGTGGGGAGAGAGGTTTCCAGCTGAACTGAAAACTGAAGCCCGAAGAAAGGCAGCCGGCCCCACCCAGAGACAGAGACGTGAGACCCAGAGACACAAGAGAGCCGGCCTGTTGGAATCTTTGGAAGGGGAAATAGGCCAGAAATCTGATTCAAACGTCCGTGACTCTCTGTGTGTGTGTGTATGTGTGTGAGCATGTACACACACACACACACACACACACACACACGTGTGAGCAGCTGTGTCTGTCGCCACCCTGGCTGAGGCAGGCAGGGTGGGGTGAGGGCTGCAGCGGGAGCGAGGTGGGGGGGGTGAGTGGTAGGGGTAATCCCAGGAATGGCTCCAGCTGGCACTGTGGGTGATGGGGAGTCCCCCAACGGTTCCGTGGAGTCGAGTGGGTGTGTAACCCAGTAGGAAGGTAAGGTGGGCCTGGGGCAGGAGTGCTCCAGGGTGCTCTGCTCCCCCAGTCCCGTTCAGTTCCCTAGCCCTCTTCCTCAGAACCCCCTCTGGAGAGTCTTGGGTTTTAAAATGAGAGGAGGGAATTGGTGAGGGCACAGGAAGAACACCCCCTCCCATTTCCTCTGAGGACCAAAATGGAGATTTCTCCCTAGGTAAGGGAAACAGGCAAACTTGGGGCACTGGGACAGTGGCATGGAAAACTCCAGAAATTCCTGGTGCCCCCTCCCCTGCAGACGCACACACAGTGACGCAGTCATACACTCACCCTCACTTCTGGAAGCCATTAGGGCTCCTGCCTTTCGGGCCTCCCCCTTCTCCTCCCCCTACTCCTGGCAGGCTCCCTTCTCCCCCTCTGGCCCCCCTCTCACTCCCCCTCTCGGCATCCCAAATGCCAGCCTGTGATTTCCAAATGAGAAAAAGCTGTGCTGGGCTCTGAGCTTGGAGAAACTCCTACACAAACTTCCAGATGTGACACAACAGCCGGAGAGGGAATGCTCAGGATCTCCTTTCCGGGAGGGGCGATGCACTCCCTCACACTTCAAGAAACACATACTGGAAATTCCAACTCGCTCCCCTATAACTGGGAGGAGGGGGGCCCTACTGATGGGAGTGCCCCTGGCACAGCCCCTGGCACTCCCATCAGTAGGGCCCCTGGTCTTCACAGTAGCAGCACAGGCACTTCTGAGCCTCTCTTCCTTTTGCTGCCCAACCCATCCCACACACACTCACACCCATGCAAACTACTTCCTACCTGGGTCTAGATCTCCTCTCTAGGAAACCTGGTGTGTTAGCGGCTACAGGAGGAGGGGCTGAGAAAAAATGGCAACAAAAGTCTGACTAGCTTCAGTTAGTGAGGGAAGTGTCCCTATGTCCCTCAGACTCAGAGGTACAGAGAATCTCATGGAACCAAGGGAAGCTTCACTGGTACCAAAAAGAGAGAAAGGGAAAGACTGAAGTCCAAGAGACAGCTCAGAGCCCCTCCGGTGATGACAATACAGGTTCACCTTGACACTCAGGTGTGATAGGATTGGTGGGACCCAGCACAGACACCCCCTTGGCCAAAAAAATTGTTCTCAACCCATCCTCAGCCAACCCAGGCTTAGTGACTTGTCTAGGCCTAGTGACGCCGCCGGCCCACATCCCAGACTCCCACTACCCCAGACGAGAGCCTGCTCCTCCACCCCCAAGAAGAGCACTGGGGTCCCACCTCTCTTTCCTCATTCCAGCCTTCTCCACTTGCTCCCTCTCAGAGCCCCTCAAGGAAGGAATCTGGCCCCAGACCATTCACTAGCCCCTAGAGCTAGGGCAGGTGGGAAGATGCTGGCAGAGAGATATGGTTGTTTTAGAGGGGGAGGGAAAGGAGAGATCTCTCTACATTCCCTGGACTCCTGAGGAAGAGGGGAGGGGGATGGGCTTTCTACCATTCATGAAGAGGGTACGTGGTTAGGGGTAGAGAGGAGAGATAACCAGAACCCGTCTTCTCAGATATATTTGCTCCCCATGTCCATCTCTACATGGAGAAAGGGGCCTAGGGGGTAGGGGTGCGGACGGGGGGAGGAATCAGACCTCTCTGAGACCCCCTACCTCTCTCTCTGCAGTTCAGAGAGAAAGGAAGAAGGGATAAGGGATGGAGTTAGGGTGTAAAGAGGGGAGCTTCCTAAAAACCTGCGGGGTGTAGACGGTGGGGGTTGGGGGGGACACAAGCTCACATCCCTGCTTTGCGCACTAGAGGCAGCAGAGCTGCAGAGAGTGAGGGCGGCACCGAGCTCCCCCCACTTCCCCCAAAGCAGAGTCCCGGTTGGGCTCTTAGGCTTTGTAAAGCCTAAGGGAAACCTGAGTTCTCCCACCCGGGTCCAAAAGAGCCTCTGAGCTGGGAGGAAGGAGTTGGGAGAAGCTTTCAAGACCGGGGATGGCAGCGCACCCCCCCTTTCCTTCCGGCAGTGACGGGACCCACCCCGGAGCCTGGGAAACCTGCATCAGTCAAGCTGGAGCTTTGTGCTAGGGGCTGGGGGAGAAGCCAGGGGGCTCAGGGGGCTGGGGTCTCCCCTATCACTCCAGATCAGATGGAGGATAGGGGGCAGTGCCAAATCTACCTCCCCAGAATGTGGGGCTTACATTCCACAAACCCAGCCAAGGAGTAGACCCTGGGGTGCTGGACCCGAGTCTTCCTTAGCCAACCAGCTTCCAGCCTCACTGTTCCCCCAATACTTTCTCCAAGGCTGCGGTCTCACATACCTGCCCCGCCATCAGGCGGGAGCACTCTATTTGTGACAGGGTAACTTGGACAGGCTTAATCCCATCCCCCGCTGGTCGAAGCTCTCGACAAAGTCTTTCCCTCCACAAGAAAAAAAATCTAGCACAAAACTCCCTAACCCCAACACAAAGCACCCCGCGCTGAATGAAGAATTGGGGAGAAGGGAGGAACTCCGGGCAATGGGCTCCAGCTGAAAGGGTCTCAACTCCAGCCCTGGGGGCAGACAGCTTCCCCTTCACCACCACATCTTGTTCTCATTCTGCGCCCCTGACATCAGCCGCCGCCGGAATCTCCTTGTTGTGCCTCCAACCCGCGGGTGGGGGTGGGGGAGTTAGGACCTGGTCCCCGCCCCCCAACATTTCCCTCTGGGTCAGTAGAAACCCCGGCCTCGAGGACCAGGTTGGGGGCGGGGAACAGACCCTAGAATCCACCTCAAACTTTGGAGCAGGGGCCGGAGGGAAACCCAGAAGATCGCAGTCCCCCCTCCCCCGTCCCCGCAGCTTCCTCCCTACCCCACCCCCCAAACTCGGAAACCCAACCCAGCTCGCTAACGGGCGGCGGGCGGAGTAGAGCTCCCAGACTCCCGAAGCTTCCCACATCTGGAGGATGACGACCCTCCCCTGCCCACATCTGGAGAGCGTCCAGCTACAAACCAGCGGGGCACGTCTCCTCTCTTTTCCTGGCCTGGATCCCAGCCCCCCAAGGAGGACTGAGGTGTGTGTACCGAGGTGGGGCTCGTCTGGGGTATCAGCCAAACCTGCTCGCGTCTCCGCTCCCACTCTGAAGCCCCCTCCCTCCCTTAGCAGCCCCCCCCCCCACTTCTGCCCACCTTCCAGCTCACTTCTCCGACTCACCTGGCTTTCAGTCCCCTCCGGCGGCGCGGCCCGCCCCCCTGCGGACCCCCTAGCCCGGCCGTCGTGCCCTGGAGGATATGGATTACAGACCGTGCGGAGACACCAGCTCCGCGGGCGGCTGTCCTGGCTCAAGTAGAAGAAAACCACCGGGGCCAGCGCCGGGTACGGCAGCCCCTCCGCCTCGGAGTCCGCGCTGCCCGGGTCCTTTTCCGCCGACCCCGGCCCCGGCCGGCCCCCGGCCCCCGACAGGTCGTTGAGCCGCATGAAGCTCCGGGGCTGTCCTGACTCCTCGGTGCCCGCTCCATCTTCCTCCTCGTCCATCCTCTGGCCAGCCGGGGCCCCAGGCGGTCTTGAGAGGGGCGAGCGGCGCCCCTCAGAGGAGGTGTCCTCACGCCACCGGGGGGCCCCGGCGGGGGCGCATCTGGGGGGCTCTAGGGCGCAGGCTGAGCCCCCGGGAGGGCCAGTTCAGCCCAGCTTCCCCTGCCCGCAGGGGCATGCTGCCCGCGGGGCGCCGGGTCGCAGGGAAGCCCCGCCCGGCGCGAGTCCCGCTTCCCCAGGGCTCCTGGGGCCCCCTGGGCCAGCCGGCCGGCTCCCCCTCACTTTGTTCCGGCTTCTTCGCTTCGCGCCCAGGCTCCGGTCGCCCGATTCGGCGCTACCTTCGGCGAAGCGGCCGGGAGAGGGGGAGAGAGAAGGGGGTCGGAGAGCGGGGGAGATGGGGGGGCGCCCCCTCTTCCCGCGGCGCAGCTGGAGCAAGATCTAAGGGGTCAGCATCGTCCCGGCTCCGCGCCAGCGGCGGCTGGGGGAGGGGAGGAGGGATCTCTTTGGGGTGGGTTTGGAGGGGGTGGGGGGCGGCTCCTTCCTCCGCCCCGCGGCGGGCTCACGGTCTGGGAGGGGCGGGGAGACGGTGGGGGGCCGTCCCGGGCGGGGGTGGAGGCGGAGATGCCGCCGCCGCAGCCGCCGCGGTGGCTGCCGCTGCCGTAGCTGTCGCCGGCGCCACTGCCTCCTCCTCCGGCCGAGACGCGGAGCGAGCAAGCGAAAGCGGCGGCGAGGAGCCCAGCTCACACCACAGCTGGATCCCTCACTCCAACTTCAAGCCTCGGCCCCGCCTCTCCCCAGCCAGCCTCGCAGCCAATCGCCGCGCGCCGCCGGCCCCGAGCCGCGCGCCCATTGGCGGGCCGCCGTGGCAGTGAGGGCGGGGGCGCCGGGGGAGAGAACCACAGCTGGAATCCGGTTCCCACCCCAAAGCCCAGGACCGCCCCTCTCCCCTCCCCTTGCCTCTGGGTCCGCTCCCGAAGGCCATAGCCAATTAGACGGCTACCCAGACCGAACCCACTTTCCTATTGGCCGCTGGGGTCTCTGGGACTCCCCTGGAGGGAGCCCCGGGGAATCAGAGTAATCCGCGCCGGGTCCTGGGATAGCGCCACCGACCCCGGGGTATTCTTTGTCCACGACCCCTGAATTGGACCACAGCCGGAGGGTGGGGCTCAGCCCTGGGCGGGCCTGGAGAAGAAGAGAGGCCGGCGGCCGGGCTGTGGGGTGTGACTAGGACCCCAGAGCGAAATCCTGGGTCTCCACCTAATTAAATAGCCCACCCTGGAGTCGAACCTGGGAGCTGGACCGAAGAAGGGGAGGCACGGAACAGGACATCCCAGGGGTAGGGCTTTGGCATTTGGGGGGCGGTCTTGCGGAAATGGGAGGAGCCAAGGGAATTCAGGGGCGTGCAAGGTCTGGGCGTGGTTTCCAGCAACCTCTTGGCCTTGTAGACCCCTCTCCCAGGTCCACTAATGCGACTTTGACCCTGACCTTCTAACCCTGATCCAATGACCCTGACCTCACGTCGGCACTCCTGAGCTTCATCCCCTCTGGCGCTAGAGATCCTTTGAAGGCTCTGGCTCTCTCGCTGCGGCTTCGCGCTTGAACACGTGGCCTCAGACAGGTCATGCCGGTCTCAGGACCCGGGCCCCCCAGAGCAGCTGAGGAGCAGAGAGAGGCTCCCGCGAAGGGACCTGCAGGGGCCTCGAGTGTGTGGGAGGGGGTGGAAGCATGGAGCTGGGCTTTCTGAGTCTCGACTTGCAGAGTCTCACTAACCGCCCCCCACCCCCACAACTCCGTGCCTCAATTTTCCCTCTGGATTTCCAGCACGGCTGGGAGGCCGTGCGCACACCTCCCCTCTACCCCGCGCGGGTCCTCGAGGATCTGTGGCTCTCCGCGCGCCCTCACTCACGTGCACAGCCTGGGCCTCACCCCGCCCCACCTCCCCGCGTCCCCGGGCTCAGTCAGCTCCAGCCATCTCTCCCCGCCGCCCACAAGGCTGCAGGTGCCCGGGAGCAAAGCGCCGCGGGAGTGCTGGGCGCTGGAGTGTGGTGGGGCGCGGAGGGCATCTAACATTAGGCGTCGGGGAGCACTTCCCACCTCTGAGAAGGTAGACACGGTGACGAAATCAAGCAGGTCAGTCAGTTCTCTGTCTCTGAGACTTCGGGGCGCTGACGCCACTGCGGAGAGGCAGAGGCAGGCACCGGGTGACCTCCCTCCCCCGCTGTCCACCCCTCCCCCACCGACTCCCAAGTCGGTGCGCCCCACCGCGCAGCCCCCGAGCGCCACCGGCCGCCTGGGGTGGGTGTCTCAGCTCCATCGAGGGCGGGTTGTAGGGAGTGCAGTGGGTAGGACCAAGTCGCTGCAGCCTCCCGGGTTGCCCTTTCGCCGAATCCGGGCGCTGAGTTGTGCAAATGAGGCCGAGCTCATTTGCATTTCATGCTAATGAGCAGATCCCTTAAGTGCCTTTCCCTCCTGGCGGGAGTCTCTGCTCTCATTCTGCGTGTGCCCTGCCAGGCTCAAACTCTCAGCGGTCTTCTGGGAGAGGGGCCTATTTCTGGTTCACTCCACGCGTCTGACACCTTGGTCGCTCCCGCAGGTCCGCAGTCTGCCTAGTCGGTCGGTCCTTCCCCGACAGGGTCAAGAAGCCCCAGGGCAGACACCGGGAGATAGTGACTTTAATCATCCCATCTTTGCGGAGGGGACAAGGAGCTGAGAGACACACGCCCAGCCGGGTGGTCAGGTTTCCTGGTGGTCGGCAGGCCCCACACCTCTATCACCCCGGCCACCTCGGTCTCTGGGCTGACCTTTGTTCTGGAACATACCCAGAGAGAAGCCAGGGTGTAGGGCCGACACACATTTAGGACTTGGGATGATCTGCCACCTAAGGCATCCTGGCCCCTGGGGGAGGGGGCACCCAGGGGGACTCTGACTTCCAGTCAGAGATGCTCTCTTCCCCTGAGGGGGGCAAGGGGAGGAGGGAGGCAGGACCTACAGAGAAGCAAGAGGAGGGATGAAGCCATCTTGAATCCCTACCCTCCAAATCTCATCTCTGCCATCGCCTCCTCAGAGCAACCTTTTTCAGCAAGTGCTGTGGTGCCTACTATGTGCCAAGGTGCTGAGGACACAGTCCTGAGCCAGACAAGGATCTGGAACCTCATGGCACTTGATCACGTGTGTAGTCATGAAATGATGGTCTGTCCCTCTGGGCTCTCTGCTCCCTCAGACCAAGGGTCCATTTTGCTCTCCAGAGCCTAGTCTGGTCCAGCTTGGCACGGACTCGGTACTTAATAAATCTTTGTTAGATGAGTGAGTAACTTCGGTCGGGGGGAGGATGAGGGACAGGAAGTTCCTTGGGCCCCCGTTTCCTCACAGTATTCAGGCCTCCGTGTTCTCTAAGATGATGTCTGGGTTTGAGGGACAGCCCTTCGCATAGGGCCTGCTCTGCCAGCCTCCCTCCAGCCCCCTCCAGCCCTCTCCCCTTTACACCTCCCGCACAGCCTGGCTGGCTCCCTCAGGAGCTGAAACACTCTTCCCATCTGTGAGGGGCTCTGCTCCGCGAGGATACATTATCTCATGACATCACCTGGCAACCTTGGGAGTGGGGTGGTGGTTGTCCCATTTTTAAGATAAGAAGACTGAGGCTCAGACAGATGAAATTAGTGAAGTGACTTCTCCAACCGGGAGGTCCCATCTCCCCTGGCGGTGGCCCCCGTCTCCTCCGGGACAGCCCTGTGTAGAGCAGGGACCCTACACAAGAGGGACCAACCAAGGGAAGAGCGGCAGCAGACCTAACCACCCTTGTCTGAGCAAGACTGCTGTTCAGCCTTGCCCTTGTCAGAAAATGCTAGCTCTCCCGGAAGCCTGACCTGTTAAGGCCCTGACGCCTTCCTTTGAACTTGTTAAAGAATCCCTTTGTCGAGCGCATGCCTGGTACCAGGGGAAGGGAAAGAGGACACAGAGCAGAGGGAAGACTGACTGGAGAGGGGTAGGACACACCAAATGCAGCCCCTTTCACAGCCATGCCTGTGCCTCCTGGGGGAAGAGGGAGGCTCAGCAGTGTTTACAGTCTCCTGAAGACCTCGGGAAGAACCAGGTGTGCTGTCGTCTCAGACCAGCCTCTGACCCTCTCTGGGCCTTGAGGATCTATCCAGAGATGGTCAGAAGTACCTGACTTGTCACCTTACTCATGAGGGTCAGTGAGATGGAGACAGAGGGTTTTGCAAACTGCCTAAGACTTTCCAGAGCCAGGGCTGGTGCTGCCAAAAAAGCCACCTGTGCTTCACAAGCTCTCCCTTCCCCTCTCACCACCCCCCAGACCCAGCTCCACTTGCGGGAGCCTCAGATTTCCTGCCCGAGGCTGAGCAGGCTCCAGCCAGAAAAGGGCCACCTGACCTTGTTGGCCGGAGTTCTAATCCCCTCCAGATGGGCCGGTGGCTTGCACCGAGGACCCAGCTGCCCAGTCAGAGCTGAGCCTAGTCCCACTGACTGTGTGTGGCTGTGTGTGACCGTGTGCAGACCCTGCCGTGACGATTTGGTCTCCCACTCCTCCCCACTGCTGACATCCCCACAAGCAGCAGCCCCATTCCCCATTCGAGTCTTATCTCTAGCAGCTTCTTCTGGCTGTATTGCTTGGCTCTGGGGCAGCAAGGGTGCCCAGGCTCAACAGACCCCTGAAGGTGTGGGGAGGGAGACAGCTCCTTCCCCTTTCCCTGCCTGTCACCCCCATCCCGCTACACCCACCCTCTCTGAAGCACGCTTCCCACTGCCTTCCCCCAGGTGGAAGCTAGGTGGGGTTTCTGGGGTCTGCGAAGAAGACGCCAAGGGGAGGACTTGTGAGCATCTGAAGGCACAGGAGGTGGTCAGAGGAAAGCACCGGCCTCCCCTGCAGCAGGAAGGACTCAGATTTGGAGAAGCACTTCCAACCCAGTAGATGTTCCAAATGACAGAGAACCCTCCTTGGACTGGTTTGTGTGAAAGGAGGGGCACAGACAGTCTAAGCTCCCACAGGGAGGCCTTGCTTGGCTCCATCCTGGGATAAGGCTGGAAGCTGAATGGACACCCCAAAGTAAACATTCCTGGCCCTGAGAACAGCAGCTCCTGTGATATACCAGAGCATATGCAATGTCACCATTCCCTGAAAAATGAACGCTCATTTAAAGCATCCCCCTGCCCCTTTCCCCTGCTTAAAACAGGATCAGTGGGAAAGACAGGGCAGGCTCCTTTCCGAAGCCTGTAGAGGGCCAGGATTGGCCTAGCCCCTCCAGGCTGAGTCCATACCCGAATCCCCCACCCAGTGGTCATCACGGGCCCCCCTGGCCTGAGTTTCATTAAAGCTGCAATAACCACGAACTGGGGAAGCATCATTGGAGAAGGCGGAGGGGTCAGCCAGTGGCCCCCTCTCACAAGCAAGGTGGAGGCCCCGAGGTTCCCGCGGGACGCTGTTCGGTTTATTCCAGAGTGGGTGCCCATGGGGGGAGCGGTGAGGGTGGCCAAGGGCTCCAGGTGACAGGGTGCCCAGGGACGGCCGCAGCGTGTGCAGGGCCCTACCAGGCCAGAGTCTCCTGCCAGTGGGGCAGCTCAGCCTCCCACCCCCGCCTGAGGTGGCTGAGAAAGTCACTGGTGTAACAGTTTCCGTAACTCGCAGGGCTCCGTGATGGGCATTGAGCAGGCTTGGTCCTCACACACGTAGGCTGTAGCTCGGTCTTCCAGCCGCCGCAGGGTACTGAGGAAGGGCAGCTGGCGGGACAGGAAGCTGGAGGGGTCCCCGTTGGCCAGGATAAGCACCTGTGGGAGCAGCAGTGGAGATGGTCCCCGGGGGACTCTGGGACACGGGCGGGGCCACGTGGCTTTTGGCTCCAGAGAAGGGGATGGTGGAGAGGTGCAGAGGGGTGGGGGCCCAGGCAGGGGAGTTGGAGGCCAGGGCTGGGCTCACAGACTCTAACCTTGTTAGGGATGTAGACAGAGTGGACACAGTGCAACAGAGCCTTGGTGTCCTTGGCCTGGGGGTCTCCACAGATCACGATCTGAACAGAAGGGTAACTCCAGGGTCAGGTGCAGGGAACTGGCCCAGACCCCAGGAGTTCCCCCACCCTCCTGCCATGCTGCACTGTAGCCCTAGGAAGGAACACAGACCAGCTGCCGGGAGGTTGCCTGGAGGTGCACACACACACCCGGGAACACACAAAGCGACGGGATCCTACACAGCGGCAGAGATATGAGCACAGGGAGATGCAGCTGGGGCACAGACCCCAGCGCACACACATGCGCAGAGGTATGCGGGCACACACATGCGAATATAAGCAGGAAACCTGAACACGGGGCATGCGTGTGCAGACAGGCAAACGCAAACCGGTAAGCACTCCCCAGCGCACGCTCAGTGGGCCTGGGCACACACACAGTCACATGCCCACAGGGCCACACGCACCTAGATGTGCACACGCAGCAGTAAGGCAAATAGGGACCTGCACGCAGATAAGCACAGACCTGCACATACGCTGGCAGAGCCAACGACACAGACACATGGAGACCTGCAGAGAAACACTTCGCCAGCCACAGGGACCTATACCTAGCCCCTGCATTCCCCCTCCCTGCGCCGAGAGCCCCAGTAACAGGCTGTGCCAGAGCCCTGGCTCCCCATATGCGTGTGCACTCAGGTACCTCGGCTGCGTAGAGCGGTCCTATGGATGTCCCCACGGAGACACCTGCACACACACTCCCAGATGGCCACACACTCCTAGACCTGAGCTCTGGAGGACAGCTCCAGGAGCCCCACCCTACGTCCCCATCCCCCACTGCAGCTCCAGAGCCCCCTCCCACCCAGGGTCCCAGCACAAGTGCCCTCACCCACCCCCCCCCCACACACACATACCTGCTTGAGGGTCTGCTGATGGGCCGAGAGGGCGCAGACCATCTCGGGCAATGCCACAGGGACACGGCGCATGCGCTCAGAGAAGGCGGTCAGCAGGCACACACACTTGTCCATCCAGTCTTTGTGCCCCGTAAAGCCATGCAGCCGAAGCAGGTTGTGGGCCGACACGGAGTTGGCACTGGGCTCCGCGCCGTCCTGGTCTGCACGGGGGGGCAGCAGGGTGGGGGCGGTGAGGGAGGGTTACTGGATCCCAAGACCCTGCCCCTGGGACTGTGGCCATGGTGGTGGGGGATGGGAAGGCCACCAGCAACGCTTGCTGAGCTTTCGCTCTCTCAGCCATTTGCTCCAGGGTGAACTTTAGGTCCCCCAGCTCCCCCATCTCACTGTGGACTCCTCAATCCAGCTGCTCGAGCCAGAGAGACATCGTCCTCGCCCCTCCCCACCCTCCACTTCTAATCCACCCAGAGTCCACTGGGTCTGCGGCCAGAAGGGACCTAAATCCCACTGCTTCTCCATATATCATACTTCCAGCTTGTCCGTGGCCAGCCCTCGTCGGGACTGAATGCCACTAACGGCCTCCTAACTGGTCACCCAGGTCCCCCTGCTCCCTTCTGAAGGTCCCTTGTGCACAGTCAGAATGATATTCCTAGACCTAACTGGACCAGATCACAACCTACTTAAAACCCTTCAGAGATTTCCACTCCTTGCCACGCCTATAAGACCCTGCGGGGATCTAGCTTTGCCCACATGGACAAGGCCGCTCTGCTGGCCTTGGCCCCATCCTCTGTCCTCCATCCTCCAGGCTTCTCCCAACCCTTGGCTCAAGGATGCCTGTCCCAGGTTTGATCGGACCTCCCCCTAGCTGAGCTGGGCCTCACTGTCATTCTCTCCCCGGTTCCTTTCACTCCTTTGGCTACCATTTACAAAGCACCTGCTATGTACCAAGCCGACATTAGACTTTGGGGCTGCGGAAGGAAAAGGAAAATTCTTGCTCCTGAGGTGCTCACGTTGGAGCTGGAGGAGAGAGACCATGAACAGACCAGATGTGTCTGGTGATGGGGAGTCGTACTAAAGCAGAAGGGGCCTGGGCGCCTACCTCCCGATGGCACTCATGTTGTAACTACGCATCCATCCCCGCACTCTTGTGTTAGTCCTTACTATCATCTGTTACCGCATTTCCCCTGCTATGCTGTATTTCGTGAGGGTGAGCCTTGTGTGCTATGTGAATCCAGGCCCGCCGGTTACTGCTACCCAGTGTGTTCTACCGAATGGCTAAATCCATCTCTATATCCACCCCTTAAGATAGTACCGACGTGAGCTCTGTCTCACATATTAAGAAACTTGAGGGTCTGGAATATAATGAGAACAGCTGCAAGTCAGCTGGTTAGTAAGTGGTGGCAATGTGAACCCACGCCGACTCTTTACCACCACATTTCACTTATGCCTCCTCCTCCAGGGAAAACCAAGCCCTAATGGGGTTTATGCCAGCTCCACCCCCACCACTGACCGTCCTTCAGACGCAGGGGCAGACCGGCCCCCAACTCGGCCTCACTGCAGAAGTAGCCGCCGCCTCGGGAGTCCCAGAAAAGCCTGTCTTGCGTGTCCTGCAGCCGCAAAGCCCACTCAAGCCAGGAGCTCTCCTGCGAGGCCTCGTACAGGTCCAGTAGGCCCCGCACTACGAAGGCGTAGTCCTCTAGGAAACCCCAGCAGGGCGGGTTGCTGGGGGGACAGGCATTAGGGAAGGGGCTGGAGTCAGGCCCTGGGAGAGAGCATCTTTCCCAGAGGAGGCCGTTTGCCAGGACCCTCATAATCTCCCTCCGCAGTGGGTGCCTTTAGCCCATTTCCCGGGTGAGTAACTGGATCCAGGAAAGTTCAGAGCTCACAGCGAGCAGACGGCAGAGCTGGGATTGGAGCCTGCCAAGGGGTAGGGAGAGGGGCAGAGATAGGCCTGGGATGCCCAGGGAGACAAGCCTTCCCAGGCTGCCCCACCCCTGACCTGTGCTCCACGGTTCCCCCGGAGCCCGCATAGCATGTCCTCATCAGGCGGCCGCTGGCCACGTCAAACATATGCCTCTTCAGGAACTTGGCGCCATTGATGGCATAGGTGATCAGCTTCTCCAGGCCCAGGACAGCCCCAGTCACAGCGTAGCCAGACACCATCAGTCCTGGAGGGAGGAGACACTGCTGGTCGTGAGAAGCTAGCCAGGCCCTTCCAGGTATGTCTGCCCCAACCCCCACCCCCAAAGACCTAACACCTTTCTGGAGCAATGGGGTGAATGGGTAAGAGCTCTTGCTCCCTGCGCATGACCTGGGGTGGGTTACTTAAGCTGTTCAAGCCTCAGTTGGCTCATCTGTAAATTGGGGGGTGATAAACCGGTTAAAGGGAGAATTGGTATCTAGCAGGTTCCTGACATTTACAAGGGGCTTCTCGAAGCGTAAATCTGTAAGCGGGAATAGGGTGTCAGGCCCGGCCACCTCACCGTTCCAGGCTGCCAGCATCTTGCTGTCTAGGTGTGGCTTTGGCCGATGTTTCCGGGCCTGGAAGAGCTTCTCCAGCCCCGTGTTGAGCAAGGTCCGGACGGCATCCACGTCCAGGCCAAAGCGGGCAGCGGTCAGTTCCAGAGAATACCGGACAGTCAGCACGTTCTGGCCCTGCAGCTCCCCCTTGGGGTCCTGAGGAAAACAGCCCCTGTGAGAGGGAGCCCCCTCCCCTGCCGGGGATCCTCGGGATCCCTCCCCTCTCCCCAAGCATCCTCACCTGACTCGGGCTGATATTGCCGGCCTCTGTGAGCCCGTAGTGCTTCATGAGCAACTGGCCCGAGGTCAGAGGTTCAGTGGCCCCTAGCACAGGCTCAGGAAGGAGCTGCTGGACCTCTTTGACCGTCCACACATAGAAAGCACCCTCTTTGGGCCGCATGCCCCGTTCTGGGGGTGAGTCTGCGTCCTCTGCGCTGTAGAAACCTCCAGACTGGGGGAGAGGAGAGTTGGCCGGCCCAAGTGTTGAGGGCAGCGGAGGCCCCAAGCCCTCCCGCAGTCAGGCCTGCCTGCCTCAGTGGACACTCACCCGATGACTCAGGCTTCGAGCCACGTACTGCAAGATGCCTTTGGCGACATCGGAGTAGAACTCGTCACCGGAGATCTGAGGCGGGAGGAAGGAGACTGTAAACAGAGGTCTCTGGGGTGGCCTGGGTACAGAGAGGGCAGTCAGCGTTCTCCCAGGAGGGTGGGGAGGAAGATTGGGCATATGGGAGGGAGTTAGGGCTGAAGTTAAGCAGGGGCCACAGGTCCCCAAAAAAACCCTGGAGAGGCAGCCAGAGGTAGGTGGACAGCCTAAATCTCTGCCCTGGGCTGGATTCAGGGGTCACCTGGAAGGCCTGCGTATAGGCCACCGCGAGCTGTGCCTGGTCATACAGCATCTTCTCAAAGTGGGGGATGTGCCACTGGCGGTCCGTGGAGTAGCGGTGGAAACCCTGTGCCAGGCAAGACGTGGGGTGGAGGCCAACCCCAGCCTCTGCCTCCCACTCCTCTGTCTCCAGCTGCCCCCTTGAGGGAATGCCCAGTCCCTCTCACCTGTCCCACATGGTCTCGGATGCCCCCATTAGCCATCATTTTCAGGGTGTGCAAGGCCATTTGTTGGGCCCGAGAGCCATCCTGGGTTAGTCGATGGCTGAGCCAGTATGAGAACAGGAAGTTCAGGATCACTGTGGGTACCAAGAGTGCTTGGGTGAGAGCATGGGGGACACCGGGGCGGGGGGGGGGCAGAGGAATGATCTGGGAGATCGGGAGGCCTTTGGCCAGGCTGGGCTTAGGGATTCACTCAACAAGCTGTCTCCCCAGGACACTGTGGGGGTTTGAAGTTCAATGGTCAACATGGAGGATGGAACTTCGTTACCCAGGTCAGTATCACGGGGCTGCCGCTCAGACCAGAAGTTAGGTTTCACTGGAGAGCTCCTGGCAGGCGGGGGTGGGGGGTGGGGGGTAGGAGCTCACTGGTCAGTCAGGAAAGCAGGCGGTTAATGACGCAGCCAGGGGTCAGAAGAGATGGGCCGGACGGGCATCAGAGGGCTGGGATGGGGGTGGGGCAGGCATGGAGAGGCACGGACCCGGCGTGGGGAACTTGGGGGCCTCTGCAAAGCCACCATACTCCTCATCATAGCCCTCATCCAGCTGCTGGAAGCAGCGGCTGTTCATGGTGGCGGCGGAGGGGGGCACCTGCCGGTCACCCATGCTGATCTCCGAGCGGGCCAGCAGGGCTGTGGTGACACGCTGGCTGTTCTCCAGCAGAGTGTTCTTGTTCTGTTTCCACTGTGGAAGGCAGGGGTGGGCCTGGAGGTCAGCATACACACCCGCCCACAGTCCCCACCCCACCCCCAGTTCCCTGGCGGGCACACCCACCTGCTCCCGTATCCTCAGCAATACTGTGCGGAAGCCAACGCGGGTCAAGCCATCCTCAGGGGGAAAATAGGTGCCCCCCACAAAGGGCTGGAGGTTGGGAGTCAACCACACATTCATGGGCCAGCCCCCGCCACTGCTGGTGGCCTGGCAGAGAGAGGGTGAGCATGAAGGGAGCGGCCCCCTGTGCACGGAAAGCCCCCGGCCCGGTAAACAGGAAGAGAGCTTACTTGCACGAAGGTCATATACACCTTGTCCACATCCGGCCGCTCCTCGCGGTCAACTTTGACACTGACAAAGTCCTCATTGAGCAGGCGGCCAATCTCCTCATTCTGGAAGGATTCCTCCTCCATCATGTGGCACCAGTGGCAAGTGGAGTACCCCACTGGAATGGGGCCATGGTGGGCAGGGAGGGGTACCAGTGTCTGGTTGGAGGTTTCCTGGGAGGTCCCAGGCCCAGAGGACCCTTCCTCTACCCACTACTGCTCCTTTCCTGCCATCCCAGGGAAGTGGCTACCTTACCTGAAAGGAAGATTGGCTTATTTTCTTTCCTGGCTTTGTCGAAGGCTTCCTGTCCCCAGGGGTACCTAGGCCCGGCAGGGTTGAGCATCACTCACTAGCCCCAGGATAGGGGGGTGCAGGGGGGGCTGAGAGCCCAGCTGCCCCCCCCCAGGGGACAGGGCATCAGGAGTGGTTCTCACCAGTCCACAGGGTTGTAAGCATGTTGCAGGAGGTACGGTGACTTCTCATTGATCAGGCGGTTGGGAACCTTCTGGAGTGTGGATGGGGAGAAGCTGGTCCGGCTTCCCTTCCCTCCAACAGGCATGGGCACTGTATTGCTGACCGTCACACTTCGGTCCTTGTCCCGGGAGGAGCTACCCCTGACATGGGCAGGTGGGTTAAGTGAGGGGTTTCTACCGACACGCCCCACTCCAGGGCCTACCCCAGAGGCCCATACCACCCACCCTGCCCTCTGTTCCCTCTCCCGGAACCTCTGGCTCCCAGGCCAATCCACCTTTCTGAACCACGGGGGAGACCGTGGCCTTTGTGCTCCCCCTTGTGTTTTTGGGGGGGTGAAGAAAGGTGGCTCATTGGGGGCTCTCTGCCAGGTTAGTCTCCCCCAACCTCTCGGACCTGGCGATGGGAAGGATGATGACTGTGAGGTCAGGGTGAGTCACAATGGGTAGAATGGTCCTTCAGTCTCCATTCTCCACGACCCACCCCTCACAACCCCCTCCCCCAACAGGGCCCCTCCCCATGATGGCCGCTCTGAGGGTATTTCTCTGGCAGGCCTGGGTTGGTGATCTGGGCAGGAGGCTGCCTGGGGTTGGTGGCTAGACAGGGCAAGAAGTGGATCTGGGACTGGACCGGGTGAGGTGCAACAGGAGGAACAATCAACACTGGGGGCCTTCTCACTCAACATCCACTCCCTGGGCACTTCTATGAGAGCAGACCCACAGGTGGTCCAGGGAGTCAGAAACTGGCTCAGACCTCTGGGGGCTTAGCCTGGGAGCCTGGCGCCACAGGGCAGATCTAAATGACAGGCCCTGCAGCCATAAGGACTGTGACAGATTAGCCCAGGGTGATGCGGCTGAGGATCCTTGGCCCAGCGCTGGGGTTCGAGGAAGGCTTCCTGGAGGTGGTGTCATGAGAGAGTCCCGGGAGAGCTAGCCCTGCAGCAGGAAGGGACCCGGAGAGGGGAGAAGGAGGGCCTTATTGCCTGGGCCCCATTGCGGGAACAGACTGGCGTGGGGAGGAGGTAGGAGGGGTGGCTGGGCAGGCACTGAGGACCAGTGCAGTGAGGACCCATCCTGGGGCCCTTGGGCGCAGGACCCGCTGCAGTAGCCCACTCACCCACTGGTACCTGCGGCTCAAGGCGAGGCCCCACCCGGCGCGGGGCAGCAGAAAGCCGCGGCCCAGTTAGGCCCGTGGGCCCAGCATAGCTGCTAGCGGCCGAGGCCGGGACGCTGCGGACCAGGAGGGAGGCCCGCAGGCTGCTAGGGGCGGGCCACGGCACCCTCCAAGCCGCCGGCGGGTCTTCACCGAGACTCCGGCCGCCCCGTGGCTGGTCTCCGCGCGCCGCCCGGTGGCTGAGCGTGGGATGGCAGCCAGGGCAGCCCGGGCTCGGGAGGACGCGGGTCTGTGCACAAAACAGGGCGGACTCCGCTAGACCCAAACCAGCTGCTACCCGCGCCACCCCCTTCCCCCGCCCCGCCCCGGAGGATCACTCTCATGGGAGGAACGTGGAGGGTTGTGAGGATGTCAGAGCCTGGGATGCCAGAGCCTCAGGTCGTTTTGTCCAACCGTTGCCATTTACAAATGAGAAATGCGTGAGCAGAAGGCATGGCTTATCCAAACCCATCTGGCCATTGAGCTTGGGTTCTGCGGCTCCATCCCAAGGTCCTGTGCAAATCCCACCCACTCCAAGAAGGCTTCCCTGAATAATGATGAGCCAACGCCGTGTCCTATCATGTACTTAACACACTTGTCTCATTTGCTACATTCAGCCAATATTTATTGAGTGCCTACTGCCTGCCAGGCACTCTGCTTAGGTACAGTGGTGGGTGGAGAGAGACCAGGCTCCTGCCCCTGTGTTGCTCAGTCTGTTGAAGGCGACAGAAGTGTATCTGACAGCCACACACATGAATGCACAACCACCCACTGTGAGAAGTGCCATGACTAAGTTTAACAAGGAGCCTGGTCGGTGGGAGAGGCGAGGCAGGAGAGGCTTCCCTGAGGAAATCACACTTGTGTAGCAGTTGTGGAAGAACAAGAGGCTGGGGTCTGGAGAGGGCTGTGCTGGGGGAATGCTGGGGAAGCAGGAAGAATGGATGTGCAAAGGCCCTGTGGCATAGTTGTGAGTCAGGGCTGAGGAACTGGGGAAGGCAGGCATGGCTGCAGGGCAGAGAGCAAAGCGAAGAGAGATGGGAGAGATGATGTGAGTTCGGAGGAGGCCAAGCACCAGGTCCTGGAGGGATTCAAGAACTGTGAGTTAGACATTTTGGTTGTTGATGAGAGAAGAAAGATAGTGAAGGACCCTGATCAGAGGAGTGGCCCTACACTCCTTGGAAAGGCCCCTCTGGCTTCCTGGTGGAGAACGGACTGAAAAGGGGCACGAGTGGAAACAAGATTGATTAGGAGGCCCTGGCAGGACCCAGCAGAGGGGGTGGAGGTCTGCACGTGGAGGCAGAGGTTGTGAGAAGAGTCTGGAGGCCTGTAGAGGAGACATCCTCGGCATTGGCAATGAGGGAGAGGGAGGTTCCAAGACTGGTTTGCAGAGCAGGGCTTACCCTGAGGGGTGAGGCCATTTGCTGAGGAGGGGGCACAGAGAGGCTCAGGTGGGGGTTCATGAGGTCAGTTTTGGGGAGGTTTGGTTGGAGGTGCCCTTGAGATGCACATGTGGAGAGAACGTGGTGAGGAGAGGTTGGTCGGAGGAATTGGGGGCTTCAGTGTGCAGACAGGGCAGGCATGGAAGGGCCCATCCAGGGAGCAGCACAAGGAGAGAAGCAGGCACAGGTCCGGGCTCAGGGAACTCAGGGGTGCACCCATGGAACACAGAACCACCAGAGGGTCCGGGGAACACCAGGAGAGGGTGGAGTCCCAAAGGCAACAGGACAGAGTTGCAAGGAGGAAGGGTCCTCATGGTTGGATTCTGGGATAGCCAGTTGGGATGGGACAGAAAAAAGGTCTACTGGCTTCAGCAATGTGGGCCACTGGGTGGGCCTGACAAAACTGTTCTAGTGAGGGGGAGCTGGCCATAGAAGCCGACTGGAGTGGGTCAGGAGAAGGGGAAAGGAAGGGGACATAGAGAGGTAGCATGGGCACTTGATATGACGGGAGAGTCGGAAAGACTTTCAAGATGGATGAAGTTAAGTACAGCAAATATCAAGGGGAAGGATTTGGTTGAGAGAAGGCAATTGACAAGAAGGAAAGCAGAGATCTCTGAGAAGGTTGGGGCGGGGAGAGGTTAGTAGGAAGGGGGTCTGGTGGGTGCTCCCTGGAAGGAATGAGATTAAGATCAGAGAACAGGAAGCCTGTGAAAGAATTGAGGGTGATGCCAAAGCCAAAAGAGTGAACATGGGTAAGGTAGCTGAGAGGTCAAGGTCATCCTCCTAAATAATGGAGTCACGCAGGGTTAAACAAGATCTGGGTGAGATGGTGAGCCAAGACTGAAGCATGGTAAGAATGAGGTGGAGCCCAGCCCTGGGCAGGCGGGATTGCCCAGTGCCTCCAGCCTCCAGGAAGGAAGGCTCTGACAGGAAGCAAATGGTCCAGAAGTAGCTATAGCTACAGGGAGCAAGGCTACAAATCTCTTCTTGTGGGGGTCAGGTAGCACCCCTTGGGAGTCCTCAGGAAAGTCCACAAGGGAGAGCCAGAGTAGAAGAGGAGAGCCCAGATAGGGGAGGGGTGACGGGTTAAGTCAGCGACCGAGAAGGATAGAGATCTTGCAGGTGTGTGTGGCAGAAGCCGGTTGGGGGCACTGCCTGGCGAGACCAGGAATGAGGGGTATGACAGGCTCATTGCCCACGGGTAGTCTCTGAAGAAGGTGGGCCCTGGGCCAATGGACACTGGCCTGGGAGGAGCCACACAGCAACCTCATAAGGAAAGAACTCTTGTTCCCGTTTGACAAGTAAGGAAATGGAGGCACAGTGTCATAGAGAGGTTAAGTAATTTACTCAAGGTCAGGGAGCATAACCACTTATTACAAAGTGATTATTATTGTTAAGTGCAAATCTTGGAGCAGAGTTTTGAACTCTGTTGGTCTGACTCCTCTAAGCAGGTGCTCTTGTCCATCCTGCCTGTAACAGTCACAGCCTCCCTCCCAACAAAGCAAAAAACAAAAACAAAAACAAAAAAGTAGCTCCTTTCTCCAGTCCCCCTTCCACTTAAGAAAGTGAGCAGCATTCTAGCCCCCCGCCCTCCACTTCGGTGATTCTGGTCTATGGAAGGCTGTTTTGCCTCAGTGACCCAAAAAGGGAGTGGCAGCTGGTAGCAGGGCCAGATCCTGAGCACTGAGGACAAGTCAGTGTCAGGTGGTTCAGTGGTGGGAAAGCACTGAGGAGAAAGAAGGTGGATGACCATGGTGGCCTCCGGACGAGGTACCAGGCCCTGCCCCCTCTTCCCTTGGTTTCTCAAACCTCCTTACATAAACCCCTGGGAGGGGCCATGCTCTCCGGCAGGGCTGGGATTGAATTTCTTGCCCTAATGTAGGAAGATGGGAGAGGGTAGAGCCAGATTTAAGGTGACTCAGTAAAACACCAGGGCTCCAGTACCGGGGCTGTCTCCCCACTGAGTTCTGAGCTCCTGGAGGCCGCTTTGCAATTCTTGGATCCCTCCCAGGTGAGCCCGGCACTTTGTTCACAACAGGTCAATATTTGCAAATGAAACCTGGGGCCCAACCTGGGAGCTCAGGGCTGTGGAGCCAGAGGGTCTGAATCCCAGCCCCAAATCCTTGCTAGCTTTGTGACTTTGAGCATGCCGCTTAACCTCTCTGAGCCTGTTTCCTCCTGTATAAAATGAGAGCAAGACCAAGGGCTATGCACTTGGTTTAATGCTCTGCTGCCCCCGTTTTGAAATTCTTAGTTTGGAACTAGGGCCCCGCCTCTTCATTTTTGCACCGGGCCCCACAAATGATGTAGCCAGTCTTGAGTGGGAATAGCATTATCTACCTCAGACGCCTGTTGTAAGGATTAAATTAAATAATCTGTCTAAAGTGCTTAGCACAGAACAAGTGCGTAAAGAATGGGAACACCTGCCTATTGTTCCCTGCCATGAGATCATCCCCAGTACCGATCTGTGGTAAATGAATGAAACGAGAGCATGAGTGAGAGCCTGGGGAGCATCTGGAAGCGAAGGTGCCAGGCTGTGGGGGTTGTACGGAAAGTGGGAGCATTTTTGCGCCCCACACTGCGGAGCACTCGTTTCTACGGCAGCCGGAGATTCGCGCTGTGGTCCTGACCCAGCCGCCACGCCTCGCAAAAAGTCCACCGGGTGGGATTTGAGGAAACGGGCTCCTGTCTTCACCATGCGGGCGTGCTTTTGGCCCCGGGAAGTCTTCAGTGTCCGTCCCCCGGAGCGGCGGAGGGGCTGCGGAGGCCGGGACGATGCGCCTGCGCTGGCTGCGGGGCGGAGTCTCAGCCGTTCCGGGCTTCCTGGGGCGGGTCCTGGGGCTAGAGCCCCGCCCCGCCCCGCTCCGCCCCGCCCCCACGGCGGGTGGAGGGCGGCTCGCGCGCCTGCGTCGCGGAGGCGGGGGTGGGGCGGGGCTGCGCTCAGAGGAAGGGGTTGGTGCCGGCCTGCGGGGGCAGCTGGAGCGGCCCGGCGGAACCCGACGTAGGCAGCAGTGGCTGCGGCAGGCTCGTGGGCGGCGGCGTGAAGGCGCCCGCCTGCGGGAAGACGCTCACCGAGGCGGGGAGGGTCACGCCGGCCGGCACGCTGCTGAGCGGGAGGGGCAGGGAGGCGCTGTAGGTCATGGAGCCCAAGGGCGCGCCAACCGGCCCGCTGGCCGCCAAGCCCAGCGCCGGCGATCCGGTGCGCATCTGGTTCAGGGTCGGCCTCCCCTGCTCGCCCGCACCGAAGGGGTTGGTGGGGGATGGAGCGCTGAGACCTGCGGAATGAGAGTGGGTGGGGAGCTTGGGGCTCACGAGGGGACACAGCCCTAAATGCGGGTGTGGGTGGGGTGGCAGAGAGGCAAGATCTGGAATCTCAGAAATAGGGAAGAAGAGTAAGATTTTTAGGGCAGGGGCCGGGCTCTGAGAAAAGTGATGGAGAGAGCAGGGGGGCCCCCAGTGTTGAGACCCTGGCGGGGACAAGGGGTGTCCTACCTGTCAGGAAGGGGTTTCGGGTCTTTGCAGCCTGGGGCGCCTTGACTAATGAATCAAGGTTGACCAAAGAGGAGGCTGAAGGGCCCAGGAAAGACTCTGGAGTCCGGCATGCTCGGGCCTCCTGGCTGGGCTGGGTTAGCGTCTCCCCCAGTACAGCCAGGTCAAAGGCATCTGGTTCCTTGGTGCCATTTTGCTTGGAACTGGGGATGGGGTCTCCAAACAGGTCCAGCTCTGGAACAGAGATGATAGAACTCATTGGTAGGGAGAGAGAATGGTCACTCTGTGGTAAGGAGAGGACAGCGGTCATTTGTGAGTGGCCGCCTCATTCCCCAGAGCTGTATCATCCCCTGCCTCCTGCTTACCCACGGGACTGCCAGGCTTCCCAGAGGGCAGGGCCTGGGCACACTCTGGCCCCTCCTTGGTCTCTGTGGATACTGGAGGTTTGGCAAATGGGTCAAAGGGTGAGGTACCACCTAGAGCTGGCCAAGGAGGAAGAGGGAGAGGAGGTGGGTTGACAAAAAAGACAGGCACTGGTCCGACCCCTTTCAGGCAAGCAGCCCTCTTAACACGGACAGGATGTGCTGTCCCTTGGCACTGGAGGGAGGGGACCCAGAAGTCCTCCAGCCCCTCCCCCACACCCTCTGGCCCTCTGCTTACCAGGTGCACTGGAGATCTCCACTGAGGTCCCCCAAGGGTCAGCCCCAGTGTTGGGGAGTTTGTGTTGGGGGGAGTTCTGTGCCCAGAGGTCGGTGGAAGGGGGTCTGGCGGGCAACACTGGGGTCCGGCCCCAGGGCTCAGAGGAGGAGAGCATAGGGGGCAAGTCCCAGGGCTGGCTTCTGGACAGGGTGCTTCCTGAGGGAACAGGAGACCAGGGGTCTGCAGAAGGCCCCCAGGAGGAGCCACTGGGCTCTGTGTTCGGCCTGAGACCTAAAATAGGAACAGCACAGACATGACCTTAGGGCCACCTTTATACCCAGTCCAGGGCCCTTCCCAGTTACCCAGACTGAGTTGGGAGGCTAAGGGTCTCATCTCACAAATGAGATGCTGACTCAGGACTGACCCAGCAAGCTGGAGGCCCCTGTTGACCAAGTTATGCCAGAAGCCTGGACTCCCAGGGACGGGCAGTTCAGGCCACCTTCCCAGTCAGGGATGGGCTGGGGCCGGAAAGCCAGGGTGACCAGTGGAAATGAGAGAACATCTCTGAGTTTTCCATGAGGTGGGCTCTTCAGACGTGCTCTCCCACCCCTCACTACAACCCCACGTCCCAGAGAAACCTGAGGCTCAGAGGGGTGAGTGACTTGCCAATGGTCCTCGGCTATGGGGAGGAGGTGCCAGCAAATGGCTGGAAAGGAAGGGTCTTTCTGGGGTCAGCCTGGGAACGTCTTGCAGCCCTGCATGCCCACCTGGGATGTCCCATGGGTCAGCGGAGCAGTGGGTGGAGGGCGGGGCCGGGGTGGGTGCGAAGATGTCTGCCAAGTCCAGGATGGAGGACTGTGGAGTGGGAGAGGCAGCCGTGGCTCAGAAGTGGGTGAGACCAGAGGAAGGGCAGTCCCTGGCCTGTCTCCCTCGGTCCAGCTCATTCTTTCCTTTATTCATTTCACAAACATCTACTAATGATCCCTCATCTCTGTACAGTGTTTTGCAGTTTATGAAATGTTTCCTCATCCATTTAGTGCCTGATTTTCGTAACAACCCTGTGCAGTAGGTTGTGCGGGTAGTGGTGTGCCCATTTTACAAATGCGCCAGCTGAGGCCCAGAGAGTGGAGATGCTTTGCATGAAGTCACACAGCTGGGGAGAGGAAGAACTGGGATAAACCCAGGCCTGTCTGACCGCTTCCTCAGTTGTCCTGATCCTCAGTCCGTTGGTGGTAAAGACAGGTTTTATGACCAGTCTGCCTTCCTAGGTCAGAAACTAGCCACCATGAACATGGGCAGAAAGGGGACAGACACACCCTAGGGTTAGCATCCTCTGCTTTGGAGGGTGGCTTTGTTCCCAGCAGCTACCCACTCCCCCGTTCTTGGACAGTATGTGTATAAGCCCAAGATACTGTCCGTACCACGTGCCTGCGCGCCCACCCCTGCCCCAGGTGCATCCACAGCATCACATATTCCTAGAACGCCAGAGATTGAGCTGTCCAACAAAAAGGGGAAACTGAGGCTATAACAGTGATGTGCCCCAAGTCAGAGTGGCAGCAAATCCAGAATCCAGGGTCCTCAGATCAGGATTCTTTGTATCCCACTTTGCTGTCTGCTCAGTCATCAGCCCGCGAGGTCTGGGACTGGGGACCACTGCACCCCTCCACTCCCGGTTTCATTCAATAAATGCCTAAACAGTGCTTACCATCTATGAAGTGCAGTTCTAAACTCTACAAATACCAACTCAGTTCATGTCGCAGGCTCAGTCAGCCCAGGCACAGCAGCCTCTCCCTACCTGGCTGGTTTTCAGCTTCTCCTCCTCCTTTCTCTCTTCTCTCTCCGGCTCTTTGTCTTGCCAATGGCAGACCAGGGCCCCAGCACCATTGGCCACAGGGGAGTCCTCTCCCCGCCAGGACCTCACCTCCTGCAGAAGGCAAGAGGAGTGAGGACAGCATGGGCAGCCCAGGCTAGATTTGAGGGGATTGGAGCTGGCGTTGAGAAGAGTGCAGTGAGAGAGAGGTTAGGCATAGCAGGACCACTGGGTGAAGTGGGAGAAGCCCGGTTAGTGCCTGTGTAGCACCTGCACCAGCACCAGCACCTAGTTCTACACCAGGCCCTGCACCTGCACCTAGTTCTACACCAGCCCCTGCACCTGCACCTGCACCTACAACAGCCCCTGCACTTGCACCTGCTCCTACACCAGCACAGGAGGCTTGGCCCGCTACCTTCTCATGCTCCTGCCGGCTCAGACGCAGAGCCAGCTGCAGCTGTAGATCCTCATCCCTGTGGGATGCTGGGGGGACCGGCTGTGAGGGAGGAAGAGAGGGGTGAACAGGGCCCAGTGCTCCCACTCCGAGGTGGGAGGGCAACATAGCCCAACAGGGAGAAGGGCATGGAGAGAGAAGGCCCACCCGGGGTGGAGGTGAGAGGCCCATTCCCAGGCAGCAAAGGTGGGTGTGGCCTTCTCCCTGCCTGGATCTGCAACCAGTTTCAAAATCCAGAAGATTGATCCTTTTCTTCTGGGTTCTCTGAGTGCCCCCACAAAAACCCTGCCATGGGAGGTCCAGCTGCCTGCCCAGTCTACCTAGATCCACAGAGGTGACGGCAGAGAGGATGATATTGGGGGGTGTCCCTGTCCCCCCAAAAGGACAGCTGGTGCCACGGGTTGTGGGGCCAGTTTATCTCTGTGCCCACTCACTGCTTCCCTTCCGTGGAGCCACAGCAGACCCAGGAGACACACAAGTACCCTCAACCCAGTAGGCACTCATGGCCCTTTCTAGGCCCCACCAGAGGGGACGGGAGGCAGGGAGGCAGTCCCTGCCAGAACAGTCGCAGGGACAAGGACAGGCCTATGCTGTCCTTGGGAGTCGGGCCAGGATCTTGGGACCCAGAGTGAAGGAGCCTAGGAGTCAAGGGTGTGGGCCTTTGGGGTACCCTTCCTTGCTCCCCCTCATCCACCCTCCATGCCAACCCCAGCCCGGCTGTGGGGCCTCCCAGGCTACCCCAGTGGCCTCACCTTCTCAGCCTCCTCCCGGCTCATGGCCAAGGCCAGCTGCAGCTGCAGCTCCTCTTCTCCTGACGTCTGGGGCCGGGCCTGCTCCAAGTCCGAGGTATAGCGGGGGGATGAGGAGGAGGCTGCAACGACCACACCGGTGACTTCTGTGACCACAGAGGTGCCCATGCCCTCCCTTCCCCCTCCCCACCAGGAAGCTAAGACTCAGAGAGAGAAACTAACGACTGGCCATTGAGGGCTCCAGGGGGTCAGGCGGCATGCCTGGTGCTTTGCGTAAGGTTTGCCAGTCTATCCCATCAGAGACTCCTGTCCCTACTTTACAGATGTGCCAATAGCTCAGGGTGGCCTGGCTGGGGTCCTGAGGTAAGGCTCAAAACCAGGTCCCCTCCTCCAGCTCCTGCACTCTTCCAGTGGGGGGAGGGGTCCCATCCTGCCTGGGGTCCAGTGAGGGGGGAGGGTTCAAGGTGCCAGTCAGTCAAGGCCACGCCGTCAAGAGTCCAGAACGGCTCTGCAGCCACCCCTGTTTTCAAGGACAGTGCCCTTGAGCAAGGGGTCACGAGGAATGCCCCTGATGGAGCGCCCAGTGCTATGTGTCTGGGCTCAACGCCAAGGGCATTCCTGGGCTTGGTCTCGCTTGATTCTCACATCCAACAACTGGAGAAGATAAGATTTTCCCTAATTCAGATGAGGAAGCAGAGATTCAGAGAGGCAGCCCTCTAGATCACTCAGCTGGAAAAGGCACAGAATAAGGCACGTACCAGACCACGGAGCCTGGGCTGCGGCCACCACTCCTCCTGGGCAGCTCCCAGACCAGCAGTTAGGATCCCGCTGTGCGGTAATTTGCAGGTCACCTGCTGTGCCAGGCGCCTGCCTTCCCTGGCTCCATTCCCCATCTCCCTGAATGCTGGTGACAGTCCTTAGAACCTGCGCCACCCCCCAGCCCCAGCCCTGGGGCTCACTCACAGTTGTAGGAGGATGGGGAACCGCGAGAGCGCCCGAGGCCCAGCTGCCCGCTGCCGATGCCCGTGCCCTCCAGTGCCATGCGCTCCTTGGTCTTGAGGGCGTGGGTCCGCTCCTGCCGGAGGCGCTCCTCGTCCTTGAGCAAGGCCATCACCTGCTTGACCTTCTCACGCACGTTGACGCCCTGGTCCTTGCCGTCCCGGTCGATGTACTGGAAGTCCTTGAGCGTCTGGATGGTGTAGAGGTTCTCGCGGCACTGGTGGGCCACCCGCTCAGAGCCCGTCTTGAGCAGGTAGTCCAGCAGCGTCAGCGCCTTGTACACGTGCCGCCAGTTCTTGCCGCTGTCGTTGAGCCGCCGCCACAGCATGCCCATGACCTCTGCGAAGGCCACTGTGTTGAAGGTCAGGTCGGCGATCTCGGACATGAGCGAGCTGGGCGGGCCCCACGGGTCATTGCTGGTGGCCTCGCGCACCTTGATCTCTGCCTCCGAGTAGTTGTGCACGATGTTCTTGACCTGGCGCCGCAGTGCGGAGGTCGTCATGGCTGGGGACTTGGAGATGGGCGGCCCCCGCCCCAGCCGGAGGTGAAGGGCCGAGGGCCACCGTCTCGAGGTCACGGTCTCCAGAGATGTGCCGCCGTGCTCTCAGCAGGGCGACTGCATCCTTGGGTTCCACATGGGTCTGACCAAGAGAGAGACAGAACTCAGGGGTGATGGGCCCTCCCCGACAGCCACTCAGCCATGGACCGAAGGCCTGGCCAGGGGTCTCCACGGCCAGGAGCCCCCCTCTGGCAGGCATTTATTTTTACATTTTTAATTTTACATATTATTCAGCAGGCACTTCTAGTTTCGTGTGCTCATTGCTGGTCACAGTCACACCACAAAGATGAGATTATTACCTCTATTCACAGACAGGGAAGTGAGGTTCACAGAGCTACCCCGGGCAGCACATGTTTCTCCCCTACCCAGCCCTTGCCCTTTGCAAAAGACATGAAAGTCACCCCCAGGAATGCCTGCCTGCTCTGCTCCTGCTGGGCTATGGCTTCCATGTCTGCCAGGAGTTAGCTTAGGACCTACCCTTTCCAGCTCCTTCACCCCTACTCTCGCCATTTCTCATAGCATAAGTCTGTGCACCTTAATTCATTCAACACCTAGTTCCTGGGGCCTTCTCTGAGCCTGACACTGAGCCAGACCCAGAGCACAAGTCCTGGACCCCACACATCAAGCTTCAGGGGCACAGACATCTCGGTGGAGCATGGGCATGCCCAGGAGTACCCAAGCTAGGAAAATCAGAGGGGACTTCCCAGTGGAGGTGACAGCTGGAGGTCTGAAGGGAAGGGGAAGCGGCAGGGTGAGGAAGGATAGCTCCCAGGGGATACTTGAGCTGGGCCAGAAGCCCAGAGAAGAGTCTGGGGCAGGAAGTGGGCCCTGGCCTCTCAAAGAGACCTAGTCACTGCCACCCCTGTAGTACACAGGAGAGCACTGAGGTCAGGGAGGGGACATGGACTGCCTACAGCGGTGTATAAGCTGGGCAGAGCTGGGACCAACACCTAGGTCTCTAGAGACAAATGTGATACTTATTGACAGTGTTACTGGTTTTGTAATTAATTCATCTGATTGCTTTATTGTCTCAATTCCATCTCAGCCAGGATGTAAGCTCCCTGAAGGCAAGGCTTGGTCTGAGCGCCCCAAACCTGAGGTCCTGGGTGCGTGGCAGACCCCTGATTCCCCAGCTGAGTGGGAAACAGGGTCAGCCTGCTACCCTCCCACCCCCCAACTTCAGGACCAGGCCATCTGGGGAAACCAAACTCAGGCTCAAGACAGAAAAAGGCTTTCCCGGGGCCCTACCAGAAACCCAAACCAGAATCCCCCTGCCACAGCTGTTTCTCTCATATGGGTACACACACACACACACACACACACACACACACACACATCTACACACAGGCTGGACCCACAGAGTGTCCACACCACCTGTGACCCCCCACCAATATCACCACCCATGGAGACTGCTCCTCTCCAGTCTACCCAGGGAGTCAGAGGCTGCCTGTCCTGGCCACCGCACCCCCCCAACTGGACTTCCCCTCCACCCAGCCTGGCTAGCCTTGGGCTCAGGTCAAACCAGCCAGCAGGCCTTGGCTGCCTTCTTCAGGGCCCAGGTGCCTGGGAGAGCTTGGGCCCGTTGGAGGGGATCCCGTAGGACACCAGGCGGATGGAATGCTGGCTAAAAGCCTGCCTACCTTCTGTCTGCTGTCTGTCCGTCCAGCCTGGCAGGCCTTCTGTGGGGATGCCACGGCCAACGCTTGTTTAAGTCCTGCCCTCCCCCTCACTAGTGACTCAGACCCATCCTTCCCTCCCCAACCGGTGGGCTGGAGGGTGGCAAGAGGCAAGAAGAAATAATTGTGCCCCACAGCCCGCCCTGAGTGCACGCCCCTCCCAGGGCTGGCCACAGAAACCAGCTCAACCAGTCTGACATCCTGACTCTACCAGCAGCCCTACCAGAGCCTGGCTTCCCCTGCCCTCCAGCCGAGCCTGGGGTACTGGGAGGGGCCCTCAGCATGGACCCTGTAGCCCTGCCTGGACTCTCCAAGAAGCGGGGGATGGTGGAGCCATCTCAGCACACCTTTGCTGGAGCTGCGGGGGGGGAGGGATCAGAAGTCCCAGGAAGGTGCCTGGGCTTCCCTCCCCTAAAGTTAAAAGGAACAAGGTGGGGAGGAAAAGGGGGGCAGGGTGAGGCCCAGGGAGCATGGAAAGGAGCGGGGAGGAAGGGAAGGAACACGGGAGGGAGCAGCTGGGAGCCCTGCCAGCGGTGTTACAAGCCCAGGGTTTTATCGAACACAATATGCCCAGAAATAAAAGGGAGTGAAACAGAAACCCAGCAGCCAGTGGCGGCAGCGGCAGGCCTGGGCAGGCGGGTATGGAATTACTGCAGTGACCTTGAGCCAGACCCTGTCAGGTGGAAGGAAGGACACTGAGAAGGCAGAGCCTGAGAGGCTCATTCAGACATGGGGTGGGGGTGGCCTCCCCTCCCCAGAGGCAGGAGGGTAGGGGGCAGAGTGGGGAGGGTTACACTGCAGGGTGGGGACAAGTCACGGGGTACAAGTCTCTGCTCTCTGCTTTATAGAGGGTGCCAAAGAGAACTTTACAGAGGAGAGGGGGTTCTTTTCTAGGACTGGGGAAAGTGTCAGGGCAGGAAGTAGAGGGCATCCCTGGAGCCGGGATTGAGGGAGAAGGAAAGAGCTTAGATATGTTGAGTCACGTGCAAGAGTTTGGCCAAAGTGTGAGTGTGCCCCACCAGCCCGGAGCGCCTCCCATCCTCCGCTAAGGCAGCCCCAGCCCCTGCCCTGCATCAGGTCAAAGTGGAGGGGGGAGGGGATGGGAGTGAGAAACTCTTGCCAGTGGACGGACAGGTGTGTGAGCTAGAGCTCTAAGCTTAAGTCAGCCCTGAAGTGGCTGTGTCCTGGGACCCTGGAATGGGTAGGGGGCTGCCTCAGGGGCTGAGGAGGAGGGGCGGGCGGAGGGGAATGGGAGTACACCAGGGAATGCCACCAAAGATGCTGGCCCCAGGGTAGGGAGCCAGTCCTTGAGTCCTGCTTCCTGGGGGCTGCAGGGAGGGAGGGAGGGGCAGCAGGCAGGGGCAGCAGGCAGGAAGCATCCAGGATCCTCTGTGGCCCTGTCCTCCTCACCCCTCCGCCTGGGACCTGGGAGGGAGACTAAGTCCCAAGCCTTCCATGAGAGGCACCGCGGCTGCCTGGGAGGGGCCGTCTTACCTCTGGTGCAGGCTCCCTTGGCCCCAGCCCTGGGACCGTGAGCAGCCTCTGCAGTGACCTTCCGACCCGTTCGGCAGGGAGACAGCACAGCCTCGGGAGCGTCCCCAGAGCCATCCACCATGGACCCGCGTCCTGGAGATGCCCACCCTCTCCCAGGAGGCGCAGACCCCTTGGAAGGGTGGCGGCAGGGTCCCCAGAACGAGCTGCGGTTCTGCCTCTTGCCTGCTGGTGTTTTAGCCGCCCGGCCAGCAGGCAGCACTCCGAGGAAAGTTGCTCAGCTGGCCTGGCAGGTCTGTCTCAGCAGTAACAGGACACAGGAGGAAGCGCTGGGCTTGTTAACCCTTTCCTGCTGGCTGGGCAGGCAGCACCTTTGGGGGTGGGAGGCCTGCCAGCTGGCTGTCCCTGGGAGGCACAGATCCAGAGTCGGGCTGGTAGCCCACTCCCACCCTGCAGCAAGTTAACCCTTCCCCTGCCTCAAAAGGAAATTGGGTGGGGGGCGCCGGTCTCCAACACCCGTCCTAATCCTACTCATCTCCCTGGGGCCAGGAAGACCCAGGGGAGGGCTGGCCCTTTGGTGCATTTGTTTTTTGTGGGCTCCCTCTGGTCCCCTCAGCCACCCTGAAGGGGGCATCCAGGCTCCAGGCATAGCCCCTCTCAGCCTCTGAGAAACAGAGTGACCTGCTCTCTCCTAAGCTCCTCCCACTTTCAACTAGAGGATGCTGAAGCCTGTGAGGTTTTTATCAGAAGCGCCAAATGCAAAATCCAGCCAAATGCAAAACCAAGCTGGTGGGAGGCTGCGGCCACCTCTCCATCTCCCGCCTACACCTCTGCCCCACCAGCACTTAAGGCCCTGAGCCCCACATTAGCCAAGTTGCTCTCTGAACTCTGGCAGCCTGAGTCCACTCAACTGAAGGCCATTTGGGAACTGAGTCTGAGCTGAAAGCTGCCTTTCCTTTCCAGGAACCACCTCTTGTCCCCTTCCCATGTCTCTGAACAAGAGGGTAAGCATAATGTCAGAGGCTGTTTTTCAGGCAAAAAGTGGTTCCAGGGGGGCCAAATGGCCTGCCATGAGGAGGGGATGAGACAGGCTGCCGAGGACATGGGGATCTGGCCTCTAGGGTCCTACAGTGTGATGAGCATGGTCCCCAGAGACTGGGACCTGGCCCTTGACCCAGTGGAAGTGGGAGGATCTCAAGGAGCCAGGCCCCATGGGGTCTAATTCTCCTGGTCTCACGCTTGTCATGCTGGGTGAGGACACTTGGGGAAGACCTGGTTCCAGGAAGCGTAACTCCAAAAGTGTGAGCCAAGTAAGGTCAGAGGCAAGGATTTCCAGGGCTGATGCTCTCTGTGTTGTCACATGATTCATTCCTTATCCTGGTACCAGCCTGCTCTTCCGCTCATTATCCCACACATCACCTTCCAGGTGTGTCTCTCCTTCCTCCTGTTGGATGGCTCCGGGAACTAGGAGGAGGGGAATCCGAGGCAGGTGGGACACAAGGGACCCTGGCCGTGAGCTGCTTTCATCAAGATCTAACGTCCAGGGCACCTGGGTGGCTCAGTGGCTTAAGCCGCTGCCTTCAGCTCAGGTCATGATCTCAGGGTCCTGGGATCGAGTCCCACATCGGGCTCTCTGTTCAGCAGGGAGCCTGCTTCCTCCTCTCTCTCTCTCTGCCTGCCTCTCTGCCTACTTGTGCTCTCTCTCTGTCAAATAAATAAATTTTAAAAAATTAAAAAAAAAAAAAAAAGATCTAATGTCCAAGACGTGAAGGCCTAAAGGAAGTGGTGGGAACATGAAGGTTCTTTATTGATTTGTTTGCGAACCAGTTTCCCAGAAGGCCCCTGGGGCACATGAGTCAGGTGCAAAGACGCAAAGTCTCCTCGACATCCTTTACGGGTCTGAGCTCGTCAGCCAGGACCATCAGGTCAGTCACTAGGGTGTCCAGCAGCCCGTAGACCTGGAAGAACGGAGTGAAATCACAGGCAGAGGTTCGCTTTGGGAAGGCACCCCACAAGCCAGCACCCAGCACACGATGCGGGCAGAGGGGTCTACACCAGGATGTCGAGCCGCAAAAGGGTAAAACCACACTTGCAGAGTTTCTACAGAACTTTTGTTTTGGCAGATCGTTTTATTTTTCAAACCATCTGGGGAAGTAATCCTGCCCTTGGGACATATGGGGGCACAAGAGCCTGGAGTGGTGAAAGGGGTAATTCTAGGGAGCAGTACCCATTTACCCTGCCCATGGTGAGCCAGCTCCACCTTGGCCACCCAGAGGCCAGCTTTCCTTCTGGTAAGATCACAGACCCTCAGACTGAAATGTTTCTAAGACGGTGTCCTCCTATGGGGCTGGAGCACATTGAGCCTGGGCAGGCGGATTCTTCATTGAAGACAGCTGCCCCCTCTGCCCAGGGCACTCTTCCTCGATGGCCACAGGGCCACCCCACACCTCCCTTCAAGTCTGCTCCATGTCACCTTCTCAGTGAAGCCCCCCCACCCCCACCCAGGCCTTCCCTAACCCCCAGCCTGGGTTATCCCTCGCTCTTCCAGAGTGCTTGCCACCCAACACACGGGGCGTGTCGCTTATGCACGAGGCCTGTCTTGCACACCGGGATGCCCTTCATGAGGGCAGCTCTGCTTCCACCTTCCAGCAGGACACACTAGGGTTGACTGTTCGTGGAATAAGCGGGATGGATGAGGGAGGGGAGGAAGGTCCGCAGAGTGGGTGTGAGCGAGGGGAGGTCTGGCCGCAGGGCTCAGGCCCTCACCTCCGTGTGTAGCCTCTTGGTGTACTTCTCCATGA
This sequence comes from Mustela lutreola, assembly GCF_030435805.1. NCBI lineage: Eukaryota > Metazoa > Chordata > Mammalia > Carnivora > Mustelidae > Mustela > Mustela lutreola. The sequence continues at coordinate 25,701,351 of NC_081304.1, read as the reverse complement.
CCAGGGGATCTATGGGTTCCTGGGAAGGGGTCGTGCTGTCAGGGACAGCGTCTTCCAAGAAAAGCCTGTCCCGACTTGACGATTTCATCAGTTTCTTGTCATCCTTCGCCTTGTGCTTCTTGCTGTTTGCACGGTCCTGCTTGGAGAGACAGAGACACACGAGGACTGCATGAGTCCCCAGGGGAGGCCCAGGGCTTTCTCAAGAGCCAAGGCGTCATGCTAGACTGAGTGCCCTGCCTGTCACAGCTCCTCTGATGCCGCCCCAGCCCCACTGGGGGCCCACCCTATGTCCCCGCATGCCTCTTTCCCTGGCAACTTGGCTGCTTTTCTGTCCTCTTTGATTCCCAGCTGCTTCCTTTCCTGGGCTGCGCCTTTTCGGTCCTCCTTCCCAAATTTCGTGGTAGTCATTTTCCCTTCTGTGCCAGGAGACTTTCGATCTAAGGGAGGGTGAGTGGAAGACAGTGTGACCTGGCCTCACGGACCCCACAGGCAGGGTTGGAAAAGCCAAGGATCCTCAGCCCTTGTTCCCCCAGGAAGGAGCAGAGCCCCCAGTCCAGGCGCATGAGCTGCACGGCAGGGGTGGGAGGCCTGGTTCCAGTCCCAGCTCCCCCACCGCTCCATTTATGGCATGGGCAAGTCATTCAACCTCTCTGGGACTCCACCTGTAAAACCAGGGGACTGGACAAAGGTGGTCACTCAGGTCACTTCTATGTCACAAATCCTGGCAGTAGACAGGAGGGTTTAATGGGGCCAACTCCAAGGATCAACCTGACGGAGATCCCACGAGATGGGCGTGCAAGGGGGCAAGGCTAGGCAGTGCATGGCTGCAGTCTGACCTTGCTCTTCCGGGATGTCCAAATAGATGGTCTCCTTCTCAGGCAGGCCCAGCAGAGCCCTCAGCCACAGGGAATGGCTCACCAGGCCATCGATCACATCCCGCCACAGCTGCAAACTAGAGAGCAAGGCATACTGGACCAAGCCATCACCCCTCATTTGCCCTTGAACGTGTGGAGGCGTGGGTCCTTCCCTTCTAAAACGGGTGCTAGGGGCCACCGTGGAGGGGGCTGGCAGCCTCACCAGCACCTGTGCCAGCGCTCAGGTAGGGATCTGGCTTCCCTCAGGCAGTAGCCAGGGAAGAGTGGCCCAGGAGACAGTTAGCTTAAGACCCTGGCTACGCTTGGGCCCAGCCCAACAGGCCCCACTGAAGGCACCCATCCATAGCCAAGCAAGTTCCGCAGGAGAAGCAAGGCTTTCTGTGCCCTTGCTGTGCCCCTCTCCTCACTGCCCTCTGGTTCCTCCTTGGCCCATTCCTCTGCTCACTGAGAGGGAACTGAGCGAGAGGACGGGAGAGAGACTGGGCACTTGCTCAGCTCTAACTGCAGGTGGCTGGGGGGGTGCTGCTGTGGCAGGTGGCAGAGCGGGGAACGTCTGCAGCACCTTTCTGCACCTGGGCTCGAGGGGCATGCCCAGAACCACAGGCTAGATGGGGTTAGAGGCCACAGTGGGGAGGCAGGGTCGGCTGGGTGGGGGGTACACTTACCACATCTGGTGCAGGAAGTCAGATTGCAGAGGCCTCTGCTCCTGGCACAACTCCAGGGCTGCTTTGTTAAGCCGAATGAGGCCATCTTCCTTCTGGTTCTCTTCCGGGAGTGCCATCACTGCCTGGCAGGGTCATAGGTACCATGGGCAACTGTCCTGCATGGGACACCGGGGTCCCTGCGTCCTCTAGTGACAGAGCTGGTGCTGTGAGGACAGACGGCCAGGAGCAGGTGCAGCCGCGGAGAGGGGACTCCCCTGGAACCATGTACCCATGAACCCTCTGTTTGGGTCAGAGAGGGAGCCCCCCTCACTGCACCAGAGCGGCTTAGGCACCCAAGACCAAAAGAGATGACCCAAGAGACTGCTTCCCCTGGGCCCTCAGAAGGGTCTCTTTGCCCATGGGGGCCTGGGTGCCTGCTGGGGTCCTCCCTCCGTGCCCTGGCACCCAGCCTGGGACCGCAACCCCACCCACCCCTGCAGAGTTAGGCAAGAACCTTTCTGAAATCCTCCAGGCAGAGGTTCCACTCAGGCGGGGAAAAGCCATCTGGTTCCCTGGGGCTCTTTGTGTTCCTCAGGTCTGGGCTCTCTCCCACCAGGATCTCCTCCATAATGCTCTTCCGTTGAGCAGCCCGGGCCCTGGTTCCGGGCTTCTGGGAGCCCAAAGCATCCCGGGAGTCCCTCCGGGCCTCATTCTCCTGCCGGGATGGCTGGGATTCGGAGATTGGGCCCTTCAAGTGTGCTGAAGGCTCCCTGTTCAGGGGGGGCTTCTCCAAGGCGGCTGGCAGGGGCACAGCCGGCTGGGCCCTGGGGCTGAGGTGCTCCTCCTCGCCGGGCTGGGCCTCCTCGGCCTTGGGGGGCACCACCAAGTACTGGCGCCACAGGCTGTGCAGGCTTTGCACCACTTGGTGCTGGTAATGCAGCTGCAGCGAAGGAAGTAAAGCCACGTAACGGGGAGATGGTGGGGAGGGGTCCCCAGAGTCCCGGGGAGCCTCCCCCGTTTCCCCTCCCCGACTCCCACCCCCAGAGTACGGATGGAGGCTACAGGGAAGAAGCCCACAGGAGCCTCTGTGGCCAGAGCAGCTCCTCACTTCCCTTTTGCCTGAGTATCTCCGACTTACAGCTTTTTTTGTATTTGCATTTCCAAGCAAGATGGGGTTTGAATGAAGGAGTCTGTGAAGCTCTATTCTGGTCAAGCATCCACTTACCTGCTAAGTAATCTTGGGCAAATGACTTAATACCGCCCTGGGCCTCAGTTTCCTCACTGTAAAGCGGGGACCTAAATTGTACCCCCCCCCAGCCCCCGGCTGCTGGGAGGAGAAAGTGAGTTACTCATGGCTGATGCTCAGAATAGGCCCAGGGTTGCAGGGGTGGTGGTGGTGGTGGTGTGAGGGTGCAGGGGCCAGCACTGTACCCGAGGATTCCTATGGTGGAATAAGTCCTCCTCCGTGAGATAGGCATCGACAGGGGATTGTGCGCGTTCCGGGGTCAGGATCCCACTCAGCAGCTCCTGCAGCACACTCTCCACGATGGTGACTGCTTCGTGGGCAGCCAGCTTGTGCTGGGGACAGGAAGGGGAGACAAGATGGCAGCTCAGCCTTTTGAAACCCGTGTTGCCCCCTTGAGGGGAGCCAGAGCCCTTAGGACTTTGTGCCTTCCTAGGGGTTGAGCTCCTGCCACCATCTGTCTGTCTGTCTGTCTCTCTCTCTCACACACACACTCCTGTTCCCAGACTCAAAATCCTTGGGTATCTCCAGATATCTGATAGGCTGTAGGGGGGGAGCAGTCCAGGAGATGTCGCTCCCTCATGGGGCCAGAGGTCACCGAGTCAGCATTTTCCCCAGGTTAGGAAGAAGGGCAAGGGGCAGGGGGTCACACGGTTTGGGCCCTGTTGCGAGCGTGGCTTGACCACCCTGTTGGGTGCCACGGGAACAGTAGAGGGGCTCCTCCTGAGAGAGAGGGGGCCTACTGTCAGCAAATAAAGCAGACGTGGCACTTGTCCATATCACCTGTGCTCCGGTGGGCTGAGCCCCAGCTACCGGAGTTGGCTCGTATCCAGCGGCCACAGTAGGAACCAGGCTGCTTTCTACAGAGCATCTGGAAGCACTGTCCCAGCTGGCCAGCTCTGGAGCGGACCTGGGGCCCAGTGCCCACCCCTGAGCCCACACTCTCTCTCTCGGGGTCAGCCCCACCAGTTAGGGGGTTCTCTCTAGTTTTAAAGGTTTGCCAGTTAAATCTGACCCCAGGGGATAGATAGTGTCAGACAACGTGAACAAACACAAAAGGTATTTCTAGCAGTTCTGGGGGCCTCCAGGCAGGATGGGGCAGAAAACTGTTCCCACTCTCTGTGCCACCCGCCTTTTACATCACAAAGCCCTGGGGAGTGTGTGTTGAGCAAAACCAGCTGTTTGTCTGTGAAACATTCATCTCTGGGGCTGGGAGAAAGGGGATTCCCAAAGGCAGCACCAAGAAGTCCAGGGGAACCTCTCTGGTGTCCACGGGGCCAAGGTCCTGGGTCTCTTACCTTTAGTAACTTCCTTTCTTCCCTAAAAATGTCCTGGGTCAGGGAGACTGCATAGAGATTGACCTGCAGGGTAGCCCCTCCTAGTAGGGTGGGGTGGGTTCCAAACTCCCAATATTCCCTGAAGATCCCAGCATGCAAAGACTTGAAGAAGAAGGTAAAGGTTTTCGTTTCTCCAGGCAGAATCACACCTGAGAGGGACGGAGACAGAGGTTTTCACCACAGAGGAGCTAGCTGGGCCCGAAGCCTGCATGTATACAGTTAACTGAGCCCCAAGCCTATGCATATACAGTCAACTGAGCCCTAAGCCTATGCATATACAGTCAACTGAGCCCTAAGCCTATGCATATACAGTTAACTGAGCCCTAAGCCTATACATATACAGTTAACTGAGCCCTAAGCCTATGCATATATAGTCAACTGAGCTCTAAGCCTATACATATGCAGTTAACTGAGCCCTATGCCTATGCACATACAGTTAACTGAGCCCCAGGCAGGGTGACAGACCATCCTGGTTTGCCCAGAAATGAGGGTTCTCCTGGGATGTGGGACTTTGGACTTTATGTGTGAAAACTGGAAAGTCCCAGGCAAACAGGGATGGTGGGGGAGATGGTCCTAGCCTCAGGCCCGAGCAATTAGGTAACTGAACCCCTAGAAAATTTTTGCTCCCTGGTGACTCACTGCTCTGTGTTCTCAAGAGTTCGACCAACCCCCCCCCAGACATGAACAGCTGGGAGAGGACATAATTCACAAAAGAAATGGGAGGGAATAGGCAGGGGAGAGCGGCTCAACCTTGCAGGAGCATTAGCCTGACCATGGCTGCTTAGAGGACAGGAGGCAGGGAGTGAAGCAGCCAGGTACCTTCTCGATTGTTAAAGTAAAACCGCTGCATCCTGTTTCTCTTCAGGCCTTGGAAAGAGTCCGGCTGGGACCGCCGCCGCCAGTCATACCAAATAGCCACTGTGCCATTATTGACCACGGTCAGCTCCGAAGATGTCTTCTCTCCTTCTAGAGTTTCGAAGGTCAAGCGGACAGCAATTCCAACATGCTTCTAGGGAAGGAGGAGGTAAGAGAAATGCCTCTCAGGGAGGCTCTGGCCTCCGGTGACCAATTCATCCTGGTCTGAAAGCAGCTTTTCTGGGTTTGGCATTGAAAGTCCCATGTCCCAGTGCTCCAGGGCCTGGGCGCTCTGAGTGCAAGCATTGTCCTCCAGTAGCGGTTGTCTCTGAGGCTGCCATCCACAGCAAGCAGGGGAGAGAAAACAGATTGTGTATCTGATGAGCAGTTCTGCTCCTTAGAGCTGAAGTTTTTTTGTTTGTTTGTTTTTGTTTTTTTAAGAGAGAAAGCGAGAGAGAGCTGGGCTTGCCTGCAAGCAGGGGTGGGGGTGGGGTGGGCAGGGCGGGGTGGGGGGAGGGCAGAGAAAGAAGGAGAGGATCTTTTTTTAGTTTTTTATTTTTTGGTTTTTTTAAGACTTTATTTAGGGGCACCTGGGTGGCTCAGTTGGTTAAGCATCTGCCTTGGGCTCAGGTCATGATCCCAGGGTTCTGGGATCGAGCCATGTCAGGCTCCCTGCTCAGCGGGAAGCCTGCTTCTTCCTCTCCCACTCCTCCTGCTTGTGTTCCCTCTCTTGCTGTCTCTCTCAAATAAATAAAATCTTAAAAAAAAAAAAAGGACTATTTATTTGAGAGAGAAAGAGACAGAGGGCATGAGCAGGGGAAGGAACATAGGGAGAGGAAGAAGCAGACTCCCCACTGAACCGTGAGCCCAACGGGGGACTCAATCCCAGAACCCTGGGATCATGACCTGAGCCCAAGGCAGACGCTTAATTGACTGAGCCACCCAGGCACCCAGGAGAGACAGAATCTTTTTTTTTTTATTTTTTAAGGAATGAGGTTCTTTTTTTTTTTTTTTAAAGATTTTATTTATTTATTTGACAGAGAGAGATCACAAGTAGATAGAGAGGCAGTCAGAGAGAGAGAGATTGAGAGAGAGAGAGAGAAGCAGGCTCCCTGCTGAGCAGAGAGCCCGATGCGGGACTCGATCCCAGGACCCTGAGATCATGACCTGAGCTGAAGGCAGCAGCTTAACCCACTGAGCCACACAGCCGCCCCGGAGAGACAGAATCTTAAGTAGGCTTCACGGCCAGCATGGAAGCCGATATGGGGCTCAATCTCATGACCCTGAGATCATGACCTGAGCCGAAAACAAGAGTTGGATACTTAACCAAATGAGCCACTCAGGCGCCTTTGAAGAATATTTTAGAACCTTCTTGAAGCCATACCTGTTTGGTTTTTTAAAAAAAGATTTTATTTATTCATTTGAGAGAGAGAGAGCACAAGACGGGCAGAGGGAGAAGCAGACTCCCCACTGAGCTAGGATCCTGTTGTGGGGTTCGATCCCAGGACCTGGAGATCATGACCTGAGCCGAAGGCAGACACTTAACCATCTGAACCACCCAGGTGCCCCAAAGCCATACCTGTTTGAAGTTTGCTTATTTACATGCTTGGGGGCTGGGTACAAACTGGGTGGCTTGTGACAGTCTCTTTTCAGCCTCGTGATTTTATTCTGGTGCAAGTTAGCACTCCTGTTACCATTTTCAGACATGCTAAATGTATGACCAGATAAATGCAAAGAGGTGACTGTCCAGGCTGCTTGTGACTGCCACAGTCACCCTGGGACTGCACCCGAGGGAGGCCCTTGCAGCAGGTGGGCGAGGGTGGAATCCATTTTACCTTGTCCTGTGGGTTACTGCCTCTGATCCAGCAAGCTGGCTTCCCACAGAACAGCAGAGAAGGGCCAAGAATAGGCATGGGGACCACATCAGGATAACTGGCCAAGTCTCTGTAAGAAAGACCAAGGGCTTACTTCCCCAGAGGCTACCCCAGTCTTGCCCTGTGGCAACCAGGGAAATGGCCTGGACAGGTGCTGGGCTCTGCCCTCTGATGAAGTACCCTCAGCTCCACTCGGGCCTCGTCCCGCTCTATCCCTACAGGCAGGTGCTGCTGGGACACACAGAGACTCTTCGCGCATGGCCATGCAGCACGCACGGCATTTACCAGCAAAGGAATGGCAGGGAAATGCCCGTTAGGGGCTGGTTGCTGGGAGGGAGCAGATGGTCACAGAAAAAGCTGGAACAGGTGTTGGGAGGGGCCCAGAGAGAGGCGGGGATGGAGGCACCTGGATTTCGGAGTGGGAAGTCTGCCTTTATACTGCAGGCGCCGGGGGAAGCCACTCTCCCCGACCCCTCTCCCTGGGGCCCAGGCCGACTCACAAGGGCACTGTGTCTTCTGAGGAGCTTTCCTGGTTCCTGTCAAATACTCTGAAGTCTTCCACCTTCACAGTGGTGAACGGCTGCCCTTGGCCCACCACCTCCAGGCCGTCAATATCCTCAGAGAGACCAAGAAAGGGAAGGTTAGCAGACCGAAGACAGGCGCATCACGAGGGGCTTGGGACTGCCCAAAGGCGTACCTGCTGGCTGAAACCCAGCTCTGCCATGAGCTTCCGCAGCTCTGTGCGTCGGTAGATCAGAAACAGACTCCGATCCCAGGTGTAGCGATATCCAGCCTCCTTCCAGTCCGGCAATCCTAGAGCGGCGGGGCCAGGGGCCCTCAGCACAGTCGGCTGCTGGGGTCTCTTCCCCACCCACTAATGAGGGGCACCACAAGCACCCACCCCAGCACCGCTTCTGGGAAAGAGGAAAGTATAGCTTCCCTGTGAGGCTTGACTCCGGTCCTCCCGCCCATCCCTACTGCCTCAGCAGCCCTGTGCAGGACTCCTGCACGACCAGCTCAGAACCCTGCAAACCTTTGGATTATAATCACAACATCAGCCACATCTGACTAAGTATTTAACAGCCAGCCAAAACTTCCTACTGCACACCCGGTCCCACTGAACACTCCCATAGTACTTTACAGGTGGGGAAACTGAGGACGAGAGGGCTTCAGAAACCCACTGGAGTTCGCAGACCCAACTCAGCTGGGGCCCGAGCCCAGCAGAGAAATAGCATGCAAACCACAAAAGCAAGCCACTAATGTCACGGGAAATTCCCGAGATGCCACACTGGGAAAGGTGAAAAGAAACAGGTGAAATTCACTTCATTAATACAGTTTAACCCAAGATCGAGAATAGTATCATTTCAACATGTAATCAATATAAAAATGATTAATAAAGTATATGTTTTAGTACTAATCTTCGAAACCCAGTGTGCAGTTCTTACAGCACACCTGAGTCCATGCCAGCCATGTTTCAGGAGCTCGATGACTACGAGCCATGGTGGCCACGTGGAAAGAGCGGTCCCACAGCTCCTGCTCCCACTTGCCCCCCTCCCCCTTCCATCACTGTCTTACTGCAGGGGGCTGGACCTCCAGGGGTTATGGGCTCCATCCCAGGCCATTCTCATCCGGAGCCATGCCATTCCCCCTCCTAGGCCAGCCACAAGCTGCCGTCGCGTCTCCAGCCCGCTCCTCACCCATCTCTGCCTGGATGCACTGGGGCTTCCTGACGTGAGTGATGGGTTCCAGGAGGCCACGCTGAGCTTTTGTCTTTGTCATCACCAGACCCGTCAATTCATCTCCCAGGTATTCCAGGCGACTCCAGAACCCACTGGTCTCCTCACAGGTCTGGCAAGGAAGGACAGGGGAGTCACAGCACCTGGGCACTTTGGAAAGAGGCTGGTGGAGGCGGGGGTGGGGGGTGCCCAGCGGGACAAGAGTGCCACAGACCTCAGATACTCTCCCTAGGGGGGATTCCCTGCTGCTGAGAGCAGGATAGAAGCACCCACTGTGCTCTTCTGTAGCCCCAGACGGATGGCACAGGCCCATAGAGGCACTGAACTGACAAAACACGGCAGAGGACGGTGCCCCAGGTCCCCTGAAAGCTGGAGCCTCGGCTTTTAGGAGAACACTGATATTAGACTATTCTAATATCCCAATACCATGCTATCTTTTCCCTCAAACTGACTACCTCAGACCACCACAGGCTGAGTAACCTCACTAGTCAGGCCCCTGAAAGCCTTGTAACAGTAAAGGCCTTAAGAGCTTCAAAATGCCTTGCAATGAGCATATTTTCTTTTTCCTTTTTTTTTTTTTAAAGATTTTATTTATTTATTTGGCAGAGAGAGACACAGCAAAAGAGGGAACATAAGCAGGGGGAGTGGGAGAGGGAGAAGCAGGCCTCCTGCCGTGCAGGGAACCCGATGCCGGGCTCAATCCCAGGACCCTGAGATCATGACCTGAGCTGAAGGCAGACGCTTGACGACTGAGCCACCAGGTGCCCCAATTTTCTTGTTCCTAATTGTGCAACCTGAGGCAGCCATCCTTGGATCCAGAACCCCCTTCCTCACAGAGCACCTGGGAACTCTGTCCTTACCTTCCCATCATGCTGTGTTGGAAGTATTCGGTCAATGAGCTCCCGTTCCTCCTGGATCCGTCTGTAGGTCTCCCCAGTGTGCATCAGCAGCTCGCTCACTGGCTTCTTCAAGTGTTCTGGAAAGGAGAGAGCCAAGAATGCAGCTCCTCCCTCAGGTCAGAACAGGAGCGTAGCCCTGCTCCGTCAGCCCCAGGCTGGGCTGATTTCGGGACCCACTAAAAGCAAGAAGCACTTGGGGGTGGAGGGGGTGGAGGACACAACGTGATCAGGCTGCATCCAGGCTTCAGCCAGGTGGAGCCACAGGAAAACACAGCAGCGGAGCCTTGGTGGTGGCCGAGGCCTGGAGGGAACCCTGTCCACTGTGCTCACCGCTGAGGGCTTCCTGCTGCTTCTTCCGCAAGGCGATGTGGCGCTGCCAGTTTCTGAGAAAGTTATGCTGAGGAGGTGGGGCCCAGGGATGTGCCTTCTTTTCTCTGGGGGCTTTCTCCTTTGGCTCTTCTTTCGCCAACATGAGTGTCACCAGAGCCGGTGGGGTGGGGATCAGCTCAGCCAGCTGAAAAGTACAGGGAGAGCATGCAAAGGGTAAGAAGCAGGCGTTGGTGGGGTGGTGGTGGCCGGATCGGAGGGGGGGCGGTGGCGAGAGTAGAGACTTCTCCAGGCCTCACCCCCTGCCATCCTCCCCCTCCGCTCAGAGTCCCTCCTCTTCTGGACCCTGACATAGCAACTCTCAGTCTCTCTGTCCCCTCACAACTGATGCTAACTGACACCTTTATGGGCAGGGCAACAGAGCCATTTTTATATGACCCCAGGCCTCTTAGCACCTGACCCGGCAGAGGTGTTTTGCCTGGAGCCAAGGAAGCAAAGGAGCCGAAAGCCAGCAAAGCTCAAGTCAGACAGACAGACAGACTGACGCGCAGTCACAGGAGCTGTGAGAAGCTGCCCTCCTCCACCGTGTGCACCAAAGAGGCGAGCAGGCCAGGCTTTGGCGAAGGGCTAATAAAGCCAGTGGTGCGCGGAGGAACAGGAATACCGAGCCCCGATGCCTCTCTGGGTTCTAACTGGAGCCCCGCACACTCTGGCTTTGGGGTTCCTTGAGGCACCTCTGTATCCTTATGGTGAACTGCTGACTTCAGCTGAAGCCAGTCTAAGGGGGCTTCACTCTTTCAGGGGGAGGGTCATGAGCTTTTCAGATTCCAGGGCCCAGGAGGGAACTGTCTAACCCCATTCCCCAAGTCGTGCTTGGTTCCACCAGGTGGGTACCACTGGAATGGCTCCAGTGACTGCTCCCCTCCCCATAGCTCTGTGCAAACCAACCTGGGTGTTCCCTTGAGCAATGGCAATTCTCTTAAAGTCCTGGAGACTCCCCAGGATGTGGTGAGGCAGGATCTGGTCACAGCCATGGAAGCTGTCGCCTGGGCCTGGGGGGATGGCAGGGAGGGACTAGCTCATGTCAATGTTTCAAGGCAGTTACTTTCTGCTGGTGACCCATTTTCCTCCCCAAGGCTGGGCCCATGAACTCAGAGGCCAAGGCTGCCAGGGTCAAGCCTGTGCCATACCAGAGTAGTCCAGGGGCTTCGTGGCTGCATCTGGGGTAGCAGGATGTGCAACTAAGTGGCAGACCTTCCTCTTCGGATCCTTGGGCTTGAGTTTCCGAATGATAAATTTCTGGGTAACAGCAGGTCGATCTTGTGTCTCAATGAAGCGAGGAATGTGTTGCTTAAAAAAAAAAACCCAAAAAACCAAAATAAAATGAAACAGGAGAATTCCACTTGAGATCAGGAGGAAGAAAAACACCACCCATCTCCTCGGTCCTAATTTTTGGTGGAATTCCTGAAGGCTGACAAATCTGTTGTTCCAGCTCTGTCCATATGCTCTGTCGAGGAAATGTCTATGCCACAGACTAAAGTCTCAGTGATGTCCGGGAGGGAAAAAGTAACATTTAAACCCTCCAGACAGTGCAGGTGAGAAGTGGCCGACTCTTCCAGGGTAAAGCATGGGTGAACAGCAGCTGTATCCACACCTGCAATGTACTCCTCAGAGTCATTTTCCCTTCTATGAAATGGGGGTGACTGGCACTTGCCTCAGTGGGAAGCAAGACACCTGAACATGTCATTTCCCTATGGTTCTCTAGGACTCTCAGCAATGTTAAAATAAACCACATAGTAAATTTCTTCAGATGGGGGTGCCTGGGTAGCTCAGTAGTTAAGCGTCTGCCTTCAGCTCAGGCCATGATCCGGAGTCCTGGGATCGAGCTCAGCATTGGGCTCCCTGCTCTGCTTCTCCCTTTCCCAGTCCTCCTGCCTGTGTTCCCTCTCTCTGTGTGTCTTTCTCTGTCAAATAAATAAATAAAATCTTTTTAAAAAATTCCTTTAGATGCAAAAGTGCAAAGAATCCATGTTCGATTTTTCTATGGAATTAGACACTCCCTCTGAGTGGAGAGATGGTGGAGAGACAGTGGGCACGGTTGATGTTCCCAACCAGGCGGACTGACCCAGAAATGCTCCTGCAATAAAGGATCCTGGACTTCATCCTTACCTTCTTTAGATCTTCCTTCTTAATGGCTAAGGCAAGAATGTCATCCCCTTGTAGGACATTGCTGACAGGCTCAGGTTCTTCCTGAATGGGGGGTGTGGGCTGTTCAGCTATCTTTGTCCTCTTCTTTTCTAAAAAGAAGCAGAAAGGTACCACTGCTGAAATATAAATATATGTACTGTGTATATTCTAATAGAGATATATAATATATATTCTAATATATAAAAGCTAATATCTATCTACATTAGAGTTCATGGTAGAAGGCATAGCTCAACAACTAGGCAGAGAGCAGAGGCTACCAAGGTGGCTTGGAGTTCTCTCTCAAAGTTGGAGAACTTTCTCAAAGTTCTCTGTCCCCCTTGGCCTGCTACAGTGACTGGAACTTTTGGAGCTGGAGTTGCGATCGGAAGATAGTCCGTCCCAGGATGTGCCATTTATAAGCTATACAACCTTGGGTGTATCACCTAGCCTCTCCTGGTCTCTGTTTTCCTTTTTGTAAAAAGAGAAAGCCCGACTAAATCAATGTTTTCCAAATATTTGTCAAATGTCTGTCTGAGGGTCTTCTGAAGAGTTTTACTAATAGAGCTTCCTAGCTACTTCCTGGGGCCAGGGCCAAGGGAACTGTATTTTGTAAATACAAAACCACCATCCTTTGGTGGTTCTGAAGCATAGGAGTTTGGGACAACAGGACTAGATGCTTTCCCAGCTCTCCGCATTAGCGGCATTGACACGTTGTTCTAGGTGAAGACGTCAGGTTTCTTAGGACACTGGCTAAAATGCGGATGCTCTGGGCAAAGCAGAACCTTCACCCCTGAGCATTTATTTCACATTCTTTCATTTAATAAATACTGTGTAAGCATCTCGCTAGGCATTGTGCTAGGTTCTGGGGATATAAAGCAGAGTCTCGGGCATCCAAGAGCACAAGCCCAAACAAGACCATCAAACAGGTTCCCTGAACTAGGATCACTAGGGGTGTGTCCGGGGAGGTACCCCAGCCTCCCAGTGGGGAGGTCAGTGGGGGGCTTCCTGAGGAGGTGATGTTTACACTATGAGCTGAAGATGATGGAGCTTAGACACGGGAAAGGCTCTGGGGAATAGGCATTCCAAAGGGAAGAGCACGGAGAGGCCTAGAGGCAACAGAGAGAGTGGGCATCTGGAACTCCAAGCACATTTTTTAAATAGCTGGAGAGCAGCGAGGTGGGGGGTAGGAAGCTGTGCCTGGGGAGGGAAGTAGGTGCCACATGGCTCAGAGCTTAGTGAGCTGTGTAAAGGACTTTGGTCTTTACCCTGAGGGTCATAACATGGCAAGGAATGGATAAGGAATGCAATATGGAATGGGGGGGTGTCTTTAGGAGTCTATGGGGGGCATGAAGGGCTTGACAAAAGCGGCTCATGGGACTGGAGGAAAGTGGAGAAATCTGACCCTCTTTCTTGCACAGGCCGGCAGGAGCGCAGCACTGAGAACTCGTGGACAGAGCAAGTCGCTCCCCAGCCAGGACGCCCTCCCTGTCTTCCTTCCACAGACGTGGGTTTACAGTTTCAAATGCATTTTGTTTCTCTGGCTGCTGTCCCTGGTTTAGAATGTTCTTAGGTTAAGGCCTGACACAGAATACGCAAAAGAAAGCCCAAGTCCAGCCTTTAGGGACTTTAAACCAAAACTTGGTTTTGTCCACTGCTACTCAGAGTGCTCTAATGTTCAAGGGGCCATTATCACTCAAACATCAAAGCGGGGGTTTTGATGACCCAAGTCAAATGTTTTGTAGGAAGTGGCCACATGGTGGCCAAAACACCGAAGCCAGAATCATCCCAACAGCGTAACTCTAAATGGGGCCTATCAGTCAGAGTCGGCGACGGGGTCAGCAGACACCCAGGAGTATCTGTCAGTGAAAACACAGGGCTCGGTGTACATGCGTACACACACACACTCACACACACACGTGCGTGCGCACAAACAGGGCAGATGGGCTTAACCCCACATTCTGGTCCCATCTATTGCCCCACGGGGAGATGCACCCTTAGGCTTGAATTTCTACTTCCTCTCTCCCTTCTCCCCAAAGTCACCTGTGTTGGTGGTCGTCCAAGAGACAACAGGGAGCAGTTGCAGGCTGGTTTTAATACACATTTTGGAACCTGGGGGCGCCTGGCTGGCTCAGTCGGAGGAACACGTGATTCTCAATCTGGGGGTCATGAGTTCCAGCCCCACACTGGGCGTAGGGGTTAAGCACATAAATAAACAGACTTCACATAAATAACTATTTTGGAATTATTTATGTTTTCCAGGACACTTGCTTCCTCCCGTCTGTCACCTCGGCTGGATCGACAGCTTCCCAAGGGATTACATTTCTCCAGATGTGTGCTTTTCACTGGTGGGTGTCTAATCACCATGTGTAAATTTATAAACCTTCAACATTGCTAAAGGTTTCCAAAATCGGGAAACTCTGCTCTGAGGTTTTTCTGAGGTTATCTTGGATGCAGTTCAAAGCTCTGGTATAACATACAGTCAGGGAGCAGTATGTTCTAGTTAAGGAATACTTTGGAAAAATGATATATACATCTTAAACTTCAATTCACCCTACAGAATATTTACCAAGCAATTTCTCTGTGCTATGAACTGCAGAGGCGGTGGTATAAAAGGTGAAGATAGGGCCCCTTCTCTTGAGGAGCTGAAAACAGCAGCAGACACTAACATACACCAGCATCACATGAGGCCCTGAGTTAGTGGCAAAGACCAGGTGTTTGGTTACACATCAAAGGAGGAACAAATGGATGCGGATCCTACAGGTTAGGGCTGTAAAGAAAGGTCCAGAAGAGCACGTGCAGGGGTCAGAGGCTGATTTAGGCCCTGAAGGACCAGAAACCTTGGGACAGGCAGAGCAGCAAACAGAGCTGTTCCAGGTGAGGTCACAGAGCAAAGGGGGAGGCAGGGCTGAGCATGGCATATGTGGGGGCATGGCAACACAGAAGGCTTGTTGGGGGAGGTGGGGGTGCCATTAGGGATGACAGAAAAATCAAGGCATGTCAGCTTGGTAAAGTAAGGCTGAAGCATTAGTCTTCTCACTGGCAGGAAGGAGGTTTGGTCCACGAGGGTGCGTTGGTAAAAGCAGCATTTCAGAGTGATTCATCCAATGAGGGTAAGCCAGGTGGACTGGGGGCTGGGCGGGGGAGCTCAGTAGTATGGAGAGGCAAGCGGGGGAGAGCAGGGAGGAAGGATGATTGTGTGGGGGTCATTTCAGGACCTGAGGGAGGGTACTCGGCAGGGTCAGGATGTGTCTCACTACTAAACCTAAGGAAGCTCAGCTATTTTCCTGTTCTTTGGTCTGGAAAGCCAAGCTGAGGGGGGGTTCTGGTGAGCCCCACAGCTGGCATTTCTCCCTTGATTCTGGCAGCCGTGAGGGGGTAGAAGACCAGCCCCCTTGCACGGGGCAGTTGGGGGACATTTTGGCCGGCGGTAGGCCAGGCAGCTGGAAGCAAGGTGCTCAGGCAGGGTAGGAGTGGAGGAAAGCGGGGGAAGCCTTGGAGGAGAAACCTGGCCTTGAGTTTTCTGTTTCTTGAGTTATCTAGACGTTATCCTTTTTCCGTGTTGATCAAGGTCTTTGAGAACTTCCCCCAGATTGCACTGGGGGAACCAAGGGAGACGCTGTCCCTACCAGGGCTGAGCTTTCCTTGATCAGGGAGGGGCATCTGGGACTGCTGGGAATCTTCCCAGTTTCGTAACAAAAGCAGGGACAAACTTGGAAGGCAAAAGGGCTCGCATCCCTAAACAGATTTATAGTCACAATATTTGCTTGCCTTTTTGCTTATAATTCAGAGACCCTGGAGAAATACAGCATAAGATCATATTTGTGGATTAGTGTATTATATCGGGGCTGGGGGGAATAAAAGTATTGTCCTACTACATTACCGACGTCCCCTGAGATATTTAGGAGGAAAAAAAGGTATCTTGCATGCTAAACTAAACAGGTTTTTTTCCCCCTCCTCACCCTGGTGCATGTTCTCAACTCAAATGGCTATTTAACAAATTACATTTCCCCTTCTTAAAAATAACTATGTAGTGATAAATCGTTCCTTGATTTGTGTACAGCAGAAAGTTCAAATCTGATAAGATCCAGAAACTAGGTGTGCAGGAGGCAGTAGCTAGGAAAGACCTTGACTGCCCTTGGGAAAAGGTCCCAGCTCCTTTTCTTTCTCTGTCCACTATTAAGAATTAGATCATGAGGGGTGCCTGGGTGGTTCTGCCAGTTACGTGTCTGCTTTTGGCTCAGGTCATGATCTTGGGGTTCTGGGATCAAGCCCCATGTCCTCAGAGGGCTCCTTGCTTAGTGGGGGGTCTGTTTCTCTTCCTCTGCCCCTCCCCCACCCACTCATGTTGTCCCTCTCTAAATCTTAAGAAAGTTATATCATGAAACAGCATCTCAACTTAGCCTAAATTGGACTTTTGTACTACAAAGAGGGATTAAAGCCAGCCATACTGACTAAGCAGGCCTCCCAGGGGTCCCTGCTGATGGCAGACCTCCCCCTCTCCTCCCACTGAGCTTTTCACCACTGCTCTGAGGCTTTGGGTCTCCCCAGCGCCTGCAAGAGCACATCCAGACTCTGACTTAGCAAGTGAAGCCCTTGCTTGGTCTGGCCCCTGCCTACCTGTGCAGCCCTGTCTGGCTCCCTCCCTCTACTCCACACCCACCACCTCTGCCCTGGCCACCAATGTCCTAGTTCCATGCTTTAGCTCACACGGCTCCTGCTAGCCTGGAGAAGCAAACTGCCTTTTGCGGGGGAGGGGAGGAAGGAGGCCAGCCACAGATGCCACCTTCTTCAGAAAACCTTCCCCTCAGATTCTAGCATCTAAGGCCTGGGTCAGGTACTCTGAGCCCCCATAACCACTTAGGGATCCCAATATTGCAGCACTCATATTTATCTGGTTCCTCCTCCCACATCACTAGACTCTGCGTTTCTTGTGGGCTGGGGTCACACAGTAGATACTGACACCACTGCTGCCCAGCACGGTGCCCACACACAGCAGACCCTCAGTAAATGGAAACAGGGGGTGGGCTGCAAATAGGAACATGTCCATGGGGGTCAGTGTGCAGTTAGACACCCCGGGACCCTGCCACCTGCAACCAGAGGGTAGCTGAGGCAGCCAGAAGTAGTCATGTCTGCAATGGGCTCCAGGTTAAACCACCGGGATAGGTGTTATCCATCCCGAAAGGACGGATATACGTGGTGGGAAACAGAACTGGCCGAGTTAGTCATTTCTTCTGGGTTTTTCCAGCAGGTCTCTTAGGTGAACATCCTCAAGAATCCGCCCAAGGTGTTGGTTTCACCACCTCCACATGTTTCTTGCATTCTTTCCTGAACTTCTTTTCCCAAGGACTCCAGTTCCTGGCCCTTCTGAAACTCTTTCCTGACTCTTCTGCACCCCACCCAGTGGAGGGCTCCTGCCTTCTGAGTCCCACCCTAAGATATGGTTAGACCTAGAGGTCTCCTATGCCTTCCTGCCCCAAGCCATCTCCCCAGCAGTTGATCCCTGAGGCCTCGGTCAGTGTTCCTATGTCCCCATCCCCAAGGCCCAGGGTACTGGACCCCCTCCCTTCGCGGGTCGCGCTGCCCTGTACATCATCCCTGAGGTATGGGGTAGCCTTATTCCGTACCCCATTCCCCCGTGATCTTTACCTCCATCCTGTTGTCACCCCCGTCCTCCAGGCCCCGTGTCGTGAATCCCATCCAAAAACCCAGCCCCTGTCGGGTTCTCCTGAGCTCCCAAGGCAGCCAGCGCCAACCTTTAATGGCTTCTGCAGCCTCCAAGAATCTGTTTGCAGGTATTCTTAGGCGGGACTCCTTCTTTAGAGACTTCATGGTGTCGCCCGCGCTCTGAGCGCGGCCCTGCGCCGCGGGGACCTGGGATAACGAGGCTGCGCGGCACCCCAGCGACCCCGCGCGCGCGCGCCCTCCCGCCAGCGGGCGCCTACGCGTCCATAGCAGCCAGAGTCCCGCGCGGGGGCGCGCACCCACCGATCAACTTGGGCGGAGACTGCTTGGCAGCCATGTTTTTCATCCGGCCACGCCCACGCGCCCGCCGCGGGCCACTCCTCCCGCGCGCGGAGTAGGAGCCCAGCGGGGCGTGACGTCACAGGGGCGCCGGAGAGCGCCGTGACGTCAGCTGCCAGGGGGAGCGGGGCGAGGCACCCAGTACTGGGGGAGGTGGGGAGGACGGCGGGGTAGGGGCGGCCCGGGCTCCGGCTTTCCTTCTGCGTCTCCAGGCGACTGCCGCCGGGTCATTCCTTTTATGCCAGGCTGAAACCCCCTGCGTGACTTCTCGTGGGTTTCAGGGACTCGGTGGCCCCTACCTGTCCTTTCCGGGCGCCTATGTCCTACACCCGCCCGCGCTCGCTACAGGCCCTCCATCACCTCCCAAATAATTCAGGCTTTTACCCCGACTTGGGCCCTTCTCACATTGCTGGTTTCAGTCCTTGGAGATAAAGCCCTTGACTCCCTAATTTTTTTTTTTTAAGATTTTATTTATTTATTTGACAGACAGCGATCACAAGTAGGCAGAGAAGCAGGTAGAGAGAGAGGAAGGGAAGCAGGCTCCCCGCTGAGCAGAGAGCGGGATGCAGGGCTCTATCCCAGGACTCTGGGATCGTGACCCTAGCTGAAGGCGGAGGCTTTAACCCACTGAGCCACCCAGGCGCCCCTGACTCCCTAATTTAAAGTAGCCCCTCTGTGGTCTCCACTTTATAATTGCACCCCATGTATTTTTTTCCCTAGAGCCCTAAAGCGTGGTTATTCTCCCGGCTCCCTGCCTGTCACAGGGGGCACAGCCTCTTCATGCCCCCTCTATATGGTCACATCCTCTCTGGGCAGCCTCTCTTTTGCTCTCAGGGGCCCAAACACCAGCTTCCTTCCACTCTCTCTAACCACCCCCTCAGAGAGTCCCCCGTTCAGTCCACTCCATGAACATTTATGGAGCACTTATGATAATATCAAGCTGATCACTGTGTCTTCTGGGCTCACGAGGAAGCAGGCACTGAGATGGGGTTGGGATTGCAAAGTGTTTATTGCCTGGAGGAGCGGGGATGTGGTAGGGCCTAGGAAAGATGAAGGGGGAGGAAGTGGGACTGGGCTGGGAGAGCCTCAGACTGTGTTGCATATCGCACAGAGTGGTAGACCTCTGGGGCAAAGAACGTTTATTAGAGGCTGTCTGCTAACTCTACTCCTTGCACGTGAACAGGGAGTTCTTTCTTGAAGAAAGCAACTTGGAGCTTTGTGACATATGGAGGAAAATAAGAAACATTCTCTCTTGCCCTCTAGGTCCTCAGAGTCCACTCTAGAGCTAAAGACAAACATTCACGAACTCAAGCCAAGAGCCCAGCTTCTGGAAAGCCTTTTAGCTTTGGGAGATTGCATAGCTTGTGAGTAGAGTAAGCAGGTTGGGAGCAAGCAGAGGCCTGAGGGCCATTCAGGGAGGGTTCTTCAGAGACGGAACAAGAGGGTGGGAGAGGTACTTGGTTAGGCAGGTACACAGCCTGACTGGGCTCTGCTGCCATCCCCCGAGTGACCTTGGATAGGTCCCATCCACTTTCTGGGCTTCTGTCTCACCATCTGCTTCATGAAGGTGTCAGACCAGATCAGAGCTGCTTAACCTTTGGAAAAATCTAAGCAAAGCTAGGAAGTTTCTCCCCTGATATGTGCATTTAGATTTTTTTAAAAATTATGGTAAAAAAATGTAACATTCACCATTTTAATAAATGCAATTCAGAGGTGTTTAGTGCACTCACAAAGCTGTACAACCATCACGACTATCTAGTTCTGGAACTTTTTCATCATTGTACCCACCAAGCAGTCACTCCCCATTCCCATCTCACCTGGGCTGCAGGCAACCACTGATCTCCTTTCTTTATTGATTTGCCTGTATTCTGGATGTTTCCCATAAGTGGAATCACATACTGTCGGGCCTCTTGTGTCCACCTGCTTTCACTCAGCTCGTGTCCAGCCTCATGCATGTCATGGCACCTGTCGGTGCTCTAGTCCTTTCTATGGCCGTATAATATTCCCCAGTGGGGTTCTACCACATTATGTTTATCCACCATTTGGTTTTGTGCATGATTTTGCCTTCAATTCCAGGGACTCCCTTGAGTTCAGTCCTGTGTCTCTGCGGGGAGCTAAGGTTAGTCTGCCTACGATACAGAGCTGGGTCATCTCAAAGTGGATTTCCAACTTTAACATATGTGCTCGGGGGTAGTGATTAATCACAACCTGGGAACGGCAGAATATGTATCAGGGGAGCTTTCCTGGGGGAGGTTTCATTGGAGGTGGGCTACTGAAGGTAAGAAGGCAATAGGTCAGGTGGCAGGCCCTCCTTGTGTCCCCACAGCAGGAGCTGCGGCCCCAATAGGAGAAACCTCTGGGGGTGGAGGGCAGGGCAGGGACCAGCATCATTTAGCTGGAGCAGTGTCCCTACCCGCCACCCTCTGCCTCCTGCCTCCAGCAACCTTCTGGAGCCCAGGGAAGAAGCCGTGGCTGGGTCAACAGAGGCCACAACCTCAATTACTGCTTTATGTCTCAGTTTATTTCCACCCAGCCAGGTGCCGGGCATGTCGTCAGCCACTCTTTGCAGAGGCTAAATAGCCTCCCAAAATAGAAACTGTGTTTCCTTCACAAGATGCACCATCCCCTCCCAGGGACAGCCACCCTCTTAGGGCCCAAGGCTGGAGCAGCCAGTTCTCCAGCCCCTCCCATCTTGCTGCCCGCCCTCACCTTGGGCTGTCTCCCCCAGGTCAGGCTGCTGCTTCCACCTCGCCTCCACAGACACACCTGGCTCACTCTCCACATCTGGCTCACTCCCCTCACATCTGGCCACCGCCCTCTGAAACAACAAATCACACTCCTGGCCTCCTCACCAGAACATGGCACAGCCAGCACTCGGCGGCCATCTTAGATTCTTCTGGACCCTGAAGTCAGGCCCCAGCTGGACTCTGTCCCCAGAAGGGACTGACTTCAGTTTCAGGGATGATGTGAAGACTCCGGAACACCGCCCCCATGCTCAAACTGCCCTTCCTCTCCCTGGAGAAGGACTCAAGGGGAGACTTTTAGGCTACACAGAGTAGGGGTGAGGAGCAAGGGGAGCTCTGGAGTAAACCGCAGATTAGCATCTCAACATTGCCCTTCCTAAACCACCTCTCTCCTCTCTGGAGTGGGGACAGCTCTGGCCCCTGAGTCGCTGTCAACCTCTGTCGTCTCATCCCTTTTCGCTATCCTCAGAATCCTTACCCCATCCTTGTGTTGGCCGGCTCCCACTGAAGCGTGAGGGCCTGGGGAGTGGGCCGCTTGCCAGTCAGATTCGCGGCTGGATCCTGGAATAGTGTCTGGCACTTGGAAGCCATCGACAATGGGTGGGGGTGGGGGGAAGCCTGGAGACACCCCAGTAGGTTCCTGGTAGCTGCCTTCCAGTATCTGTGGGGCAGGGAGGGAACCTGGCCCCCTGGGCAGCAGCACTCAGAGGCAAAACCATAAACCACAGTGACATGCCCAAGGAGGTTTGCTGTAAGACTTTTCTAAGAACCAGAACTTGCCTCTGGTGTGGAAATCTCTGGGACCATCTGTCTGGACCGCTGTCAAGGACATCCCCAAGGTGAGCGGACATCAAGGTCTGGGGCTCTGTGCTGAGGTTGGAGGTTCTCTGCCAGTTCCTTCCTTCTCTCACGCCCTCCCTCCTTGTTCTGGTCAGGAGAAAACTGATTGCTGAGGAGAGAATGAGGGCTGAGGGAGCAGGCTCCCCTTGAGGGCTTCCTCCCCTTGACTACCTGAGGAATTGCCTCAGGCCACCAGTGAGGACAACGTTCTAGTGGCACCTGGCCAGGAGAGAAGATGCTGATGAAAAGCTCTGGGCCCGACTCTCTCTGGCTGTTTGTCTCGGGCACTGGGTCTCCCCACCACTGCTTCCCTTACAGAATGGGCTCCATGCTGCCTGCCTTCCATGACTTCCCAGGATCAGTGCAAGGCAAAAAACAAAAGTAAACTGTGTGTCAGTCCTCTGAAAACTACAGAGGAAAGGGACTGTAGTCAAGGCCCAGAGCACTCCAGTCCACTAATTTCTTTCTTAGACTGTGCGGTAGGCAGAGGAATAGCTCCCCAAAGATTTCCACATCCTCATCGCCAGAAGCTGTGAGTTGGTTACCTCAACACAGCATAAAGGGGCTTCACAGATGTGATCTGCAGAGGGGGGCGAGAAGGGGAGTTTCCCCTGAATTATCCCACGGCCCCGGTGTAATCACTGGGTCCTTGTAAGAGAGAGGCAGGGGGGTCAGAGTCAGAGAAGGAGATGATGGCAGGAGGTAGAGTAAGAGCGATGTGGCCATGAGCCAAAAATGCCACAGGCTTTAGTCGCTAGAAGAGTCAAGATGCCACTTTTTCCTAGAGCCCCAGGGGGAACAGCTCTGTGGACACCTGGATTTTAGCCATTTCTGACTTGTGACCTATGGCACTGTAAGATACAAAGTTTGTGTTATTTTGGGCCTCCAAGTTTGTGGCAGTGTGTTACGGTAGCCGTAGAAGATTCGTATAGATGGGGCTGTATAGACGCTGCCTTAAATTTGATTCTCTAACACTTTTTCTACATTCCTCTGTGGTCAGTGAAAACTTGTGTCATTCCCAAGTTAGTTCATGACTCCCATGTTATCAGTAAGTGAATCACGGCTTATTGTTCTTGAGTTCCATTCTAGAAGAGCATCCAAATTCCACACAACCAAGTTCAAATCCCAGCTCAATAATTTTCTGGCTGGGGGACTTTGAGCTAGGTCACTCAGCCTCTCAGAGCCTGTCTGTTCTGTGGCAAAAATAGGGAGTTGTAAGAATAAAATAAGATTCCATTAGAAAATTCTTTCCTAGGTAATGAGGGCCATGTTCAAGGCTGCTAGAGAAATTACAGAAAGCCCTGTTAAGTTAGAATTTCAGATAAGGCAAGTATATACAGGGCACCTGGGTGGCTCAGTCTGTTAAGCATCTGCCTTTGGTTGAGGTCATGATCCTAGGGTCCTGGGATAGAGTCCTGCATCAGGCTCTCTGCTCAGCAGGGAGTCTGCTTCTCCTTCCGCCCCTCCCCCCACTCGTGCCCCCCCCAGTAAATAAATAAAATATTTTAAAACACAGATATATACATATGTTTTTTAGTATAAGTATGTGTCATGCAATACTTGGAACATACAGTAAAAATGTATTGTCTTATCTGAATTTCAAATGTAACTGAGTGTATTTTTATTTGCTAAATCTGGCAACCTTAGTCTTGTCCCTGGTCACACAGCTCATAAGCAATTGAGTGAAAGGTCTGGCCTTGAGCAGATGGGCCCAGTCACACAGCAGCCTTGGACTCACGACTCAATGGAGGCTTCAAAAACAAAGGCAGCCTAAGCCAAGCCCAAGGCTCACATCTTTAAAATATCTACAGCGGTCATGAAAATCAAATTTTATTTATTTATTTTTAAGGAATCTCCATGCCCAAGAGTGGGGTTTGAATTCACGACCCTGAGACCAAGAGTCACATGCTGTACTGACTGAGCCAGCCAGCACACTATGAAAATCAGATTTTTAAAACACCACACAAATAAATGTTTATATTTATTATATGTATGCATAATGTGTATAAAGTACATAAAATTGAAACGGTATGAAAATAAATGGAAGAAGAAACTGTATGTTAAGAAATGCTTTTTTTAAAGATTTATTTATTTGGGCACCCGGATGGCTCAGTGGGTTAAGCCTCTGCCTCCGGCTCAGGTCATGATCTCAGGGTCCTGGGATCAAGCCCTGCTTCAGGCTCTCTGCTCAGATCACACTTGTGATCTCTGTCTGTCAAACAAATAAATAAAATCTTTAAAAAAAAAAAAAAGAAAGAAAGAAAGTAGATGAGTGTTTGCCAAGGAAGGAGGTTGGGAGGGTGGGGGGTTGAAGAGTCGCTGCTAATGGATATGGGTTTCTTTCCAGGGTGACAGAAATGTTCTGGAACTAGATAGTGGTGATGGTTACATAACCTTATGAATATAGTAAAACCCACTGAATTGTAAACTTTAAATGGTGAATTTTAATTTTGTTTTTGGATTTTATTTTTCCTTGGGGCACCTGGGTAGCTCAGGCAGTTAAGTATCCAACTCTTGATTTCAGCTCAGGTCATGATCTCAGGGTTGTGAGATTAAGCTGAGTCTGGCCCCATGCTCAGTGGGAGTCTACTTGAGATTCTCTCTCTCCTTCTGCCCCTCCACCCCTGTTCTTCCTCTTTCTCAAATCAATAAATACATCTAAAAAAATAAAAAAGATTTTGGGGGCATCTGGGTGGCTCAGTCTGTTAAGCATCTGGCATCTGCCTTTGGCTCAGGACATGATCCTGGGATCCTGGGAGGGAGCCCTGCATTGGGCTGGGCTCCCTGCTCAGCGGGGAGTCTGCTTCTCCCTCTCCTTCTGCTCCTCCCCACTTGTGCTTGCTCCCTTGCTCACATGCTCTCTTTTTCTTAATAAAATCTTTTTTTAAAAAAGATAGATTTTACTTTTCTTTGAGTCATCTCTATGCCCAGTGTGGGGCCGGATCTCACAACCCTGAGATTGAGTCACATGCTCCACTGACTGAGCCGGCCAGGTGCCCCTTAATGGTGAATTCATTGTTATTTGAAATGTCATGTGAATTTTGTCTCAATTTAAAACAAGAAGTACAGTTGAAGTTCTTAGAAGGCTACCAAGGCCACGGTGGGCCCTCAGGGAGGTTAGTTGCCATTTAGCTTAAACTCTGTGGGATTTGTAGAGCAGTCCAGATTGAGCTGATAGAAAAAAAATTCCTAAAAGGCATGTGACCTTTAAGGATTTTTTTTTAAAAGATTTTATTTATTTATTTGACAGAGAGAGATTACAAGTAGGCAGAGAGGCAGGCAGAGAGAGAGAGAGGAGGAAGCAGGCTCCCTGCTGAGCAGAGAGCCCGATCCCAGGACCCTGAGATCATGACCTGAGCCAAAGGCAGAGGCTTAACCCACTGAGCCACCCAGGCGCCCGGCATGTGACCTTTAGAGATTGAATTCACATACTTAATATATGTTAAATCATTTCTTGGGGTGTCTGGGTGGCTCAGTCAGTTAAGCATCTGACTCTTGATTTTGGCTCAAGTCTTCATCTCAGGGTCCTGGGATTGAGCCTGGTGTCAGGTGCCCCACTCAGCAGGAAGTCTGCTCAGCACCCCCTCCCCATCCCCCCTGCTTTGCCCTTCCCCCTGCTCATGGGCTCTCGCTCTCTCTCTTAAATGAATAAATAAATCTTTAAAAAAAATATTTATTTGATAGAGATCACAAGTAGGCAGAGAGACAGGCGGGAGGGGGGGGGGAAGCAGGCTCCCTGACAAGCAGAGAGCCCAATGCGGGGCTCAATCCCGGGACCTTGAGATCAGGACCTGAGCTGAAGGCAGAGGCTTAACCCATTGAGCCACCTAGGCACCCCCTCATCTACTTTCTATCTCTATGGATGTAACTATTCTGGACATTTTATATATATGAAGTCATATAGTATGTGGCCTTGTGTGTCTGGTTTCCTTCACTTAGCGTTTTATCCAGGTACATCCATGTACATCCAGGTACCTCCAAGCTGGGGTGTGTGTGAGTAGGATTGTTGAATTGTCCCCGGAACCTGCAGACCTTGTTCAAGATTAGGGTTGCCTGCTGGACAGTTTGCCTCACTCATTTGTATTGTTCATGAATTGCTGGTGGTGGGGGACCCAGAGGAGGGGTATTTGCCTCTTCAGTGATCTAAAGCAACCTCCAGGAGCCCAGACCTTGCTTGTCCCCCACTGGTCCTCAGAAAGGCATTTGGCCTCTCCCTGGGGGCTTGATCACAATAAGAAAGGTCACCAAAGAAAGGAAGGCCTGTGTAAGTTGGTCAGGTTCAAGGGCAGACCTCTTGGACGTGGAAGAAAACGAAACATTATTCATTTGCTTTAGCTTATGTTACTTTGGTTCTCTGTCACATACACTTGAACCTAAACTTCATGGACACATGTGCTGAAACTCTGTGGAGTATAGAGGAGGACCTGCACATGTTACTTTCTATGCTCTGGGAATGCTTGTACGGTTAGTGCTTTTTACAATAAGAATGTATTCGTGTGTTATTTGTATACACATGGGTTTTGGAGCCCTGGAGAATGCAAACTCAGTGCCAGTCCCGCCACTTCCCACCTAGGGGACCTGGGGTAGTCGGTTACCTCTCCGAGCCTGTTCTCACATCTATAAAATGGGCACGATAATAATAGAACTTATCTCACTGGGTTGGTGTGGGGCTTAAATGAGCTAATGCAGATAGAATTCTTGGCATGGCTCTTGGCTCACAGCTATGACTACACTACATAACGCCACCACATAGGCCCTGTTGGTGGCAGAACCAATGAGAAAAACCCAGGACATGCTGTTGAGTAAAAAAAACAGCTTGCAAAATTGGCACATGAATATGGTCCCTTTGGTGAGAAACTATTTTTATTTCTGCATCTCTATGTATACGAATGCATCGAGAGACGCCTGGAGGGATGGTTGTCCAAATGTTAGTAGTGGGAACTTCTGGGGAGTAGAATTTTTGCTTTCTTCTCCATGGTTGAAAAAGAGCATTATGATTTTTGGAGCTGGAAAATAGAAAAAGAAACATCTTCTGGAAAACTCTAACAGTTCACACCAAGAATCATTTGTGCCTTCCTGCACTTTGACCCAAACTCTCTCCTTCTTGGGAACTGACCGGAGGAAAGAACTGAAATGAAGAAAGAAGCTAAATCCATAAAAGCACGTTGCCAGAGCATGATTTATAATGGAGGAAAACGGATAACCGCTTAAGTGACTTCCACCCAGGGTAATAATTATGAAATGATTCAACCACTGGAACATCGCGCAACAGTTAAAATGAGACAGGACAGCCATGTAACAACAAAGAATGGAGCTTCTGACCCAGGGAGAGGCCAAAGGGGCAGATGCAAAATGAAATCTGTGCTGGAGCCCAACTGGGTAAAAAGCTTGCATTCATTTGCCTTGTAAGGGAACACAGGCCAGTAAAAACCACTGAATGTGTTAGGGCCACTGATGGGTGGGGATTTTTTATTCTCTCTTTTTCATTTAGAATTCTAATGTTTCCATAATGTTGTTTGTGTAATAATTTTTTTTTTAAGTGGCTTTAAAAATCCCCTTAGAGAAAAGAAGGGGAAGCAGGGAGAGGAAGATGGGAAGGAGGGGCTCTGCATAAGAGAAACCGGATGCAATCTAGAATACAGGGCAACAGTTCCTGCTCAGCCTTTCGCCTGGGTGGTCCCAGAGGTTGTGCCCACTTGGATCCCTGACTTGAGAGGGATCAGATGGACGGAAGAGTTGCAGAAGTTAGGAAGGCAGGCCATTAGCTGACTGGGTTGAGGGCTCTCTGGCTTGGGATCATCTGGAAAAGTCAATCATGCTTGCTACTGACAAAATTACAGAGAAATGAGCACTAGTGAGCCAGCCAGAGGGGAAATCCAGGCAAACTTCCTGGTGGGTGTTTTGGCACTGTGGAGCTCAAGAATGTGTATATCCTCAGAGTCAGTAATCCCACTTCTTAGGACTCATCCTAAACCTAAGGAAATGGTCAAGCCAGCGCGTACAAATATTTACCTAAGACGTCCATCACCGAGCTTACAAAAATAACACTTAAATGCTCAGTTCCACCAAAAAGGAACTGGAAAACCAAATTTTGGCATGCCCACACAGTGGTATGCTATGGACACAGATCTGATGCGAAGAGATGCTCACCACATATTAGGTATGAGAAGGCTCCATGGCAAGACTGAGATGCTCCCATTTTTGGAAGACTGTGTGTGTAAACATGCTCATTTGCATGTAAGAATTCCTACAGACACCCACTGGAATCCTGATGGTCATCCATCTTTCAATGGTGGGATTACAGATTGTATCAGCCGGGGTGGTCTCAATTACATTGCAGTGCAGGGACACCCTGAAAACCTACCGGTTTCCAACAACAAAATGGTGATTCCTCACCCCTGCTTCTATCTGTTGTGATCGGCATCTATATTCACTCCGGGACCCAGATTGACAGTCTCTACCCAAATATGGCAGGCCTCTGTGGCAGAGGGGGGAGACAGCGCCACCCACACCCCAACCCCTCCCCGGGCTCCTACAGCAGTTCAAGGCCACTGTCATGGTCCCCCTAACCGGGTCCAACAGGGCAGGCGGATCCTCTCCTGTGGGTCCTCAGAGAGCAGCACTCAAGGAGGGCTAGTAGACATTTTGAACAATGAACGCAATCTACCACCCAAGTTATTCCCCACCTTGTCTTAGCACCTTTGGGCTGCTGTAACAAAAGTAACACAACCTGGGTGTGTTCAAGAATAACTATTTACTTCTCAGTTCAGGAGGCGGGGGAAGTCCAAGATCAAGGTGCAGGCAGATTCCGGGTCTGTGGAGGGTCCACGTCCTGATTTGCAGACGTCCGCATCTTCTCAGATGGTGGAGCGAGCCGAGGGGGGTCCTCTGGGGCCTCTTTTAGAAAAACTAAGGTTCCACCCTCATGACCTAGTCACCGCCCAAAGGCCCCACCTCCTAATACTGTCCCCTTGGGGACTCTGTTTCCAGATATGAATTCCTGGGGGCCAGGAGCCAAAAACACAGACTTTACAGCAATCCTACTATTTCAAGTCCTCTTCTTTGCAGCATGTAGTCCTGTCCCAGGAAGGGGACAGCCTCGCTGTTGGTGCCTCTTCGGGAGGGAAAACAGACACCTCAAGTCCAGCTACCTGGTGCCGGGCAGACACAGCAGCTTCAAGCCTGAGGGACAGAGGCCAGAAAGCGGTCAGAAATCTGCCTAATTTGGGACGCCTGGGTGGCTCAGTTGGTTGGACAACTGCCTTCGGCTCAGGTCATGATCCCAGAGTCCTGGGATCGAGTCCCACATCGGGCTCCCAGCTCCATGGGGAGTCTGCTTCTTCCTCTGACCTTCTCCTCGCTCATGCTCTCTCTCTCACTGTCTCTCTCTCAAATGAATAAATAAAATCTTTAAAAAAAAAAAAAAAAGAAATCTGCCTAATTTAAGAGATAGGTTAACTGACCTGTTATGAAACGATGATGTGGCAGAAAGTTCTGGATGTCCAGAAGCATTACACCAGGTGTGCTACTTTCTCCTCATAGGACTTGAGTCAAGAATCTCTCTGAATGGCCCCATGTGTAAAATGAAAATTAAAATAGCTGCCCCACGGGGGTGCCCGGGTGGCTCAGTTAGTTAAGCAACCGTCTTCGGCTCAGGTCATGGTTCCAGGGTCCTGGGTTCAAGCCCCGCATCCAGCCCCACATCGTGCTCCCAGCTCAGCGGGGAGCCTGCTTCTCCCTCTGCCTCTGCCTGCTGCTCCCCGTTTCTGCTTGCTTTCTCCTTCTCTTTTTCTCTCTGGGTCAAATACATTAAAAAAAAAAAAAAACCAAAAACCCTTAAGTAAATAAATAAATAATAAAGTAAAATAGCTGTTCTGGGGCGCCTGGCTGATTCAGTTAGTAGAACATGTGGCTCTCGATCTTGTGGTCTCGAGGTCAAGCCCCATGTTGGGTGTAGAGCCTACTTAAAAAAAAATAACTAAAATAGAATAAAATACCATAAAATAAAATCGCTGTCCTGCCCACTGCGCACTGCCCGGTCGGGGATGGGGACAACTCAGTTTAAGGCTTAAACTGGTAACACGCTCTTAGAGCCCGTGGAAGGTTTGGTCCCTCGGTGTGTAACCACACGCTCAGACATACTCCACTTCCCCAACTCCTCTCATTGCTTCGTCCCCAAAGTGGCTTCTTGTCCCCTTTCATTTGTTCCTGTGCTCTCAGCCTGTCGGGTGGGAAGATGACAACCAGAGCCTCCCTAGGGCGGAGGAGAACCCCCTGATGAATGAACCCTGGACGGCCCAAGACAAAGACGGGGGAACCCCACTCCACTGCATCATGTCAGAAAGGAGCCATGTTTCCCTGGAATCTCCTAACCTCATCTCCTCAGGATGGAAGGGGGAAATGTCAGCGCTTCCCAAACTGGCCCACATGTAAACGCTAGCGGCCGGGTACCTGGGGGGCTCACTGGGTTAAGCCTCTGCCTTCCGCTCAGGTCATGATCCAAGGGGTCCTCAGATCCAGCCTCGCACACCTGGCTCTCTCTGCTCAGCAGGGAGCCTCCTTCCACCCCCATCCCCCACCTTCCTGCCTCTCTGCTTACTTGCAATCTCTCTCTCTTAAAAAATAAACAAACAAAAATAATAATAAAAGCTAGCAGCCTTGGGCTCCACTTGCCAGGGATTCTGATCAGGGTGCTGCGGGTGGGAGGAGGCCCAGTCACAGAAGGTGATCCATGCCGCCCCCTCTGGGCTCTGGCTCCTGTCTAAGCCCTCTGCGCCTGCCTCGAGAGGTGCCCCAGCAGGGAGGGCCCAGACATCTCGGGTAGCACGAGTCCTGGCAGCTGGGAGAAACCCGAGTGTGCTAGGTTATCTGATGGGGCTGGTGCCCCAGCCCGTGCTCACTTCTTGGGTATCAAGCGCAGGCGCAGGCGAAGGCTTGGGAAGAAAGGTGTCCGTCCCACCCTCCCTCCCAGGAGCACAGCTCACCCTTCCAGCTGCCCCAGGGCCAGAGGGGGAGGTAAACACACACACACACACACACACACACACACACACACACACACACACAGAGGCACCCTTTCTAGCTCCCGGCCCTTCAAAACCAAACTCCCAGCAGGCTTAGCTTGCCCCCCTGTCTTTACTGATAACCTTGGGCTTTATCTCTCGACCCATCTATCAACACCAGCAGTGAGTTCCTCGAGGGCTGGGTGGGTCTTATTCCTCTCTCTGCACGCCCCGCCCCTAGCCGAGCACACCATTAGTGCTTGCTGAATATTTCATGAACAAAGGAGAGCTAGTAACACTAACCACCTTACTGCAGGGTCAGAGAAGGACTGATACTCACACCCGCTAGGTGCCCAGGAAATGCACGTGCTCCCACATCGGAGGGGATGCAGGGAACCCCATCCTTAGTCACCCAGCCAGAGGCTGAGCTGAACATGCTTCGATGAGCACCCGTACTAAATTATGTTTGACATCACAGAACCCTTTGATATGCTAAGGTAGGAAAGTTACAGAGCCTCTTCACGGGGGGGGGGGGGGGGGGGGGGGAATATGCCCCCTTCCTTTCTCTCTCTCTCTCTCTCTCCCCTTTACCCCTGCCGGTCTCTCTCACATACACAGACATCCTGCATACAATTTCTAGGTTAAGAGTTTCAGCTCTTTGGGCACCTGAGTGGCTCAGTGGGTTAAAGCCTCTGCTTTCACCTCAGGTCATGATCTCAGGGTCCTGGGATCGAGTCCCGTATAGGGAGGGAGCCCGCTTCCCCCTCCTTTTCGGGGTGCCTCACTGCCTACTTGTGATCTCTCTCTCTGTCAAATAAATAAATCTTTAAAAAAAGAAAAAAAAAGTTTCAGCCCTTAAAAAAAAAAAAAAAAGAAAGGGGGAAAGCTCTTTTTTTACAGATGAACGGCAGTTACAAATGTGGACAGGTATTAGAGTCAGGAACGCATGTTCTGCACCTCCCAGCATAGTCACTGATTTCAGCAAGGATCAGTAGGGAATGCTGACACCGTTGCCGCAGTGACTGTTAGGGAACAGGGCGTTCATTGGGTCTCAAGGTATCACCCTACTGATAATCTATTCATTTCCCAAGAAAAATGTACTTGGATGACGGGCAGGGCAGGTTGGCCATCCACCCCCTTCGTCACATGATCAAAATCAGCATGATTGAGAGTGGGCTGACCTGCCGTATTACGTACCCTGAGCTACACAGTATCTGTGTGTACCTCCTGCCAGACTGTTTTACCTAAACCCAATCATTAGCAAACACATAACACCCAGAATGTGGGACATTCTGTAAGACAGGTGGCCTCGACTCGGAAAAATCTACTGTCATAAAAATAAACAAAAAGGAAGGAGGTTTTTTCAAAAGAAACCAAACATACCGGATGGCCATAAGTAAAGCATAAAATGTCCCTGGAGCCTGTGTGGCCTTACCCCCCACCCTCCACCCCTCCCCCCACCCTCTGCCCTGGCCAAGGAACTTGATGGTGTTTTGGAGACATTTGGGGAAAATAAAAAGGACCACACGTCACTGCATGAATGGACACTTTCTCTGGTTGACAGCAGGGCTGTGGTCATGCAGGAGAATGTTCTTTTTCTTAAGAGATACAAGCTGGAATGTTTGATGTCTACACCTTTCTTTCAAAGGGTGCAGCGAAGAAAAAGAGCGAGCGAGCGAGCTGGCTATTCAGAGGTAAAGTAAATGTGGCCAGAACTTAGCAGTCAGTAACTCTACAGGCTCAGCATAACGTCTGGAAACATGGCTCTTTTCTCTTTTTACAGGTCGGAGATGTCCTTGGTGACATTCCGAATGCTTGCTCTTTCCAGACTGTACAGACACCCCGCAGAGAAGGCTATGCGCTTTACATTGAACTGTGCTTTTAACTTTTCTGTAGCCTTGGAATCTTTCAAAATGGAATGTACAGTGGGGGAAGGAATCTCAGCCCTGGACCAAGGCTCGGCCCCCCCAAAGCAGGATTCTACCCTCCAGGGAAGAAGGCTGGACAAAGAAGACCAAGGTCAAGGCGGGCTCACTGAGTTTGTTAGGCTGTTTAAATAAAACCAGGCAAATGTTTCTGTAGGTAAAAGGCCAGGGGAAAATTACCAGGCTCTGGGTGTTCCTGGATTCTTTCTTCTCTCCTCCCCTTTCCCTGCTTAGATCTCTCCTACCTTCACTCTCTGGAGGGAAGGGGTGTAGAGGGGAGGGAAGTGGGGGTTCGCAGGAGGGTCCTGAGGCTCTGGCACCCCACACATAACATGGTTGCCCAAAGAGAAAGGGTAAGGCCTGCTCTGATCTTTCCTACTGTTTTCAGAGTCTGGCAGGCCACTGTCCTGGATGTAGGCATGGGCCCCCAGCACACGCCAGGGGGACCTCTATGCCCTGCCCTATGTTGTAGGGATGAGAAGCCTGAGAGCTCGAGTTCTCAGAATCTCTTGCCAGCCAGGATTTGCTTTAGAGCCCACTAGCAAGAGGCACTTGCAGAATCCATTACTCCTTCTATGGTGGTGATGGGTGGACCTGATACCAGTTCCCAAACCAGAAATGTCCTCCCATGCACCTTGCTGTAGCCATGCCCCTGGGGCTGCCAAGTCTGGGCGCTGAGACGGCACCTGCCAGTGAAGAGTGTCAGTCCTGCCCCCAAAGCCCACCTGGCGTGATCCTGTGACACAGGAATGTCTGGTCATCCTCCTTGCACAGGGGAGGGAGTCCTCTGCGCCCAGGCTTCTTGGAGTCGAGGCAGGAGGGTCAGCAGCAGACAGTCTAGCACAGCCAGACCCTCCCAGGAACACCGAAGACCCCTGGAAAACCAAGAGGCCTGGGTGTGACCGCTTTGTCTTACCAATTTCAATCCTCGCCCTTCTGCAGTATGAAGCCCCCAGCCACTGCTCCCCCATCAGTCCTTTTCTCTCTGGGCCCGTGGATCTGTATAGTCAGGGCTCCCTGGCCCTCCTGGTTCCTGCCCCCACCACGACACACCTGTGATCCAGCAGCAACAGGCCCTGCACCAGCAGCACCTTCACCTCCTGGCTTGCTCCAAACACGTCCCAGAGGCTCAGCTCAGGTTCAAACTGCTGCCAGTGCTGGGAAACCAGAAGGGGGAGGGGTGCAGAGACCATGCGGATAGCTGGCCAGGCTACTCTGCACAGGGATTTCTGCAATGACTCATGCCATCCAGAGTGGGGGGGAGGGGCTGCAGCCTTAGTCCAGGGTCCTCACCATGGCCCCACCCTGCCCAGGGTTTCTGCCCATTAGGTCCTGGCTGGGCCAAGGCCAACCTCCAGCTGCCCGGCCCAGAGAACTAGGTTTGCATCTGCGGTGCCTGTGGGGCGTGCACAGAAGGGAGAGGGATTCTGCAAGACCTAGGAGAAGGAAGTGGTGTGCCACAGCCCCCCACCACCGCCTTACCTGGTGAGTGATCCCCACGTCCGTACGTAGCCCCATGGCCAAAACTTCCTCTAGCCTGGGAGAACAACCATCAGCGTGTCTTGCAGAGGAGACATTAGCCTCCCCCATACTTAAACACACATATAAGGACATGCGGGATGGGAAGGAAGGGGGGAAGGGCAAAGCAGGACGGCTCTGGGGGTGCAGGCCCCCTCAGATGCTCACAGTTCCAGCCGGCCCAGGGGGACGCGCCTTCGGGTGCCATGTCCAAACCGCATCACCTCTTTCATCCAGTTGTCTGGCTCCAGGGTCTGGATCCGAGCCTCCCGGGTGTGGCTCCCGGCCCCCTGGGGCGCAAATCGCCCATGGGCCCCTGGCAACATCAAGCAACTCCATTTCAGTAGCCACAAAATGCTGGGTGCTTGCCACAAAATGCTGGGTGCTTGCCAGCCCAGAGCTGAATCAGTGGTTCTCAAGATGTGGTCCCTGGACAGGTATCATTTAATATGCTAGACATGTAGATTACTCCAACCAAGCCCGTCCAATCAGAAACTCTGGCCGTGGTGCCCAATGATCCGCGTTTTAACAGGCCCTCCTGGTAATTCTGATAAATGTGCTAAAAACTGAGAACCACAGTGCCAGGCGCTACGTCCAGCATCTCAAAATATGTATTCACTGGCTCTACAAAATTTGTGTTATTTGTTGCTGCACTTTATGCAGAACGAAAGAGAGGCTCGGAGAGGTTAATAAGTGGCCCAAGACCACAGAGCCCTGACGTTCTGCTCCTGAGTCATCCCTTCTCCGGTTCACGGTTCAGGTTCACGGGGGACTCACCCGGCCCAACGCCAAGGTACTGACCACACTGCCAGTAAGTCCAATTGTGAGTACTGAGCGCCCCCTGTGGGGAGGGAGGGAATAGTCTGTTCAGAGTGAAGAAGGTGGGCCCCTTTCTGCTAAGGTAAGGGCCAAAAGGATAGAAGGTCCTATCTCAGGCCTGGAGAGCAGCCAGCAGAAACTACCCTCCCCAGAGGGCTACAGTTCTCCAGCTTAGCCTGCCTGTTCCCCAGCACTTACATTCCGGGCGAAGTTGGAGACCTCATACTGGCGGAAGCCGGCCTCCCGGAGCATGGCCCGTCCCTCCTGGTACATTGCAGCAGCGAGCTCAGGGTCAGGGGCAGGAAGGGTGCCCCGCTGCACGTGGGTGAAGAGTGCGGTGCCCCGCTCCAGGCTCAGCTGGTAGAGGGAGATGTGGTCGTCACAGCAGCCCAGCAGCGTCCGCAGCTGCCCAAGCCACGGCCCCACCTGCTGGGCGGGCAACCCCAGCATCAGGTCCACAGACACGCGGCCGGGGAAGAGGCGCCGCGCCTCTGCCAGTGTCTGCAGAGCATCGCGGGCCGAGTGCGTCCGCCCCAGCAGCTGGAGCTCGGTGTCATCCAGGGACTGAGGAAAGAGGGTCAGGTATAAGCACAGAGGCCAGCTCAGAGACAGACAGGAACATGTGACAGACCTTACTGAGGACAGATACACAGGACGCAGCCGGAAGGCCATGGTCAAGCCATGACCAAGGGTTACAGTTCACTGTGCGCAAAGCGTTTTTTTTTTTTTAAAGATTTTATTTATTTAATTGACAGAGATCACATAGTAGGCAGAGAGGCAGGCAGAGAGAGGGGGGAAGCAGGCTCCCTGCTGAGCAGAGAGCCCGATGTAGGGCTCGATCCCAGGACCCTGAGATCATGACCTGAGCCGAAGGCAGAGGCTTAACCCACTGAGCCACCCAGGTGCCCCCGCAAAGCATTTTTAAACAACATGTAATGTATCCTGATAATCCTCCAACATTAGCTCTACTTTATAGATTAAAAAAAAAAAAGCTTTAGACGTGTTAGGGGCGCTTGGGTGGCTCAGTCAGTTAAGCGTCTGCCTTGGGCTCAGGTCCTGATCCCAAGGTCCTGGGATCCACCCCCTCCTCCACTCATGCTCTCCTGTGCGCTCGCTCTCTCCTTCTCTCTCAAATAAATAAATAAAGTCTTAAAAAAAATAAAAGAAATGCCAAGTAACTTGTCCAAGGTCACACAAAGACCTCGAATTTAGGACTGTCTGACTCCAAAGCCAAGAGTGTTTTTAAGTTTTTCCTTTTTGAAAAATACTTTAAACCTCCAGAAAAACTGAAAGACCAGTACCATAAACACCTTCATTTAGATTCACGAGTAACATTTCACCACATTGCTTTGTCTCTAAATATACACGGATGTGATTACAATGTTGAATCATTTGGCAGTAAGTGATCGGCTAGCACTGACCAAAGAATTTTCCAGGATGACAGAGATGTCCTCTGTCTGCACTATACAATACAGCAGACACTAACCACATGTGGCTATTTAATTTTAAGTTAGCTAAATTTTAATAACCATATTCCAAGTGCTTGCTGACATATGGTCAGTGGCTACTGTACAGGTCACTGCAGATATAGAACATTGTAGTAGAATATGCGAGCCACTGACCACATGCTAGTGAGCACTTGCAATGTGGCGGCTTTCATGTAATTAACTTAAACACCGTACCCCTGTACCCCTAAATACTCAAGTGCGCATTTCCTAAGAACAAGGACACTCTCTTACATAACCACAGTCCGATTATAGAGTTCAGGAAACGTAACACTGACACGACACCATTATCTAATACAGAGTCATATTCAAAGCTGTCCCAATAATGCCCACTGTAGTAACTTCCCTTTGCCACCTGAATCCAGGATCCAACTGGGTCACACACTGCAGTTAGCTCTCATTGTTCCTTTTATCTCTTTGCGTCTGGATACTCACCCTTTGTCTTTCATGACATGACATTTTTGAAGAACACAGGCCAGTTTTTAAAACGTCTCTTAGTAAGTTCTAGAGACTTACTGTACAACGCTGTGCTTAAAGTTATTAATACCATACAGTACACCAAAAAAATTGTTTAGAGGGTAGATTGATCTCAAGTTATCTGTTCTTACCACAAAAAAAGTCTTTTTAAGAAAAAAGTTTATTTACTTAAGTAATCTCTACTGTGGGGCCTGAACTCACGACCCTGAGACCAAGAGTCACATACTCCACTGACTGAGCCAGTAAGATGCTCCCAAAAAAGTTTTTTCATTTAGATTTCCCTGATGGTTCCCCACAATTAGATTTAAGAAAAGCATGTGGGGACCAGAATAGCTTAGAAATGATGTGTCCTTTTCAGCATATCCCATCAGGACAAAGCCCTGACCCCAAACTCTATAATAAGTGGTAGATATATCAGAAGAGTAGACAGTACTGGATATGGAAATACCAGGAGTCAACCTGAAAAGAATGTTTCTCCCCTACTTAAAAACCTTCAACAAGTCCCTTATCATCAGTAGGCCAAAACCCCAAATTCCCTAATATGATCCTCAAGGCTTTTGGGCCCTACCCTGCTGCCTTGCCTCCAGCCTCTCCAGTTACAGAATGACTCCTAGCTCCCCAGAACATGCAAGACTCTTCCATATCCTGTGTCTTTTCCTCCCACACCCTCTCATGGAAGTCCTCCTCCTCATTCAAAGATCACCTCCTCTAGGACGGTGTCCAGGATTTCACCAGACTGAGAAGCCCTTCAGGGATGTACTCTGAAAGTCTTTTGTCCAGACTCCCTTTATTGGCAGCCGTTTCCATGCTGCAATGATCTGATGACCAGCCTGTCTTCTCCTATGTCTCCAATCATGCAACAAAAAATTTTGAGTGTCTGCTATGTGCCAGGCACTATGGTGGGTACTTGGAATACTGTGATTTAAAAAAAAAAAAAAAAAAAAAATGCATGCATGATCCCAGCCTCATAGAGCCTGTGGTCTAGCACAGCAGCAATTAAGCAGTGGTAAGTGTCACCATACACTTTCCCGTGCCTCCTGGGCCCTAGCACCTAGAGGAGCTCAATTAATGTTTGCCCAGTTAATGAATGTGACCAGAGGAGAGACAGCACTGCAGGTGTGGGTGTCCTGGGATTCACTGGGTTGAGATGGATTACCTGAAGCCCGATGGACAACCTGTTGACCCCTGCTGCCCCAAAAGCAGCCAGCCTGGAGCCTGGGGCGGAAGTGGGGTTGGCCTCCAGTGTGACTTCGGAGTCTGCAGGCAGGTGAGCTGCCTGGTCCACCGCCTCCAGGACAGCGGCCACGGTGCTGGGACTGGCCAGACTGGGGGTTCCCCCACCAAAGAACACAGATTCCACCCTGGGGAAAGAGGAGGGAGAAGATGAGACCTGGGGGAGTCCTCCGGGACGCCAGCACCGGTCCTAGCTACTCCCTTCAAACAACTTTCAAGACCCTGCCTACAACCCCAGTACCGACCTCCGCACCCCGCTGAGTCGCAGCAGCGTCCGAGCCTCGGTCACCATACAGCTCCGCATGGCTGCCTCCTCCACGCCGCGGGGGATGTATTTGTTGAAATTGCAGTAACTGCAGCGCTTCTCACAGTACGGCCACTGGGGGGCAGGAGTGGATGAGCGGGGCGAGGGGTGACCCCAGGGGCCCTGGCTCCTTGTAGGGTTCCGTCGCACACATCCCCATCCCAAAGTTATCAACAGCGGCTGCACCATCTAAGCCACCTAACTCCCCAAGGCAGGTGGGACAGGGAATATTATGCCCACTTCATTAGGAGAAAACTGAGGCTCAGAGGGGAAATCACTTGGTCAAGGTCACGGAACTGGTGAGCACCAAAGGCTTCAGGTCTCTGATCCAGGGCATTTTCTTGCCAGGGCACCACGTCCTGTCCCAGACCTCGTCTGGAGGCCGGGACAGAAGGAGGTGGCTTCCCTGCACCGCCAGCCGCCACGTGGGCTCTGGCCCGCCGCCCCCGCCCCACTCACATGCACGTAAAGCGCAGCGCGCGAGACCGGGGGCCCACGACTCGGGGATCCTCTCGCGTACTCCGCGAAGCGGCGCCTCTGGGCCATTTTGGCCGCGGCTGTGCAGCCGCGGGCCCCGGCCCCGGGGAGCGCCATGGAGCCCATTGTGGCCGGGAGAGGCCGGTGCGCCGGGACGTCCGGCCGACACGCGCCCGGGGCGCACGGGAGTGCGCCGAGCCGGGCCCGCCGGGCCGCCCCGGCGGAAGGAAGAGCGGCTGGGTGACCGCGGGCCTCGCGTCCCGAGACGTCCCGGTAGGGCCCGGGGCCTCGCTGCTGCGGCGCCACCTGCCGGTCATGGACACGCTCTCCGCAGCCGCGTGTTAGTCTTTTTCCAGGGCGGGGACGGGGCTCAGCCACGGTCCTTTTTTCACCCTGTCCGAGTGATGAAG
Organism: Mustela lutreola; assembly: GCF_030435805.1. Classification (NCBI taxonomy): domain Eukaryota; kingdom Metazoa; phylum Chordata; class Mammalia; order Carnivora; family Mustelidae; genus Mustela; species Mustela lutreola. The sequence continues at coordinate 25,662,099 of NC_081304.1, read as the reverse complement.
TCCCAGAACCTAAGTCAGGTTCGGTGGGGTGAGGAGGTTCGGAGCCCACGACTAAAGAAAGAATTCTTGGGGCGCCTGGGTGGCTCAGTGGGTTAAGCCGCTGCCTTCGGCTGGGGTCATGGTCTCAGGGTCCTGGGATCGAGTCCCGCATCGGGCTCTCTGCTCAGCGGGGGGCCTGCTTCCTCCTCTCTCTCTGCCTGCCTCCCTGCCTACCTGTGATCTCTCTGTCAAATAAATAAATAAAATAAAATAAAAAAAAAAGAATTCTTAAGACGTCATTGGTGCAAAATGGTGGTTTATTGAATGCTACACCTATGGAGGGGAGCGGATGAAGGGGGGGGGGGGTGTCCTCAGCCAGCCTCCTGCTCCCTTATCACGAGGGCGAGTTCCTCAACCCACCCAGGAATTCTGAGTCCGTTCAATCAGTTCCTTCACATTTTATGTGCCTGGCTTAGGGCTGGGCACTGGGAACATCCAGATGCACAAAACCGGGTCACAGTACAGGTGCTTAAGATAGGAGGGAGCCAAACCAGTAAGAGACAAAGGGCGACAGATCCTAATTCGGTATCTGCTGGATACCAGGGCAGTATGCTCTGTGTTCTGCTGCGGATCTGATGCGAGGGCCGTGGAGTCAGTGGGGGAAGGAGAGGGGTTGGATGCTGAAGGTGCAGAAATTCCCAGGGGCGGCTGGCTTGGCCAGGAGAGTAAGCTTTTATCTCCTGGATCAGCCCAACCTGGGCACCGGCTGGGAGAGTAGAAGGTGGTGTATGTGGGAAAGAGGCGGTGCAGGTGAAAGGCTGCAGAAGCAAGCACCTGAAGAAATTTGATAAAGTGGAAAGATCATGGGTTCTAATTCCAGCTGTGCAGCCTTGGGTAAGAATCTGAACCTCTCTGGAGTTTCTAGTTTCACTATTTGTGATATGGGGCTAGTGCCTACTTGGTAGGGTTGTTGGGAAAATTTCAAGAGAAGATGCATATGAAAACACCTAGCACAGTGCCAGGCACTGGGAGGATCCTGAACTTCCACTGATTTTCTGAAAAGTAAATAGGAGGGGTGCCTGGGTGGTTCAGTCATTAAGCGCCTGCCTTCAGCTCAGGTCATGATCCCTGGATCCAGTCCTGCATCTGGCTCCCTATCCAGTGGGAAGCCTGCTTCTTCCTCTCCCACTCCCCCTGCTTGTGTTCCCTCCTTTGCTCTTGTCAAATAAATAAATAAAATCTTTAAAAAAAAAAAAAAGTAAAGAGAAGGCTGCTGCTGGAGGGGGCAGACACACTGGGAGGTGAGTACAGAAAGCAGCAGGAAAGTTGTGGCCTCTGTGAGCTGGAAACCGATCCTCTTTTAGGAACCCAGCTGTTTTGTTTCTTGGGTCAAGCTCCCTCCAGGCTCACCTATTTAAAAAAGATGGGTTGTTTTGGGGGTTGTTTTTGAGTAGGGGAATAACAGGATGTGGGATGATAACTAAGGGTTATGGAGTTTCTTTTTAAGGTGATGAAGATGTTTAAAGTGGGCTTTAATGTAACATTGTGTGTCAACTGTACTTCAGTGAAAAACAATTGATTTAGGGGATGATTCCACATATCTATGAATACACTAAAAACTTACATTGAGTAAGATACTTCAAATGAGTGAATCATATAGTATATGCAATATTATCTTAATAAAGCATTTATTGGGGCACCTGGGTGGCTCAGTGGGTTAAAGCCTCTACCTTCAGCTAGGGTCATGATCCCAGGGTCCTGGGATGGAGCCCCGCATCGCATTGGGCTCTCTGCTCAGTGGGGGGCCTGCTTCCCCCCCCCCGCCTGCCTCTCTGTTACTTGTGATCTCTGCCAAATAAATAAATAAAATGTTTTTTAAAAAGAAAAAAAAATAAAGCATTTATTATTTTTTTAAGATTTTATTTTTTTATTTGAAAGAGAGGGAGTGAGAGAGAGAGAGCGAGCGCACAAGTTGAGCGAACCAGAGAAGCAGACTCGCCGCTGAGCAGGAAGCCCAACACGGGACTCGATCCCAGAACCCCAGATCATGACCTAAGCCAAAGGCAGATGCTTAACTGACTAAGCCACCCAGGCACCCCAGCTTTTATTGTTTTAAAAGGAATACTTCTGGCTGGACCAATTGGACAATGTGAAAAATAATGAGTATACCTTAAAAAAAAAAAAATCAGGTCGGTATCTCAAAGGGATCGAATGAGTATTAAATTAAGTCAATAATGCACGCCAGAGTACTTAGCACCATCCTGACAAGGAATGTGAGGTCTGAAAGTGCCTCCTCCCTTCTCCAGCCCATAGCAGCTGCCAAGACAGCACACCAGCAAGAGACCAACAACCAAAGAAAACACAGAAACTCTTTATGTCAAATCACAAAGACAGGCAGGAATGTGGGGGAAGGGCAGGGAGGGCCTGGGAGGACGCACCCCCCCACCCCAATCCCTTATTCACAGGTTTAGATGTTGTTCCATCTGCTCTCGAAGTTTGAATTTCTGGATCTAGAGGAAAAAGCACAGAGTGAGAGCCAGGCTGGGGCCTCCGCCAGCAACAGTGACCAGCTGGCTTGGATTGCCTGAGAATGAGGAGCTTTTAGGGTAAAGCCAGGAAAGTCTGGGACAAACAAGGGTGAGCTACTTGGTCACTCTACTGCCAACCTCTGGGCAGACTCTTTTGCCCACCGCTGAGGGAGGCATTGGTGGGACCATCTAGGCCTTCTGGGAACCTAGGACCCTAGGCCCCCCTGCCCCTCTCTGGTCCCTTTACATACCTTTCCTGAGACGGTGAGGGGGAAGTTTGTGACAAACACGACATAGCGGGGAATCTTGAAGTGGGAGATCTGCAGACCAGAGGGAGATAAAGCGTGAGGCTGGGTGAGGTCATGGGTTTAGGGAGATGGGGTGCAGGGGACGACTGGGACAGTGGGACCGAGGGCTGGCTGGCTGGCAGGGAGAGAGGGTTGAAGAACGAAGCAGCATCAGCTTGGGGCGGGTTGAGGCTCCCACCTTCCCTTTGCAGAAAGCCTTGATCTCCTCCTCTGTGGTCTTCTCCCCCTTCTTCAGGCGAATGCAGGCACAGATTTCCTCCCCCATCCGGTAGTCCTTCACTCCCACCACCTTTCCCCACCAGAGACAGAGATTAGAAATGGCCACGCCCATCCCTAGTTCCTGCCCCTGAGGGCTCACCTGGGCTCACCTGGGCTGGGTGTCTCACCTGTACTTCCTGCACCTGCGGGTGTGTGTGAAAGAAGTCCTCGAGCTCTGCGGGGTAGATGTTCTCACCGCCCCGGATGATCATATCCTTGGAGCGGCCCACGATCTTGCAGAAGCCCTGCTTGTCCATCACGGCGATGTCTCTGCGAGGAAGCCCAGGAATGGCCTCTCACCTCTGCTTCCTCCAACTGGGTTGCTTCCCTACTCGTCAAACATTTATTGAGCACCTACTGTGTATCTTGCACTGCTATAGAGTCTGGGGGATATAGCATGAACATGACATTCCGTATATATGCTTCTCATGGTGGGCTTTTTTTTTTTTTTTTAATCATTCGGGTCTCAGTTCAAACATGTCCACCTCACGGAGGCTTTCTCTGATCCCCCTCCCTGCCAGTATCAGAGAAGCGCCCATCTCCACCACTGCCGCTTTCTTTCCTCTGACCCTGTTTTACTGTCCTCGTGGTGTTTAGACATGTGGAGAGTAAGAGCAGACCCTCATCATCTTGCCTCCCCTTGGACGGCCAGCATCCTGAGCAGCGCTAGCCCTGGGAGGCGCATGAGAACTTGCTCCATGGACAGATCAGTGAGTCTTGGCTTAGATTTTGCGGACACGGTTCTGTTTTAGTTTCATGTTTCCAGCTCAGCCTCGGACTGCGTCCCCTCCCTGCCCACCCAGCCCCAGCCTCTCTGCAGTTCCAAGCTTCCTCCTCACCCTGTCCGGTACCACTTGTCCTGTCCGATTATCTCCTCGGTCTTCTGGGGCTCGCCCCAGTAGCCCAGCATGACGCAGTACCCTCGGATCCATAGCTCTCCGGGTGTGTTCAGCTCCACCAGCTTCCCCGTCTTCACGTTCACGATCTGGGCCTGGGACCGAGTAGCCTCAGGCTGGGGCCTCCTGCCGCTTCACCTTGGGGAGTGTGGGGAGCCCTCGGGACGGCTTTGCCTTTCCACCCCCCACCCCACCCCCCCGGATCTGCCCATCCCAATCCAGGGAAGGGAGACAAAGATGGGAGTGGATCCACCACCAGCCAGACACCTGGATAGGGCTGGAAGAAGGGCCCAGGCGAGGAGGTGCTGGGCAAGCAGAGGGGGCCTGTGGAGGGCCAGGTCAGCTGAAGAATTACAAACTGTGCAGAAGAGAAGGGAGTCTCCTCTTATTTCCCTTTAAGCAGCAAATAAAGAAGCCAAAGAGGTGGTGTGGCCGGGCCATGTGAACGGGAGGAGACAGAGAAGCAGAGTCTGAGAACCCTAGTAGAGAAAGGAGCCACAGCCAACGTGCAAGAAAAGCCTAGTCTGTGTGCCTCGGGGTCTGCATCTGAGAAATGGGGAGAACTCGGCCTGCCCCTGTCTGTCTTGCAGGTGGGCATCCCAGTGAGTGGCAGTGAGGCGGTCAGGCCCCTGGAAAGGGGCTCATGTCGCTGCGCACTCACTCCATGGAGCGGGCAGGAGAGGTCTGCACCAGGACGGTGGCGAGCCTCTGGAGAAGGGCTGTGTGGGCCGTGACCCCAGCGGGGCCAGGGGAAACCAGGCACAGGCTGGCCTCAAGCACCCACGTTGGGGCAGGCAAGGAGCCACGGCTTGGGCATTTCAGAGGGAGAGGTGCCTGATCCAGAGGTGCCTGGATCAGCCTTCAAGGTACAAGGGGCCCTCGGAGGGTCAGGCTGCTTGGGAATTGGAGTGTTTATGCCAAGCAAACAGAGGAGCTCTGCGGAAGGCGGGGCGGGGCGGGGGACGGGGAGGCATGTGGGAGAGAAAGAGCTGTGTAGGAAAAATCGCTGTGCTCTGGCTCCTCTTTGAGGCTGTCCTGGCGGCCCTGAGACAGACAGTGGGGCTTGGCAAAAACACACCTCAGACAGGAAGGGAGGCTGCGGAGTTCAGCCAATGCCCCAGCTCTTCCCTCTCAGGCCTCAGCCCACAGAAAGAACCCCAGGCCAGGCCCAAGGAGGACCCTGCAGCTGGGGGAGGGGGTGTCTCTAAGTAAAGGCAATAAACGTCCCCAGGGGATGCACCTGAGCTGAGGGATGGGCTGTGGGGTCTGAAGGGCTGGGTGTGGGGCTCACCTCTGTGTGAGGCATAACTCTGCCCACGCTTTCTGCCTTCTGCTCCACAGTGTCCTCGGGGAAGTTCAGGAAAGTCACAGGACTATTCTCCGTGGTTCCATAAGCCACCTACAGGATCGGAAAAGGGTGTTTGGAGGGAGCCCCGAGACTGCAGAGGGGAGGGCGAGCTACCCTAGGGGAACGGGAAGGAACCAGGGAGAAAGCAGAAGGCAGCCAAGTGGTGGGAAACAGGGCATCTGGGCAGAGGTCAGGGATCCAGAGACAGAAGTACAAGAGTGCTGAGCACATGAGCTCGATGAGCTGGGGCCCCAGGTCTGAATTAAAATAGAGAGCAGGGAAACCATTCTTTTCTAGCCAGCACTGTCTCTCCGCTTCCTGGAGCAGCCATGTGCCTGAGCCCATGGCTCCCTGGGTTACCGATGCCCCAGCCTTCTCTCCCTCAGGCCCAGGCTGTCTTCGCACCCCCTTCCTGATCGCACATCACAACATCCCCCACACCTGCCTTCCAAACTGAAGGTCTCATAAACTTGATGAGAAAGTCAGCCTGCCTGGGCCCAGCTGGGATCTGCGAAGATACAGCCCACCCCCCACCCGAAACTGGGGGACAATGCCTGGGCTTGGGTGGGTGATCCTCCAGCTTCGGAGAGTTTCCTGTAAGTTTACTTCCATCAAAATTAAAATGTAGCCAAATCGAGTGTTTAAAAGCCAGTGGCACCCTCCCCACCCAACACTTCTAGTGGTTGGAACGTCCTGATCAGCAGAAAACCAGAAGCCAGCCTTGGAGGAGCCTAAATACCACCAGAGAATGTTCTGAGCCAACTGTGACCCCCCCACCCCCCCACCCGGAAAGGCAATGGGTAAAAGGAGCTTGGGAGAGGAGCTAGCTATCCTGTATTCTAGGCTCCTGATCAGCAGAGACAACAGACCTTTGACCATCCTCCACCTCCCAGTCTCCCCCAGTTTCCTGTTTTACCTGGCACACTGTGGGGGAGGGAGGGTTGGGGTTTGGGGAGGAGGGCTGAACCTGCCCCTCCCCCCTCTCAAACACAGACAACAACCCCTACCCTGCAGCCCAGAGCTCAGACCCTGCCTGCCTCCCCTCCACTTTCCACAGGAATCCGGACACGGTGGCTGGCAAGTGGACACACAGAGACCTGGTCAGCCGGGGCAGGGCTGCCCAGAGCCATCCAGGGCTGGTCCCTGGTAGCCAGGATCTGACCCGCCCCCCCATAGTCCTGGGGCCACTGCCCAGGTGTGGCCTCTGCCAAGTACACCTTGGCGCCACTCTGGCCGCCACCCTGAGAGACCCCTCAGGGGCAGGTCCTGACCACTGGCGGTGGGGATGAGGCGAGGGAGGTATTTTAGGGAGACGAAGGGCGGGGAGACTGGTGGGGAGGGGGAGATGGTGCGACTGTACTCCTTCAGTTCTCCCCACTCGGTGCCTGCGGTCTTCAGATGTGTCTGCGAGTTCTGAGGGACGCTCCCCATTCTCCGCCCCTGTTTCCACATTTCGGGTTAGCCTTCAACCGCGGAAAACCGGGATAGAGTGCAGGGGACCGAAACTCAAGCCCTGTGCTGGGGGAGAGGGGCCAGAGAGCAGCCCCTGCGGCGGGGAAGGAGCCCCCATTTCCCTCGGGTTGGCCCGCTGTCCAGCCGGAAGGGGGAGCCCGCCGCCAGCGCGGCTCTCACGCTCGGCGGGCGCCGCACAAAAGTGCCATTAAAGCGCCGCCGGCCTGCCGACCGCGGCGAGATTCGCGTCCGGCTGTCCGGCCCCGCTTCCTCCCTCCCCGGGGCCAGGGCGCCGCGCCGAATGTGCATTGGGGGGGGGGGGGTGCCATGGGGGCGCGAACTGGAGCAAACAAGTCAGTTCGGGAATGCCTCCTCTCTCCAGTGTAAACTCGGGACTCTGGACGCACCCGCACCCTCAGTCCCCAAAGGATGGGGAAAGGAGGTGGGGGGGTTGGGAGGGAGGCAGGATCTGAGCGCAGGGAGAAAGGGTGCTGGGACTCGGGGACAAGGCTCGGGGGTCACGGACCGGGCCCCCCCACCCCCGCACGGTCGCCAGCTGGGGGCAGGGCCCCGCCCCTCCCCGTAGAGGGCGGGGGCGCATCTCCGGACCGGAGGGAGTTAAGCCCGGTGGCCTGGATGCTCCACGTAGGAGCTGGCTCTGGCTGCAGGCTGCGGTCAGGGCCACCATATAAAGAGGGCCGGAGCCCAGAGTGCCGAGGACTCGCCGCTGCCCGCGCCCCGCCGCCGCTGCCCCCCAGGCCCCGGCCCCAGGTGTCCCTGGCCATGGCCCGACCGATGCTCTTGCTCAGCCTCAGCCTCCTGGCCGGCCTGGTGCCGGCCCTGGCTGCCTGCCCCCAGAACTGCCACTGCCACAGCGACTTGCAGCACGTCATCTGCGACAAGGTGGGGCTGCAGAAGATCCCCAAGGTGTCGGAGAAGACCAAGCTGCTCAACCTGCAGCGCAACAACTTCCCGGTGCTGGCGGCCAACTCGTTCCGGGCCATGCCGAACCTCGTGTCGCTGCACCTGCAGCACTGCCAGATCCGCGAGGTGGCAGCCGGTGCCTTCCGGGGCCTCAAGCAGCTCATCTACCTGTACCTGTCCCACAACGACATCCGCGTGCTGCGTGCGGGCGCCTTCGACGACCTAACGGAGCTCACCTATCTCTACCTGGACCACAACAAGGTGACCGAGCTGCCCCGAGGGCTGCTCTCCCCGCTGGTCAACCTTTTCATCCTGCAGCTCAGTAACAACAAGATTCGGGAGCTGCGCGCCGGCGCCTTCCAGGGCGCCAAGGACCTGCGCTGGCTCTACCTGTCCGGAAACGCCCTCAGCTCGCTGCAGCCCAGTGCTCTGGACGATGTGGAGAACCTCGCCAAATTCCACCTGGACGGCAACCAGCTGTCCAGCTACCCCTCGGCGGCTCTCAGCAAGCTACGGGTAGTGGAGGAGCTGAAGCTGTCCCACAACCCCCTGAAAAGCATTCCTGACAGTGCCTTCCAGTCTTTCGGCAGGTACCTGGAGACCCTGTGGCTGGACGACACCAACCTGGAGAAGGTGAGCCGCTGGCCGCCGAGCTCCGTCCCCGCTCCTCTTCTGCCAAGGGGCCCCACGGATCTGGGGCCACGGCTGGGCACCATCCCTTCTTCCCTAACATTGCTTCTGTCTCTCTGGCTGTCTCTGAGGCGAACCGCTCAGCCGCCTCTGTGCCTCATCCCCACCCTAAATCCTGTCCAGCTTTCCCTGTCCCCAGTCTCAGCCCCTGCCTTCTGAGGGTTCCTACTTATGGATAGACCTGGCTCCAGCGGTGGCCCCCGGGAGGCATGTCCAGTGCTCCCGAACCCCCCTGCTGTGGGTAGGAGCCCCCTCTTCCTGTTGGGCCTTCCGTCCCTCCTCTGCTGTGTTTTTCTTGTCTCTAGTAATCCTACCGCCCCATAAAGGAAGGTTTGTTTATTGAGAAGCTTACCAGAAGAGCTGGGCAGATCAGGCCCACAAAGAGACCCTGTTCTTGGTTGGGGGTGGGGGGTGTCTGTGCGTGCTGAGGTGGGGCTGGGGGCCAGGGCGTGAGGGGAAAGCAAACAGCCCCAGGAAGAAGACCTCCTCCGTGTCCCCCAGAGGCTCTGGCGAATGTCCTCCCTCTCCTCCTGCTCACACACATCCACACCCCACTGCGTTCCCAGGTCCATTTCTACTGAGGGCGGCCCAGGAAACAGGGCTTCCCCAGGGTGCAGGAATGGCACTCAGGGGCTCTGTGAAGGGACAAAGGCGAGAGCTACAGAGCACTGTCAGCCTTTGGCCTAAGACTCCAGGTGTCTCCCTGTGGAGAGGACTGGTTGTGCCTCAGTGTCCCCCAGACCACTGACAACTCTTTGGCCACTCCGATCACCAGACCCATCTCCTGGCTACAGCCTTCTTCAGTCCTTTCTGCCGGTGATACCCAGGTGGGGCTGCCTGGGGTTGGGGCAGAATCCCTCCTCGGGGCTGGAAAATCACTCTGGTACAGGGGCTTCGGCCAGGAAGCTCGGGTGGGGACCAGGGTAAGGTTTGTAGAAGACCGTCACTGGAGCAGTCTTGTTCCAGGGAACTGCACACCCCTCCCTGAGCCACAGGCACAGGGACGAGGGTAGAACTATACCTGGATGGCTGCCAACCTTTGTCTGGGTGGATGGAGCCCACCCATCTTCAGCCCCGGCGCCTCCAGAGATAAAGTCAGGGTTCCCCGTGGCCCACCAGTGCCAGAGTGGGCTTTTAGTGGGGAGCAGAGCAGGACAGCAGGGACCGATCTGGGGCAGGGCAGGCCAGGCAGGACTGTGATGCCTGGGCCAAGATGTGGGCCCCAATAGAATGTTTCCTCTGGAGCCATCCAGCCGGGCCAAAGGCCCCACCAAGGAGACTCCACAAATAGCCTCTGGCAAGCAGTGGGGGAGGGAGCAGTGAGGACAGTGTTGGGGGAAGTCCCAGGACCCTGGGGCTGCGGGGAGCCTGGGCTCATTGCCCATCCCACCAAACACTGACCAGCTTCACCAGTTGCCAACTTGGGCCGCTGGAGCCAAACTCTGGCTGCCTCCCCGGTCCCAGTGTTTGTGCAGGGAGCATGGTGCCAGGGGAAGAGGAGCTGGGTGTGGTCCTGTGGCTGCTGTTTACTCGCTAGTGTGTCCCTGGGCAAGAGACTTGACGTTCCCCCTCCCTTCCCGGTACCCCATCTGCATTTTGGAAACACCAGCACCTATGTCAATAGGGGGTTGTACGGATTAGATCATCGGAGAGAACCTAGACATGCTGAAACTCCTTGCCGAGCCACTGTTTCTGTCCAGGGAAGGACCCTGTCCTCTGGGACCATAGTGCTGGGAGAGGCTGGACCCTGGCTGGGGCTGGGGTGCTCACTCCTGTTCACCTCACTCCCCAGTTCTCCGACGGTGCCTTCCTGGGTGTGACCACCCTGAAACACGTCCACCTGGAGAACAACCGCTTGAACCAGCTGCCCTCCAACTTCCCCTTCGACAGCCTAGAGACCCTCACCCTTACCAACAACCCCTGGAAGTGTACCTGCCAGCTCCGAGGTCTTCGGAGGTGAGAACAACCCCCCTCCTCACAGCCCCCACCCCAGAACCCACTCTCAGGGGACAGAGAGGAGATACCCTGGCCCCACACGGAAACATCTGGACAATATGTCCTAGATCTGCTACCTAGTAGGCGTGGGAGCCTAGGAGTTTGTCACGTTGAAGATGACGGTTCCAGGCCACCCTATAGATAAGTCCGTCCTGGCCCCCAGCTTGCCATCCCCTCCCCCCGCACTCCCATATCTCTCCCCCAAGTCCAGCGACTCTCTGTCTCTCTAGGTGGCTGGAAGCCAAGACTTCTCGCCCTGATGCCACTTGTGCCTCGCCTGCCAAGTTCAAAGGCCAGCATATCCGTGACACGGACGCTTTGCGTGGCTGCAAGTCCCCCACTAAGAGGTCCAAGAAAGCCGGCCGCCATTAAACAGGTGGGGGACAGGTGGGCAGGTTCCCCGTTCCCTTCTCGGAGATTCCAGCAAGGGAGGAGGGTGTCCCCAGAGAGGGGCATGCAGACCCTCCATTTGTGTAGAGAGAGGAGGGGAGGGCTGGGCTCCCCTCTAAGGGGGAAAATGACACTGCCCGGGACTCCCACCATCCTCTGCAAGCCTCGTCTGGGTTGTTGGACTTCTGACACCAAACTCTGCCTCACTACAGGTCCTGACCCAGCCGGTCCTGGTGACCGGCCTCTGCCTTCAGCTGGAGAAACTACTGACCTTCCCACCTCTGACCCCCACCTTCTCCCCACAGCCTCTGCTGGCACACAGAGCTGTCCACATCTAGACACGTCCTGGCAGGGGGACTCGGGCGCTCCAGCACGAACCTAGGTCGACCCGACAGTGAGAGCTCCAGCACGCCTGGCCCCACGTCACGGCTCCTCTCAGAGAAGCTGTTGCCAAGACCCCAAGTCCTTCAGAACCAAAACAGGGTGGCCATCAGGATGGCCGGCCTTCCAGAATCTTCCTTCCCTCTGCTCCCCTTTCCATTTGGAAACAAACATCAGATCCTTGCCCCACTCCTCGTTCCTGAAAGAGTCTATAAGCCCATACCCCAACTCCGCCAGCCACCCGGCCCCCCCACTTGCCAGGACACTCTAGCAGGACACTGGTGCTTTGCCGCATACCCTCCCATGCTGCACTTCTTTCCCAGATTTTCATAAATATAAATTTATGTATATGTAATATATACTCCCCTGTCATCTATTTTTTTTAAAGATTTTATTTATTTATTTTTGCGAGAGAGAGCGAGCGAGCGAGTGTGCATAAGTTGGGGGGAGGGGCAGAGGGAGAAGCAGGCTCCCCGCTGAGCAGGGAGCCCAATGGAGGACTTCATCCCCCAACTCTAGGATCATGACCTGAGCGGAAGCAGACTCTTAACCGATAGAGCCACCCAGGTGGCCCCCTGTCACCTATTTCTATGATTCACCAGCTACTGGAGGTCAGACTTTCTCACATCTGCTTTCTGGAATGAGGACCAGCTGAGAGGGTCTTCCTTGGAGATCTGGCCTGAACCCATCCTCAAACCCACCAGTCTGTTCTCACCCCAGCCCAGCCGGCGCCCTGCCCATAGCCACAGCCCAGCCACCTTCCACTCACCACCAGTTCCTTCATGTTCAGCTTGTCAATCATGGCTCGGATCAGCTCTGGGGGTGCAGAGGCCCCAGCAATCACACCTGAATCAGAGAGAGGACTGACACAGCTCCCCGCTTCTCCAGGCCCAGTGGACCCCCTTCCCCTATAGCTCCTTCTAGAGAACATTCCCCTCTCATCCTTGACCCTGGACTTACTCCTACAGCTGGCAGCTGGCCTTGGGCTGGTGGTCCAGGGATGCTAAGTATTTGCCTCCCACCCACCCACTTTTCTACAGTGCTCTTGTTGCCCCTAAATAAAAGCCTGGGCATATATCTAGCTCACCAGACCAATCCTGGCCTGGCCACCCCACCTCCACGTATGGACGAGATGTCATAACTGGAGAAGTCTGGCTGGTTCAGAATGTCCACGAACATTGTGGGGGTGCCATACAGGAAGGAGCCTCTGTGTAAGGTGGGGGGGGGGGTCTCAAAATCAGGCTGGGAAGGAGAAGGGAACTCCCTCTTCTCACCCATCCCACCCTGAACCTGCAGTGAGGGCCAAGGCTGCATAAGTGGGAAACAAGGAAAAGCTCTCAGAGGCAGGAACTGGTCCTCCCCTGGGAGACCCCTGCTACCCCTGGTCTCCATTTCTCTGGGCCGAAGGGAGGAGACATCTCCAGAAGGGATCAGGGCCCAGGAGTCAGGAATAGGAGGGTCTCATCAGCCCCTGAGAAAGGAGGGCTGCCCACTGATGCCCACCTCTCTTTGCTGATGGCCTCCAGCGCCTTCTTGCCATCAAAGGTCGGAGAGGATAGGATGAGGGTGGTGCCATACATCAGGCTCACCATTGTGCCCCCCACAGACCCCAGACAGTGGTACAAGGGGCTGGGCAAGACCATCCGTGTCTCCTCAGGTGTCTGGAGATGGAGGCAGGAAGCCGGTTCTATCCTGGAGCCCAAAGGCCCAGGAACCAGTTCATCTAGCCAGCAGGGGGAGCCCCACAAGTACATTCCACCCCACAAGCGCCCCACATCCCCTCGCAGGCCTGGGCTAGGTCCCTCACCTTGAGGTGCAACTTAATCCGTTCCCCTATCAGGTTGGAATTGTTGACAATGTTGTAGTGGGAGAGGGTGGCCCCCTTGGGTCTGCCTGTCGTCCCCTGTTAAGACAAGCAGGTGATGCCTGGCCTCCCGCTCCCTATCTCCTTCCCCACTCTCGGCCCCGGGTGGGAGAGCCCTGGAATGGGGTGTCAGGAGACGGGGACTATTGCCCCAGATCGGTTCATTCATTGACCACGCATTCACAAAGGCTCAGCACGCGCCCGCTCAGTGCCGGGTGTTGGGACGCAGAGATGGGGAGAGTAAGCCACTCACAGAGCAGCTCAGAGGACTCTGTGGCCCACCAGCAGATTCCCACCCCAGGCCTCAGTTTCCTCATCAGCTAAATGGGGGGGCGGATCTATCAGCTCTGGCCTGTGGTGGCCCAGTGGGTCTGGCCCTGTGCTGACAATGAGAAGATGAGGGGAGGGGAGCATGTGACAAGGACATGTGGCCAACACTTTTCCAGGGCAGAGAGGACCACTAGGGCTGGCCCCAGGAGAACATCTGCCCTCTGGACCTCCACGGCCATCTCTTCTATCTTGGGCAAGTGTCGCCGGGGTGAATAGCGGGGAGCACGCCAGCCGGGGTGCGGGGCCTGGAGGCCTCTGCCCTACCGAAGTGAACTGGATGTTGATGGGGTCATGGCAAGACAGGAACTGCTGGCTGTACTGGAGCCGGGCCCGATGCTGCTCTTCGCCTCCGGCCGCCACCACCTCCTTCAGGAGCAGGGTCCCCGGCAGAGGGTCATCCACCGAGATGACCGTGGTCAGGTCTGGGAGCCTGCGAGTAGGGAGGGTGGCGAGAGTCAGAACCTGGACAGACACGAACCTCATCCCCAGGGGTGCAGGGGCCGGGGGGCCACACCATGTGCCCTTCCCAATGTGGGACACCCTCACCTCTGACTGTTCAAGGCCCCTGGCTCGGCCTTCTCCAACTCTGGACAGATCTGCTTCAAGATTTGATAGTATTGCTGATTCTTGAATTGCTTAGGGAAAGCGAGGGCTTTGCAGCCTACCTGTGGGGATGGGGCCGTGCCCCCCCAGCACAGTCAGCGGGGAGCTCCAGGCAGGGGCTCTGAGTAGTTCTAGCCATTACTCTCTCTCTCTCTCACACATACACCGCCTCACCCATCCACCTCCACCCTGACACACACACATGCCCCCTTCAACGCATACACCAGCCTCGCGTCTAACCAACCACCCTCTCCTCCCACCCTCTAAGGAAAGATAGACTCTTGAGGGTCCTACCTTCTTGAGGGCATACTCTAGTTCCATAGCCTGATAGGCCGGATTCACCGACACCTGGTGGAGACAGTGAGGGGATGTCAGTCAGTATCTTGACTCAACCCTGCCCCTCTCCCTGGCCCTCCATTCTTAGGAGGCACAGAAACATCATGAAGTCAGAGGCAGTGCCCTACACTTCCAGGGCCTCCTTGGTAGGCTTCAGAAGAAAGTCCTACCTTCTGGTGGTTTGGGGGCTGAGGAGCCGGGGAGTCCCCCTGAATTATGCATCCCTACACACTCAGCTGTGTTGGTCAACGCCCTGCTCACCAGAATGATGCCCGCCTGGGCGGTGGCCAGCTGCATGAGTACCCATGCATAGGAGTTGGGTCCCCACATGCCCAGCCTGTCGCCCTTGCAGAGACCAAGACTCAGGAGCCCAGAAGCGGCTTTGTCCACCTGGTGTAAACAGAGCATAAGAGGTGAGAGGCGGGCGAGCGGGAAGGGGCCTGTGACTCCCACCTCTGCCCTTGGCCCAGGGATTGCCGTCAGATCCCACTGAGAATGAGGGATGGGCAGATTCCCAGGCCTCCATGGGTCTGGAGCGACGCAGAGTTCACAAGTATCCCAGGAGGGAGCGGTACAGGGGACATCAGGGGCAGGTGGCCTCTTCTGCCTCAGTGATGCCCCGTTCTCCTGCTATGCCCCACCCCCTGCCCCGTCCTTAGGCAGCCCCAGTCACACCCTCCCACCCCCACAGCCTGCTGCTGTCCCTGCAGTTCCACCCCCCCCACCCAGTACCTGCCCACCTTTGGGGTTCAGACCAGGACCCACCTCCTCCTTGAGCTGGGCGAAGGTCAACCTGATGTTTTCCTGGTACACGACCAAGGCCTCTTTGTCAGGGACCCTCTGTACTGTGGCTTCCAGGCACTGCCCCACAGTCTTGTGGAGAAGACTATTGTTTGTGAAGCCCTGGACATAGCTGAGGCCTCCAATGGGCAGGGGGATGGTGGTATCGGCCTCTCTGGAGCTGTGGGGAGACAGGGTTGTGGGGAGATGGGCTCCATGATGCCAGGCAGGGGCTGCTAGAGAAACTGCCCCCCCCCCCCCCGCCAGGACCCCGGGCCCAAGAGAAAGGCTTGGTTATTCTATAACTCTCAAACTGTACTCAAAAACAAAAACAACTAAACTATTAATTATTTTAAAAAACAAAAGCAGAAAACCAGAAGTAAAAGTATCACATGGTAGGCTTAGGCCTCCCTGTGCTCACCAGCCCCTCTGGGGGACAGGGGCCGGTCTCCTGCTGAGGCCTTGGCTGCTGGGCAGCGAGGAGCACAACAGGCCTCAGATCCTGTTCCCATCAGAGAGGGTGTGGCGTGGGGCCTGTGGGACAGCGGTGACCATTCCAGCTGCTGTGCCAGAAAGACCATGTGTATCTTCTGTTGATTGACTGCCTAGATCTTGTGGGGGAGAATTTCTGGGAAGAACCAGATATGCAGGGCAGAGAGGAGCAAAATGGGGTTTCCTCCTAAATGGGAGAGGAGCCTGCTGCCCTCTTCCAGGAGGCGGGCCACGAGGCAGGCTGGTGGGGAGGCTGCTCAGCCTGACTGCCACTTTGGACCAGGAAGATGAGGAGGAGTTCCACTGTGGGAACACCCCTGGTAGCTTGGTGGGGAGTAGGTGACCACCTGACTGGGATCAGAGATGGGGTGGCAGGGGTCTCATCCCAGGTATGCTGCTGGCGGGATGGGCACCTGCCACAGATACCTTCGGCGTCCCATGTCACCTCCATGGGACATGGACCATGGAGCAAATGTGGTTTCTGTCACTGGGACAAGTTCCTTGGGATTCTGTCTTTTTGGGGGGCTTCAGTTCTCCCCTTCTGCAGCTGAACAGATCTGGGAGGTGTCTGTACCTTCTCAGAGGTCCTAGTGGGTAAAGCCCTTGTCGCCTTGGCTGCGACTTCCATAACACACTCTATGCCTGCTTCTCTTTCCCTCACTTCTGCCTCCCAGCACTACAAACCACCTATAGTTCTCATTCTCTAGGGAATCCAAGTAAAGACACAGGGATTCTCCTCTCTAGGCCTGAGCTTCCCCACCTATGACTAGTTTAAGGACTGGATCCACTGGTTATTCTCAGGTGAAAGGGGATATTATCTTTTTTTTTTTTTTTTTAAAGATTTTATTTATTTATTTGACAGACAGAGATCACAAGTAGGCACAGAGGCAGGCAGAGAGAGAGAGGAGGAAGCAGGCACCCTGCAGGGAGCCTGATTCAGGGCTTGATTCCAGGACCCTAAGATCATGACCTGAGCCGAAGGCAGAGGCTTTAACCACTGAGACACCCAGGTGCCCCGAAAGGGGATATTATCTAAATGACCTAGCTAATCTTTTCTTCCTTCAAATTTTTTTTTTTTTTTTTTTTTTTTTTTTTTGTGGTCAGAAAGAGAGCAGGAGCACAGGTAGGGGGAGCAGCAGACAGAGGGAGATGCTGGCTTCCTGCTCAGCAAGGAGCCTGATGCTGAGCTCAATCCCAGGACCCTGGGATCATGACCTGAGCTGAAGGTGGACATGTAACAGACTGAGCCACTCAGGCGTCCTTCTGTTTTGTTTTATTTTTTAAAAGATTTTATTGGGGCGCCTGGGTGGCTCAGTGGGTTAAGGCCTCTGCCTTTGGCTCAGGTCATGATCCCAGGGTCCTGGGATCGAGCCCCAAGTCAGGCTCTCTGCTCAGCAGAGAAGCAGGCTCCTTCCTCCTTTCTCTCTGCCTGCCTTTCCACCTACTTGTGATCTCTGCCTGTCAAATAAATAAAATACTTTTAAAAAAGACTTTATTTATTTGACACAGAGAGAGAGTACATGCAGAGGGAATAGCAGGCAGAGGCAGAAGGAGAAGCAGGCTCCCCACTGAACAGGGAGCCCAATGAGGGACTCGATCCCAGGGCCCTGGGATCATGACCTGAGCTGAAGGCAGACATTTAACTGACTGAACTACTCAGACATCCTTCTTTCTTTCTTTCTTTCTTTTTTAAGTAGGCTCCATGCCTAGGGTGGAGCCCAGTGTGGTGCTTGAACTCATGACCCCGAAGTCAAGACCAGAGCTGAGATCAAGAATTGGACGTTTAACTGACTGAGCACCCAGTTGCCCCCACCGGGTTTAAAAGGGTTATGGTGAGTCACCTAGGCCACGTGGTTCCTGCCGATGAGCTGGGGCAGAAAACAGCCCAGACAGCAGGACTTTGTGGTCCTGTAAGGCCCACACCCATCACCCACAGGTTGATAACCTAATGAGTTTTGAGCAGATTCCCAATAGTCGCTCAGTGGTCACCTCAAAAGAGATTGTGTATCCCAAATCCCTACCTCACACACATGTAGTCGAGGGCGTGCATGTTTGCCCACTGGGAAAAAGCATGCTCTTTTTCTTGGGGTTTGCCAAAGCAATGGTTCTAAGAACAAGCACGTGGAGAGAACCTGGCTTAGGGACAAACTGAACACAGGGTTAAGCAGGGAGAGACACAAAGAGACAGAGACAGGAAGACACAGCCATAGACTTCACCGTGAGGCTTCGAATCCCCAGGCCTAGCCGCATGGGATGTCTACCTTCCTCTGGACTTTTCACTGCCAAAAGACAATACACTCCCTCTTTAAATTTAAGCTAGTTTGGGGGGAAAAGAAAAGCCAAATTCCATTAATAACAACGAGGATGAAGCTGGAGGACATGATGTTAAGTTACGCAGAGAGACAAACATTGCATGATTTCGCTTATACGTGCAGTCTAATACATGAGCAAAAAAGATAAATTGGCTTTGATTTGCTTACAACTGGCACATCCTAATATACCTGCATTTTTCACTTTCAGTTATGACCAGGACCCTTGAAGTCCTGGCACGCGGCCTCGCCTAGCCCAGGATTGGGATCAGGAGGAGGCCAAGGGCCGATCTCAGCCACCTGAATGGCTTTGCTGTCAACAGAGCCTGACAACAGGCTTTCTCTTATTCTCACAGTGACCAGGCATCCTCTTTAGTTCGGAACTTGGGTTTCTACTCATTCACCACGGATTTCAGACCAGACGGTAGCCTCCTGGAAATTCTAGCTGGTAGCCTCCTAGAAATTCTAGCTGGTAAGTCAACGAGTTGATTTATGTACAACCTCTCCCCGCCCCTCTAATCCCTGCTAAACAAAACAAAACAAAAACCAGGGCGCCTGGGTGGCTCAGTGGATTAAGCCGCTGCCTTCAGCTCAGGTCATGATCTCAGGGTCCTGGGATCGAGTCCCGCATCGGGCTCTCTGCTCAGCAGGGAGCCTGCTTCCTCCTCTCTCTCTGCCTGCCTCTCTGCCTACTTGTGATCTCTCTCTCTGTCAAATAAATAAATAAAATCTTTGAAAAAAAAAAAAAAGAACCAAAAACCAGAAAAGAAGCCCATTTCAGTTGTCACGTGTGTTACATCCCTCATCTTCATGGCAGCTCTGATAGGTGCTGTGACAAAGGCCCCCAGTAGGCCCTTGTCCTTAATAAAGCACCCTTGGGGTGTTCAACTGGCCATGGCTATGTGGACCCCAGACCGCATTCCCAAGCTTCCCTCACAGGTGGTCTGCCCAGGGAGATCTACAGAGAGGTACATGTGCAACTTTCCTTCCCGGGAAGGGACATCTTTTCTTTGTCCTTCACTGGCTGGAATATCATCTGTGACAGGAAGAGAATGGCAGCCATCTTGGGCCACCTGGTGAGCTTGGACATTGCAGAGCTGATGTTGACAGCAAGGCGTACCGTGCTGCCATGGGCCGGCTGTCTCCCAGAAAAAAAAAACTCCCATCTCCTTGAAGCCACGGTGAGAGTGGGTTTCTCTGATATATTCTAGGCAAATCCTAAGAAGGGCAGGTGGAAAGCATGAACTCCCATTCTCCAGGTAAAGAAAGTGGAGTGCAAAGAGGCCAAGTGGTCTGTTCGGGCTGGTAGTAGCTGGTTCTGCAGCCGAGGACCACCTGTCACCCCCACACAATTCGGGGAGAAAGAAGTGCGTGGGCAATTCTGTACTTGAGGCTTTGGACGTGTCCCCCAGATTGTCAAATCTCCATTCTATATTTTCCACAACTGTTTATTAATTGACATCAAGAAACAGGGATTGGAGCAGGGCAGGACTTTGAAGCAGACACAGGTGGCTCATCCAAAGGACTTAAGAAACTTGGATGAATGCACTTTGCTCATAGATGTGAGAACCACCCATTGTTTCGAAATCCCACGGGCAAACAGAGTGGATTCTACTTCCCTCCTTCCTCAAACATGCCCCAAAGGCCTTGGGCAAAAGGAGGGAGCCACTGCTTTTTCTGCTCTTAAACAAAGTGGCAGACATTCCACCTAACTCTGAAAAAGACAATAGAGATTAGCTTAGGGGACAAGTGGTTTTCGTTTGTTATTATTATTATCATTATTTCAATTTGGCTGGGAAGCTTATGGAGTTGGAAGAGAGCTAGCAGTTCCTATGGTTCCCAACTCAAAGAACTAAAGTCCAAGAGTCCTCCCCTCTTCTGCAGCTCCCCACGGTTAAGCAGAGGAGCCTCCTTCTGATATGAGGTCAGACGGTCAGACAGTCAGACGGTCAGCAGTAGTTCCACTTTATGTCACATGTTGACGTCATTCACTTACTTCATCTCATCACATAGGCATTTTATTGTCTCATGTCATCACAGAAGAGTGAGTATAGGAGAATGAGAACAAGATATTTTGAGAGAGAGAGACCACATTCACCTAATTTTTATTATAGTATATTGTTATAATTATTCTGTTATTGTTAATCTCTTATGTGTCCAAATTATAAATCAAACTTCATCATCGGTATGTATGGATAGGAAAAAGCTTTGTACATACAGGCTTCAGTACTAGCTGTGGTTTTAGGCATCCACCAGGGCTCCTGGAACGTATCCCCCACGGATAAGGAGAGACTACTCTCAATGTTTAGTGAAGCTTTCAGCTACTTGGGTTGGGTATTGTAGAACATATAAATACGCGGGAGCCAGGAACTGGAGATGAAACCCCACCTAAAGATCCCCTCAGAGAGTTGGCACTTGAGAATTCAGGGGCACATCTGCTGCCAGGAAACAAGGGTTTGGGTTTTTTTGTTTGTTTGTTTGTTTGTTTTTTAAGAATTCTCTGATGTTTTATTGTTAGCAACTAAAATATCCACGGTTCTATCCCCAGTGACTCACAGTGCCTGGAATGTAAGAGGTACTCAGTGGAATCACCAAATGCGTGAATTATAAATAATGCACATAACGACCCATTAACAAATGAGTGAAACACTGAATAGACATTTTTCCAAAGAAGATATAAGGTCCACAAGCACATGAAATACAAACAAAAGGAATGGTGAGCTACCAGATTACACACACTTGAAAGGTTAGAATAAAAAAAACAAAAAACCAACCAAACAAAAAAAACAAAATCAAAAACAAAATAACAAGTGCTGGTGAGCATGTACAGAAACTGGAACCCCTGGGTATCACCAGGGGGAATGTAAAATGGCACAGCCAATGTGGAAACCAGTTTGGTTTTTCTCCAAAAAGTTAAACATAGAGTTTATGACCCAGCAATTCTGCTCCTAGGTGTTGACCCCCCAAAATTGAAAACAGGTGCTCAAATTCAGACTTGTGCATAAATGTTCGTAGCAATCCTTTTTTTTTTAAAAAAAAAGATTTTATTTATTTATTTGACAGACAGAGATCACAAGTAGGCAGAGAAGCAAGCAGAGGGAGAGGGGGAAGCAGGCTCCCTGCTGAGCAGAGAGCCTGACTCGGGGCTCAATCCCAGGACCTGAGCTGAAGGCAGAGGCTTTAACCCACTGAGCCACCCAGGCGCCCCGTTCATAGCAATTCTATTCACAAAACAGCCAAAGGTGAAAATAACCTAGTGGTTCCAGCAACAGAGGAATGGATAAACAAAATAGGGATGATCATTCAGTGAAATATTATTTGGCCCTGAAAGGGAAATGAAGGAGTAATACCCACTACGACATGGATAAACCCTTAAGATATTATAAGCAAAAGAAGCCAGACACAGAAAGCCACATATGGTAAAAATTGCATGCATATGAAATGTTGAGAAAGGCAAATCTATAGAGACAGAAAGTAGATTACATGATTGCTGAGGGCTGAGGGGAAGGAAGGATACATAGGTGACAGCTAACGGTATGGGGTTTCTCTTTGAGGTGAGGAAAATGTTCTAAAACTGACTGTGGTGATTCTTGCACATACCTGTGACTGCACTAAAAACTACTGAATTGAACACTAAAAAAACAATGTGAATAATTCCACTCTGAAGCATATACCCAACAGAATTCAGACATGCGCTCACCAAAAGACGGGTACGAGGATTTTTGTGTTATCTCCAATATGGAAACCGCCCAACCCATCCACAGTAGGACAGGGTTATACAATAGCGACAGCAAATGTACCATGACTATACCCAACAACATGAAAGAAACTCATAAAAAAAAAAACGTTAAAGGAACCTGATAGAAAAGGTATATACCATAGGATTCCATTTCTACGTACAAAACAGTCAAAAGTAATCTGCGGTGATGGAGATCAGGAGAGTGGCCATCTGGGTACTGGCTATATGGGCGTGTATATTTAATCAAAAAGTCACCAAGGAAGCACTTAACCTATGTTCCCTTTATAAACCCACGGTGTACTTCGGTACAGAGTTTAAAAGAAAACTCTCCTACGGCTTAAGCTAGTGTTGCTTCACTCATAATTCATAAACTACATTCAGTGACAGATTGTGTCCTCTATTTGCCACTTTGTCACAAAAAGTAAAAACAGCCTGTGTCACTTCTGTGCAAAATCCATCCATCCCTTGATAACTCATGCTGGGCAAGCCTAGCAGACACATCTGTTGGTGATCTCTGTTCTAGAAATTACTCAAAGAAAGAAAGAATCTCCTTTCTGAATGCAGCAGGGTTTTCCTTCCTGAGAACGCTGGCAGATGGGAAAGCAGTGTGTATGTCCTCTGTACCATTCACGGGACACTGTGACTATTGGCCCAACCAACCCGTCTCATACATGGATGTGCACCCCCCCGCCCTGCACCTGTTCAGGAGCACAGAGAAGCACATGGCATTGCTTGTTGTTCAGAATATGGCTTACTGGACGCAAGGCCGTGGTCCAGAAGGTTGCCCCCAATTGGAATATGGCCCCAGAGGGAAACCAGAACCACTGGATAACCATCTGCTTTACAATGTCATTTCTAGGAATGTCTGTGGGGGGCGCCTGGAGGATCAGATGGTTAACCTCTGCCTCCAGCTCAGGTCATGACCTCCAGGTGGTGGGATTGGGTCCCAAGAAAGGCTGCCAGGTCAGCAGAGAGTCTGCTTCTCGCTCTCCCTCTGCCTCTCCTCCCTGTTCGTGCTCTCTGTGTCTCTCTCTCTCAAATGAATGAATAAATCTTTTTTTTTAATTAAAGATTTTATTTATTTATTTGACAGAGATCACAAGTTGGCAGAGAGAGAGGGGGAAACAGGCTCCCTGCTGAGTGAAGAGCCCAATGTGGGGCTCGATCCCAGGACCCCGGGGTCATGACCTGAGCCAAAGGCAGAGGCTTTAACCCACTGAGCCATCAAGGCGCCCCTGAATAAATAAATCTTTAAAAAAAGGGGGGGGGGGAATATCTGTAGAGATTTTTTTTAAGGTTTTATTTATTTATTTGACAGACAGAGATCACAAGTAGGCAGAGAGAGGGAGAGAAGCAGGCTCCCTCCTAAGCAGAGAGCCCCATGCGCAGCTCCATCCCAGGACCCTGAGATCATGACCTGAGCCAAAGGCAGAGGGTTTAACCCACTGAGCCACCCAGGCGCCCCTCTGTAGAGATTTTTAAGACAAGTCAGGAGTGTGGTGATTCTGATTTATGAAAAAGATGGGCATCGTCAGTGGGGAAGGGCAGCGCCGGGTAAATGTCCCACAGGGTATGTGACCTGAAGGCAGAAAGAGCACAGCAAACCCCGCCTTGCAAGGCTCGCCTGCCGGTTTCCTCAGGGAAATCCTCCTCAGCACTTTTGTCCTTGTCTTACAAGTGGAGAAAATTGAGGGCGAGGTTAAGCAAATGTTCAAAATGCTGCAGTGCAAGTTAATTAACAGGGCCTCATCATTCGATCACGGAGAACTTTCCACAAAAACAGACCGAGCGGCACTGACACGTGAAACACAGACCTGCCACACAGTCAAGGAAGAAGGATGACGCGTGGCAGATAAGCATCAGGAAAGATGTCTCCTCTGATTGAAGAACAATCAGAGAAGAACAACCATGAGGCATTTGTTTCCCAAGAGATCAAGAAAAGTGGAAAATATTGATATTGTAATGTCTGCAACTTATTTTCAAGGGGTGGCAAAAAAACTATGGGATGTGTGGTAGGTGTGTGTCTAGTGTGTGGTGTGTGTATGGTGCTTGGGTGTGTGGTGTGTGTGTCTGGTGCATATATGTGGTGTGTGGGGGGGGGTGTGGTGTGAGTGGTGTGGCATGTGTGTGGTGTGTGGTGTATGTGTGGTATGGTGTGTCTGGTGTCTGTGTTTGTGTGGTGTGTGTATCTCGCATGTGGTGCTTGTGTGTGGTGTGTGTGCTTGTGTGTGCATGTGGTGCTTGTGTGTGGTATGTGTGCATGTGTGTGTGGTATATGTGTTTGGTGTATGTTGTGTGTGTGTGGTGTGTGATGTATGTGTGTGGTGCCTGTGCATGTGGTATATGTGCATGTGTGTGTGGTGTGTGGTATGTGTGTCTGGTGTGTGGTGTGTGTGTCTGGTGTTGTGGTATATGTGTGTGGTGCCTGTGTGTGGTGTATATGCATGTGTGTGTGGTGTGTGGTTTGGGTGTTTGGTGTGTGTGTATGTCTGGTGTGTGGTGTGTGTGTGCGGTGCCTGTGTGTGTGGTGTGTGTACCGCGTGTGTGTATTTGCAGGGAGAGAAAGGGTGGGGAGGGAGGGAGAGACCTACTCTTTGCCACTTCAGCAGCTGGTATTCTAAATTCAATCTTTTTGGTCATTCATCTGGATTATTATACCACCAGGCTCCAAAAGCTGTTATTCCAAAATCACGTGTATATTGAAAGTAATTCAGAATTCTGTCTGATTCTGGAATAAATGAGAAGTCATTACAGGGCAAAATAGAACAAATCACCAATCCTCTGCCCAAACCAGAGACTGCTGTCTTTCCAGAGGAGTCTGAGTCTCATTTCAAAATTCCATGACAGGTATTCTTGTCAAAGAGGACAGGGAGGCCGTCCTGCAGAGCAGTTTCAGTTAAATGAGAGGCCGTCCCCGCCGCAGGGGCCAGTCTGTGGTGTCCTTGGCTCTGAGCAGCCAGTCCACTAGTTTATCCCGGGATAACAAGCGGATGAACTCAGCACAGAGCCCACAGATTATAGCGCTGTCCTCAGTAATGCTCAACAAAAGCTCCTAACTAGAGAAGATCAGAAACATGACTCTTAATTCCGACACAAAAACAAGAATGACTGATAATACAGATTGGCAAGGATGTGAAGAAATGGGCCAGGGTGTAAAACTGGCACAAGATTTTGACTTTATTTTTTAAAAAGATTTTATTTATTTATTTATTTGACAGAGAGAGAGAGAGCAAGAGAGGGAACACAGCACGGGGAGTGGGAGAGGGAGAAGCAGGGTTCCCACTGAGCAGGGAGCCTGATGCGGGGCTGGATCCCAGGACCCTCGGATCACAACCTGAGCAGAAGGCAGATGCTTAACGACTGCGCTATCCAGGTGCCCCAGCAAAAGATTTTTAAAGGGCAGTGAGGACAGAAGCTGTAATACTCCTTATGTTCCAGGGGACCCCTCCCCTACCACCTAGAGCTGGGACTTCCTGGGAATTAAAAAGGGAGGTTAATGACAAACCAAGAAGCGTTGATATGTCAGCATTTCTGCCAAACTGCAGAAAGAAATCTCAATAGAAAAGGGCCTGAATCTTCAAAGTCCCAGGAATTCATGCGTGCCAAATTGTTTTCTCACGTTAATATCCAATTTGCATTAAATTTGAGTTTTGTAATTTTGTCTTTTTTTTTTTTTTATAAAGACGGCAGCTCAAATTATATTAGCTTCAGAACCCTCATATCTGGATCCCTTCTGATTTAGTAATATCTGTCAACATTTGAATACGCAAATCCTTTGGCCAGTCATGCTATCCTAAAAAACAAGCAACGAATAAAACACATGAATGCCTCAAGGTATGAATAAGGATGTTAATTGCTACTTAGCAAATAATTGAGAAAAAACACTTTATTCATTATTTTTTTAAAGATTTTATTTAATTATCAGAGAGAGAGAGGGGGAGAGAGCAAGCACAGGCAGACAGAATGGCAGGCAGAGGCAGAGGGAGAAGCAGGCTCCCTGCTGAGCAAGGAGCCCGATGTGGGACTCGATCCCAGGACGCTGGGATCATGACCTGAGCCGAAGGCAGCTGCTTAACCAACTGAGCCACCCACGCGTCCCAAAACACTTTATTTTTTAAGTAAGGAATTAGATAAGTAAATACAGAGCATCTGTACAAAAGAACCCTATGCCATTAAAAATAATGAAGACACTCTCTGTATTTAACGAGATGGAAAATGTCTAATACATTTTAGGTAAAACAGCGCATTTCAGAATAATGAGAATTGACATTTACCAATGTGTCCTCATGTCTATTCTCTCCTAAAGACTCCATTCTTAGGATCTCTTGTGATCTTCATAGCCACTCCCTGACCAAGATACACACCTACCTTCATTTGGGAATGAAGCTCAAAGAAATGCCAATAAGTAGCCAAGCTGGGATTCAAACCCCGGACTTCCCAAGGCTTCTAGAATATACAAAGTGAAACTCACGGCTTAAAGAGAGCTTCCACGTACGTGTTTGTTCTATGATCATCGGTCTTGGATCATCTATACAAGGACTGTTCTTTTAAATTTTTATTTATGTATTTATTTTTTAAGATTTTATTTATTTATTTGACAGAGAGAGAGAGAGAGAGGGCACAAGCAGGGGAAGAGGCAGGCAGACGGAGAGGGAGAAGCAGGCTCCCCACTGAGCAAGAAGCCCCATTCAGGGCTTGATCCCAGAACCCTGGGATCAGGACCTGAGCCGACGGGAGACACCCAACCGACTGAGCCACCTGGGCACCCCTCTTCATTTTTTATGAATGAAGAAGCAAGAGGTTTATTTCCTTATGGTTCCACATCTGGTGGGGGTCACCCCTGGACCCCTTTCTGTGTGTGTTTCTCTTTAAACTGCAGCCCTTCCACAACCTCCCCCGGAGGCCCTATGGGGTCTGGAGCCGCAAACCGGGGGACCTTCTAAGTGCCACAGGTGTCTGGAGAAATAGCCCCACTGAACCCCCACCCCCCAGACCTCCAGCACACCCTAGTCCTTTTCTGAGATTTACTTGTGGAAACTGATTCGCCTTCACAGCCTCTGATCTCACT
This sequence comes from Mustela lutreola, assembly GCF_030435805.1. NCBI lineage: Eukaryota > Metazoa > Chordata > Mammalia > Carnivora > Mustelidae > Mustela > Mustela lutreola. The sequence continues at coordinate 25,635,429 of NC_081304.1, read as the reverse complement.
GTCCTGTTCTCATGTTCTAGCTCCCTTATCCTGGTGCCAACCACCTGTGGGCCCCGTAACTGCCTAGCCAGTTTCCTGATGTCACCAGGCTGGAAAGCCTTGTGCCCCAGCCTTGGTCCTGCCCGGTTTAGCCTGGCTTTGCAGGGGATCTAGACAGAATATAGGAGCTGGCTGGTTTGGGGAGCTCCCGTGGCATTCTGGACATTCTGGGGTTGGCAACTAAAGTCCAGGCCAGAGGCCACCATACGTGCCAAGGATCACACAGTCCCACCCCAGAGGAGTCAAGGGAGGCAGGCTCAATCAGGCCACCTAGGCAAACACGTCTGCAGGCTCTCCTTGGGGAAGAAACTCTTCCACCTCCTGTTACATATTACCTGCTGGAAGGAGGTGCTTGACACCGGAACAAAAGGCTTGCAGGTGAATCTTGTCCTTTCTGGGTGCTGGAATGACCCAGATTACCCTGGGCAAAGCTCTTAATCCTTTCAGAAACCACGAAGCAGGGAGGGTAACTAGATATGAGGGCTCCTGGGAACTGTGGGAACACACCCCATGCTGAGGCAGACCACTGCTCTCCTGGGCAAGGTGCCATGTCAGCTACCAGCAAGAAGGCTTTAGAAACGAAATTGAAAGCAATAGCCTATTTTTGTTCCAAGTCATGGACTGGCCTCTGCCCTCCCCCCCTCTACAAGCTTTGATGCCAGGCTGGTCCCCGGGGCCCTAAGAAAAACATAAACCATCCACAAAGCTAAAAGACAAGCAGCTGCCCGGGTTTAAAATTTCATCTTATACGTAAGAGACCAGGGATTAGTATTCAGCTTGTATTTAAAGCAAACAAACTCATGAGTCAATAAGGACAAGTAATCTAACATAATAAACGGGCAAAGAATATGAACAGAAAATTCACAGAAGACATTTCAGAAGAGCCCAGTCTCACGGCTAATCAGGGAAATGTCCATTCAGCCTACAGTGAGATACACTTTGGCCCCTACCAGAGTAACAAAAAATTCCTGTGTTCATTCAGTGACACTAAGCATTTTTGAGGACTTTGGGACATGGGACTCTGGGTTGCTACTGGTGGTCACAGCAGCACATCCTCTCCAGGGCAATTTCCAGATAAGCTGGAAATTCAACCCTTTAACTCACCAATTGTGCTGGGTTAAATTGTGCTGCTGGAGACATAGTTATATAATGGAACAGGAATAATCCAGATCTACAGTGTCCGTGTAAATAGATCTTTAAAACACACTGTTGAGACAAAAGGGGAAGGGCATTCTGGTACAACTTGTGCTGAGATTATGAAAGCCCAAGTATTGTTTATGAAAACAAAAATTGGAAAAGCAGAAGTACTTATTATTTGCTTGGTGTGATTTGAGGTGCCTTCCGAATGATAGAATATACTGTTTATGGAACAGAGACATATGAAAAACAAAAAAATGCACTCAGACACAACATGCATTCAATCCTGCCACTGGCTCTCGGTGAAGAGGTGGGTTACAGGATGGCTATAAAAGGGACTTGAGGGCGCCTGGGTGGCTCAGTGGGTTAGGCCGCTGCCTTCGGCTCAGGTCATGATCTCAGGGTCCTGGGATCGAGTCCCGCATCAGGCTCTCTGCTCAGCGGGGAGCCTGCTTCCTCCTCTCTCTCTCTGCCTGCCTCTCTGCCTACTTGTGATTTCTCTCTGTCAAATAAATAAATAAAATCTTTAAAAAAAAAAAAAAATAAAAAAAAAATAAAAGGGACTTGAACTTGATCCATGTTTTATTTCTTTTATGCACAATTTTCTGTAACAAGTATGGCTCTATGTTCATTTGGGGTGATAGGTTCTTTGGTGTTCGTTTTTTGGTCATGTGATTATGGTTAATTTTCTCTTCCATATGAAATATTCATGAAGGAAAATACAAGAGGATTGGTGAACTCCCAAGAAGGGCACCTAAAACGTTCAAAAGATGGAACATCTTCCGGGCATGGACAGCGGGAGATGCACTGGTCCCATCATGTGAAAGGCCAGGGCAAGACCAACATTTACATGATGAGAAAACCCAGTCTGTCTCTGAAGTTCATGTGCGGTACCCACAGCAAGCCTCTGTCCTCAGTCAACACATTCTGTCTTGTATGAGATACAGTTGTAGGTACATGGGCCAGTGCAATGCCAAGTTCGTGGTGAAGGAGAGGCTGGTTCTCCTCTTTCATCCTCCTTGCACACCAAGATTCATATCCTCACTATCCAACACACCATTCTTCCAGCTCCTGGGCCACTCACTGATGCACACCCCATGGGGCTGTGTCCTCTCCTCTCCCTAAGTTACACAAAGACACTAGGCTGCTGGTTGACCTGGGAGGGGCACTTGACATGGGAGTAGAGTTGGCTCATGCTTGGGCAGGAGAGGACAACTTTGAACCAGTAACAGTTGTCTGTTCTGAAATAAAGTTATAATTTTCAGGTACCTGCAGAGACGGGTGACACATTTATACCAGTGACAACATACAGCTATTGTCCAAGGAAATGAAGGTGCTGAGTGACAAGTGAAATCCAAACTAGAACACTACTGAATGGTCATTTTCTTAATTGATGGCCCAGAATGACTGATGTTTTAAAAAGAAATTTCAATTCAAGTCTCTTTTAGGAAAAAGAAACAACCCTCAAAATAGATCAGTCTTGCATGTAAAACACAAAGCTACAAAATACTGAGAAAAAAACATGGGAGAAAAATCTTTAGGATCTAGGGCTAGGAAAAATTTTTTAGACTTGACACCACAAACGTGGTCTGTAAAATTGGTAACCAGGCCTTGTAAAAATGAAAACTTTTTGCTCTGTACAACCCTCTTAAGAGGGTAAAAAGACAAGGCACCGAATGGAAGAAAATATTTGCAAACCACATATCTGACAGAGGACTAGTTCTTAGAATACATAAAGAACTCTGTAAACTCAACAGTTAAAAACCCCAAATAATCCAACTACAAAATGGGTAAAAGACATGCAGATACATTTCATCAAAGATGGCAAATAAGCCTATGGAAAGATAGTCAACATCATTCAACATTAGGGTAATTCACATGAAAACCACAGTATCACTAAATACCTATCAGAATGGCGAAAATAAAAAATAGAGACAATATCAAATGCTGGCGAGGATGTTGATGACTCACACATTGTTGGTGGGATCATAAAATGGTTCAGTCATCCTGGAAAACAGGCAGTTTCTTTTAAAAGCAAAATAGGCAACTACCATATGAGCCAGCAATTACACATTGGGGGCAATGATCCCAAGTAAAGAATTCTGTTCCCAGGGAAATGAAGGCTTATGTTCACACAAAAATCTGTACACAAATGCTTATAGCAGCCTTATATGAAGACATTGGAAACAATCCAAGTATCTTCCAATGAACTAATGGGTAAGCCAACTGCGTTATCCGTATCAAAGAATACTGGTTAGCAATAATAAGAAAGGAACTATTGACATGCAAAGAAACCTGGATGAATTTCCAGAGAATTCCTTAGAACAAAAAAACAATTGCAAAACATAGCATACAAGATGATTCTGTCTACACCATATCTTGAAATTTCAAAATCATGGAAGATTGTTAGAGGTTAAGCAAGACCTGGAGGTGAGAAAGAATTAAGTGTAGTCATGAAAGAGAAAAATGAAGCACCCTTGTGATACTGTACTAATTTTGCAAGAGGTTACCATTCAGGGAAACCAAATAAAGGGTATATGGGATCTGTTTGTGTTCTTTCTTTCTTTCTTTCTTTTTAAACAAAATTTTTTTAAAGATTTTATTTATTTATCAGAGAGAGAGAGAGAGAGAGAGAGAGCACAAGCAGGCAGAGAGGCAGGCAGAGGCAGAGAGAGAAGCAGGCTCCCCACTGAGCAAAGAGCCTGATGCGGGACTCGATCCCACGACCCTGGGATCATGACCCGAGTCAAAAGCAGTGGCTTAACCAACTGAGCCACCCAGGCGCCCCTCTTTCTTTCTTTTTAAAGATTTTATTTATTTATTTGACAGAGAGGGAGAGATCACAAGTAGGCAGAGAGTCAGGCAGAGAGAGAGGGGGAAGCAGGCTCCCTGCTGAGCAGAGAGCCCAATGTGGGGCTCGATCCCAGGACCCTGAGATCATGACCTGGACCAAAGGCAGAGGCTTAACCCACTGAGCCACCCAGGTGCTCCTGTTTGCATTATTTCTTACAACTGCACGTGAATGTTGACTTACCTCGAAATAAAAAGGTTAACTTTAAAAAAAAGTCTTTAGATTATATAATATTGGGGACTGTTAACCCTTGACGCATCTGGGGCTCCACTTCTCAACATGCCTTTCTGTCATCACACCCAAGAAGTAAAATGTTGGGCAGGTGAGATCATGTCCTTTCCCCCAGAGTTATCAAGGAAAGCTAAACGGTTCAATGCATAATACACACATTCTCATGAATTTTTGTCAAGGTTAATGGGTCCGTCCTCCCCAAGACACCCCTTGGTTTTTGAGCAAAAGAAGCCAGACACAAAAGCATATACTCTAAGATTCAAGAATCAGCAAAATTAACCTATGGAGATTAGAAGTCAAAACCACAGTGGTGGCCTCTGGTTAGGGAAGGGCATTGACTGGAAACGGGTATGAGAGAAATTTCTAGACCTGTGCTGTCTATAGGATAACCGCTAGTCACGTGTGGTTATGGAGCACTTGAAATGTTGCTAGTCTGCACGAAGGTTTTCTGTGAGTGTTAAATACACACCCGGTTTGGAAGACTTTATTAAAAAAAAAAAAAAAAAAGAATGTAAAACACTTCAGTTGGTAATTTTTAAAAGATTGGTCATACACTAAAATGATGTTTTGACTATACTAAGTCAAAGAAAATGTGTCATTAAAACTAATGTCACCTATTTCTTTTTTTTTTTTTTAAAGATTTTATTTATTTATCTGACAGACAGAGATCACAAGTAGGCGGAGAGGCAGACAGAGAGAGGAGGAAGCAGGCTCCCTGCTGAGCAGACAGCCCAATGCGGGGCTCGATCCCAGGGTCCTGGGATCATGACCTGAGCCGAAGGCAGAGGCTTTAACCCACTGAGCCACCCAGGCACCCCAATGTCACCTATTTCTTATTACCTTCTTAATATGGCTACTAGAAAACTTACAATTGCATGTGAGGCTCACGCTATGTCTCTATTGAATAACACTGCTTTACTGTTTTTTAAATTTATTTTAATTAACATATAATGTATTATAAGCCCCAGGGGTACAGGTCTCTGAATTGTCAGGTTTACACACTTCACAGCACTCATCATAGCACATACCCTCCCCAATGAAGAACACTGCTTTAGGGTGAATGCTGGGTTCTAGCTCTTGGGGTGCTGAGTATACAGTTGTGTAAAAATGCACCAAACTGTACTGTCAAGATTCATGCATTGTGATTATGTTATAAAGTCCCATGATTTTTTAAAAAATATTTTATTTATTTACTTGACAGAGAGAGATCACAAGTAGGCAGAGAGGCAGGCAGAGAGAGAGGAAGGGAAGCAGGCTCCCCGCCGAGGAGATAGCCCGATGTGGCTCCATCCCAGGACGCTGGGATCATGACCTGAGCCGAAGGCAGAGGCTTTAACCCACTGAGCCCCAGTCCCATGATCTTTTTACCACCCAACATAACCTTCCTGAAGGAGCCGATAGCCTACAAGGGGCTACAAAAAACTGTAGAGTGATACGAGCTACAGTAAAGAGGTGAGCAAGTCATCCTATAACGAAGGATTGGAAATTATTATTCGAGTCTAGCAAACTCAGGAAGCTGTTTCTGAAAGCCTGAAGTCCTTGGAGGTTGCAAGGCATCGACACTGTGGGTCTTCTCTTGGGTTACTCTAACAGAGCCCCCGGGGAAGGGATTTGGGCTGACTCAGAACACTTGCTCCTTGACGGGATCACGAAGGTACAGAGGAGATTAGCTTCTGACCTTAGCTTTCTAGAGACAAAACCCTCAATGTTTTTTGTTCCCTTGGAGGACTAGAGAGAATCAAAGAATGTCAGGAAGTTGCAAGAAGTTCATTAGGGTTCTACACAAGCAAGACTTCACGTGAGTGGGAAGACTTCATACTTCAACCGCAGTGCTCCTGAATTAGGGGATCGGGCCCAAAGCCCAGGCTCCTTAGGAATCACAGAAAGTCTACAGAAATGTAGAGTGTTTCTTGTCTAAGTGGCTATTTTACCAACTAGCCAAGGGACAGAGAGATTGAGTGAATTGCCTAAAGCCATTTGGAATTAGAAAGTATAGGTGTGGACCTTGCTCCCCTGTCATCTGGTTCCTACAAGGAGAAACTCGGACCAATAGCACTGACAGGGTTCATAAAACAGGATTGGTAAGCTGGAGACAGAGCTTGTTTATTTTTGAAGGGAGAGACAACTGGCAGAATTATTGGTACCTATCATTTATTAGGACATGCTCCCAGCAAGTCCTATTCAAGTCCTGTACTTTAGTTTGCTCAACATTATGATAAGCCAAAAAAAATGCGAGCACAGGCATGTTACATACCCCAAGCAGCCCAGCTTGGTTTAGGCAATTACCTTGCCAGAACTGTCTCCCTCCTACTCTCCCAAGTTCCTAACTGTGGGCCTTGATGTCGTTACAGGAATGCACAAACCCATTGTTAGAAAGCATTTCCTGTATACAGCTCACCACTGCAGTGTGTTGACAATCTCTTTAGCACTAGGCTGTGAGTTTAAAAGTGTCTTAATGTGACATTATTTAACTCTCAAACAACATTATTCACGTATGGGAAAGGCCAAGTTCAACTTAGTCCCAAAGCAACCAGCTAAAATGGTTCATTTGAACCCAGATCTGCCTGGCTTCAACGTTTCTGCCTATAGATTGAATAAATTAAAGAATGTGGGGGCACCTGGGTGGCTCAGTTGGTTAATCGGCTGCCTTTGGCTTAGGTCCCGATCCCAGGGTCCTGTGGGGTTTGCTGCTCAGCAGAGAGTCCTCTCCGTCCTCTTCCTCTGACCCTCCCCTTGTACGTGCTCACTCTCTCTCTTCTCAAATAAGTAAATGAAATATTTTTAAAAGACTTTATTTATTTATTTGGCAGAGAGAGAGAGAGAGAGAGAGAGAGAGAGACAGCGCGAGAGACAGAACACAAGCAGGGGGAGTGGGAGAGGAAGAAGCAGGCTTCCTGGCGAACAGGGAGCCCAATGCGGGGCTCAATCCTAAGAGCCTAGGATCATGACCTGAGCTGAAGGCAGATGCTTAATAACTGAGCCACCCAAGTGCCCCTAAATAAAATATTTTTTAAAATATTTATAAACATTCAACAATTTAATATTTAATGATAAATGTATAATAAATATTTATTATTTAAAATATTTTCTTTTTAAAATTTTAAAATATTTTTTAAAAAACTAAAGAATGCGGGGGAGGTTGGGAGGGCTTGATACCCAGGATTCAGAAGAGTTCAAGCATAGACAAAATTTCATGCAAGGATATGGGCTTCACACTTCAGACTACAGCCCTATTATTGGAGGGATCAGCTTCAAACTCTAGCCTCAGCAGCAAGTCTCTCCCAGTCCCATTCCCACCAATTGGATTCTTCCTTGCTTTCATTGCCATCCTCCAAGGAACAGCACCCTTTCTGCCTTGTTTCGGGGGGTCTATGGTCTTCCCCTGTAGATCCATTTTAGCAAAGAACTCAGTGAAAACAAGGTCACTGATCTTTATACCGGTCTGCAATCTCCAGAGTACACAGCCATCTATTGCATGAGAGGTAGGAAAAGGTAACCAAACTTATATGTACCATTCACTGGTTACAAAGTCTAAGTTTATAGTTTATTTTTTATTGTTACATTTAAACTGGAGGATCCCTGGTGTCACGTGTAAATCATTACCAGCTCACTTGTTACTCATCTTTGGGGAGTTATGGGAAGAGTCTCTTTTTTGGTAACAATGACGGTTTCCAACCAAAATGCTTCCTGACTTAATACAATCCCTTCACATAGGGAGAGCATTTAATAATTTCTAATACTGGTCCCACCTGTACAGCCATTCCCCTAAGGGGTAGTCCGGGAAGTTCACTTACCCTTCTGACCTACCATTAGCATGGAGTCACCGGAGCCCCAGCTCTGATCATCATTCCTAACTCTGAAAGGCTTAAGCCAATGTTCTTTCTGTCTTTCTCGGCTCCAAGTGCATCCATACCCCAAATGCAAATGTGAGGCAGCCCCAGGCCAGCTTCAGAGGCCTGGAGGAAGCCTGTTCATCTCAAGTTCATCAAGGAATCTTTATCTCCAAGGCTCCCTGAAGCCCCCAGACTAGCCCACCCATTTCCTTGGGGAAGGGGATGTATGGACAAGAGGAAGGAGCTGGTGGTTCAGGAGATCTGCAGAACAATAAGATAGCTTCTTCTTTCCTTCCAGGGGAAAGAGTTGGAACAACCCCAGTTTTGATGGAGAGGGGACTGTTTGGCAGGTCCAAGGTTTGGACTTGTGGCTGGGCACAGGCTACCTTCTGGGCAGTTAGATAAAAGGAAGAACACAGTACAAGGAAGAAAGAAGCCACTGAAAGGGGGCTTCTCTCCTACTTTTTTTTTTTTTTTAAGCTTTATTTATTTACTTATTTGTCAGAGAGAGAGAGAGAGAGAGAACACAGCAGGGGGAGCAGCAGGCAGAGGGAGAAGCAGGCTCTCCACTGAGCAAGGAGCCCAATGTGAAACTCGATCCCTGGATCCTGGTCTGGCATCATGACCTGGGCCGAAATCAGGAGTTCGACATTTAACTGATCGAACCTCCCCTCTCCTACTTTTAAATCCGTTGGAATTCCTAGCCAGATGCCATTTGAAGGTCTCAGGGATCAGACCTGCCCCAAAGGAAAGGCTGAGCAAAGCAAAATGTCATCAATCCAGCAAGTAGGTAGCGTTGATGACAAAGTCACCAGGCCCAGAGGTTAGTTAGGCAATGCACTCAAGGTCACACAGTGGGTAGGTGGAGAAGCCAGGGCTGTAACCCCAGGCAGTCTGGCTGCAAAGTTCTTGCTCTTTCCTAACAGGGAAAACTGGGGAATGTGAGAAGCAGATAAGCAATAGGTCTGGGATGGGGGGAGGGTTGGGTAGCAGGAAAGCAGGCTTCATGTGTGACTAGATCAGAAAAAGCAGAGAGCATAAGTCCAGGACCTGTCCATACCATTACTCTTGGAACACTGAGTAGTGGTCACCGGACTTATCTTTTCCCCCCACTAGGCTGCACGTCTCTGGAAGACTGGGTTCCTTGGCTCCTATCTCCATAGTACCTACCAGGTGTTTGACATGACCTATGTGCTCAGGGTTGACTGCTTGAGACTCTGGAGGGTTTCTGAAGGGGAAAGAGGGAGTGATATCAGGCCAGATCACCATAGTCAATAGAAAAGGGTACAAGCACATGGAAGGGATGGGAACAAATTAGGCCAAATGCTCAGGAAACCTTCTCTCTCTGGACAAGTGGATCTCCTCCTGTTGCAGAGGCAGAATTTCTTTAAGGCTTGGTGCCTGTACCCTGAGATTGTAGGCCTGTACCAGGTAAGGGTTCTGGTGTTTATGCACAAAAATGTCAAAGGTCAAGAGTTTTGCTGTGTGACCAGAAGGGGCCTCATTTAGCATCATGAAACATGTATGCTTTTAGGAGGAACTTTCCTTGGGGTCCTCATGTTGTAAGAAGGCTCTCACTGAGCGGTCCAGAGGTGGGGCTTGGAGGCTTGGGGGACTGATAGTGGAATTTGCCTAGGGAGGCATGGTGAGAAGACCCAGCTGTCTTTTTTTTTTTTTTTTTTTTTAAGATTTTATTTATTTTTCAGAGAGAGAGAGCACACAGCAGGAGGGAGAAGCAGGCTCCCTGCTGAGCAAGGAGCCCGATAGGGGTCTCGATCCCAGAGCCCTGGGACCCTGACCTGTGCCAAAGGCAGATGCTTAACTGACTGAGCAACTCAGGCATCCCAAAACCCACCTGTCTTCATCACAAATGCATCTCCTGACCAGCCTTGAGCCACAGGGTTTTCCCAGAAAACTAGGTGTAGCCATCTTAAAGCACTGTGTGCTTTCTAGTTACCAGGAACCAGCAAGTTCAAAACACTGTGATCTTAGAGTTTTAGCCAAAAGAGGAATTTGCACCTTCCTCCAATCCGCACCCCCCATCCTATTTTTGTTAACCAAACAGTTCTCCCAGAGAAGAAGCCCTTTTGTCCCCCCCAGCCCCCTCCAACTTAGTTCCTGGCCCATCTGGTGCCAGGGCCCATTCAGTGGTGTTCAGGCCTCTCCCATCCGGTTGCTGAAGATAACCACCAGTGATACCATCAGTAGGAGCCCAGATCTGCTTAAATAACCAACACACGTTCACACTTGCAGTCTTAAAAGAAGAGAGCACTACTTATTACACTGCTGGGGGGCAGTGAAGCCAGGGGCAATGGGCACCTGCTAGCCCCCATCCCATCATTTTGCTCTGAGGACAGAAGAGAACAGGTCTAGCAAGTAGCAAGGTGCAAAAGCAATGTTCTCAGCACCTAAAGAAGAGAGGGGAGACCGCTGAGCTTAGCGGACTGCCAAGACTGGCCAAAGATCCCCATGTTTATCCCTGAAGGGCGGTCCAGCTCAGAGGGAGTGTTCTGAAGACAGAGGCTTGCCCCTGCCCCTTTTCCTCAGGCTAGACCTCCGAAGGCCCGGGCTCCTGGCCCTCGGTGTGCTCATCATGCATGGAAAGAACCAAGCGTCCTGGACCAGAACCCGGAGTCCGTGCAGGGTCATTGCCAGCCACCAGCTGCAGCCCCAGTCCGCGCGAGCCAGGCCAGCATTTCCTGTTGCCTAGGCGCTGGGTGCGGGGTACTTGCTCCCCAGCGCGTGCCATCCAGAGGTGCTGCAGCCTCGGGCTTCCCAACCAGAGTGGGATTGGCCCCCAGGGAAGCTCTGCAGGACCCCCTAAACTCCCTCCCGCGGGGGAGGCGGGGAGGCGGGCCGCGTACCTGAGGGGGCGGACGGCCTGCAGTCTCGCTTCCTGCCCACAGCCGGCGAGGATAGCGCGGGTCCCCAGCACCCCCGGGCTCCTGGCGCACAGCCTCGCGAGGCGCAGCATCCCGACGTAGATGGCCATGGCTCTTTACGCGCGTCCCGGCCCCAGGAAACTTTTAAAGTAAAAGCCGAGGCGGCTTACTTTTAAAGTAAAGCCGAGGCGGGGCGAGCGCTGAGCGGGCGGGGAGGCGGGGAGGGTCGCCTCTGCCTATAGGGTGCGGAGGCTGAGTCCCGCGGGGCGGGGCGGGGCGAGGCGGGGCGAGACGTGGAGGAAGCGGCTAGGCTCGGGGCCACCTTCTCCTGGGACCCGAGGCCCTCCTCTCCCACCTCGAAGATGTTTCTCTCCGGATCCGAAGGCCTCTGGCTGTGGCCGGCTCCCCTCCCGACCACTAGAGGCCTAGGTTTGGGGGCGCAAGAGCTTGTTGATTTCGCAGAAGGGGAGCCCGCGGGCCGTGAGTGCGGGCGGGGAGAAGAGGCCGGAGCGCGTCCATCCCCAGAGTCCCGTTTAGCGCGCGGGTCCTGGGCTGTCTCCCCCCTCCCGGAGTTGGGAGTCAGAGGCCAAGGGAGCCGCGAAGCACCCCCCTACACACACACACACACACACCCGCCCCGAGGCGTGCCAGCTGGAGCGGAGGGTTTGCAGTGGCTGGGGAAGAGTGCGTTGGGCCAGCCCCTTCCGGGGCCCGAAGTCAGCTAACGGGACACCAGTTGGTACCCGCGTCTCTCCTGGGGCGGCCTTGACCCCCCGCAGTGCACCATGTAGGGTGGCATCAGTGACTGGAACCCGTGCTTCTCATCCCCCATCCGCCTGGCTCTTTCAGGCCTAGGGCACAACTCCGCGCCGGGCCCGAGGCGTGAATAGAGAGCGGCTGTCCTGCAAGCTCAGCCCGCTGTGCCTGTTCCAACTCTGGTCCTGGCGGGGCAAGGTCGCACTGGGCACCAGAGAGGTCACGTCAGGTTCACGCTGTCTTGACCCTTCATCTGGAGGAGGAGGAGGGCAGCAACGGAGGCGGGAAGACTGCGGTGGGGTGACCTCCCCTTTCCTGCCCTAGAGGCAGCTTTGAAATCTGGGCCAAGCAGAAAGCGTGGTTAGGGGCGGGGCCTGGCCGTAGGAGACCTTTGCTCTTATCTTGGGACTTGGGCTCCACTGAGGTCCTGAGAGGAGGACTGTGCTGGTCCCCGTCATCACCCTGAGAGTGACCTCAGATCTCCCTGAAACCTTGACTCCTGCGGGAGGTCTGTACACTTCAAGTTGTGTGGAGATGGGGGAGGGAGGAAGATGGGGGGGGCGGTTTGCAAGGGACCACCTTCCTAACAGAGAGGAACTTGCTGACTGTGACAGCTGCCCCATGAATGGAATGCCCTGGGACACATCCCAGGCTTGGAGGGGATCAGTGCTGCAGTACCTTGCTGGGTGGCCCAGGACTTGTGAAGTGAAACACTTCTTGTTTCCTTGCTAATTGGGGGGAGGGGGGAGGTAGGGGGAAGAGGAGAGGAGAAGGATGAGTTCCTCCTTGAACTTGCTCTAGCCTCAGCTCTCCGTGCATAGGCTTCCCTGACTTCCCAGACACGAGAGCCAGGGAATATCAGCTGCCGGTGTCAGGATATCTTCCACAAGCCAGACTCTTCGAAGGTGTCCTCTCTGGCCTTCACCACCACCCTGCCAGGAACAGGCACGCCTTTGAATGTGTTGCTGTTTTTATGGATGAGGAGACTGAGGGTTCGCCCAGCTGGCTCCATCCTGTGGTAGAGCATGCCACTCTTGATCTCAGGACTATGAGTTCAAGCCCCATGTTGGGTGTAGAGATGCCTTAAAATCTTAAAAAAAAAGAAAAAAGAAATAAAAAAACCTGAGACCCAGGTAGGTTCAGCTACTTGTCCAAGGTCAAGGTAAGCACAGTGAGCACAGGCCAAGGCTCAGGCCACACTTATTTGGTAGCTTTGGGGAAGTCCCAGGGCCTCTCCAGCTTCAGTCATCATCTTTAAAATGGGAATAGGGGCGCCTGGGTGGCTCAGTCAGTTGGGCATCTGCCTTCAGCTTGGGTCATGATCCCGGGATCTTGGCATGGAGCCGTGAAACAGGCTCCCAGCACATCAGGGAGCCTGCTTCTCCCTCTCCTCTGTCCCTGCTCCTGCACCCATGCTCTCTCTCTCTCTCCAATAAATAAACGAAATCTTTAAAAACAAATAAATAAATAAAATACAATGGGGGCAATAATGCCAGCCTCATGCAGAGGGTTGGGGTAAGGATTGGGGCACAGAACCAGTACTCGACCCTTTTTCAGTGATTGTTAGCTTTTCCCTCCATCCTCTCCATCCTCCTATGTCTTACACTCTGAGACTTTCCCCAGTGTTCAGTGTTGCAAAACTTTTTTAGGAGGAGGAATTATTTTCCATCTCTGTAAAGTCTTGAGAAACCTGGTAGGCACTGGTTCTATGAACGGGGAGAAGGACTAGGAGGAAACAAAGTGACAGTACCTAATGTGAGGGTCCCTGAGTCTGTTGACCAGAACTCTTAGGTCACATGGCAGGGATGGTAAGCCAGGCATGTCACCAACCAGACCCTGCAACTTTCCTCCCTCTACCTTCAACCAACTCAGTTCTGCACAGCTGCACAGCTGCACAGCTTTCTGCCCCAGCCCAGCACCTGACTTGCAGGGTTTATGGTGCCTGTGATTCTGCTCAGGCCACTGGTTACCCCGAGAAAGCCCTTAGCCTTTCCCCTTTGTCAATATTCTTCCCTTCTGTGCTTCAAAAATGAGCTCAAAATGTAAATGCCATTTATTGCCCTTTTAAAAAAAGATTTATTTATTTATTTGAGAAAGAGAGAGAGAGAGAGAGCACCCAAGCAGGAGGGGCAGGGAGAGGGAGAAAGAATCTTAAGCAGGCTTGTGTTGTGGAGCCCGACACGGGGCTCGATCTCATGACCCCAAGTTCATGACCTGGGCTGAAACCAAAGTTGGTCACTTAACCGACTGTACCAGTTTCCCCACATTTATTGATCTTTTTAAAAAAGTCTTAGTATCAACCTCTGAGTAAAGTTCAGAAGAGTTCATCACAGTTAGGGAACAGAGGTTAATGCTACACACCCCAGAAGTCACACGTGACAGAGGTTGAGAAGGGGGGTAGGAGATGGAGGGGCCGGGCAGATATCCCTGCTTTAACTTGAGTCCTCAAGGGAAACCTGCCTACCGGTGATGGAATATGAAATAAAGGAGTATGTTATTTAAAGTTGGGTAGGCAACCAGTCTATGTACGAAAATAACAGTAAAACTCTATTAGGAGGACTTGGGGAGGAGAACGACAGGGCAATTTCTTCCCTATAAAACAAAATCAAGAAATGGCTGAATACATATCATATTTAGGGGCAAATAGCATGAATGGTTAAAATCGTTCAAAATGGCTTGGACCTGAATAGACGTGACTCCAAAGAAGACATACGATGGCCAATAAACACATGGAACAATACCCAGCACAAAAAAAAAAAAAAAATGAAAAGGTGCTCAGTATCAGTAGTCATTAGGGAAATCCAAATCAAAACCACAGTGAGGTACCACCTCACACCCTTGAGAATGGCTATTCAAAAAATAACAATAAAATAGGGGTGCCTGAGTAGCTCTGTCGGTTAAGCATCTGCCTTCGACTCAGGGTATGATCTTGGGGTCCTGGGATTGACTCCCACATGGCACTCCCTGCCCAGCAGGGAGCCCGTTTCTCCGTCTCCCTCTGCCACTCCTCCTGCTTGTGTGCACTCTCTCTCTCTCTCTGTCAAAATAAATAAATAAAATCTTTTAAAGAAAAATAAGAAAAAGTAACCATAAAATAAAACAGAAAACAGTAAGTGTTGGCGAGCAGGTGGAGAAACTGCAAGCCTTGTGCCTTGTGGCAAGGATGTAAAATGGCACCGCCCCTGTGAAGAACAGTATGGCTGTGTCTCAAAAGTGAAAAATAATCCCTCCGTGATCTAGCAACTCCACCTCTAGCAGGAAGCATTGCAAGTAGGAACTTGAGCAGACATCCATACATGTATGTTCGTAGCAGCACTATTCATGATAGCCAAGAGACGGAAACAACCCAGATTCCCCCTGGCGGATGATTGAGTGGATGACCCAAAGGTGGTATGTCCATACAATGGAATTTATTCAGCCTGATAAAGAAGGGAAACTCTCACATGTGTTATAAGAGAAGCGAACCTTCAGGACATGATGTTAAGTAAGATGAGCTAGACACAAAAGTGCAAACACTTCTAGGAGGTACCTAAGATGGTCACATTCCATGGGAAGGAGAGTGGTGGTTGCCAGGGGCAGGGGAGGAGGAGTGGGCACTTAGTGTCTAATGGGTATAGAGTTTTCATCTGGGAAGATGAAAAGGTTCTGGAGATGGATGGTGGTGATGTTACACAACAGTTTGAGGTAACTTAATGCCCCTGAACTTAATGCCCTTAATGCCCATGCACTTAAAAATGGTTAAAATGGGGAGCACCTGGGTGACTTAGTGGGTTAAGTGTCTGATCTTGGCTGTGGCTCAGGCCATGACCTCGGGATCGTGGAATGGAGCCTCTCCTAGGGCTCCATGCTCAGCACATAGTCTGCTTGTCTCTCTCCCTCCCCCTCTGCTCCTCCCTCTCTCCCTTGCACACATGTTCCCTCTCTCTCAAATAAATAAGTAAAATTTTAAATATAAATAATATTTTAAATATTTTATATTTATATATAAACATAGATACATATAAATATAAATAAAATTTTAAAAATAAATAAACTTTTGGGGCACCTGGGTGGCTCAGTGGTTTAAGCCTCTGCCTTTGGCGCAGGTCATGATCTCAGAGTCCTTGGATCGAGTCCCGCTTCTGGCTCTCGGCTCAGCAGGGAGCCTGCTTCCTTCTCTCTCTCTGCCTGCCTCTCTGCTTACTTGTGATCTCTGTCAAATACATAAATAAAATCTTAAAAAAAAAAAAAAAGAGTCATGTGCTCTACCAACTGAGCCAGCCAGTTGCCCCATATATGTTTTATCTCAATTAAAAAAAAATTTTTTTTTGTTTTTGTTTTTTGTTTTTAAGAGAGAGAAAGGGAGAGCGCGTGAACATAGGTGGGGGGGTGGTAGAGGGAAAAGGAGAGAGCAAATGGAGTTCCATGTGGGGCTGGATCTCACCTGAAATCATGATCTGAGCTGAGGTAAAATGCAGAGCTCTCAGAGGAAAGTAGATACAGCTAGCAGACCAGATGAAGGAAAAGGGAGAGGAGGATGAGGAAGAGTTCTGATTTTTTTGGGGTGTGTGTGTGTGTGTGTGTGTGTGTCTAAGTAAGCTCCACACCCAACGTGGGACTTGAACTCATAACCCTGAGATCAAGAATCCGACGCTCTACCGACCGGGACAGCCAGGTCTCCCGGATTCTCATTTTGAAAGAAAGGATGACAGTGCCCGGAGATAACATAACACTCATACTCTGCCTGTCTGATGTGGCAGCCAGTACCTGAAGCAAAAAAAAAAAAAAAAAAAAAAAAAAAGCCTGATTTAAAAAAAAAAAAAAAAGTCATCTTAAAAATGGCTGTTTCTGGGGGCGCCTGGGTGGCTCAGTGGGTTAAGCCGCTGCCTTCAGCTCAGGTCATGATCTCAGGGTCCTGGGATCGAGCCCCACATCGGGCTCTCTGCTCAGGAGGGAGCCTGCTTCCTCCTCTCTCTTCGCCTGCCTCTCTGCCTGCTTGTGATCTCTCTCTGTCAAATAAATAAATAAAATATTTAAAAAAAAAAAAAAGGCTGTTTCTGATATTCAAACTAAAAGTGAAAATTGGGAACTGGTTCTGAACTGCCAGGCAGAGTAACATTAGTTTGATCACAACCAGTAACTGATGGCAGACACAGGCAGATAGGATCTTAAAACGATCACAGTTTTCCGGCAACTCAAAACTAAAAAGCTAAACAAGCTGCAGTCCTAGCATCTGTCATAGGTTGTGAAAGCCTTGCTTTTGTAAGACATGGAGGTCAAAAATTTTTTTTGGATGATGTGATTTTTAACTTTCCTTGGGTCAAAGTCAGGAACTAAGGTCAACCATGAAGTCTTGGGTAAAGACCGAGTATTATCAGACCCAAGAAAATTTATCTTCCTTTACTCACTCATTGGTTCTGCAGACATTCACTGAGTATCTTTTTGGAACCAGGCTCAGTGCCGGGCCCTCTGGCCTGAGATATGAATAAGGCAGGACCTCTGTCCTCAGGGAACTCAGTGTCTAGCAGAGAATGCTTATCCTGAGGCTGACAATGAGGTGCCATGTGGTCAGTGTTGTGGGAATGGGGAAGAGGGGACTGGCACCTACCCTGGGCACGTCCCAGAAGGTCCCCTAGAGATCTGAGCTGGTTCCTTGAAAAAATGAACGGTGTGTTCATTTCCTATGCCTGCTGGAGTAAACTACAAACATTTGGTGGCGTACAAACAACTTTGTTCTCTTACAATTCTGAAGGCCAGAAGTCTGAAGTCAGTCTTATGGGACTAAAATCAAAGTGTTGTCAGGGCTGGTTATTTCTAGAGATTCCAGGGGAAAATCGTTTCTTGTCTCTTCCAGCTTCTTGTGGCTTCAGGTCTGCCTTGCCTGCAGCCACATCATGTCTAATCTCCCTCAGCTGCCTCCCCCTCTACGTCCAACCTCCTCTGCCTCTCTTGCAAGGACACGTATCATTACATTGAGGGCCCACTTGGATGATTCTGGATAATCTCTCCATCTCATGATCCTTAATTCAATCACATTTGAAAAGTGCCCCTGGCCATGTAAAGTAATGTATTCACAGGTTCTGGGGATGCAGACGTGAACATCTTGGGAAACCATTAGGCAGCCCGCCGTAGACAGAACTAGGAGGAGAAACTGTGGACGGCCGATGGGATGTTACGGGGAAACATATATCAAGGGAATATGGTGAAAGTGTATGTGAAGGCAGAGAACAGGTATATTCTGGGAGTAGCCAGTAGTTTTATATCTAGGAAGATATATCTCTATCTATATATATCTAGGCTCTCAGACAAATATATATATCTTCCTCAATAAATGGAGATTTATGATTGAGGACATCCAGTCTGGGAGACGGAGAGACCTGGTCATGGGTCCAAAGTTGGCCGAATGAGAATTTGATCTCAAGTTTCTCTTCATCATATGGTAACTGTGTTCATTCATTCCTTGTTTATTTATATTTTCTGCATTGTAACATATTATAAAAGTAATATGTGCACCTTGTGACAAATATTCAAGGTACACAGTGTAATATTCTTCTAGGTTCATACAAATATGTAGGCATATGTATGTGTTTCTCCATCCCCTCCATCTCTCTTTTTTTTTTTTTTCCAAAAAATGAGATCATGTTGGAGAATTGATGAAATCTGAATGAAGTCATGGATTGTATAATAGTGTTGCTCTGTGTTAATTTGTTGACTTTTATAATTGTCCTGTAATTATGTAAGAGGTTTCCTCATAGTAGGGAGCTACATGCTGAGGTATTTACAAATAAAGAGGTATTGTGTCTACAGCATACTCCTAAATAGTTTAGAAATACCTACGTATTTCTGTAGTTAAATGTTAACAGTTGGGAAATTTGGGTAAATGGCATCCATGAATTCTTTCTTCTATCCTTGCAACTTTTCTGTAAGCCTGAAATAATGTCAAAGTAGAAAAAAAAATTAATGAGATTGTGCTGTATGTCATCTACCTTACTCAATGACTTGCATTTTTTACTTGATCATACACAATATTTTTTCCAGGTCAATACACATGGTCCTACTCATTCTCTTTAATGCTGCGGGATGTTCTTCAGCATAATGTTCCACTGCATAATACACTGGTTTATTCAACCACTCCCCTTTTGATGGATTTGACTTTATTTTTATTTTTTAAAAAGATTTATTTATTTATTTAAGAGAGGGAGGGAGAGAGGGTGAGAAAGAGCAGCAGGGGTGGGGGAGGAAAAGGGAGAGAGAATCTCCAGCAGACCCCACTCCCTGACCCCAGCTAAGCAGGGAGCCCGACTAGGGGCTCAATCTCATGACCCCAAGATCATGACCCGAGTTGTAACCGAGAGCCAGATGCTTAACTGACTGAGCCACCCAGCAGCCCTGGATGGATTTCACTTTAACTGTCATCTTATCTATATTTTAAAGACTCATATACATTTTTATTTGTTTCTAGATTCTTTATGCTGTACCACTGATACCTGCCTGTGACAATTCTCTACTGTTTGGAGCTTTAGGACGAGTCTAATACCTGGTTGGGCCTGACCCTCGTGGCTATTTCTTTTTTTTTTTTTTTTTTTTAATCTCACGAAGTAAGTGTTCTTGGCAATTCTTCTACATTTATCCTTCCATATGATTTTGATTTTTTCCCCTGTTATACGCATTTTCAGATCATTTTTACCCAGTTCTAAAAACAAAAATCTTGTTGGGATTTCTGATTGTGATTGCTTTCAGTTTAAAAATTTACTTCGGGACGGACAGATTTGCAGCGAATATGGCATGATTCTCTATTTGTGGAAGTATTTAAAGCAAGTCCATGTAGATAAATAAACCATAGAGAGAGAGATTATTTCCTTTAAAAGTTACTTTGGGGGCTTCAATCCTCAAGGGCTAACTGAGTTTCTTGTTTTATTTCAACCCACCACTGCTGGAACAGACCCAACTGCCCATAGAAAAACTGCATAATGCTATTTGGCTCTTACATGTGTCTCTGTGTGGGTCCTTGGCACTCTTACCCATTTTCCTTTTTTTTTTTTTTAAGATTTTATTTATTTATTTGACAGACAAAGATTACAATTAGGCAGAGAGACAGGCAGAGAGAGAGGAAGGGAAGCAGGCTCCCTGCTGAGCAGAGAGCCCTATGTGGGGCTTGATCCCAGGACCCTGGGATCATGACCTGAGCCGAAGGCAGAGGCTTTAGCCCACTGAGCCACCCAGGTGCCCCGCTCTTACCATTTTCTTATCCCCATTCTACAGAAGGAGAAACAGGGGCTTGGAGAGGTAGAGTGACTTGTCAGGATGACACTAGAGCTAACAGTCACAGTGCTGGCCTGATGCCCAAGCTTCTTTCAGGAAGCTACTCTATCCTCCCCTCTTCCTGATCATTACCTTCCTCAAGGGCCATGGTGCTTGTGTTTCCTTTGGCATCTCCCCAAACAACCTGGACATCCAGGCACAAGGTGGCACTTGGTTTGGGGACTGCAGCCCAGGGCCAGTCTATTGTTTCCAAGGAAAAAGCTGTCCACAGATGACAGGCTCCACTTCTCATCAAACTGCCTTAGGGATTTAAAACAACAGCAACAAAAAGTCTTTCTCAGATGTACAGCCGCTGTCAATTGCTCACTCTTCCGCCCAGCTTCCTTGGGCTGTGACTCTGCCTGTCTGCACCTGACCCATTCTTCCAAGCTCAACTTGAATGCCTTCTCCTCTGAGATGCCTTCCTGCTATCTTCCTTCCTTCAGGCTCTTTTTCTCCACCACAGCGGGGTATGGCCCACATTCCATGGAATACATTCGCCTATTTATTGTGACTGTCTTTGAATAGCTAAATAGTTGACTCTCTGAGCCTTGATTACTTTCTTTGAAAAACCGAAATAATGTCTGCCTTATAAGGTTGTTGTGAGTTAAAACAAAACAAAACAACAAAAAAACACATATAAGGATGCCTGGGTGGCTCAGTCATTAAGCCTCTGCCTTTGGCTGTGATGGTGATCCCGGGATCCCTGGATCGAGGCCTGAGTGGAGCTCCCTGCTCTGCGGGAAGCCGGCTTCTCCCCCTCCCACTCACCCAGCTTGTATTCCCTCTCCCACTGAGTGTCTCTCTCTCTGTCAAATAAATAAAGGAAATCTTTAAAAAATAAAAAATAAATAACATATGTAAATCATAGCCCTGGACAGAGTGTTCTTAAATGTGTAAGTCCTATGTTAGCGCTCTCAAACATAAACCCACACAGCCCTGTACATTGCATGGGTTTTGTTTGTGTGTGTTAGGGCCATTATCCTTTCTACTTTATATAATAATTACTTGTTTTGACTGTAGGCTCCTTGGGGGCAGACACGACAGGGTGTAGTGAAAAGAAACAGGACTTGGAATCAAAAGGTTTGGGTCTGCCCCTATGTGAAGTAAGGACAAGTTACTTCTCCCTGAGTTTCTTCCTTAATTAAAAAAAAAAAAGCAACAGGGGCACCTGGCAGGTTCAGTCGGTTAAGGGGGTTAAGCGTTAGACTCTTGATTTTGGCTCAGGTCAGTCATGATCTCGTGGTTGTGAGATAGAGCCCCCTGCCCCCACCAGATTCTCTCCCACAATCCACTCACATGAGTGCATGCTCTCTCTAAAAAAAAAAAAGAGAGAGAGAGAGAGAGAGAACCATAAAAGTCACTGTATAGTCTCTTTTTGTACTTTATCACAATGAGATAATGGGTGCTCAAGGGCTTTAGAGATTGCCAAGTGCTAATGTATAATTATTCAATTGCCTTGTCTGGTTCCCAGAAACCCAGCACTGTGCCTTGTGCCTTGTTGTGGGTGGGTGTGGGCACAAGGATTTGTGAAATGAATAGCTCCCGCCACCGACTTCACTTGGTCTTCACAGTTGCCCTCTGAGAGAAGCTTTGATGTGCCCATTTCAAAGATGAGCAAACTGAGTGCCAAGTGGGTAAAATGCTTCACTTGTTCATTCATTCTTTCATTCAGCAGGGCTTTGAATGAGAACCACCATGTCTCAGGCACTCAGACACTGGGGATACAAAGACAAAATCTCTCCCTCACAGTCCAGAGTGGAGGACAGACACATAAAGATAAGTATAACACAAGGCAAGTTATGAATTACAGCTAATATTTATCAGGTACTTACTAAATGCCAGTCACTACAGTAAGCTCAGTGTGTTTTGCTCATTCAGTCCTACCCAGACTCTACCAGCTAGGCACCGTTATTATGCACATTTCTCACCTATCCATAAATAAGCATGGTAATCGCCTAAAGCTTTCTGGTAAACCAGAGGTCCTGCCTTAGGCACCACGCCCTATCACCTCTGACAGTAAGGTAGCACATAGGACATTATCAGAGTCCCAAGGAGGGACCCCTAACTAGCTCTGGAGTTCATGGTGGTCAGGGGAGGTTTCCTGAAGGACTAAAAATTAGCTAAGAAGAGGTGCATTGGGAAGCAAGGCCATTCCAGGAGAAGAGAAAGGTGTGGAGGCGAATGCAAGAAAGACCTTAGGGTTTGAAGCCAGCGGCCAAGAAAGAATTCTTGAGACATCTTTGGTGCAAAAAGATGATTTTATTAAAGCGTGAGGCCCGTGGGCAGAAAGAGCTGCCCTGGGGTCATGAGGAGTGGCCCATCATTTACTTTCAAGTTGGGAGGGGGTTAAGGATAGCCTAAGTCTCAAAGGAATTTTGGAAGCAGGTTTCTAGGACCTTGAGGGGGCTAGCTATTGTTGGGAAAAGGTCATTTATTACTGTCTAATAAAACCTTAGTCATGAGACCCTTCAGATGTATATCGGTGGGCCATAGGCTTGGGGGATGATTGCCAATGTGTATGGGGTAGAGGGGTAGAGATAAAGGAAGTTTCCAAAGGAATTTTTTTTATGTTGAAGCAATCTTACAGGATCCTGGGGCCAGGGTGGAGGGCTGGGGGGGTGGTCAGGCTTCCTTTGCCCTCCAACAAGGTATTAACATGGAGGCAGCTGAGTTTGGAGAGGAATGTCACTCTGTCTGTTTTAAGGACTTAGCAGTGGGCTGTAAGTAGTAAGGAAATTTAATAATTTTTCTTTTGCCTTTGCTTCCTACATCAGAGGCCACCTAATGGAAGTCTACACAGCATCCCAGGCAGGGAGGGGCTGGGGATGGTGAGGAGACTGCAGAAGCAGGCAGGGACCAGTCTAGAAAGGAGAGTAGTCCATATTCTAGAGGTAGCCGGAGGTTTGAAAGGTTTTAAGCAGAGGAAAGACTTGGCTATATTTTTAGGATGATCATCTGGGCAGTTCGGTAGAGGTGGGTGGCAGGGAGAGAGACTCAGAGTAATCCATGCACGAGGTGATGGCGGCCTGGACAAGAGGCTGGGGCAGGGAAGAGGAGTTCAGAGAGATAAAGAGGCTGAAATTTCCGGATGATGATCATGTGGAAATTAAGTAAAGAGGACAAGGAGCAATTTTGAAAGACTTGCAGTTTTGGCTTCTAATCCAGGGGAATGGGGGTGATCTGATGAAGTCAATTTTGGATGCAACCCAGGTCTTCTGGCGCCCCGTCCCGTGCCCTTTTGCCTCTTGCCGCTGCCAACGTCGGTAGCGAACCCTGGGCCTTTGGGGAAAAAACCGAGCCTCGGATGGGCAACGGAAATCCTAGCTTTGAACGCCACCCTTCCAAAGGCGGCGGCCACTGCAATGCGCCCTCCTAGGCGCCAGATGGCGTTCCCGCACATGCCCGGGCTGCTCTGGCCCCGTCCGTCTCAGTGGCCGCGGAAGGTGACGTGGACACGGAAGTGGTCGTCGTCGCGGCGGCACGGGTGGGAGTGGGGCGCGGGGCTCAGAGTGCAGCCGACGGTCGGGCGGACGACGGCGTCTCGCACCTGCGGCGGCGGAGGACGCGGGCCTTGCCGGTTGGGTGCGAGTCCACTGAACCGACGAGCAGCTTCTCAGCCCGTCTCCTGCCCGTTGGAGCCCCCGGAGCCGGGACCGCTCGGCCGGCGTCACCATGACCAAGGCCGGTAGCAAGGGCGGGAACCTCCGCGACAAGCTGGACGGCAACGAGCTGGACCTGAGCCTCAGCGACCTGAACGAGGTCCCCGTCAAGGAGCTGGTCAGTACAGCCCCGCCAGGCCCAGGTGTCGCCCGAGACGGTGCTGGCCTCTGTGCGGGCCGCCTCCTATCCAACGCCTCACTTTCCAGATCTTAAAACTAGGTGGAAGGAGTGGGACTTAGTTCCCGGGGAGTCCCCCTCTGCCCCCAGTTTTCTTCCTGGGATGTACACGTGTCACTTTGGCGCAGTTCCAGAAGATGAGAAGGCGCTGCCCGTTCGGTCCTGGGCTGTTTACGGGTCAGGGGTGAATCTCCCCTCCCGTCTCGGGAGCTTTCACAGCGCTCAGCTCCGTGTTTGACTCAAAGTAGGCGCCCACGGAGTGCTTGCTGGCTGTTCGGAGAATGAATGAATCAATGAATGAATGACTCCTTTAGAGAAGTAGGCCTCTGGGTGGACCTGGGTGTGGCCCGGAACTTTGCATTTCTAGGAAGAGGGCCATCCCAGCTGGCTGTCCCGGTCCTGAGACATCCTTCCTTGAAGAATGTGTAGTGTCACTGCTTGGTTGGCTAGTGCTCTTCCCAGCACAGCCTCAACTGGCTGGAATCCATCTGCCCACCCCACCACCCCTCTACTCTCACACTCCCAACCATGAAACTGAGACCTGAGGTCCCAGGAAAATCAAACTGGTCTGTTGCCAAAGTGGAGTTAGATCACAATCCCTGCTTTTCCCATCAGGTTTCCTTCCGGCACCAGCACACTGGGGTCACTTTGGGTGACCTACGCTTTCCTGCCTTTAATGAATTACGTTTGCCTTTGGCGCTTGGCTCTGTAGTATGGAGGTTAGAACAGGTTTCCAGTCCATATTCCAGTTCCATTGCTTAAGAGCCACCTCCCTGCCCTTGGCAAGCTGGTTAACCTTTAAGCCCATAGATTTCCTCATTAATAAAATGGTGGTAATAGTTCCCATTTTACAGGCTTGTGAGGATTAAGATTGGAGTGTAAGATCCTTGGTAGGTAGTAAATGTTGACACATGCAGCTGTTATATTATTATTACTATTACATTATATACATATATATTTTTAAAGATTTTATTTATTTATTTGACAGACAGAGATCACAAGTAGGCAGAGAGGCAGGCAGAGAGAGAGGAAGAAGCAGGCTCCCCGACGAGCGGAGAGCCCGATGCGGGGCTCGATCCCAGGACCCTGGGATCATGACCTGAGCCACTTAGGTGCACCTATTCCATTATATTTGAGTGCTAATTTTTAAAGGCCTTCCTAATTGTGGGAATTTTCTCTGGAGAAGGCTTCATGTCACTGAACCATTCCATGTGTTGGTCTGACATTGTGTTCTCGTTCCTTTTCCTAGGCTGCCCTCCCGAAGGCCACCGTGCTGGACCTGTCCTGCAATAAGCTGACTAGTCTCCCGGTAAGACTGGCAGGCGGGCACGCTTCCTTGTAGAGCCGTGATGCTTCTTGTTTGAGGGTGTTATGTCTTTAGAGTTGTAATTTCAGGACAGGCCTGCAGCCAAGCTGTGACTGAAGGGGAGCTTGCTGGGGGTGGAGTGGAGTGGTTTGTCTCAGCAGGAAAGGAAGCACGGTAGAGGTTTCATTCTTTAGAACAGTTGGAAGGTCAGGCCTTGAAAAACTAAAGTCGACAGAATGCTGGCTGATCACTTTGTGGGGTCATCTTTTTTCCTCCCTTATATTATTCCTTTGAAAGATAGTTTACCCTCCCTATTGTGGAGAGGAGAGGAGAGGCCATTCTGTAAGTCCCTCTGATTTCTAGGGAAAAAGCTGCTTATGAACAGCTTCCGTGTGTATCTTTTGATGAGGAACAGGAAAAAAGATGTGGCTTTTGGGGACTACTGTATTATTATTCTCCCAGCTCTTGAATTACTTGAGATGCTTTTTTGTTTGACACATCCAGCCTGTGGTCAGGTCCTTTCGATTTTTCTTGCACAACTCCCAGTTCTCCTTCTCCATTATATGCTTTGCGATGTCTTCAGTACACGGTCCTTAATCTGCGTAGGCCCCAGAGTGGTTCAGCCCTTTAGCCGCTCCTGGGTGACGGCCGGTCTGTGCTTCAGAGCAGCATGCCGTCAGTGTCAGGACCGAGTTTGTTGCCGTTGTTGTCTTTGCCAGCAATCACTCTGGCTGTGTCACTCCCTGCTTGGCTCCACTGGGCTCCGCTCCGGGATCGGGTCTCAGAAGTTGGCAGTTTCTTCCTTGGGTCATTAGTCTGTTCTCCTGTCAGTATTCCCCTTGGGCCTTGCTCATTATCTCTAGCATCTTCCCGCAGCTCAGCAAGAACCGTTTCTCATTGAGAAAGCATCCAGAATCCCACTGCTTCTAGGCAGCATTTCATGTCTAGTGAAAGTATGGTGGCCAGTACCTGCCGCCTGCCGCTGCTGTGCATGTTGTCCGCAGTCCCCCCGTACCCCTCCGCCCCATGCGCTTTTCAGTCCGAGTGAGTTCAGCTGTTTGTGCCTTCCTTGGCAGAGCCGATATGCTGGCAGTTACAGATCCCCAGAGAGCATGAGCAGTGCCTCTGCGCCAAGGTGGGAGCAGTACCGCAGATAGGTGCTGTCCTAGGTGCTGCAAAGAACAGAGAATGCCACTTTGTTTGATACAGTTTGTTTGATATGAGTGCCTGAGGGCGCTCCATTGTTTTAGGGAACTGGATGGTCCCCATGCGCTTTGACTGCCCCCGTGGAAGGAGAGCACAGGGTGCCGTTGGGGGGCCGAAGAGGTCCCTTGTCCCTCCAGGAGCAATGTGGAGGTTGGGTTGGAGGGTGCACGGAGCATGAGGGAACACACACTTATTTTGTGCCGACTTGGTGCCAAGTCCTTGAACGGAAGCAGCTCACTGCTTCCCCTGCAGAAGTGCTGGTTGTCGGCTGCATCTCCTTGCAGGCAGAAGAGCTGGGGGCAGGTGGGGTCAGGCTTTCCACAAAGCTGCCTCCACCTCCAGGGCTCTGGCATCTCCCTCGAAGGAGTGGGCCCAGGGCTGAGGTGTTCCATGTCTGGGTCCTAGGCGGATTTCTGTGGCCTCACACACCTGGTGAAGCTGGACCTGAGCAAGAATAAACTGCAGCAGCTGCCGGC
Organism: Mustela lutreola; assembly: GCF_030435805.1. Lineage (NCBI taxonomy): Eukaryota > Metazoa > Chordata > Mammalia > Carnivora > Mustelidae > Mustela > Mustela lutreola. The sequence continues at coordinate 25,608,592 of NC_081304.1, read as the reverse complement.
CGACTTTGGCCGTCTGGTCAACCTCCAGCACCTGGATCTCCTCAACAACAGGCTGGTGACCCTGCCTGTCAGCTTCGCTCAGCTCAAGGTAACAGTTCACAAACCAGTGTTTGGTGCCAGGTGAGGCAGAGGGCCTGGGGACGGGCGGGGCACAGCCGTGCACGTGGCCTGCAGGGACCCCACCTTGGTGCTGCCGCCTTGGAAGTCAGAGGCTTGCTTCTGGCTCCTTCAGCTTGAGGGGCTTGAGCAGCCTCTCTGTCCTGTCTCTTCAGAGCTTGAAGTGGCTGGACCTGAAGGATAACCCCCTGGATCCTGCCCTGGCCAAAGTGGCAGGGGATTGCCTGGACGAGAAGCAGTGCAAGCAGTGTGCCAACAAGGTAAGCACGGAGCTCCCCAGGGCCTCCCCCACTCAGTCCCCTGGGACTCGCTGCTGCCTCCTCTTGTTTCTTCCCCTCCTGGGGCACCTGTAGCTGTTCGAGGTTTCCAGCATTGAGGTCTCAGTGAAATAGGGCTGCTAGCAGCCAGTCAGGTAGAGGGACCTTTGTTTGTGTTGCTTTTATAAGTAGAAAAGCTTCTCTGTTGCAAAACTTCCATTCTTAAGAAACCAGCACCTCAGGGGGCCTGGGTGGCTCAGTCAGTTACGCATCTGTCTTTGGCTTAGGTCATGGCCAGAGGGTCCTGGGATCAAGTCCCATATCAGGCTCCCTGCTCAATAGGGAGCCTGCTTCTGCTGCACCCCCTGCTTGTGCGCTCGCGTGTGTGCTTTCTCTGTCTGATAAATAAAATCTTAAAGAAACCAGGACCTTGCCTAATCCAACATCACACCATTGACAGTTCTTTAATTGGACAAGAAGATTATCTGAGTTACGGGTATTGTAGGAATTTTGATAATAAAAGTGTTGTTAATATTCATAAGCTTATATCTGTAAGCAGACACATCCTGGGCAGATCTGACATTTGATTTCAGTCAAGTTGTCTGATGTAGGAGGAACTAAAGGCAGCATGGAAGACAGACATCGCCAACAGGCCTGAAGATGCCTTGCACTTTTTTTTTTTTTTAAGAATTTTTATTTTTAGCAAGAGACTGCGTATGAGAGGGAAGGCGCAGAGGCCGAGGGAGAGGATCCCAAGCAGGCTCCACTCTTAGTGCGGAGTCCGATGCGGAGCTCAGTCTCATAACCCTGAGATTGCTACCTGAGCCGAAATCAAGAGTCAGACGCTTAACCAATTGAGTCCCCCAGGCGCCCCACGCCTTGCACTGCATCTCTCTTAACACCAGCCACGGTCACTTTTTCCCTCCAGCTTTAGAACAGCTGAGCGCCAGATGGCTTACTTGGCCTTGTCTAGGAGGCATGAGGAACAGAAAGGACTCGAAACGCTTCAACTTTAAATGCTAGAATTAAGGGAAGTGGAATGGGGGCATAGCGGGTCTCTAGGCGAATCCCAGGAATAATGGCCTTTCTTTTCTTACCGTTAGTTCAGGGCTTCTTAGAAAGTCTCATCTTGTGTCTCACCCATTGTCACAGGAGACCAGGTACAAGGTCAGTGTGGCCCGGTAGCCCTTGGCAGAGAACAGTAGAAGTGATCAGTGCGGCCCCGGTGCTTAGGAGTGCTGTCTGTTCTGAAGGACGGCAGGTGCTGTGACCGACCACTCCTCCTCCTGTGTCCCTCTTGCTTTATGCTTCCCCTCCTGATCCTCATCGCCCTGGGAGGCACAGCTCCCTTCCGCTCCCCTGGCACACGAAACGCTCCCTATGCACACCCTTTTTATTTACCTACATGTTCATTCAACTAATAGTACGTTAAACTGTATGAAAGTGCCGATATTCCTCAAAGATTGTTTATTTATTTATGTATTTGACAGAGACATAGCAAGAGAAGGAGCGCAAGCAGGGGGAATGGGAGAGGGAGAAGCAGGCTTCCTGCTGAGCAAGGAGCCTGATGTGGGGCTCCATCCCAGGACCCTGGGATCATGACCCGAGCTGAAGGCAGATGCCTGTGAGCCACCCAGGCGCCCCTCAAAGATCATTTTTATTAGCACCAAGATGTTTAGTGTTAGCATACAGCTTCCAGAGCGAGCCCGCTACTGCCTTGTGGGTATGGTCTCTGAAGCCTTGCTCCCTGGCACCATGGCCCAGCACAGACTCTGGTGTGTGGCACACCGTTAGGCGTCATAGCAGAGTGGCTTGGGCCAGCCGGAATGAGGTCACTTGTCCCCAGGAGTTAGCTTAGACTTCCCCAGCTCTGACCTCGTGTGGGTGCATGGCTAGGAGCAGAGTACAGCACCTTTTAAAAATAATTTGTTAGCTGGATGGTATTTATCAAGTGCTTACTGTATGCTGTGGACTGGCACAGACGGATGGTGTCTGCCCTTCAGGGCTCATGGTCCACACTAGAGGCGTCGCTCCCATTTCTGAGCTGACATAGAACTCCTGATGTAGGGGAGCCCGGGTGAAAAGAGACGTGTCTCAAACCTCTCTGCTCTTTATTTAGCCACCGGTATACCCCTTAAAACCACCAGAATGGTTGGTGTTTATTTAGTATTTGGAGTTCAGAGTGAGACGGTGACTTTGAACTTGGGTTGCCTGCCGCCATCAGGCTTGACCTTCGACAGATCTGCACTCCTTGTTGAGTGGCCATTGTTTAGTGAGCTTGATTCCCTTCCGAGAGGTTGCAGCAGGTTCAAGGCCTGGGACAGGGTTCCTTGTGGCTTCAAAGCAGGCTCTTGCAGGAAGCCTGAGAGGGGAAGTCACTTGCTAAGGTCACACGGTTAGGAAGTGGTAGAGTCAGGATTGCGCTGGGCTTTAAGCTTGCACTGTCCTCTACATCCAAGGGATACTAGCTTCTAAAGATACAAACAAACTAAAAAATAGTCTTTTCACCTCTTCTTCTACCCATGGCTGTAATGAGAATTTCTGGGGCTGTCGGAGTCAGAAGCCACCCATGATTGAGTGGACAAGGACTGGGCACTAGGGCTTTGTCTGCTAAGTGGGCTGCATGGTGCTTCCCTTCCTCCTAGAGGCTCCCTTGCTCTGTGTGCTGACATCAGTGGGACAGGCTCTGGCCCAGGAGCTCAGAAGACCTGTACTCTAAGCTGTGCTACTTTGAAGCCATGTAACGTGGACAGATCATCCCTACCGCCACCCCCCTGCCCGCCTTGGTTTTTTGCCTCTTGAAATGGGGAGCCAAGCAATCATTCATTAAACTTAGTATTGAGTGTCTAGCCGGCAGAGGGGACAGCAGTCTCCACCCTCAAGACCTTAGTGTTGAGACCAGGAGAGGGAAGGCGCCTTTCTAGATAGGGAGGCGGGGAGCTTGCATAAGGGAGCCAGGGTGGGAAGCTCGGCAGCAGAGCTGCTGGAGGTTGACAGGAGACCACATGTGTGACAGTAACTACAGAGCAGGACCCTTGATACACTCCAATTGGCATCTGCTCACAGCTTTAGTGGCCTGGGCTCGAATGACCCGTTTGCAGCTAAGGCTGGCGGTGTAAGTCGGGAGACAGGGACGGGATTGCCTTCCTTCCCTCTGCATTGCCTGGGGCTGTGCCAGCCTGAAAAGAGCAGGGGGCCCCTTGGAGCCTCTGGAGTGGACGTGTGCTCTATGGCTTCCCTGGCTCCTAGCACTTCACCTCTCTCCCTCCTGCAGGTGTTACAGCACATGAAGGCTGTCCAGGCTGATCAGGAGCGAGAGAGGCAGCGGCGGCTGGAAGTAGAACGAGGTACGTGCCATCCCCCCTTCAGCTGTCTTCCCGTCCTTCTGCAGCTGCTGACTCCCCTGTGGCGGGGGCTGGGGTCCCTGGAAGTGGCGGCAGAGCAGCAGGGGACCGTGTGGCAGTGGACAACGTCCTCTCTGTCCGACAGGTCTGTCTCCAGGCCTGGCTCGCTCACTGAGCTTCAGAGCCCTCCATCCTGCTAGGAGGGTTAAGAGGCATCAGAGGTTAAATAATGTTAAGACCGTCTCCTTCAAGCCCTCCCCAGAGCTCCCCTCTGGTAGGCAGTCCCTGTCCCTGTACCTGCTCAAGCCTGAAACTGGAAAGAAAGATAGCCAGGATTCCTTTGTTCAGTTACTCCAATATCCAGTCTGTTAGCAAGTCCTGGTGTGATGCTCCCTCCCTGCCAGGCCGCCCCAGGACTCAGCCCCCCTGCTGTAGCCCGTCCTGGTGCTTCCCAGCTCCGTGGCCTTTTGGCACACTCGTGCCCCCTCTGCCCAGCAGCCACAGTGATCTTTCTAAAACAAGTCAATCATGCTGCTCTTTGCTTACAGCATTCTGATGGCTTCTGCTGGAACTTAGGATGACATTCAGACATCATCCTGGGGCTAACAAGGCTCGCCGTGGCCCCAGTCTGCTTGCTTCTCCTGCTCCGTCCCATACCCTGGGGAGAGAGTGCTGGTAGCCCTAGCCACACGAGCCCCTGCTGTTGCTGGAGCACACCGAGGCTGGAGCTCACTTCAGGGCCTGGGCTGGGTTGCTCTTCCCTCAGCTCCTTACACAGCTGGGTTTGTGTGCTTCCTCAGGTCTGCTCACAGGTTCCCTTAGCTTTGCTGTAACCCCCTCAGAAGCACCCAGACTTGGGCCTCCATCCCGCCTGTCTCTCCCTCACAATCTCTCTCTGGCACACATCATGTACGGTTTGTTCACTTGTCTCCGTCTCTAGGAAGCTTTAGGCGCTGGAACCTGACTTGTCCTCCCCACTGTATCCCGAGTAAGGCTTAGTGGGCAGCGGGCACTTGTTGCTGGAGGACTTGCGGGGTTGGGGAGGGACGGGTGTAGTCCTGGTTCTAGGCGAAGCCTGAGATGGAGCCCAAGTGACTCCGGGCCCTTTTACATGTATGGTCCCATGATGCCATGTTTCCTTGGGCCACAGCTGCTTGACTTCCTGCTGCCATGTGCTCTCTCCAGGCTGGGTGTAAGTGCCCTTGGCATTCTCAGTGCCCAGCTGGAACTTGGAGCTTCTTTGTACGTGGAAAACCAGTGGAAAGCTCCAGTACTTAGCATACTGCTCTTCAGCCACATTATGGGTCAGATAGGCTTTTAAGCTGTTAAGGGACTTTGAACTCCCTAATTTGTGGCATTCTGGCTTTGGAAAAATGTGCTTCATGCTTCCAAATAACTCATTGGGAAGTGCATTTTTAGAAGCCGGTGATTTCTGAGTTGGGTACTGGATGTGAATGCACTTGAACCGTGAAGTAAATCAGAAGGCGCCACAGACTCCTGAGGTGAGGTCTGGAGTTTACCCTCTGACAAATTGTTAGTCTTGCTTTCTCAGCAAAACACTTCCATCTTCTCTCACGGTGAACTTGAACACTCACTTTCTCTTCTTCCTTGGCCTTCCCATGCCACGTTCCTTTTTGAGGCTGGGAGGATAAGAATCCCACAGAACCCACACCCCTGGTGTCTCTTCTCCTGACAGCTGAGTTGTAGAAGGCTGTCACTCGTGTGCTTTCTGAACCCTCCAGCTCGTCACCCATGCCCCTTGTTACGTCTCCCTAATCTCTCTGCTGCTCGGGGCTTGGACCCCTTTAATCCATTCAGTAAACCCTGAGAGTGGCTTCCCCGAGAGCAGAGAGACTGCCTTTTCCCCTTAATATAGCTTAAGTGACCTGCGGCCTAAGGGAAGGGAGGCTGAACCCCAGCTTTTAGTTCCTCGGGAAAGCATTCTTGCAGGTTTATGGGCGAGTAGTCATTTCGGGGTGCATTTTCCGGTAGAGGCCGAGAAGAAGCGGGAGGCCAAGCAGCGGGCTAAGGAGGCTCAGGAGCGGGAGCTGCGGAAGCGGGAGAAAGCGGAAGAGAAGGAGCGCCGGAGGAAGGAGTACGACGCCCTCAAGGCAGCCAAGCGGGAGCAGGAGAAGAAGCCCAAGAAGGAGATGAATCAGGCCCCGAGTACGTGTTCACAGTCACAGGGCTCCTGCTGGGGTGCAGTGAGGGCAGAGGAGTGAGTGTGTGAAGCAGCCCCCGTGGTCAGATCGAGCAGACTCTGAGGCCCAGGGAAGCTTGGAGGGTTTGGTGGCTGGGCGTGGGGGTCATTCTGGGGAGCAGGTGCTCTGCTGCCGTGTTGCCCCAGGGTGTTCGGTCAGAGGTGGCTGAGAGCCTTCCCTAAACAGGGAGCTGCCCTTCCTGTCAGGGTTAGATGCTAGAATCACAACAAGGCGAGGACAGTGCCCTTCAAAGCCCCTCACGTCGTCTGTGACTCTGTGATGTGCAGGTGGCATCTTGAGTGCCAGTACCGTCCTGGGGAGGCTGGCACTGCCTCTGCTTCTCTCTCTAGGTCGGAGCAGAGTGCTCGCTCTCTTTCTGCTTGAACACCAGCGGAATCCTTTGGCTGTGTTCAGGGAGCCATGTAGTATAAAAAACCCGCTAACGTTTTGCCTGAATGTGTCGAGTTGGTGAGGTGATAACAGCTCTGTGTGCAGCGGGGGGTTGCATACCCTCTGGGTCAGTGGGGGCCCCCAACAGAGAGGCAACTGAGGGCGGAAGGAGCCCTGTCGGGTGGGCCGAGGCCAGGGGCACTGCTGCTCGCCCTTGCCGGCCTTGAGCAAGTTGCCTAGCCACTTTTTTGTTTCCTTGTGTAAAACGAGGATCGGACCTCCTTATAGGGCAGCTTTAAGTGAAAATCTGTGTGACAGGATCATGCAGTTCTTGGCATGTGGGCACTCCGTCAAGATTTTTAAAGTTTGGTTTAAAACAATCTCAAAACCAATTTTTAAAAAAAAAATTAGAAATGCAATATATATATGTTCATCCCAGAGAACTAAAAAAGTTCCATATATGTCTCAGAAAATGGCAATCACCTGTAATCCCCCACACCCAGCAGCAGTCACCGTTGACAGGGTGTTAGCTCACCTTCCCAGGTTGTTTTTAGGATTATTTGAGAGAGCGAGTGAGCAAGCGTGCCCACAAGCGGCAGAGGCAGAGGGAGACTCAAGCAGACTCCGCGCTGAGGCCGCAGCCCAATGCAAGGCTCAATCCCATGACCCCGAGATCGTGACCTGAGCAGAAACCCAGAGTCGTCCGTTTAACCGATGTGTGCCACCCTGGTGCCCCTGGGCTTTCTTTTTATGTGCCTCCTCTTCTAGAATAAGGACATGAACAACAATAACAGATCTCCGGCCTGTTTCCCCAGATGGGCAGCACGCTACCCGTGCTCAGTGCCCCCTGAAAAGCCCGTCCCCTGACCCCGAGGGTCACCCCAGGGACCGCGAGCTGCATGAGGCACCTGGAATGAGTTCTCGTTCCAAGCAAGCTCCCTGGGGAGCCACTGGGGGAGGACTTCTGCCTCAGTCTCCATGTCAGCAGAGTGTATGAGAACTCAGATGTTCCTGAAAGTTTCTCTTCGGGGCCTGGGGGTCTTCATTGCGGAAGAGGGTGGAGCGGGTCCGCGCGGGGAGACGAGTGTCGCTGGGTACAGTGCGTGTCTCCTCAGACTGATGGAACTTTCTATCTGCGGTGCCTCTGTCCCTGCAGAGTCCAAGTCTGGCTCTCGGCCCCGCAAGCCACCTCCCCGGAGACACAGCAGGTCCTGGGCCGTGCTGAAGCTGTTGCTGCTGCTGCTGCTGTGTGCGGCCGGCGGGCTGGTGGCCTGTCGGGTGACCGAGCTGCGGCGGCAGCCCCTCTGCGCCAGCGTGAACACCATCTACGACAATGCGCTCCGGGGGCTGCGTGGCCACGACATCCTGCAGTGGGTGCTGCAGACCGAGTCTCAGCAGTGAGCTTGTCCTCAACACCTGCTGCCTCCCAGCCTTGGAGCTTGGATTCCTATGGAATTGGGTTCTGCTGGACACAAACCTCTTTCTAGCATCAGATCTACCTGCCGTCATCCAGTGGCTGCCGATTGGTACTTGAGATCTCCTCTCTGTAGGACTTCTTTGTTCCTTAGTCAGGGTTCCCTGGTGGAATGAGGAGAAGTGGGAGGTGGGGACAGTTTACCTGCATGCCTAAAGGAATAGGCTTGGGGTGGGCAGAGGAAAAAAACCGGCCTTTTCTAGTTGTTGCACAAAGCTGTGTAAAGGCAAGGCTCGTTTCTACTAAACGATCAGGTCAGCTGTCACTACATTTATACTTTTGTATGTCACAAACCCTTTCTTTCATTCCTCCCTGTGTAGCCAGGGCAGATCAGGAGGCAGTGCGATATTGGGGACGAAGGGAACACCATACTCAGCAAATCTAGCCTAAATTGGGGGGCGGGGGAGGGTATACCTATTTTCTTAAGGACCTCAGACATTTTAATGACCATACAAAATCTCAGGCTGTGAAAGGGACTTCAGGACCATCCATTCCATTAGTACCACGTGCAGACAGGGAAACTGAGGCCTTCCATGACTTGCCTTCGGTCTCCCAGCTAGTTGGAGGCAGAACTAGACTCCCACTCCAGTATCCTTTCTTTCCATCACTTTGCTTCCTTAACAATGTCTGGAGAGAAGAGAACTCGCCCCGGAACTGAGCAGTCTCTCGGCTGGAGTGCAGACTCTCAGGACGGTAGGCAGCTTTGTGTCCCACAAATAGGATTCTCCCAGCCAGGAGGGTCTGGGGCAGCTCCTATGGCGTCCTGCCCCGACTCCTGTGGCTTTCACAAAATGGTCCAGGCTCCTTGGCTCTGTTAGAGCATTAACTCCCTGGTTGCCAGTAAACAAGGAGGTGGACCGTCACAAAGCCATTCTGTCTGTGACAGCTGTCGGTAATCGGTGTGATAAAGTCAGAGACAGCCTGCAGACTGAAGTTTCATAGGGCTGGAGGTTTAGCGTTGTTTGGGTCCCCACCTTAGCGCTGTTTGGGTCCTGTTCCTCCACAACAAAGGGAAACAAGTAGCACCATGGAGTTGGAAAGTAGCGCGTTTACAAACAGCTAGTGCAGAGAGGGGGAGGGCCGTCTGTTCTCCTGCCTGCCAGATGCAGCCTCTTCTTGCTCTGTGGCCTCTTTGCACAGAAGCCAGAGGAAGGGATAAGGTGTGGTTGTCTTGGTGCTCATTCACTGAAACTCCCAACTATAGGCTGCTTGTCTCCTCCTCAGGAGAGCAAGATCCGGTCATAATGCAGAGATAGAGGGTGGGGCCCAGCTTTCAGCCTTTGTGGCTCACCTGGATGGGACAGCCACTCCTGACTGTCCTCAGACTGGAAGAGTGACTTGTTCCCCCCCACCCCCCGTCCCCAGATATTTCTGCTGCAGGGACCCACACCTTACTCAGAAATCACTACACATTCCTTAGTCTTCCTCCAAGCTCCAGAGCCATTGGTACAAATGCTTTATTGAAACAAAATAGATAGTATGTGAGATGAGATGAAGAGGATGGGGAGTCAGCCCAGGGATCAGACCCCCAAGCAGGGGGGCTGGGTGAGAGGGCGGCAGGGCACACCTGGCTCCCTCCAGCCAGCCCACTGAGGGAAGTTCCCTCGTGATCTCGAGATTTGAAGCTGAGGTTCTTGTGGATTTCTACAGTTATTAAATACGTGTCTGAGTGGTCTGTCTTTGTTCCTTTGTGTTTGGAGGGCTGCTGAGGTAGGGTGACTTGTGCACAGCAATGGAGTTTCCCTGGGAGAGGGACAGTCCATACTTGTGAAGGTGAACGCAAGATCTCAGCCACCTGTGCCAAGATGTCAGGGAGACTCTGCAGATTCTGACACTCGGGAAGGAGTCTCTTGTGAGCCCGACCCAGGCTTGTGCTTCCAGCTTCTTCCCATAGTCCTCTTCCGAGCTGAGTGAGGTGGAAATCTCCAGCTTCCCCAGGGCTGGCCTCAGTCTGCACCGTCTAAAGAGAGATCTGGCTGCAGAGCGGTCATCTGAAGGTAGACGCGCCTGGATAGCTCTGGTCCAACCCGGCGGGACGTAGCAGTCACACCTTCCCCACGGCGTACCTGTATGTCTGCGAGCAAATTCTGACGTTCTTGCTCCGACAGACACCGCCTATAAGCCTGAAAGTGGCAAATGACCTCTCAATACTGTACCACCCAGAGTCACACCTGCATCAATAAGGGGGCAAGGAGCTTGGGGGTGGGGTGGGATGAGAGCCTGTCCTCTGTCCTTGAGTCCTGTTCAGATTTCAGCAGGCCTGCACTGCTGACTACCAGTGCCCTCCACGGAAACTGCCTGGGGAGTCCACTAAAGCCACAGGGCGCTGGGGGTGACCACTGGAGCAGCCTACCTGGACCAGGAGCTGGGGGGAGGGATAGGCATCCACGATGGCACTGGCCATTTCCAGGCTGACTCGGTTCAGCTGCTGAATCTGTCTCCTCCACACCAGCATTAGTCCCCTGCCCGTGCGGTCCACCTTTGCCCCTCCAGACCAGTCACTCTCCAGGCAGAAGGAGAAGCTAGTTTGGTCTCGAAGCTTCCTGTGAACGGCAGTTGAAGAGCTGTGAGTCACTTGTCACTCCACCTGTCCCCTTCGCTGGTAACTTAAACACCCTCCTTCCACAGACCCTCACGAGCGCCTCTTTGTTCCCAAGCCATGCTAGTTGCTGGTTCCCTTAAAAATGACATCTCGTCCTTCTCATTGAGAGAGAAGGTGCCAGAAAGGTACCAGCTTGTTTCCCATGTTGACATTGGGTTAGTGGACAAGAGGCAGTGTGCACAGGGATAGCCACTAGGGATTGGGTGTCAGGCCACCTGGGAGTCTGGTTCCACTTTTAACTTGCTAAGAGCTCAGTCAAGGCAGTCTTCAGGCTTCTAGTCCCGTACGTAGAAAATGAGAGACTTGGACTAGACTGAGATCCCCTACTAATTCCCCTACTAATTCTGACCATGAACACTCCCAGAGCTCAGTAGGCTGAAAGTTTGTTTTGTGAGAACTTACAACATCGTGACTTGACTGGGGACGGATCCCGGTAACCTGGCTCACAGGTGACCCAGCACCAGCTGCGGGACACGAACTTACAGAGCAGCTGGTGCAGTGTGTTTTAAGGGGACTGGGCTTGAAGGTTCCTCACCAGCATCCCCAGTACAAGACTGGCTCTGCCCAGCACCAGCCTCACAGACAACCGCTGGTGGCAGAGCTCAGAGGAAGAGGACACAGCGGGGCCCAGCAGGGGGCCCGAGCATTTCATGGCACTCACTTGAAGGGCGCCTCAGCCACAGCCTTGGTAAGTGCACATGCGAAGTCGGCCAGCTCTTTCCAGGTCTGCACCAGTCGGGCCTGGGCTCGTGTGTGCAGCTGCAGATCCACCAGCGCCTACCCCCACAAGAGCAGGACGGGTTGGAGGGGTGAAGGGAAGCTTGTCTGAGGCTCCTCCCTCACGCCTGCTGAAACTGCATCCCAGCCCCTTGGCTCCCTGTTCTACCCCTTCTCTCCTACTCAGTGCAAAGGCAGAAAGGCGTGTCCAGCGGGCACTTGCTCCTGATCTAGAGCAAATCGAGTTCAATGAGAGTAGGAGCACTGAAGTTCTTACCTCTTCCACGTCTACTCTGGACACCACATGCCCTGCGCTGGCCTCTGGTCGTCTCTGCTGCTTCTCCTTGGCCTGTTCCCTATCTGCCACTCCCTGCTTCCTTCTTCTTGAGGAGTTTGGAGCACTAGAACAGGGGAGGAAATTAAGAGAACAGCAGCTCCAGGCTGAGCTCGGCAGAAGGGCTTGGAGAGGGGGGCCCAGATCTGGGATGAGTAACGTCCCCCTGGTGGAGCTGACCCTTTGCATGCTAAGTCTTGAGGACCGCTTCAAACCTGAAGCATTTCTCCTGATCCACAATAACCAGGGACAGAGCTTTCCCAGCTGCCCTCGCCGTGGTGTTGGTCACAAAGCTCCGCAGTGTTTCCTTCCCCTTCTCAGGTCCGCCCACACTTCCCTGCATGAAGGGCAGATGCTGCGTTAACATCCAGTCCCTAGAGGTGGCTCTCTGTCCCATGCCTGGGTGCCCACCCTGCTCTGCCCACCTGCTTGAAGTTCCGGACCATGGACACAAACGCTTCTGCCGGGAGCAGCACCAGGACCATCGGTTCCTCGACCCAGTCTTCCTGTCCATCCTGCCAAAGGACCCGGAACCCAGCACAGGGAGGCGAGTCAGCAGGTGCTCAGCACCTGTGAGAGAGACCCAGGCCTTCGGGGTGAACAAACGCACCCACATCAGCCAAGCCCGTTTTTGTATTATTCTTTTCCTTCTGGAATGAAGCCTGGTGGCAAAAAAGAATAACCCGTGATCCCGTCCTTCCCCAGTCCTCAATTGTCCAACCTTGGTGTGCCCGTCTCAGAGGCAGTGAAGAAAGGAAATTGAAATGGGCTGAGAACTGCCAGTGTTCCTGTGCACTCTGGATAGGGGATTGGGGGGGGAGGAAATTTCCAGAGGGTTTTGTGCAAAAAGGTACTTGGCCTTTGAGGGCAGAGGCTGACTAGGAGCTGAGTGGCCCTTAGCGACACACAGGTTGTATGTGACAAAGACAAGAGCCACAAGGGAAGCTGCTGCCTGGGAGAGCCCGTCCTCTTCACCACCGCCACGGGGCAGCCTCCTGCGACACATGCCCGCAGCGGTATGAGCGACTGGGAGCAGGGCTCATGGGGAGGGTCTTCTCACTAGGTCCCTGTAAGCAAACGCTAAGACCCACAATACAACGCTAAGACCCACAATACAATCAAGAGTAGCGGGAGGAGCAGGGCCTCTAGTTCCTGCTCAGCCACCAACCGGCTGGGACCCTTCACACAGCTTTCAACTTCTCCCACCTGCCTCCCCGCCCGTGATGCGGGGTGAGAAGTCCCTCCGTGTCGGAGAACCGCCACAGACACGGGAGGGAGAATGCGGGAGCGCCTTGAAAGGTAACTGCAATATGAATACAAAGATTTGCTAATACCCCAAATTAAAAAGCGTCCAATTGCCCTAAGTTACTGAAAAAATTATGAGATCCAAATAAGGGGGAAAAATTTTGTTTTAAGCAGTCTCTATGCCCAACAGGGGGCCTGAATTCATGACCACGAGATCACGAGTCTCACGCTCTACTACCTGTGCCAACCAGGTGTCCCGAGAGAGGAAAAAAATCTTAATGTTTCATCTAGAGAACCTTATAAATGAGGGGTTGAGTATTTTGGATTCATAGATAAGAGGAATGGAAGCCAAAGGAGCTGCAGAAACCTCAGGGCCAAGGAAAGAACATTTGCTGTGTGCCTACTATGCGCTCCGGAATTGGCTACCTCAGTCCCCTGACATGGCGCTCCCAGAGGGATGCAAGTGTCCTCGTTACACGTGAGGCACAAAGAGATGAAATAATCTGCCCAGGGTCATAGCCATAAAGCTGTGGGGCCCGAGATTCAAGCACAAGCCTGCCATGCCCAGTTAGAACCAGGCATCCTATGAAGAGTATCTTCCTTCTGCCCCGCGGATCTGCTCTCCCTCTTCCCACTCCGCTCTCTGCAGGAGACCACATCACCAGGTCCTCCGGTGCAAATGGCCAAGTGGGAACGGTGGGTGGGAAACCCAACAGGAGACTGGAGGGAGGGAGGGAAAGCGGGAGGGGGGAGTGAGGTTGTTTCCCTAGCTCCCTCGAAATGGGTCATTTAGGCTTTGCTGTGTTCTTCTACAGGAGATCAAGCTTCTTTCAAGGGGGTCCTCTCTACATTTCTTTCTCCTTCAGGATTCTGGTAACCACTTCCTCCCCTCATCCCGCCAGGCCTAAGCATGGTAACAAACATGCTAGTGGTCCTCTACCAGGGCCGATTTTTCCCCACAAGGGCGTTTGGCAACTTGTAGACATTCTGGAGTGTCAGGACTAGGAGGGTGCCACCGGCATCGAGTGGGCTGAGGCCAGGGAGGCTGCTCGACATTCTCCACCACACAAAACAGCCCTCACAACAGGGAATTATCCGATCTGAAATGCCAACTATATCTGAGGTGGAGAAATCCTGAGCTGGTGTTGTCATTACCGTGAGAAGCCATGTCGTCCCTTGTAGTTGCCCTGTAACCTGTCCACGCTTTAGGACACTGTTCCTTTCTAACATCTTCCTCAAATTATCCTAAGTTGAGTGTGCCAGTTGTTTTCCTGCTGGGACCCTGACTAACATTCTTTAGAATGAAAGGGCATTTATCAGGGAGCTCAAAGGGGGAGGAGACATCAGCCGGAAACCTACTACCTCAGCTGGCGCAGCCCTTCTCCTCCAGGTGATGCTGCAGGGCACGGCCTGGGCCTCGATCACACACCGGCACTCCATGGACTGCAGCGCCCCGAGGAGCTGGCCTCCCCCTTCCGTCTGTAAAAGCACTGCAACAAATGATGGGAGAGGGGCAGTCAGGGGTTGGCCCAGAAAGTGGGGACCCCAGCACGGGATGAAGACAGATGCTAAGAGGACCTGGATCCAGCATCACGACCACGTGCTTTAGGCATTCCTCAGGCCTCTGAGCTTTCGGCCTGTTAGCCACGGCTGCCTTCTTGGTCCTCTCCTGTTGTTCCAGGGTGCGTTCCTTTGGGCTTGCTCGTCTCCGCGGCTGGCGTCCCTGCGAGCTGCTCCTCTGGACCTCCTGGCTAGGCTTGGTTCTCTTCTGAAGTGGGGGGACCTCAGCATTTGTCCAGCTGTTGTTCTGGATAGGGCAGGTAGCTTTGAAGGCTGGAAGCTGGTGGCATGGACTGTCTCCCGCAGGGTCCTTGTTATTTGATGCACATCTCTCTGAGGTGTCACGGAGGGCAATATCAGGGACCTTTGGAAAGGGTTCTTTTTTCCAGTCACAGGATCCTCCTTCACTATTTTGATGATCCCATACACTTTTAACTGGGGAGCTAGAGTCCTCAGGGCTCAGTGGCTTGCGGGTCAAAAACTTACATGCAAGCCTCTCGGCCAGGGGAATTAATTCTACCTCATCCTCACTTCCACTGCTTAGCACCCTCACTGGCTCTGTTTGTGTGATGGATTCAGCTGTGTCCGGGGTAGGGGGTACATCTTTCAACCTTGGTGATGGAGGACAGGAGGCTTCAGAATCCGAGGTGTGAACCACAACAATCTTCTCCTCCCTCTGAGACTGCCTCCTCTTTGTTGAAGACGGTTCCTTCTTCAGGAAGGCAAATGTTGGCAACTCTTCAGAGTCGCTCTCACTGGAATCCAGTGAGAGCGATGACCTCTGTAGAGCCATCAATGCGTGCTGTCCAATTAACTCCCTAAAAGGAAAAGAGAGGAGGGAGACACAGACTGCGGTACTGAACTCAGTCCCTTAGACGTGTTCTGTGGCCAAACTTTATGGAAATACACACAATATAGAAACAGAAAAACAGGCTATGGTCCCAACCCATGCACTCTGGAACTCAGTTGTCTGCAGTCTAACAGGACTCCTCAAATCCCTTCCAGGTCAAGGTGACCTAGAAACAAAGTGGCGATTACTACTGGAAAATGTTAATGCAGTAGTAACAAGACTCAACACCACCCCCTTATTGATCTCTGCATTTGAAATGCTCATGTTAAATCCTCCTTTCTTTAAAAATTGAGATGTAACTCACATGCCATAAACTTCTCTTTCAAGTGTACAGTTCAGTAGTTTTTAGTCTATTCACAAACGTGTGCATCACTGTCTAATTCCGGAATAGTCTCAGCACTCCCCCCCCAAAAAATCCCATAGCCATTAAGCAGTCCTTGTTCACTTCTCCCTCCCCAATTCCTGATAACCACAGATCTACTTCTGTTTTTTGTGGATTTACCTGTTCTGGATATTTAGTACAAACAGAATCATACAGCGTGTGATCCTTTGTGACTGCCTCCTTTCACTTAGCATGTTTCTCAGTGCTCGTTTATGTTGTGGCGTGTGTCAGTACTCCATGGTTTTTTACGGCTGAATAACATTCCACCGCACAGATAGGCTGCCATTTGTTTCTCCGTTCAGCACTGCCATGAACATTCATGTGCAGGTTTTTGTGGGGAAAGGTTTTCAATTCTCTTGCATGTATACCTAGAAGTCCAACTGCTGGGTCGTGTACAAGAACTGCTCTTCGAAAAAAAGCTCACAAACACTGTAGGTGTGACCCCGGATGGGCCATGTAACCTCCCTGAACCTCGCTTTCCAATTTAGTAAAACAGGGATGATAACAACACCTATTTCATAAGATTGTTTGAAATAACTGAAATCGTGCATCTACAGCGCTTAGCACAGCACGGAGCCCACAGTAAGCACTCGGTAAAGGACGCTGCCAGTCTGGAGGGACCTCCCTGTACCTCGCCGGAGTCCCGCAAAACGAGGTTGCCTGCCAGACGAGCCCGGCGCGTCCCCACCGCGCGGCAGAGCCCCAGACGCCCTGATCACCTGCGGGGCGGTGCTCAGAAGTCCGGCCCAACCCGCCGCCCGCCGCCCGCCGCCCGCCGCCCGCCACCCGCCACCCGCCACCCGCCACCCGCCACCCGCCGCCCGCCGCGCCAACTCTCACCTGCGACTCTTCGCGCCACTCTTTCAACTGCAGCGCAAGCCCCGGAAGCAGATCGCCCGGTACCGGAAGCAGATTTCTGAGGCCGGAAGTGAATGTCCGGCAAACATGGCGTCGGCGGCGCTGGCGCTAAGGACGCGGGCGGCTGGTAACGGAACGCCGTGGTTGTTGCGGGGCGAGGGGTGCAGGCGGAACGGAGACCCTGCAGGGAGGCCGTTCCCTGTGTAGGCCCCTGGGCGCGGAGCCGGGAGAGGCCGGTGGAGGGTTGCCTACGAGCTTTGAGGGACAGCTGTCACTGGCCACGTGACACATCTGGGGTGGGGGTGGGGGGCCCGGCCCTGGGAGGTCGCGCGAGGAGCATGTGTCCTTTCTTTGCCCCGTGCGCAAGTGCTGCTTCCCTAGCGTTTGGTGACGTGGGCACGCCGCTTCCACGCCGTGGATTCCCTTCATCCATAAATACTGGCACACTAGAGCTCAGAAAGGTATTTACCCGCTGGTTCAACAGATTGAAGTCTCTTTGTCAGAACAGTAAGGTTAGGTGTTGGGGATCTCAGCAGAAATGAAGAGAGTCTCTATTTCCCGGACCAGTTCTGTCTAGTGGATAAGCCAAATAACTACTCACATAAACTGGTTGTAAATCGTGACAAGTGCTTTTAAAGAACGCAAAAGCGTGTGTGTGTTGTGTCTTTTGGGGGGTTGGTGGTCAGGGGAGCCTTTTGACGAGGTAACATCTAAGACAAGACCTAAAGGATGACAGGAGGCCTAATCCTGTAACAGAATGAGGGGCAAGAGAGTGACATAAGCCAGTTTTACGTGTTGAGAAGCAAACCATTGCTCTTATGTGAATTTAAAAGGGGGTAGGGGTGGAAATGAGGGAAATGAATGGGAAGCTGTAGTAGCCCTCATGAGACACGATTTAGCCAAGATGCTAGTGTCAGTGAACTTGGGGGAAATGGGTGGTTTTAGGATCTGTTTTGGAGATAGAACCCAGAGTTTGCTTCTGAGCTGGATATGTGAGATGAGCAAAGGGAAGCAATCTGCAATCATTCCTTGATTTCTGCCTGAGCATCTGCACAGGTGGTAGCATCATTTCCTCTGAGATGGAGGGTGGGGAGTAGGCTGAAAAACAAAGATTTGTGAAAGAGTGTAGATAAAAGCTCCATTTCTCAGCTTAATAAGTTAGAGGATGAACGAATGAATAGATTTAAAGGTAGGTAGATCCTAGAGCTGGGCATTTAGCATGTCTTTCTAAGTATTTATTTCTGGTCCTTTATGCCAGCTACTCTCTGTCATTAAAACTTCAGAAACCTGATTTCAGGAAGTCTGAACCTGTAGGCTCCAGAGACTTAAAAGACTTCTCTAAAGATTTTGGTATAGTCCTGATTAACCATGGCTGAGTCTGGAGAGCTGAAAGCTAGGACTGCCAGCCCTATGCTTGTCATATAGCAAGGGGCTTCCATCTTGGTTAGTATGAATTTTAGTTCACTTTCCTTTTTTTTTTAAGATTTTTTTATTATTTATTTATTTGACTGAGAGGTCACAAGCAGGCAGAGAGGCAGGCACAGAAAGAGAGGGAAGCAGGCTCCCCGCCAAGCAGACAGCCTGATGCGGGGCTCGATCCCAGAACCCCGAGATCATGACCTGAGCTAAAGGCAGAGGCTTAATCCACCAAGCCACCCAGGCGCCCCTAATTCACTCTTCTTTTAAAAAGAAATGCCATTGAGCATTTTGGAGTATGGAGAGGTCAGTTGTCAAAGGCAGGGTGTCAGTCTTCTTGGTCAGGACCTGCACTGGGTGGGCTTGCTGATGAAAGAGTCCAGCCTTCTGAACTAGCTAAGAGCCTGTGGGAGCCACCCTCAGAGAAGCTGCCCTTTTTGTTTACAAGTATTTGGTGTGCAGGGGATGGGTGGATGGTCGTGAAAGTGGTGGGTGACGCCAAAGCAGGACCCTCTCTCTCTGGGTGTCCTGTTGCTGGGCTCTGTGGTCCAGCCCCTCCACAGTGTCTGGACCCTTGAGGACATGTGGTGAGTGAGGCTGAAGCGGGCAGCCCTGTGGCGTCTTCTTGCTTGCTTGTATTTCTGTGGTGTTTGTTTCTCCTCAACAAGACCGAATGTGTCAGGACCCAGGGCACATGGTGTTTATTTTTTTTTCCATGAATATTTCACTACCCACTGCCTCCCCCGGCCACACACACACTTCTCATGCAGCGCATACACCCTGGACAATACAAGGAATGATTTGTCTCCTGCCGTGGGAGAAGGCCAAGGATTTCCAGACACTCCCTGAAAACCAACACAGTCGAGTGGCATTTCTGCTTACAGATCTTCCTCACCTCCCCTGCCGCTACCCCCTGCCACCTCTCAGCTTAGCAGATGGCCCATCGAGGCAGAGAATGAGTGATTGGGAGCCTCTCTGAACAGCATTTCTGTTCTGTCTGCAGTTACAGCCCTTCTGAGCCCCGCTCCAGCCGCATCTCTTGCCGTCAGATATGCATCCAAGAAGACAGGTGGCAGCTCCAAAAACTTGGGTGGAAAGTCACCAGGCAAACGCTTTGGCCTCAAGAAAATGGAGGGTGAGGGTGTGCCTTGGTTTCCATTTCCCAGCTGTACTGTCCCTTGTCCCTGGCATTACTTTCAGAACAGGGAAACCATGAACCCTCCCAGTCTTATACTCCAAGTAGCTCGCCAGAGCCCTTGGCTCCAGAGTACGGATACAGAGAAGACCGAGGCGGGGAGAGGGTCCTGCAGAAGATCAGATAGGTGTGAACCTGGGCAAGAGAAGAGAGGAAGCTGGCAGGGGCGTTGGGGTGGGGGGAGACTGGCAGAGGGAGATAAGGGGCTGCTTGTGTCTGAGAATGTAGCAATTGGCTTTGTCCAGGGCCATGCTTAGAAGTTGGTGTGTAGCATCTGGGCCAGGAAAGCAAGGGCCAGTATGTTTTCTTAGCAGTTTGCTGTGCTGCCCATCACTGGGGCCCACAGTCAGTGTGCTGCGGACTTCTCTTCTAGGTCACTACGTTCATACCGGCAACATCATTGCGACTCAGCGCCACTACCGTTGGCACCCAGGTGCCCATGTGAGTTGTTCTGTGGCCCTTTCCCCTTTCTTCTTTCCCAGGACCACATCTCTCTGTAGCGTGGTGGTAATAACCAAACAGTTGTATGTATTGGGTACTTAGCAAATGCCAGGCATCGTTTTGCTTTCTGGGCCTGTATTGTCTCATTTCATCCTTACCCCATCCCAGTGATTCACTAGGTATCACTAGGTATCCATTTTCGAGGTAAGATGCCAGCGACTTAGGGAGTAGGGGGCCCACAGGACAGAACCGGGGTTCGTGCTGGGGCTGCCTGACTCCCAGTCACTGTGCTTTGCCTTGTGGGGCATCAGCCTGATTCTCTTGGGTCTCCTTTCTGACCCCCAGCTGTTAGAGGAGGAGATGCCTAGTGATTTGAAATACTTGTTGAATCTTGGGAAACCAACTTCAGTATATTCCTTATGAGATGGCTGAAAGGTAGCTTGAATTTAATAAAACCGAATTCAGCATATGTGCCAGAAATTAGGTCTATATCAGGCAGGGATTTTAGTTTTCAGCAAGTTAGGATTACTTTCTGAGGTAGGAAGCTTCTTTGTTAATGCAGATCTGTAATTTACTTTCTTTCTTTCTTTTTTAGATTTATTTATTAGAGTGTGCCAGTGCGTGTGCAAGCAGGTGGGGTTGGGGGCAGAGGGAGAGGAAGAGCAGCAGACACCCCACTGAGCTCCCACCTTAGCTTGGAGCCAGTCTTGGAGGCCCGATCTCACAACCCTGAGACCATGACTTGAGCCAAATATGAGTGGGATACTTAACTGACTGAGCCACCCAGGCACCCCTGTTCTATACTCTTCCCATTATCTGAAATGTTAGTTTAGTTTCCTTTGTAATGGATTAAGTCCCCCCCACCGCCCCTTTTTTGGCAGTTTTGGTAGGCATAGAAAGACTGAAAGTAGCTAATAATTATGTCAGAAATGCTCACTTACACATGAATTGATTGTATTTATGTAGCTTTGTCTTTTAGAATTGGAGACACTGTGTGTGTGTGTGTGTTAACTCTTGGGACTGGCTAACATAATGACAGCAGTAATAAAAGCTAACGTGTTTTGAGCTAAGCAGCATTCTAAGCGCTTTATGGTTAACTCACTTAATCCTCAAGGGGACCCCATGAAAGTACTCAATACCCCATTTTGCTGATGAGAAAACCGAGACACAGTGAAGTCATGCAGCTTGCCCAGGGCACACAGTAGTTAGTAGGTAGTGATGCTGGGATTTGAACCCCACATTCTGGCTCCAGAGCCAGGCACTGCGTTTTGGTGCCATCACTGTGATCCCTGTTTTGTTTACTATGACAACTACAGTGTTTTTTAATTTTAAGTGAGGCAAGCTCCTGGTTGGGGGGCGGGCAGCGATCAGGGGCATTTTCCTGGGCCTGGTTTGGGGATCTGTCTGGTGTGGTATTTGGCCAGATGCACAACGTAGGTCCAGAGACAAGCCTTCAGGGACCAAGTATCCACGAGGATTGGCTGTTGGAGTTTTCTTTCCCCTCTTCTGTCATAGAGTCACCAAAGAAGTAGATGTCCAGGAAGCACCAGGCAGCAGGAAAGGGAACTTGAGATAGAGCTCTCTGGTCTGCCTGTTGGGCCCAGAGCCTGAAGCCTTATGAGAAGTTTGTCCCGAAGTCCTGGGGTGGACCACCCGGCCGTCGGCCCAGCTGACCTGGTCTTTGTGTTGCAGGTGGGGCTGGGGAAGAAGAAGTACCTGTATGCCCTGGAGGAGGGAGTAGTCCGCTATACGAAGGAGGTCTATGTGCCCAGTCCAAGCAACGCGGAGGCCGTGGATCTGGTCACCAGGCTGCCCAAGGGTGCTGTGCTCTATAAGACTTTTGTCCACGTAGTTCCTACCAAGCCTGAGGGTACCTTCAAACTGGTAGCTATGCTTTGAACTCCTGGTTGAGGCCATTGGACAGAGCATGGAGCCCAGGTGACCGGAGAGGGTTGCCGTGGGGGCAGTCGAGGGTTGGAACAACAGGGCCTCCTGAAGAAGTCTATATGGTGGTGATTGCAGAAGACTCTGAAGTGGGCCGCCTGGGTGGCTCAGTGGGTTAAACCTCTGCCTTCGGCTCAGGTCATGATCTCAGGGTCCTGGGATCCAGCCCCACATTGGGCTCTCTGCTCAGCAGGGAGCCTGCTTACCCAACCCCCACCTCTCTCTGCCTGCCTCTCTGCCTACTTGCGATCTCTCTCTCTCTCTGTGTCAAATAAATAAATAAATCTTTATTAAAAAAAAAAAAAAAGACTCTGAAGTGACTGGTGGGGAAGCCTTTTGGGAGACCTGACCTGGGGCCTGAAGTAAAGTTTGCTGAGTCGTGAGTCTGTGCTGTGTGAGGACAGACCTGGCTGGAGATGCGGCCATGCTTCCTGGCCCTTACCCACGTTCTGTGGCGTACACCAAGAAAAGGGGCCTCTCAGAGTGAGAAAATGAGAAGAGGGGCGTGTGTTAGAGGAGGGGATTGCTTTAACACCAGCTCTCCAAGGGGAAGGAAGACAAGAGCTTGTGTTTGAGGATGTCACAGCAACCCCCCCCTCCACACCACGGATCCCATGCCAGGCAGGGCCCTGGGAGGAGTGGGTGGGAGGGGCTACAGAGGAAGCAACAAGGTCATGTCCTCTCCTAGAGCTGTATTTGGGGGGAGATGGGGCTATAGCCCCCGGAATGGCAGATTCCCTCCCTGACTCCGTGGGTCCAGCCTAGAGAGGCCAGGTGGACCGAGGTCCTTTCAATGAGGGGGCAGAATGTGTGACAAACGGGCTTCTTTCCATGCACCAGGAGAGAGCCACACTCACCTCACATCCTTTTCTGGTTCTTGGTTTATCTCAAACCATAAATGGCAGCAAAGGATCTGGCTTTAGGAATACTCAGTCGGGGCCGAGGGTGGGCTGGGGCAGGCCTTCATTGTGGATCCAGCCCAAGACCCTTGAGGCTTGGCTTCCGGTGAATGGGCCAGGAAGAAAGTCTTAGCTGGGGCAGAGGATTGTCCTGGCCTTTGGAGGGAGGTGGTTTGTGAAGTCCAGTGGCTTCCTCCAAGGACTCTGCCCAGTAGGCAGGAGCTTCAGGGATTGGGGACGCAGAACCCCCACAATTCGGGAGATCTGCCTTGAACTTGTCACTTTGTTCTCTCAGGGCATGACTCCAGCTTCTCCACGCACAGATCCTGGGCAGAGGTGACCCAGGGTTTCTTGAGTTTCACTTTGGCTCCCTTCATGTGGGATCTCAGGTACCAAGGCCCAGCTGGGAAGATGGCTGGGGGCATCTCTGTGGGCTCAGCACTGTCCCTCCAGGCCCCTGGAGAAGCAGGGAGGGGCGGGATGCAGGGCTTCCCTCCAACAGCGGTGGTGCCCCCCAGCAGAGCAGTGGGCTGCTTCATGGGTTGGGTGAGCAGAGCCACAGTTGGGGGGTGGTACCAGCAGTGACCTTAGGGCCTCCTCCTAGCATGATGGCAACCAAGGGGTAGGAAAGAAGGGCTTCAGCCATCCCCTGACACCCCAGCCTCTCTCCACCTGCCCATACGTACACTTTCTTGGGGCCTCGGACTCCTGTGTCTCCTCTCCCCGCAGTGATGTTCTGGATCCCAGAGCAGGCACCCCCTGGGTTGAGGTCCTATGTCCTTCCTTCCACCCAAAGAAGTGAAGTGGGGCTTCCTTTCAAATCCTGGGGCTCTCCATCAGTGGCCCTTTACTTCTCCTGGTCTGAGGGGCTCTAACTGGGCATTACATGTAAATATAATATGAAAAAAGCTCACTTCTCCAAGGCACCTGAGGCAAGGAATGCTGAACATTCACCTCGCTGCAGGCCCAGATCCCCAAGCACTGTGCAGTCCGCTGGTGAACCTGCTTCTGCTGGTCCTTCTTCCCAGTACTCATAGCCAGTTAGGTGAGCCAGGGGCAGCCCCACACAGAATCCCTTTTCCCTCTGGGGATAGCCCTGTAACGAAGAAAAGCCAAGGGAACCAGGCAGGCACACACCACCCTTCAGCTTCCATCTGGACCTTCTTCCCCAGGGTGAGCCCAAGATTAGGATATCACACACTGTCCTCTCCCAGAAGTCTCTAGGCATCACTCCATCCTCCCCCTAGCTGCCCTGGGTCCCTGGCCTGGCTTCAGGCCCCCAGTCCACACCATTCCGCTGACTCCCGGTGCCAGCCCGACCCTCACTTGGATCCCCTGGGAATCTTGGCATCTTTCCACTGTCAAGACCTCACTGGGACGTCCTACTGTGTAGAAGCAGGGAAGGGGGCTGTCCTGGGGACCATGAAGGATGACTCAGTGCAGCCCCCGATGCAGGGTCAGGGTCAGAAAGTGAGAGAACAGAGCCCAGCCCCTTCTGTCCCCGTGTCACTCTCCCCATCCCCTTTAGTTCTATCCAGCGAGATGAAGGCACAGAGCTCACTCCTCAGCAATTCTGAGATGTGCTCGGTGTACAGCCACCACTCCTCTCCAGCCACCAGGTCCCTCTCACTGTCTGGCATCCACTTTGAGGCTCTTTGGGGAAGAGAGGAAACCTCCTGTGTCCACCTCTCTGTCCTCTCTGGTACCTAAAAGTGCTTGGGGGAGGGGTGCAGGATGAGAGCATGCGGAGGTTGCAGATCAGACAATTCATTTTGCTTTCTGTACCCAGGCTCCCACACGGTGCCCTATCCCTGGGGAAAGGCTGGCCTCTCCCCCTCAGATGTCAGTGCTCTGAGCTTTCTCTGGGGAGCCAGGGAGGGGAGCTAGGGAGAGAGAGAGCTGGGATAAGACCTTTGCCCTCACCAGCAGCTCCCAGCACGGGGTCCCCATTAATAATAACAATCACCAGGCAGGAGAAGGCAAGTACCTTATTAACCCTTTCCACACTGCTGCCCCGGCCCCAGCGGAACCCAGGCTGGAAGGTGCAGGGTCCATAGAGTAGATCCCAAAGTCCCCTTCCATACTGAACACTTGCTCTTCCCTGGCCAGAGAGCAGGCACCCTTTTGTTGGGATTGGGGTGGGGGGCAGCAGCAAGGGAAGGGTTGTGGGGCAAGGGTGCCTGTGTATTGACTGGGGATCTGGAACAAGTGGCAGGAGCAGAGACTCTGGCCGCACTCCAACACACGCTGGTCCAGCAGCAGCCAAAAAGGATAGCCATGATGAAACAACCCTTCCCCCAGAGGCACAGTCAAGGGCCCAGCCTGCACCTGGCATGCATGGACCCACTTCACCTCCCCAAGTTGGAATCCCGCTCCAGAAATTAGGTAGGATTGACAAGACTGTCTAGCATGAGCTTGACATGTAGGGGAAACTGAGACACAGCCAGCTTCCTTTCTGTGGGGGCACCAAGGCCCCCCCCCGCAGCAGTCTTAGGAGAGCAATGTAACTTTTTCTTTCTTTCTTTTTTTTTAAAAGATTTTATTTATTTAACACAGAGAGAGAGGTGTCACAGGAGGCAGAGAGGCAGGCAGAGAGGGGGGGGGAAGCAGGCTCCCCGCTGAGCAGAGAGCCCGATGTGGGGCTCAATCCCATGACACTGAGATCATGACCTGAGCTGAAGGCAGAGGCTTAACTCACTGAGCCACCCAGGCTCCCCGAGAGCAATGTAGCTTTATTCTGTCTCTTCAGCCCAGGGAAGTGACATGTGTAAGGAGTTCAGAGAGGGACAAACTTAGGGAGGGGAAGGAACTTGTGGAAGGGCTAGGCATCCTTACAAGTGGTGGGTCTGCGGGAGCCGGCAAGGACCCCAGAGGACCCCAGCGCCTGAACTCAGCCCCTTCTCCATTCTTCCAGACTGTGGCATCCCAGAACTTGGCGGGCAAAGGCCTAGCCAAACAGCATTCTTCCCCAGTGGCTTGCTCTAGGTGACCCTATAGATGAAGAGGCTGGGCTTATGGCCCATGGCAAGGGGTCAGGGGTCCATCTGACCCAATCCCAGCACTCAGGACAACAGGAGGCACTCAGAACAGTAGCTAGGAGGCTACTGTCTGTGGGGATCTCTGCATGCAGGAGCCACCTTGAAGACAGCAAGAGTCGTCCCCCCCCCCCCCCCCCCCCCCCGTCAACTCAGGAACCCTGGCCCTGGCTCAGAGCCAGCTTGTCGGCTTAAGCCGTCGCCCTGCTCAACCTGTCAATGCCATGCCATGACCCTGTGTCCCACAGAGGGCATTCCCCTGCGGGCCTGGCCTCCCCAGAACTCCATCCAGGACTTTCAGAAAAAGTTGGTGGGAGTGGGCTCAGCTTCTGGCATACCCACTGGCCAGCCAGGGGGGCTCAACTCACCCAGACCTGTGCACTTCTCACTTCCAGATCACCTCCCGGGGACTCTGCCCTGTCACTTCCCATTGGCCCAGGTAATGGGACTCAGGATGCCAGTTGGCTGGCTGTCTTCTGCTCTTGGCTCCCCCTCCAAGGGAACAGAGCAGTCCAAGGTTGCCCTGGAAACTGGGCACAAGGGACACAAAATACAAAAGCCTCCCTCCCCAGGCGCTCCCCCTGCCTCCAAAGGAATTAGTGCTTAGCCGATGGGGTCTAAGTCTGCCCCAGCCAACCCACCTCCACCCCTTGTTCTGCCAGTCCTGAATCCTGATCTTGACCCCAGGGGCCCAGCCTGGGGGCAGGATTTCAAAGCCTCAGAGCCCAAACCTCCAGGCTGAGCTAACCCTCCTGAAAGACAGGGGTGGGGAAAACGGGGCAGAGAAGCTGCGCTCTGGCCTCCGTGGCTCACACAGGGGAGAGGACGGGGAGGGCTGGCCTCCACAGCCAAACCTGCTTTCTGAACCGGCCAGGGGTTCTGGAGCCTGGAGCCTGGTGCCTGGTCTGGGTCCCGCAATGCTTCCAACTCAGGAGGTCAGCCCAGGCCTGCTGGAGCAGTGTGGGTGGAGCTGGTCCACAAATTAGGATCTCCTGAGGGAGCTCTGAATCCATGCCTCCACCGGGTTCCCGCCTCACCAACAAACTCAGAACCTTCAGGCAGGGCGCCCAGCCACTGGGCTCAACGTGCAAACTCTGAGCGTTTATGGCAGTGGATGGCTGCTAGTAATAAGTAACCAGGGCCTGGTGTGATGGGGTGAGTGTGGCAGGGCCTGAAACTGAGAGCGCAAGCCCTGCTGATTTCAGAAATGAAGACTCTGGAAACTGTTGTGCTAACTAACAGCAGCCCAGGTGAACCCTGCCAGCTGGATGGAGAGTCCCCAGCCCACAGAGTGTAAATGCCCTGACCGTTACCGGGACCCACTAAGCAATTTTTCTTTTTATGGACCTAAGAGTTTTTGTGTTAAAAAAAAAAGAAAAAAATTCTAGAGACTCAGGGGGAGTTTCAGAGGTTGACAAAAATAGCAGCCAGAACAATGTCATCCTGCCCCCTAACCCGAGTTAGGGGGAGTTCCTGCTGTCAGCTCCTTGCTGGTGACCTGCTCTCGGGAAGGCAGGGGGTGGTCAGAGTGCAAGGCAGGCCTCCTGCCTCCGCCAGGAGCTTATTGCCGCCACTGGAGGGCTGTGACTTTGGGCTCATCATTCCCGTTTCCTGGTGTGCCGCGTGTCCATCCTGCCTTGCAGTGTAAGGATTCAGTGAGATGCTATGCAGAGTGCCCGCCCGCTGGCTGAACAGACCACCCCACCGCCCTTCCTTACAGTCAAGGGCGCCCTCTCCTGGCCACTAAGAAAACTTGACATGTGGCAGTCCAAGCAGGAATGAGCCCTTTGTTCCCCGTGCAGAGCTGAGCAGGCCTATGCAGGACCTCCGATGGAGGGCTTTTAAAGGTCTGAGAAACCCTCGCTCCCACTTTAAGTCAGGCGTGAAGGTCTGATACGGAGCCCCTGCTGACAACAGCAGGAGAGCTGGAGGGAGAAAAGGGCTGGCAGAGAAGAAAGGTGGGACAAACCCTTCCGGCATGGCCCTCCCAGGGTCTAGGGTGGTGGCCAGGGACCCACGCCACGGTGACTTTTGCCCCTACAATTCCAACGCAAACTACCAGGCTGTGGCTGGGGCTGCCTCCATTCTGGGGGGTGCTCCATACATCGGCGCTGGGCAGGAGAGTGAGGAGAGCTTGTGGGATGGGCCCTGATGAGGCCAAAGGCAAAGAAGCCAGCATCCTGAGGAAGTGCTGGGTCAGGACCCTTGAGAACTGAAGTGGCTTTCCTGCTGGCCTCCTGGCCGTCAATGAGCAAGGGCCTATCTGGCCCTCAGAAAAAGAGGGAGCTGCTCTAGATGGGTTCCTGCCTCCCTTCTGGTTCTTGGAGTCGAAACCATTCCCACTCGAGGGAAATAAAACTTCCACCTTCTCATGGCTTTCAGAGCATACCAGTGAAGACATTCGGGGGAAGGCCAGACAGTGCCAGCTTCCTGACAGCCGGGAGGAAGGACACGGAGGCTTGACTTAGAGAGATAGAGATATATTTCTTCTGTTGCATATTTCAGACTGCACACGGAGCTTTCAGGCACAATGCTTCTCTAGATTCTTCTGAGAGCCCCGACAGAGTTTTCTTCCCACACTGCTCCTGAGGGCTCACCCCTCCAGCATGGGAGCCCAGGTCCGGCTTGCAGTTCTGGGTACCTGGGAAACTCTGCATTGGTCTCAGCAGGCCCTGATGCCCTGCCTTGCCCGCCGAGGGGCCAGACATGCTGGAAAGCCCGAGAGCCAGCCCCACCCCTTCTTCTATGGTCCCCTGGCTACAAGAAGAGAGGCTGTCCCACTAGAGTCCAGCTCTGCAGCGCTCCCCCAAATCACCTGGTCTCCGGGCCTCAGAGCCTGGCGTGGCACTTGTATCCCCGTAGAGCCTCAGCCATGAGCACCACAGGCCCAGGCTGGGGGAATGAGGTCCCGGAGAGTGAGGCAGGCCTGGCCTCCTCCAGAGCAACAGCAGATGGGCTCATCAGGCCCCTGCTCCCCAGAGCCATGGCCCACTTCCTGGGGCTGCTCTGAGCCCTATTGCACAGCTTTCATTTCCAGTTCCTTCCCCTACCACCCATTAGAAACAGACAAACAAACAAAAAAACCCAAACAATAAGAAACCTAGAAGGGAAAGTGAGGAAGAGCGGGGCGTGGAAGCTGGAGCCCTTCTCCCCACACTCCTGCCCTCCAATGGGGTCCCCGGCAGAACCGGGAGCAGTAAGGAGCATGCCCCCCTTCCCTGCCGTCTGCGCCCATCCTTGATGGCTCACAGGGGTAGCCGGCCTGGGCCTCTGGTTCTTGCCTGTGGGGAGGGGACACCCCTCCGCTGTCTGTAAGGTGCAATCCCCGGGTCATCCGGAGGCCGGGGCCCTGCTACCTGAGTCGCCCGTCCGCTTTGACGGGTCCCAGCTCTGATTTGGGGTCGGGGGACACAGAGCTCCAGCTGGTCAGTCTGCAAAGCTCCAGGCCGGGGCAGGTGGAGGGGCCCATGGCGCACAGTCCGGCCACAGACCAGAAGCCACTCAGCTCCCCATCTGTCCAGGCCTCTAGGGCTGGGCCTGTGAGCTCTGCGTGCCGCCGGGCGGCCTCCTCTGCGGGTTCCGGCTGGGGGAGGTTCAGGATACCACTGAGGCCCTGGAAACTCTGCTCCATGTACTCGTTGTGGGGTGGCCCAGCATGCAGCCAGCTGGCGTCATCTGCAGGTGCAGGACAGACAGTGAGCGGCCCCGCCCAGCCAATTCGGTGAAGGCCAGCCCCCGCCCCCGCCCCCTCCCCATGCAGGTCTGAGCACCCCCGGGTCTCGGGTCTCTCCCAGCTCTACCAGGGAGTCACATAGCGCCGAGTGACCTGTGACCTTGTGCTGACCCACAGAACTTTCTGGGCCTGTGACGCTATCCGCTTTCATGAAATCAAGGTCATAATCTCTGAATTCCCAGCTGAAGGATTCATAACGGTGAGATCAAGGCACTTTGGGAGAGGAGGTAACTTTCCCATGATGGTCTGGTCTCTGTCCCCTGCGCCCCTTCTCAGCCATCCCCGGGGGTTCCCAGAGCCTCGGGCCCTCAGCTGTGGGGCCTGCTTTCTTTGCCACCCTCCCTTCCCACCACCCCTTACCTCCTACCCTCTTGACCCTCTGTTCCACTCATGCACCAGATGCCCATGGGGTTTTTCTCCTCAGCTTAGAAACACCCTTCTCTGTGAAATTCCAGCTCATCGGGGCTCAGCACCAATACCGGCCTGCTGGACAGCGGCCCTCCACCTGTCCTCATCTCCCGCATCAGACTCGGAGACCCCGGAGAGCAGGGGTATGGCTTGTCTGCTTTGGATCTGCCACAGTGGCCGCCCGCCCCCCCACCCTGCCCCACCGCCTGTAATGCATCCACCTCTGGGTTATTCCTGATCTTCTCTGTGATAAGATGGACCCTGAGGAAGGAAACACCTACCTATTGAGCACCTACTGTATATAAGCTATGTTTACCCACATACTCATCCCTGATATCTCCCAGGGGTTAGATAGTTGTCTGGCGCCCCTCTTGAGGGAACCTGAAGCCTATGCCTGTGTTCTAAGCCTGCTCCCTTAGCCTCACCTAAGTGTGGGCTGGGCCACAGGATCCTGCCCACCCAGCCACATGGTGGTTTGGGTGATCAATCAGGTCTGCTGCCCCAAGTATCAGGTATCTGGGGACCAGGAGGCCCTGGTCAGTCTCTACCACACGGAGAGGCCAATATCATGTACTGAGAAGCCAGTGCCTGGGGCTGACACACAGACAGGACAGGTGGCCCCACAGAGACATATCCTGGGTTCTGGGGGACAGCCCTGCATTCTTCCCCTAATTTCCCCATTTTACTTGAGCTGGTTTGAGTGGACTTGTGTTCCACATATCCTGGAGGGCTCCAATGGTTCTATCCCTCCTACTTTACACAAGTAAGACCAGGGCTCGGCTCTGAAGGCCAAGTAACCTGCCAAGGATAAAGGTCCAACTAAAATGTCAGAGTTACATTCCAAAGCCAAGTCCACCTGACCACAAAGCTTGCCTCACTGCCCTACCACGGTACAGGGATACTAAGGGACAGATCATCCAGGCCCCAGCCCTGCTCCTTTCCCCTACTCGAGAGTCAGCCCTGACGGTCACCTTCTTGGGACCGGTCGCCTGCCTGGTGAATCCTAGATCTTATCTGGCTTCTGGGCCTAGATCCTTACCTTTCCTGAGAGGTAGTTTGCGGTTGAAGGTCAAGGGCAGCACGAGGAAGCGGGTCTCACCCAGGGGTTCCCAGAATTGAAGGAGCCGAACAGTCCAGGCGCCTGGCCGCAGGGGCCGGCTCAGCGGGGGCTTGTACTGCGTGACCTCGGTGTCCGCGTCTACCGTGACGTCATACGACGTGGCCACCATGTAGGTGGGGTCGATCCACACCACGGTGGCTGTGAGGTTGGGGCCCCGGGCCCAGCGCTGCACGGCCACAGGCTCGTCCAGCGGCCCCAGCAACCCCCCAAAGTTCCGGAAAAGACGCTCTTTGGGGTCCCACTCAGTGCCGACCTGTAGGGAGGGAGGCAGCTGGGCGGGCGCTGGGGGGACAAGTCCTCTCTACTCTGATACTGCCTCTAACTGTCTGTGTGACCTTGGCCCAGTCACTGCGTCTTTTAAGGCTCTAGCCTCCCCATTTGCAGAAGGAAAGGCTGGGACTGGGATTTGCTCTAAGATCTTTCTCAGCTCTCAGATATGTCCTAGGCTCCTGCTCTGGCTTGCTCTGTTGTGGTGGGAGTCACAAGGCTGAGCTGAGGTTTAAGGCCCAGCCTAGAATCCATCCCCACATGAAGCCACAGCCTCCAAGAGCCAGAGGACACTCCATAGCCTAATGGAGTATCAAAGTCCCTCTAGAAGGAAATCGCTGCAGCCTCGTAGAAGACTGGGCTTGCCCTCTAGAGCAGAGCAGTACAGTCATCTCCCTGCTCCCTGCATGTCCTCTGTGCACCCCACGAGGGAGGTGCCCCTTGGCGTGCGCCTGTCAGGGAGACCCTAGCTCCGTCGCTGGGAAGGGAGAGCCTGTGAACCCAGTCCTGAAAGGCCTAATCCAGTCCTTATCCCTCCCGTGGTGTCTGTCCCCGTCTTCCCACTCCCCGGAGTCTTAACTGGGGGTCAGGAAAAAGCAAGGGGAGGACCTGTCCCACCTCCAGACTCTGGAGCCGGCTGGCCTGGTCACTGCGCCCCAACAGCTTCAGCGACCCCTGGGGCATCAGCCACATCTCAAGCGTCTCTGCCGGCCCCTGGGCTGAGGGCTGCACCGCCTGCGTCACCAGGTAGCCCTGGAAATGGTCGTCATAGAAATACAGGTGCACGCTGGACGGCAAGCCCCGGGGCTCAAACCTAAGAAGGTTCCAGCAGGGAGAAAGGGAGATGCCATCAGCACACCCGACGTGGCCTGGAGTCCCAGGGAGGGGGCTCTGGGTAGTCCCATCCCCAAGCGTGTCCTTTGCCCCAAATCTCACACCCACAGCACCTACGTGCCTGGCTCTTGCTCTCTTTGCTTTATTTGTATTCTCCCTGGCTTTGGACGGGGGACTCCCTGGGGTTGGGGCGGTCTCTTTCTGACTGGCCTCCCCACAGGGTGCCACATGTGCAGGGCCTGCAACAGGTCAGAAGGAGGTCTCACCTGCAGAGTGGGGAGGCCAGCGGGGGTGTCGCGGTGGCAGCGTGGCGCAGGCTGAGGCGGGCGAAGGCGGTGTAGGCAGTGAGCATGACATCACTGAGCCCACTGGGGCCATCGGCCACATCGTAGGTGTTCTCCCAGTACGCCTTGAGAGCTGGTGTACCCGGTGGGTAGCTGCCATAGAGGTGGAAATCCAGGATCTCCAGGACTTCCTGGTTCACGGTCGACTCGAACTTCCGGGCGAAGAAGGTAGGTCTGGAGACTTGCTGGAGCGGGAGAGGCAATGAGGGTGAAGGGGTCTGGAGGTCCCAGGTGGCATGGCTGGGCTGGGGGGGCCCTCCCAGCACTGCCTAGACATTAGCCCCCTGGGGCCCTTCGCACTGCCAGCAGAGCCCCAAGAGCTGCTGCAGGGGAACCCCCCCCCACCCCAAGATTCTCTGATGGGGGCTCAGCTTGAATCCCTTCTGCCAGCAGAAAGACCGGGCAGGGGGCGGCCGGGCGGGGTGGGGGGGGTGTCCCCAGGGAAGCACCTGCAGCCGGAGGAAGTCCTGCGGCTTGAAGTCGTTGGGCGAGCAGCCGCACCAGTCCACGATGTGCTTGTACTGGCACTTGCAGCCCAGCCTACGGTTCCAGTTGGTGACCCGCAGGTTGTTGTCCACCAGGCTCTCGCAGGCCAGGCTGTTCTCCAGCACGGTGTGGAAGAAGGACTGCGGCAGGGGTGGGGGGCGGGGGGACGGGGGGTGAGCCACAGGCCACAGCCTCCCTGCCCTCGCAGTGGGGGTGAGGGGGGACCCGGGTCACCCACCTCGGCGGGGAGCAGCGTGTACGTGTAGAACTGGCGCAGCTGGGCCACCAGCGGGTCGTCCGTGTACACCACGTATTCCACGAAGCTGCGTGTCAGCACGAACCAGTCTGAGCCGCCGTCCACCACGATGCCCGCCGGGATCTGCCGCTCACCCAGCCGCCACATGTGTGAGTCGCACTCGTGGAAGAGCCGGTCCAGGCCCTGTTTCTTGATGAACCTGCCAGGGCGGCGGGGGTCAGACGGGCCACGATGAGGATCATGGGGGGTGAGGGGGCAGATGGGCCACGATGAAGGTCGTGGGGGTTAGGGGGCAGACAGGCCACAATGACAGTCTTAGGGGGTGGGGGGCAGGCTCTCTTATGCACACAGGGACCAGCATGCTTCAGTCTGGGCTTGGCTGGGAGGCCCTACAACTGCTGTGTGTAGGAGGGGCTGTAATGAGACCTCTCACCTGGAGTTGTCCCGGCCATGTGATTTGAGGAAGTTCTTGTCCCGGTTCTTGGACAGGAAAGTCACCAGCTCCTCGTTGGTCCTGGAGAGGGGATGGGGCAGGGGCAGTGTGTGTGAGGGGACTGGCTCAGGCTCAGGCTCCACTTCCCACCCTGGCACCCTCTGCAGCTCCCTGCCAAACAGGGAGCTGTCCGGGCCACATGCCCTGCCCTGGGCTAATGCTCCAGGGCCATGGGCACCCGCAGCTCCCATGCAGTCCTGCCCTCTGACCGTGCACCCCAGGTCCAGGCCTCTGTCCACTTCCTAGTCCCTTGTCACTCTCAATCCTGACATGATCTTCTACCAGGCCCTCCCCTCAACTGGGACTGTGGTCTAGGGACCAGAATGAGGCCTGGAGGAAGGGAGGGAGTAGCTCAGGCCCCTCCTACCCCAAGGATCCCCCTCCCCCTCTTCTCTGGAGGACTTGGAGCAGTGCCCACACCTGGTTGGGTAGTCCGTGGCACTGAGGTTGATGAAGAAGTCCCACGCCCAGCCGGGCACCTCCAGCAGGTCCCGCATGCTCCGCAGGTACAT
Organism: Mustela lutreola; assembly: GCF_030435805.1. NCBI lineage: Eukaryota > Metazoa > Chordata > Mammalia > Carnivora > Mustelidae > Mustela > Mustela lutreola. The sequence goes on along the minus strand of NC_081304.1, from coordinate 25,574,878 downwards.
CCGCAGCAGGCTGGCTCCGCCCCAGATGGTGACCATGCGCCAGGGTGTCACCCGCACGTTGTCATACTGCCGGGCCAGCTCTACAACCTCACGGTGCAGGTAGTTGGAGCGCTGCAGCGGACGTGGGGGTACTCAGCAGCCACAGGGTGGGGGGGCAGCATTACAACCTCCCGCCCCCCCTCGGACAAGTGACATGGAATGGAGAGACCACAGGGCAGAGCTCCAGCTCCCAACTGGCCGTGCCCCACGTTCTCGGCCTGCTCCCCGGTCTGGAGGCCACTGGGGCAGATCAGCGAGCCTGGCTACCGGTGACCTGCTGGGTCTTGCCGCAACTCACTCAGGTCCCTGTGCTGTCCCTCCAATGGTACCTTGTCTACGTGGATATAGAAGAAGTGCTGCGCGTGGTAGACAGCCTTGAGAAGGCGCTTCAGCTGGCGGATGGCACGGCCGTGAACCACCAGCATGTAGGCGATTCGGACCGGGGGGCCATCCGTGGGCTGCTGGGACCGGACCTCGTCCCACTGGATGCCGGGGCTCATCTTCCCTGAGCGGAGAGCAGGAGCAGTAGTGAGGCCTCTCCCCAGGCCACAGGGTGGGGGTGAGGTGAGAAAAGGACTGCCTGCTTTCCAAAGGAAGGACCTTGGACTTGGAGCCTGACGCTCCCCGGTCCTAGCTCTGCCTTGGCCACTCAGTGCACTTTATCACCAGCCTGGCCGGCAGGGGGGGGGCCCTCTGAGCTTTTTTCCCCTGGGCAAGGAAGGGTCCTGCCACAACACCCCAGCCCTGGGGCAGCCACCCCTCCGCCCAGCCCCGTCTCTTACTCTTACCAGCCAGCTGGCAGTGGCGGGGCACAGCCTTGGGCATGAGGTTCCCGGCCTGGTGCAGGCATACCACGTTGGCAATCTCCTGCTGGCACTGCTTGGAGCTGGCCCGGGCCAGAGCAGACAGCGCGTCCTTGCCCACAATCTCGCACTTGGGGGTGAAGCTGTTGTCCGTCGGCTGGGGGGCACCCTCCACGCTCCCTGTGTCTCCATGTGGTGGGAAGCCGGCTGCCCCAATCAGCGCCTCCCCAGCTGCTGCCCCGCTCAGGTTCTGGCGGCCTGGGGCCTCTGGGGGTGGGGCTGGCGGGACACGGCGGCTGGCTCTGTGCCGGCTGGTGACTGCCCGTACCACCTTGGCCACGGGCACGCCGGGGCTCTCGGCACGACCCCGCCAGCGCCCATGCCTTCTGCCTGCGCTGCCCCGGCGCCCGGCTGAACTGTCTGTGTCCTTGGAGCCCTCACCGGGGTCCAGCGGCCGTGGCTTCCTCTGCCTTCCTTTCTGTAAAAGATGGGCAGACGCGGGTCATGGGGACAGTCGCTGTCCTACTGCTCTTTAGCTCCCTGCTGGCCTCAGGCCTAGAAGGCGCTGCCTCACCCTCCACCCTGAGGAGGAGTGCCATTCGCAGGAGGGCTCTGCACAAGGAGCACTTCGCAGGGAGGCCTCCAGGACACTGCTGCAGCCACACCCCCACGTGCTCGCACCACAGGCCCCCGCATCCCCCTGGGCTCTGGAATCAGACAGCGCTCTTTTTCAGCAAATACGAACATGAATGTCACAGAAGGGGTGGAGACCCTGCGGAGGACACGTAAGTCCCAGCTGGGCCTGGCCAGGAAGGGACCGAAGGAAAGCGTTCTGCCAGCTACAGAATGTCCACGTGGGAGTGTAGAGCCGTAGGAGTAAAGGGGCCTGGCCTGGTGGGGAGCCCCGAGGGGAAGCCTCAGATCCCAAGATTGGGGGGATTCTCTGGGAGGCAGAGACCAAGACAGAGTCAGAGCGCGTGACTTTTGCTGAGTTAACACCCGAACAGGCCTGTCCCTGGTGTTAGAGGGGACAGAGGGAAGAGCTTTGGACAACAGTGCAGCTCAGAGAGAACCAGGGCCAGCTGCTGGGGATGGCGCAGACGGCACAAGCCACTGCCACACGCCGTCGGCTGGGAGGCTGAGGCGGGGCCTCAGGGCACCTGCAGCTGGAGGCTGGCACCTGACTGCTCCTCACGGCGGGTTTTCTCTAGAAGGGAAATCATGGCTGTCACACTCTGCTTCCTGGCTCCCTGGCCTCTTCTTAAACCAGGTGCTCCCCTAGATGGCCTAGTCACCCCGGAGAGGCATGTGTATTCAGCATCTTCTCCAGCTCTCCTTGTCCCCCTCCTTGGTGCCCCTCCCTGCTGGACCAAATCCCACCCATCCTTCAGGAGCCGGCTCCGAGTCCCCTCCTGCAAACAGTTCCATTTGCCCCCAGAGGGGGACGTTCCCCCAGCAGGCTGGGCTCCCAAGGGAGGGACTGTCACACCAGCCCCATGTCCCAGAGTCCGGCGGTATTGCTGACACACAGAGGACGTGCAGTTTGTGTCTGGTGGCCGAGGCATGAAAAGAGCAGTGCGACTGCTCCCCTGAATGCCTACCTTGTCCGAGCAGGTCCCTCAGCTATGACATGGGAGAGAGGTGTGGGCGTCCGTGAGAGCGAGCGCACACTAGTGTCCTGGAGGACACTGTCTCTGCCAGCCGTTGGGTGCACCCTTGCCATCCCGAGACCCTTCCACGGGCCTCCCCGGCCACCCACCATGAGTCACGGGCCTTTCCTGGCCTGGCCTCTTGACAGACAGCATGACCTGTGACCCACAGTGCCCTCCTTACTAGACTGCCGGCTGCGCTCTTGGGGCTTCTGCTGTCTCCCTGGCCACTCCTTCTGTTTTCTTGGCCCATCCTCCCTCATCTCCCGAAATCACCCTCACTTCCCGGGGACCTTGAGCAGCCTCTGAACTCCAGCTGCTCTCAGTGTCTCTTTCTGGCCCGGACTGCTCCCTTGAACCTTCAGGTGTTTAACTGCCAGCCTGCACCCTTGGTATCTCCCCTGGGAGCCTGACAGATCTCTGGAACCCACAAGTCCCAAAGCGAGCTCCTCCTGTTCCTCATGACCTGCCCCTATGACAGTCTCCCTGTCTTGTTAACGGCGACCCTTTCCTTCCAGTCATTCAGGCCAAAACCCTTGAGGAGTCATCTTTGACTCTAGTTTCCCTCACACCCTGTCAGTCCCTGACCAGTAAGCCCTGCCGGGGCCACCTTTATAATACACCTCTCCCGGCCTCCATCATGGCCACCCCTGCCCAGCATCCCTGGTCCCCCTGCTCCTCCACACAGCCAGTGTGTTCCCGTTAAAACAAGCCCCACCTCACCACCCCTCTGCTCCAAACCACCCATGGGCTCCCCGAGAGAAAAACTCCAAGTGCCTCCAAGAGTGCACAGAGGTTGTGTGAACCGTGTCTAGCCGCCCCTCCGGCCACCCCTCCCTTTCTGACCTCATCTCCTCGTGCTCACTCTCCTCCAGCCACAGTGGCCTTCTAGGTGTCCCTCCACACCACCTGCCACGCACTGTCCCCTGTGCCTGGAATGACCCCCCACGATGTCCCCACTACTATGCCTTGTCCCCTTCAATCCTCTGCTCAGATGCCACCTTCTTAGCAAGGCTCACCCTGACCTTTGCTTCACTTTTCCCACAGCCCTTCCTTCCCTCTCTCATGCTAGAATGTCCTTATTTCTTCTGTGTTATTACAGGTGTCCCACCGCTCCCAAGAATGGCATGTCCATGAGGACCTGGCTTTTGTTGTGTTGTTCACTAATGCATTCCAAGAGCCCAGCAGAATGTCTGGCAATAGGAGAAATGGCAATAAATAGTTGCTGAATGAATGAATGAGTGAGTGAGTGAGTGAGTGAGTGTAAGGTTCTTGCTATAGGCTCAGCATTTGAGAGATGCTAATATCCTCATTATTATTATTACTATTACTATCGCTGGAAAAGGATTAGGAAATAGTCAAATTTACTTAAATATCTAAGCACCAAGGCCCTTAGATACTTAAATATCTAAGCACCACCCCCCATCAGAGCACAGAGCAGGCACCCTGCCTGCCAGGCCAACAGCTACCTTAGGGCCAGAGCCCCGCTCCTCCACCCAAGCACCCACACTCTCTGCGCACGGCACCCAGCCAGCCTCTGATCTCTTGAGAGATCTGATGAGAGCTGGGGGTGTCTCTCTCCATCTAAGGAGACAACACAACAGGGGGGGCAGGGTGGGAGGCGGGAGGAAACCTCACTCTGGACCCACACTGGGGAGGGCGCCCTGGACCGCACAGCCCCCAGGAAAAGTGACTGCGTAGTCCCTTGAGCAGAGCGTAGGTCAAGCTGGTGATGTCCGACCTGGTGACACCATGGGCAGAGAAAGACATTCGTTCTCAAGCTCCACTGGGTAGAGATGGCAGAGCCGCTGTGGGCGCTCGCAGTGGAAGCCAGTACTGGCAAGTCAGGAAGTCGGTCAAGAGGGCAGGGCGTGGGGCACATGGCCAGGCTGGCTGCGGTGTGGATGGGATGTGGGAGGTGGGCAGGCTGGGGCCCTGCAGTGCAGCCGGGAGCTGCCTGACCCTGAGAAGGACAATCCCAGAGAAAGCTGGGGGCCCAGAGGCAGCAGTGAGGAATGGGGGGTGGTCCCTAGAGGAAAGCCAGCCGCCACCGCTGCCCACCCATGTTCATAGGGGCATTGGCAAGGCCCCATACTTGTCCTCCCAAAGGAACTTTCCCTAGTAGCCCTGAGGTCAGGGTCCCCTTTGCTTCCTGAGGGTGGGGACCTGCTCTCTGACCTCTGGCCTAGATGCATTCTGGCCTTTGAGGTCCCCCTTCCCCACAGAGAAGGTGTTCAAGTCCTCTGCCACTTCCAGAGAACACAGAATGGCGTCCCTCACAACTTTCAGACATCTCATGCTGTGTTTAAAGTAAGTGGTGAGACCACATTTGTGAAAGCTTTTAAAACCATAAAGTGGTTCTTTGGACATTAACGGTCGGACCTGGTCTCCACTGCAGCCCCTCCATAGATGGGCAGAGTGCGCATCTGAAACGCACGTGACCCCACTGCCTCACCCCACTTCACTTACAACAGCACCTAGGCCCCTCCCTAGGGTCTCCAGGATGCATCCCGGACTAACTCTCAAACCTTCTTTGAGGAGGAGCATGCCCCACCCTCCTTCCCATTCCTGGAAGATACCCAGCCACGCCCACTCGGTGCGCCTCTTCCCCTGCGCCCACCATGCTTCCTACCAAAGCCTTCCCCGACCACCAGCTCCACCAACCCCCTCAACACAACTGAGCTGCCTTTCTACTGCCAGCCTCCCCCCTGCTCACCACCTGCCCTCCAGCGCCCTGGCCTTGTCTACCTTGTTTATTTCCGTATCCCCAGTCTTAGCAGAGCCTGCTAGGGAGCACGAGTTAACCATTGTTTGTTGACTGACCAACTGACCTGATGAATGCATCCCTATGCCGTGTGCAGAGCTGAGATCGTATTATTTCCTGGTGGTGTAGCATGCGCCAGGAACTCCTGCTAATGCTTCACGGGCATCATTTTTACTTAACTGTCACGACGGCCCAGTGAGAAAAGTGCCGTGAGTATCCCCTCTTGAGGGGGGCAGTCACTGCTGAGGACTTGGAAGGAGGCTAGGTAACATGCCTGTGGTCTCACTTGGCAGCAACGCCGGAAGTGGACCCTGAACGGGGAGGTGGGCTGGTCGGACTTGGAAGTCCACTGTGCTGCCTGGCAACCCCCGGCTCCAGCGAGGGGGCTGCTGAAGGGGTCCATGTGCCAATGCCTGCCTACACTGCACAACCTTTAGGTCACTGAGGATCTCTACTATCCCAGTCCAGTCCAGCCCTATCAGCTTCTGCCAGGAACCTGGATGGGGAGGTGGGGAGGTGGAACCCCTATTCTACTGCCAGAGTTCCCCACCCCAGGCTGTGGGCAGGCCAGCAGGGATTTGAGGCCTGGACAGTCTCTCAGCCCCTTCAGAGACTCACTGAGCCACGAAGCTGGGGGCGACTGGTTTCTGTGAGGTCTCAGCGGCTAGGCTATAGCCCTCCCCAGAATGGTCACCGGCCTCTGCTCACACACTCCAGGGTCAGAGGGCTCCCCAACTACCTCGGAGAATGTTGCAGCTGCCCCGTCTTCTCACATGGACCCTGAAACACTCTTCCTCCTTCTCCTCCTCACTGGTCCACACAGAACAAGCTAACTCCCTTTGGAAGTCACAGAGCCAGCCTCCTTCCGACCCCACTCCACTCCTTTTGGAGTTACAGGCTCACATGACTCTGTTACGACTCCCTCAACATCCCAGCCTCTTGGTTCCCCCCAAAGAGACAAGGGCAGCCCTTCTCCCAGTCTCCACAACAGTCCTTCCAGACTGCCCAGGTGTAGAAGGGGTAAGTGGACATGGAGCTCCCTTGGCCTTCACACTGCCAGGTGGAGAGACCCAAGAGGACACGGCAAGCAGAGCAACCGACTCTGAGCCCTAGAAACACTAGAACCGAGGAGGTAGTGGTATGGGCAGAGAAGCCCTGCACACTGGCCCACAGCTTAGGGCCAGAGTTTGGCTTATCTCCTGGACCTTCCAAGATGGCCCCAGACCCCACTGGACCCTTCCTGACCAACGTGGGAAGCGACGTGTCAGGGCCCCAGCTAAAACCAGCCAGAAGTGAGTGACTCTCAGGGCAGGGATCTGGGTACTGAGCTGGACAGGTCTGTCCCTGCTCCGGGGCCTGACGCTCTGCTAAACCAGCTGATGCTGTCCCCATTCCCTAAGAGCTATAGCCCCCTCCCCCATTCCCTAATGTCCTGAAGCCACTCACCAGCTCACTTCTCCCAGCCATCTCCTCCTGAAGACCCGCGGCTTTCTTCAGACCCCAGGTTAAGAAAGCCACGCCTGGGGAACACTCCAGTCCTCTCCCTCAGGGTCACTCCCTGTTCCCTCGGTTGCTGTACTGAGTGCCAGCCCCGGGCTCCACTTCTCCACTGACGGCTGCCCGTCAGGCGCTTCTCGGCGCGGATGCCCGGGGTCCCTTGGCCCTGCTCCTCCGCCCACGACGCGCACACCCCCGCCCCCTCCCAACTTCAGAAAGTTTGGCCTGGGGCTCCCCACCTCCGAGCAAGCTCGGGCCCGGCCCCGCCTCCCGGTCCTGCGCCCCGCGCCTGACCTTCACAGCTCCCGGGGCTGGGGACCACCCCACCGAGACCCGTTCCTCCCGCCGGGGCCCCCTGCCCGCCCGCGGCCCGGGCCTCCGGGTCACGCACCGCCCCCGTGCACAGTCCGTGGGGCCCTCCTGGGAAAAGGGAGCCGGGGGCCCGACGCCCTGCTCCCGGTGGCTGCCCGCGCCGGTACACACGCGGCCAGTGCCCCACTTCCCCGGCCGGGGCCGCCTGCAGCCCCGCCAGGACCCCGCGCGCCCCCGCGCCCGGCCTGCCCGCCTGCCCGCCCGGCGGTCGGAGCACCTCGCCCGGCTCGTCCTCCTCCAGGCCGCTGAAGCTCCACACCACCAGGCCCTGCAGCAGCAGGATGGCCAGCGCCGTGGCGATCGCCAGCTTGTAGCGCCGCACCAGCTTCTGCACCCGCGCGCTCGCCACCATCTTCCTGCCCGGGACGCGGGGCGCGCGCCCAGCCCTGCAACCCGGCCGCGGGAACGCGGCTGGGCGCGGACCGAGCCGACTCCCCCCTCCCAAGGAGGCGGGCCGGGCGCGCGCCGGGGCGGGGCGGGCCGGGGGGCGGGGCCAACGGGTCCGAAATGCCGCGCCCCGCAAGCCGGGGGCGGAGCCTAGGCCCGCTCGAGCACCGCCCCCCCGGGCAGCGCGGGGTCCGCCTCCCAGGCGGTCCCTTAGCTGTCTTCGTCTGCTGCGGGCTCCCGCGTGCGCTCACCTGGTCCTGGACCGCTAGCCCATTTGTACCCGCTGCCCAAACTCTCGCTCGCCGCCTGGTGTCTCGTGGGGGGTGGGGCAACTAGGCTTGGTGCCCAGGGCGCGCAGAGAATGCTAGAGCTCCCAGAAACGCCGAGATGGGAGAAATTGCGTAAATGCGACAGGCCCCTGCTTAAAAACCGTGGAGGCCGCACCACCAGGGCCAAGTCTAACCCCCTTGCCTTGCATCCGAGGCTGCGCACAGAGTCTCCTTTCCTCTCGACTCTTTTCATCCTAAGGATCTTAAGGCCTTTCCCAGAGCCGTGATTCCCAAATTCTAGGGTGCATTGGAAGCACCAGGAAATCTTGATAAAACAGATTGCTGCTCCCCACCAGAGTTTCTGCTTTGGTAGGTTGGTAGGTCGGGAGTGGCGCCCTGAGAATTAGAAATTTCAACAAGTTTCCCGGTGATGCCTATGCGGCTAGTCTGGGACTACACTTGTAGAACCGTTAGACCTTTGCATATCTGTTTTCTTTGTCAAGTGCTAGTAGCTGTTCCCCGCCTCTGTCCTCCTCCCCATCACTCCCACCAAGTGCTTCCCCCGAGCAGCTGACCCGCTTAACTACAAGCTAGTTGTGATTTTTCTGGGATCACGCCTTATTCACTTTTGAATCCTTGACCTGCCATTGGACACCCAACAGTGCTCAGTAAATGTTGCAAACGAAAGAGGAGGTGAAGCCCAACTTGCTGTTTTAGCAGCTGATGCTAAAGGTTTCTGAGGGTCTGGTATGTTCCAGCACTGCGTAGACAAGGTGTGAATGCCGGCAGCCCTCCCCTGAACCTGGCAGTCCACGGAGAGAGGGAAGAGAAGGGGTAAAGCAGTGCCCACCAAAGCAAGGTGAAATGCCTTCCTGATGAAGCCAGGCATTACGAGAAGGAGGCAATAAAAAGAGCAAAACCAAGATTGAAGATTTAAAATAAAGACTTTAGGATCCCCGACAGAGCGGTCTGGAAAAAGAAGTGATTATTTGTTTATTTATTTACTTTTCTTTTCTGAAAGCAATGGTAAAAGGTTTTGGAAGTTGCCAGGTCATAAACCAGGTGAGAGAATTCTAAGCTGTGATGAGTACAGGGGATCCAGTTCTTTCATGGCACTTAAATAAAACCTCTGTTAATCATCTCCGGCCTCTTTGGTATTTGTAATCATTCCATTCTTAAGCATTAGTTAAATGGGAGAGTTGTAAACAATGTTTTAGATGACAGTTTGGCTACTTAAGAGAGCCTATAGCTCAAGGATTTTGGAAAACATCAGTTGACATGCTAGCAATTGATATGTTAATTAAATATTGATCTTGTGTGCTCATTAAATCAGGTCCCCTAGGGACTTCTACCTGTCAATACTCCTCCCCCCACACACCCAATGGAAATAGCTTTATTTTCCGCTGATTATTTAACTAGTATATACTCATTGTATAACAATTTTTTAAAGATTTTATTTATTTATTTGACAGACAGAGATTACAAGTAGGCAGAGAGGCAGGCAGAGAGAGAGGAGGAAGCAGGCTCCCTGCTGAGCAGAGAGCCCATTGCGGGGCTTGGGCTCGATCCCAGGACTCTGGGATCATGACCTGAGCCGAAGGCGGAGGCTTTAACCCACTGAGCTACCCAGACACCCCTCACTGTATAACATTTAAAACATAGAAAAATATAAGGAATAAACTAAAAGTCACCTCTAATCCCGTCCCTTGAGATAATTATCATTAATATTTTGGTACATTCTCTCCCCCATCTCTTTATGTGTATATAATTTTGTACAGATGGAGTCATATTACACAGTTGGCTTTTTAAGTATTTTTAAGTATTTTTCCCTCTTTCCACTCATGTTCCCAGCTTCATTTACTTCCTTGGTTCTTTCTTCCCCTCCTAAGTTCTTTCCATCTTTCTCCTAATAATTCACGTGTGTTAACACGTGCACACACATTTTTTATTTAGGGTCATTATATTTTAAAAAGTTGAACCATGTTACATTCACTTTCTGCATCTTGCTTTTTCCTCCCAAACCATAAACGCATAGTAGAAAGTCCTCCAAGTCAGATAAGACAGGTCTACTACCACAGGTTGTAGTAAACCTGGTTCTATGCAAATCCCTCTGCACTGATGCTTTTTTTCCTATGGTAGGTTTTCCAGGCATGGGCCTACCAGGGAAAAGGGAATTTTATATTTTAATAGCACTGCCAAATTGTTTTCCCAAAATGCTGGATAAGTCACATCTTCAACAGCAATGAATAAGAGTATTTCTTTCCTGCATCCCTTCCAACAGCAGGTATTACCACTGTTTTTAATTTTTGCTGCTCTGATAGGTGAGAAGTGACCTCCTTGTTGTTGGTGTTTTTTTTTTTTTTTTTTAAGATTTTATTTATTTATTTTAAGAGAGCACGAGCAGGTGGTGTGGCAGAGGGAGAGAGAAAATCTCAAACAGACTCCATGCTGAGCGAGGAGCCCCATGTGGGCCTCAATCTCATGACCCATGAGATCATGACCTCAGCCGAAATCATCAGTCAGTACTTAACTGCGCTACCCAGGTGCCCCTACATTTAAGTCTTAATCCACCTGGAATTTGTTTTGTGGATGGTCTGAGACCAAGGTTTGCAAGTCTTCAATTAGCACTTGCACCGATCACCCTCTCTGTGCACATTGAGATTTTACTATTTTTTGTAACACACTTGTTACTGAGGCGTAACATGCATAGATTGATTTCGGTTGGACCTTAGACAGTGCAAGGTTCCTCGCACCCCACTGTCTCCTCTTTTCTTCAGCTTCCTCCTATAGTTTCCATTGTGCTTGTTTTTTCCTTTTATGGTAGAGGATTCTTGAACGTACAAAATGGCTCCTTAGAACATCAGAACGGGAAAGCATTTTTAAAGTTTTAAGTGGGCAGCTCTTACGTTATATTCTTTCTTGTATGAAGGCTTTCTCCTTAGAGTCTTAGTTTTAGGAGCTATTTATGAGCCATGGATGCTGAATGTTTTCAAATGTATTTTCAGCAGCAAGAGTCCAGACTTGGCTCAGAACCAGAGGGCATGCCGGCCGGGCAATAAAGCCTCAAGGCTGTGCCTCCAAGAATGTCCCCGGGCTCTGTCTTCTTGCCTTAATCTGGTTTCCTCTTCTCTGTCTGGTTCCTGGGATTGACACTTCACTGGGCTGTCTGCTGGGCCTGGTGCTGGCCTCATCCCAAAGGTACACCCTCTGCCAACCGGGGCCCAACCCAGCTCTTGGATCCCGGGGCTTCTACTTGTCAGGGAGTAAGTTACAACATCTATTGAAATGATCATATGGATTTTTCTAAGGGGACCTGCTGAGATGATGGGTTATTTAAAAAATAATGTCCACATATTAAAATATTGTTGCATCTCTTGGGGTAAATGTAACTTGGTTTTGGTAGACTGTTCTAAAAAAAAATTGGAGTATAGGTTGAATTGGACTTGCTAGTATTTTCGTTGGGACTTTTGCATCTATGTTTACAACAGAGATTGACCTTTGTGCAGACTGGTGACTCATGGGACTTGTTTATTTGAGCAGTGGAGGGCTTTGAAGTGTTTGGTTTTGAGTTCCTGATGTAGGAGTGCACACTCTCTAGTTCCTGTGGCTCCCACTTTCCCTGTCATTTCACACCTGAGTGATGCCACCCATTTATAGTACTTTCTGGTTTACAGTCACTTGTATTTGCAAACCCTGGTCTATGGTTTTCTTTGCTCTTTTCTTTCTTCTTCTTCTTCTTCTTCTTTTTTTTTTTTTTTATAGATTTGGGAGTTATATCAGTTTACAACACACATTAAGGACCATTCTTTCTTTTTTTTTTAAATTTTTAAAAAAGATTTTATTTATTTATTTGACAGACAGAGATCACAAATAGGCAGAGAAGCAGGCAGAGAAAAAGGGAGGAAGCAGGCTCCCCGCTGAGCAGAGAGCCAGATATGGGGCTCGATCCTGGGACCTTGGGATCATGACCTGAGCTGAAGGCAGAGGCTTTAACCCACTGAGCCACCCAGGTGCCCCTGTGTTTGAAATAATTTATACAACAATAGACACAGCTATTCCTTAAACATTAGAAAAGCCTTGTCAGCAAAAGCACCTCAGCTGGCAAATCTTTAGGGAGCTAAGTTTTTGATAACATCTCTTTTTTTTCTCTTGGTTATGGGTCTATTCAGAATTTTGTGGGTTTTTTTGTGTGGGATCAGTATTGTAATTTGTGAATCTTTTTTTGTTTTCTGGAGAAGAATTTAAATACTCCACTGTGCTTCTCTCTCTTTTTTTTTGGTTTTCCATTATTTTGTTTATATCATATGTCAACAGTATGAATTGTTCCAAAAATGAAAGGGTCACATCTCTTTGATTTTTCTTTTTAACCAATTGGGAGCCCATATGAAGACTTCGCCTTTGCTTTGGTCTTCTGAGTTGTCTAAAAAGGCTGTGGCGAGCACATGCAATTCACAAATGGGTGTCAGCTAGACATCCCCCCCAAACAGGAGAGCACTTTGATTGGAACATTCTGCTCCTGCAAATCATTTGACTGCTCCGTGGAGTCACTAAAGGAGGCTGGTCAGTAATTAGAAGGTGTCCAGATGGGCTTTTCCTAGTTTGATCCACAACCCTGCCCAGCCCACTAAGCCTGGACAAAATGCCCATTACTTGAACTCCCAGGGTTGTGATTTCAATACTCATTTCCTGAACCCCCAAACTCTATCTTCCAGCATGTTTCCACCAGGAGAAGTAGAAGCTCCGTCTCCAAGCGACTTAAACAAAAACATTAATAAGAGGAAGGTTGGAAAGTTTCTGCTTTGACATAATCTCTATGTTCCAAACACGGAGCAAACAGGTTTAAACACACAAACATACACACAGACACACACACATCAGGATAAACATCTCAGTGGACAAGAAAGAGAACTAATTGAAAACCACAGTGGTGAGTAGGGCCAAAGCCAAGGGCCAAGGGCCAGTGGGATAGTGGAAGCTAAAATGTTGCACATGGAATAAAAACAGAGCCAGACTCTCTAGCTGAAGCCAGGGACTGGAGTGAAGCCTCCTGATATGTGAAAAGAGGCCAAAAAGAATGGCAACTGACTAGCTTTTGGGAACTATGGCCAAAATGGTGGGCCTGAGGTAAGAGCAGAGCAAAGACAGCCTCACAGCCAAGAATTGGGTCAAGCCGTCCCCTAAGTCCACGACTGAGTCTGCAAGACCCCCAAATCAGTGAAGAGCACAAGTTCACAGCTGCCATCACAAGATCAGTCGTGGACTTGTCTAATGGATGCAACCACAAAACTAAACCCACCAGACAAGAAAGGAGGGAGAGAAAAACAGAGCATAAAGTAAAAGCAGAAATCATCAGCCATATCATGCCTATAAGCCAAAATTCCAAAGCACATGGAGAAATCAGATGCTAAATAAACCAACCAACTCAACAACTAAAGTAAGCACACAGATGAAATTTATTTTTTTTATTAATCTCATAAAGACTGGAAAATAAGGATGCATGAAGAGATAAATGAGGACACCATTTGGCAAACAAGAAATTACGAAACAATGCATGAAATTATGAAACAATGAACATGGAGAAATGAAATATGAACAATTATAAATCTGAGAAATAAAAAGTAGTCATGAAATAAAAACATCTCAAAAGATGGGATAAATTTTAGGCTGGACATAGTTGAAGACAAAATTGATGAATTGGAAGATAGTTCTGAAGGATGTACACAGAATCCAGCAAGGAGAAACAGGAATTAAAAAATAAAAGAAGCAGGGGCACCTGGGTGCCTCAGTGGGTTAAAGCCACTGCCTTCGGCTCGGGTCATGATCCCAGGATCCTGGGATCGAGCCCCGCATCGAGCCCCGCATCGAGCCCCGCATCGGGCTGTCTGCTCAGCAGGGAGCCTGCTTCCTCCTCTCTCTCTCTGCCTGCTTCTCTGCCTACTTGTGATCTTTGTCTGTCAAATAAATAAATAAAATCTTCAAAAAAAATAAAAATAAAAGAAGCAGTTCAAAGAGCAGGAGAATGGATTGGGAGCCTCTAATAGGACTTGCAAAAGAAAAGGATGAAGAAAATGGCAGGGAAATCATACTGAAGATATGATAGCTAAAATTATTCCAGAATTGAAGAAAAAATTCATAACATACAATAGAGATTTTATTTTGTATCCAGTCTGATCATCCATATCTTCCTAAGTGTGTTTAAGCCATTCACTTTTATTGCTATTAATGATTTATTTGGACTTTCTTCTGCTATTATGCTATATTTGCAGCTCAGCATCCATTTTCTCCATATTTTTTCTCCTTTCCTGCCTCCTGTTGAATGGAGATCTTATGTTTTCCTTTTCTCTCCTAGCAGGACCACACTTTGTACTGCTTTGGTCAACTTGCTTAATGCTTTCTGTTTTTTTTTTTTTTTAAAGGATTTATTTATTCATTTATTTGACAGACAAAGATCACAAGTAGGCAGAGAGGCAGGCAGAGAGAGAGGAAGGGAAGCAGGTTCCCTGCTGAGCAGAGAGCCAGATGTGGGGCTCGATCCCAACACTCTGGGATCATGATCTGAGCCACCCAGGTGCCCCATGGGTGGTTTTTTTTTTTTTAATATAGTCTTGTGTTTTTGGTTTTTTAAGATTTTATTTAGTTATTTGACAGAGAGAGGGACAGCAAGAGAGGGACACAAGCAGGGCAGTGGGAGAGGGAGAAGCAGGCTTCCCGCTGAGCAGGGAGCTGATGTGGGGCTGGATCCGGGGACCCTGGGATCGTAACCCAAGCTGAAGGCAGATGTTTAATGACTGAACCACCCAGGTGCCCCTAATCTTGTGTTTTAATTATCTTCTATTCACCCCATTGGTGAAGGAAGGATTCCTGCTCTGGGGTTACGGACATGGCCGAAGGCAGGTTACCTAATAGTGGGCAGTTTCCTCGTTCCATATGCTCACTGTACAGGGAAGTGGGGAACAAGTACACTCTGCGGGGGCATAGCAGGGTGGGTTCAGGAGCAGAATGTACAAACGGGCTGTGTGAGGCAAGTTTTACGCTATCAAAAGGTGTGATAACCCCTGGTTTTCGTGGGAGGATATTATGGGCTTGCTTGAATAATTACACAGGCTAGGGGGGAACTGAAACCTGTTCCTCAGGAATAAGCAGGACCTACTTTTGGTATCCTTGATAAGGAGAGTTCTTTGGCTCTGGGACCTTAGCCGAGGAGTGAAGCAGGGACAAGAACGTGTGGTCAGGCCATTCAAAGCCCTCTTAATTTCACCGCATGTCAAGGCAACACTTGATATTGTTAATTTTCTAGTGCCATATAGACTGTTTGATTACAATAATGCTCAATAATTTAGAAGGAAAGAACTAGAATTCTTTATTAATTCAATTCGTTGCCTTAAGGGTTTTCAGATGTTTTTGGTGTAATAGTTAATGATAATAGTCTGCAGAGAACTAGAATTTTTACTCCCTGTTGTGGAAAATCAGTTTGCCCACATTCATTCCCATTTTTCTTAACTTCACCTGGAATTATAAACTTTGTAATTTTTATTCATTTTAATTTTTGTTGTTGTTGTTTATTTATGTCAGAGAGAGAGAGAGAGCTCACAAGCAGGCAGAGTGGCAGGCAGAGGCAGAGAGAGAGAAGCAGGCTCCCCGCTGAGCAAGGAGACCGATGCAGGACTCCATCCCAGGACCCTGGGATCATGACCCAAGCCGAAGGCAGCGTCTTAACCCACTGAGCCACCCAGGTGTCCCCAAACTCTGTAATTTTTAAAAAGATTTTATTTGTGGTGCCTGGGTGGTTCAGTCAGTTAAGCATCTGCCTTAGGCTCAGGTCATGATCCCAGGGTCCTGGGATCAAGTCCCACTTCGGGCTCCCTGCTCAGTAAGGAGTCTGCTTCTCTTCCCTCTATGCTTGCTCTTGCTCTCATAAATAAATAAAATCTTTTTTAAAAAAAGTTAATTAAAATAAAACTCTTCTTAAAAAAAAAAAGATTTTGTCAGGGAGAGAGCACAAGTAGGGGGAGTGGCAGGCAGAGGGACAAGCAGGCTCTCCTCTGAGCTGGGACCTCTGATGTGGGGCTCAATCCCAAGACCCCAAGATCAGGACCTGTGCCAAAGGCAGACATGCCTGACTGAGCCACTCAGGAGCCCCCAATTTGAAAAAAAAAAAAAAACCATTAAAATCCATTACTTAAAAAAACCATTATTGGGACGCCTGGGTGGCTCAGTTGGTTAAGCAGCTGCCTTTGGCTCGGGTCATGATCCCAGCGTCCTGGGATCGAGTCCCGCGTTGGGCTCCTTGCTCAGCGGGGAGCCTGCTTCTCCCTCTGCCTCTGCTGCCTCTCTGCCTGCCTGTGCTCGCTCTCTCCCTCTCTCTCTGATAAATAAATAAAATTAAAAAAAAAAAAACAAAAAAACCATTATTTAGAGAAATGCATATGTCTCAACTTCAAATAACTTATAATTTTACATTTTAAGTTTAATGCCCCTTATTTATGAAGAAGATCATTTAAAAAAGGAGGTGAACAATTTCAAAAGTAAAGCCTATTTATCGCAAGAAATCAGTTCAAAAGTGTTTCAGGAAAGCCAAAGCCAGTGACTTTCCTTTCTCTGCCCCCTGGCCCCACCCTTTAGAATTAACCAGATTTTTATTTGTTTTTTAAAATTCTGGTTAGTTCACATACAGTGAAATATTAGTCTCAGCTGTACAATAGAGTGATTCAGCACTGCCATCCATTGCCCAGTGCTCATCTGGAAGAGTGCCCGCCTTCATCCTCATCTCCTACTTCCCCCATCCCCCCACTCACCTCCTTCTGGTGACCATCAGTTTGTTCTCTTGAGTTACGAGTCTATTTCTTGGTTTGTCTCTCTCTCTTTTCCCTCCGTTGCTTGTTTCTTTCTAAAATTCCACATATAAGTGAAATGACATGCGATTTGTCTTTCTCTGACTTATTTCACTTAGCAGGATACTCTCTAGCTGCATCCATGCCGTTGCAAATGCAAAATTTCACTCTTTTTCTATGGTCGAATAATATAGAATCAGCCACCCCTGACAGTCTGCTTTGCTCCCTCCACATTTGTCTCTCTGCTCTTGTAAATGTATGCAGTTGTAAACCCTGAATAGGTCCCCCTCTACGGTGTACAGAAATGGGATCATATGGAAATTATTCAACTACTTGCTGTTTAAAATCATTTTCTCAGATGCCGTTCTGGGTTTACTTCATCATGGACACTCTTCCAGGTTAATACATGCATAGCTGGTTTATTAGAAATAGCTACATGACGTGTACTACTTTAGTATGGATGTATCATCCTTTATTAAACCATTAACTGGTTATTGGATGTGTTGGTCATGGCTGGTTATTTGCCCATTACATATACTGCTGCAAGAAGCATCTTAGTTCATGTATCCTTCCACACCGCTGTCTTTGCTTTTGTGTATACATTTGCAAGGGTGAAATGACTATGTACATTTCAATTTTTAAAAGCTATTGCCAGAAGATTGGAATATATGAATCCTTCTGAGAATATATGAGAGCTCTCCTTTCCCTAGCCCTCTAAGTAAATGTCTCAAGGTGGATTTTTTTTTTTCTCATTCATGAGATTTTGCAACTGATTTTTTTTTTTTTGTAGTGTCCTAGCATACATTTGCAAAAGGAGTATGTGATTTAGTCAAGGACAGTACTCGGGAGGGATTAGTTTTTAAACAACGTCCACCCCTAAGAAGGTCTTTTTATTCCCTTCGTTCATGAATGACAACATGGCTTTTCCTTTAGGTGTCTTTAGATAAGTGTATTTCAAACCCAGGTCATAACTCAAATCAATTTAATAGATTGTGACCGCATTTTAAAAGCATAGGATGATGTAGGCAAAAATAGAAAATATTGAAGTGCTTTTTCGGTAATTTTTGCATCATGAATGTCTGAAGATCTAAGAGGTAGATTTAAAATTTTTATATCATCTATCTATCTATCTATCTATCAGTTACAAAGTAAAATGTATTTTTTTTAAGATTCATTTATCTATTTTATTTCTTAAAAAAGATTTATTATTTATTTATTTGACAGAGAGAGACACACGCACAGTGAGAGAGGGAACACAGCAAGGGGAATGGGAGAGGGATAAGCAGGCTTCCAGCTGAGCAGGGAGCCCGATGTGGGACTCATTCCCAGGACCCTGAGATCATAACCCAAGCCGAAGGCAGATCCTTAATGACTGAGCCACAAAGGCGTCCCAAGATTCATTTATCTATTTTAGAGAGAGAGAAAGTATATGTGTATATGAGTTGGGGGACGGGCAGAGGAAGAGGGGGAGAGAGAATCTGAAGCAAACTCCCATGAAGCATGGAGCCTAAAGAGGGACTTGATCCCAGGATCCTGAGATCAGGACCTGGGCCAAAATCAAGTCAAACACTTAACTAACTGAGCCATCTAGATGCCCAAAATTAAATGTATTCCTAACAATGAGTTGAGGTTTAAAAAATATATATATATATATTTATTTATATATATGATATTTACTTTTCTGGATGATGTGAGAAGTTTGAGATCATTTTAATTTAGACTTTTGTTTTTTTCTTCCCCCCATTTGTCTGTAAGATCCTCATTTATCACCCCTCCCTCCAATTTGAGCTTATTTTTTAAATTATCAAAGAAATATATGCATGTGCTTTATACACACACACACACCCCCGAACAAAGGATACTGAAAGAAAAGTAAAACCTCTCTCCCTCTTCAATTTCATTCCAAAGCTCGTGTATATGTTCCAGAAATTTTAACTTTTTTTTTTTTTTTTTTGAGAATGCCGCCATAGTGTGTCTAAATGTGGCCTTCTTTTCATCAACTTTGCTTGGGACTCAGAACATATGCTCAGCTTCCAACCGAGTTCTTTCTGTATACCAGCAAAGTTTTCTCCTGCCAGGTCTTTGATTACTGCTTTTGCTGTGCCCACTCTTTTCTCCCCAGATTCCTATTATTCCCAGGTTGTATCCCCTGTGCCAGACTGCCTGCCTCTTTCCTTTTCATCTCTTCATCATTTTCCCCTTGACCATGTTAATTGTATTGTCTCCAGTGTCTCCTCTGCTATTTACAGCCTCCGTCATGGGTTTTAACCCAGCCATTGTGGTTTCTGTCTCCCTGCTCTACTTCCTGCTCTCAGATTTCTGCCCCGTTATTATGATCTTTTATAGATTCTAGATCTTTTCCAGAGCCCCCTTGGAATCCTATTGAGAATTCAAATCTGATATTCAGATATGTGTGTGTGTGTGTGTGTGTGTGTGTGTGTGTGTGTGTGTTAAACTTGTGTGGCAGTAAATTTTTTTCCCCCAGAGAGATTCCTCAGAATCTTCGGGGGATGATTATACTTTGAGCTGCAGAACCTTCCCAGATCCTATGAGCTTCCATTTGCCTCATCCTCAGAGGGGAGTCTGCCCAGGACGGCTGTCAGGGTAGAATCCTTATTCCCCGGTTTCATTTCCGTGTGGGGGTAAGACTAGAGGTGGGGGTTAACTAGGGGTGGGGTGGGGGCCAGTGTCCTCCCCACTCCTCAGAGGAATATCTTCTCTCATTGGTAACGGGGGTGGGGGGGTGGGGAGGGGCGCGGGCGGCTCAGTTCCTTCTCAGAATATTTCCTGGGCAGCTCTGGGCCTGCAATACTCAGCTTGGGCCTGCAGGGGGCAGTGTGGCTTGGCTGCCTGCCAAGCCTGTCCAATTCAAGTGTCCACCACTAGGGAGCCCATTTGAGGAGCTGAAGCCACTCTCCGCAGTCCCTTTGTCAGTGATAAACCTGGCATTTTGATCTCCAGTTGTCCAATTCCTCTGACCTATTTCTCCAATGATGGGAAGAGAAGAAAGGGATTTTTGTTTTGTTTTGTTTTTGTTTTTTTGCCGATCCAGCAACTACTCAAGAAGGAAAAAAGCCACGTTCACTGGAAAGTTGGTAAGACTTCCTGCCTGAATCTTTCTCAGAGGGTTGTCAGGTTCACACCGAAGGAATCCAGGAAACAGACAGAGAACACAGAGAGAATGATCGCGTCAAACACGGTGCGGCCCAGGAGGCGTGGCAGAAAGCAAGAGCTGAGGAGCCACTGCCAGCTGAGTGAGTGACATCTCCACGGATGAACTCG
Source organism: Mustela lutreola (assembly GCF_030435805.1). Taxonomy (NCBI): domain Eukaryota; kingdom Metazoa; phylum Chordata; class Mammalia; order Carnivora; family Mustelidae; genus Mustela; species Mustela lutreola. Next base: position 25,554,985 of record NC_081304.1, on the reverse strand, counting down.
TAGAAAAGGAAAAAGAAAAAAATGGAGTTTTATTATTTTTAAATTCTCAAGAAGACATCACCATTGCAAATAAGTTAATCGAAAGTTTGGGGGAATTCCTGGCAGCATGGTGGCCTGCTTTTCTGCTTCAGAGAGCGCCCCCCCACCGGCTGCTTCTCAGGGCTTCTTGGTGGCTGTGCCCAGGTGGGACCAGCCAGGCATGCAGAGCACACTTGGGGTACTTGGGGTGGTCGGGTAGCTGCGGGCAGGCACAGGTAGGAGGAAAGCTTGGTGGGGGGGGTGCCCTCACCCCACCATCTCTTGGGTGAGAGAACCCCCAGCGTGGCCAGCATTCCCTACCCTGTCCTGGACACATGTCCCCTGTCTGAGGGGGTAGCAGGCTGGCTTCTCTTGTGATGCCTTCCCTGTGGCCCCATGGGGTACAGTCTGACAGAAAGTTCTAGTTTCCTGGGTGGGGATGGCTAGTTTCCAGGACTGACATGAGTCTTGCCCTTCTTCTGGTGGCCATTTCAGCAGTGTTCTGTTAGGGCAGGAGGAGGGGACAGGCTGAAAATGGTATCCAGAGAGCCATGTCTACACGACCCTCCTGCCAGGAATTCCCAGCCAAGGTTTACTCACTTCCTCGTAATTCTTATGTGCATTTCAACGTTTGAAAACAAGCAAACTCCATGTTTTCCTCTTCTTAACGCCCTACATTCCAAGCTTTTTGGATCCTTTCCCCCCAGTTACCGTGATAGGATTTCCTCATGAGTCAGGCACTGAGGACAGAGCCTTCTCTGGGGGAATAGCGCCGGAGGGAAGAGACAGGGGCCTGGCCGGCCTCCACGCGGCTGGCCAGCTGTCGCCAGGTGAACCCTACCTCGTCTTTCTGTGCAGCTTACAGTCCCCCTTCGGTTCTCCTCTTCCTGGGCCATCCCCCTTCTCGAAGCCCAAATGGCCACATGTGTCACCCAACCCCCCAACCACCTTCCTGTGCCCTCACCCCCTCCCATCAGTGTGCACCCCTGCATTTGCTGGGCACGTGGTCCTTTCTTGGCCTCTTCTGATTTTCAAAGGTTTCTTCCTCACCTTTGATTTCTGATTGTGGAAACATTTCAAGGAGCCATCTTCTGTGCTTTTAACATTTTAAAATCTCCTCCCAGAGAGGCTGAAATAGCTAAAACCGGCGCCCGGTAATCAAGCCTCCTGGGTGTTTGCACCTGTGGAAGGGGGCAGATAATGCAGCTGAGGAGCACTTCGAGGCCAGGAAGGGGTGTGGGGGTGCTGGGCGGGGCGAGGGGTACAGCATGGAGGGCCTCGAGGCCTCCTGAGACCTTGTTGGCAGGACCTGACAGAACTGCCTTCTGCAAGGTTGTGGTGGGCGTCAAATGTCCCTTTGCACCCAGGGTGAACACAAGGAGACACGAGTTCCGTGGATGGCCAGTGGGCTCTCACTTGTCCTTCCTGGGGAGGACCCTGGGTCACTGACCAGACCCCCCCCCCAAACACGAAGTCTGCTTCCAAATGTCAGTGGGGTGCGATGGTGTGGAGACCTTGATTTACAGACTCAGAAGCTTCTCAGAATGGATTTCAGTGGTCTGTGACTTGTGATGTGTGTGCGTTTTGTTCACACACTCACAGACGGGGTAGGCGTGAGTCAAGGCTCTGAGGAAGCTCACACAGGCCTGACCCTGACTGGCTTTGGCTAAAAAGAAACTGGCTGGGTCTGGCAGGACTTAACTTGGACCAGACGGCTGATGCCTCGTACGGTGGTCTTCAACCCTCAGGGATCACTAGGAAATGTCCTGACGTTGGGGAGTTCTGCCTCGTTTGGTGGGGGCTAAGCTAACACCCCGTGCGGTGTTTTCCCTGAGGAGGGTCAATAGTTCTGGCAAGCCAGGAAGAGCCGGGTACCATCATGAAATACCAGAGCTCCTGAGATGGGCCTGAAACTGGGAGGAGGGAAAACCTCTTCTGTCTCTGGGCCTGTGGGTTATTGGACCAGAACTCCAAATAGGGAAGCTCTTCGCCGTTTAGCATCCAGCGGATTTTACTTGAGCACCTACTATGTGCTAGGCACCACTTTAAGTGTTGAGATACGAGGGTGAATGGCACGAAATCCTTGCTCTCAGGTGGCTTCCAATGTACCGAAGAGAGACAGATGACACACAGGCCAAGGTGAAGACTGATTCAGCGAGTGACAGGTGCTGTGAGGCCCATGAAGCAGGCAGAGGTGGCAGGGAGGGGCTGGGTGGCTCCCGTAGACAGTGTGCTCAGAGGAGGCCTCCTGGAGCAACATTCGCAAAGGAAATAAAGGTCAGAAACAGCCAGCTGGGTGACCCAGGACAAGCAGAGGTCCTGCAACGGGAGCAGGGTGGGTGCGTTCTTGGAACAGAATGAAGGCACGAGGAGTTGTGGGCTGATGAGCAAGGGGAGGAAATGAGGTAGGGGTGGAGGCCGAGGTCAGCTGGCAGTTTCCCTGCCCCCAGCTGGGGACGGGTTGGGTCCGCGTGGGCAGCAGGGGAGGCTGGTGAAAGCAGAGTAGCGGTAGGGGCACAAGGTGGCAGAAACGAATGCGGTGACACTCCCCCGCAGATCCCAGGAGTGCTGGGAAGGCTGGGCTTCCTCCAGCTGAGTGGGCCGGGAGCTGGAACGCTGGTGACCTGTGCTCCTTTGGCAGGCTGGGTGTGCCAAGACCAGGGCACGCCCATAACCTGTGGCAAGCGCATCCCTCTGGCTGGGTGTCCTAGGCGTGCAAAGGCAGGCTGCGGGCTTGGAGAGCGGCCACATGCGCTCTTTGGTCTGAAATGATACACACAAGTGTGGGCTTTTGTGCTGCAGAAGGAGCCAGGAGGGCCTCTTGGATCCATGGGGGTTACATTCCTGTGTGTGTCTGTGTCTGCACACACACAGACACACACACTATGTGAAAGAAATCCAGGAATGAGGAAGTGAGAGAGGAGAAGGGAGGGAATGGAGAAGCCTGTGTCCCCTGGGGCAGCCCGAGGAACTGGTTAAGAACATTTTTTTTTTTTAATTTTAAAAATTACATTTTATTGTGATATAATTCATATGCCATAAAATTCACCATTTAAAAATGCACAATTTAGAGCACCTGGGTGGCTCAGTGGGTTAAGCCGCTGCCTTCGGTTCAGGTCATGATCTTAGGGTCCTGGGATCGAGTCCCGCGTCGGGCCCTCTACTCAGCAGGGAGCCTGCTTCCCTCTCTCTCTCTATCTGCCTCTCCATCTACTTGTGATTTCTCTCTGTCAAAAAAAAAAAAATCTAAAAAAAAAATTCTTATAAAAATGCACAATTTAGTATGTTCAAGGAGGTGTGTAACCCTTATTGTTATCTAATTCCAGAACATTTTCATCACTCCAAAACAAAACCCCATACACTGGATGATGCCTGGCAGGTCTCAGAGTTTTATTTTTCTTTATTCTTTTTCCTTCTGTTTCTCAGGCTGGATAATTTCAGTTGATTTGTCTTCAAGATTGCTGATTTTTCCTTTTGCCTGCTCAAATCCCTCTAGTGGATTTTCCCTTTTAGTCGTTGTTGTTGTTGTTGTTGTTCTTCTTTTTTTTTTTTTAAATTTCTTTTCAGTGTAACAATATTCATTGTTTTTGCACCACACCCAGTGCTCCATGCCCTCCATAATACCCACTACTTGGCTCCCCCAGCCTCCCAACCCCCACCCCTTCAAAATCCTCAGATTGTTTTTCAGAGTTCATAGTCTTTCATGGTTCATCTCCCCTTCCAATTTCCCTCAACTCCCTTCTCCTCTCCATCTCCCCTTGTCCTCCATGCTATTTGTTATGCTCCACAAATAAGTGAAACCATATGATAATTGACTCTCTCTGCTTGACTTATTTTACTCAGCATAATCTCTTCCAGTCCCATCCATGTTGATACAAAAGGTGGGTATTCATCCTTTCTGATGGAGGCATAATACTCCATAGTGTATATGGACCACATCTTCCTTATCCATTTGTCCGTTGAAGGGCATCTTGGTTCTTTCCACAGTTTGGCGACCGTGGCCATTGCTGCTATAAACACTGGGGTACATATGGCCCTTCTTTTCACTACATCTGTATCTTTGGGGTAAATACCCAGTAGTGCAATTGCGGGGTCATAGGGAAGCTCTATTTTTAATTTCTTAAGGAATCTCCACACTGATCTCCAAAGTGGTTGCACCAACTTGCATTCCCACCAACAGTGTAAGAGGGTTCCCCTTTCTCCACACCCTCTCCAACACATGTTGTTTCCTGTCTTGCTAATTTTGGCCATTCTAACTGGTGTAAGGTGGTATCTCAATGTGGTTTTAATTTGAATCTCCCTGATGGCTAGTGATGATGAACCTTTTTTTATGTGTCTGATAGCCATTTGTATGTCTTCATTGGAGAAGTGTCTGTTCATGTCTTCTGCCCATTTTTTGACATGATTATCTGTTTTGTGTGTGTTGAGTTTGAGAAGTTCTTTATAGATCCTGGATATCAGCCTTTTGTCTGTACTGTCATTTGCAAATATCTTCTCCCATTCTGTGGGTTGCCTCTTTGTTTTGTTGACTGTTTCCTTTGCTGTGGTTAAGAACCTTGATGGTGACAGGCGTGGGCAGGAAGCTGAAGGATGTGGGGAGACGGCGCACACCTCTGTTCCTCTGGGACCCCAGGGGACAGGATGTGGTGTGGAGCTGCAGAGAGGCCCTTCTCCCTCTCTTCCTCTACCTCCCAGTCTCCCCAGATCCTGGGGCTTCCCAGCCTGAGGGCTCTGGGCACCCCAGCAAACACCAACTGACAGGGGGCAAAGCCTCACCCCTGCAGAGCTCCGGAGGTAGATGCAGTGCAGGGCCCGGCTTCCAGGGGACATGTGGGCAGTGGCTGGCTGGGGACGAGGTTCAGACAGGGAGGCTTGTCCTTGGGCACAGAGCTGTCCTTCATTCAGAGATGCTGAGGAGGAGTGGCCGGGCATTTGGGGCGCTGCAGGCCAGAGCAAAGAGCTTTTGTGGTTTGGGCATTAGTGATAATTTGTACCCACAGGTTATTAAAGCCAGGGGCTGGGGGACCCAAGAGACGTGGATGCCCCTTAAAACCGACATTTTGTAAACACATTAATTGTAGATGGAGAAAAACAGATGCTCTGTCAATGAAATCTATATATGAATTCCCTAACGTTAAAAATGAGGGACTTACACGTCTATCTGCTACATGGTCTTTTCTGAACCATTCAGACAATGCATTGGGACGCATATTAAACTGTTTAAATATTAGACAATAAAAAAGATCTCACCTCCTGGGTAAGCAGCCTTCCCCTCGTGTGATTTGATTTCATAATTTCAGCTGAGGGCAGCTGCTGCCTTCAGGGAGACGCATCAGAGCCGTGGCTGCACCTTGAAATTTGCATCTTGGAAGAAATACACCACAGAAATGGTTGAGGGCTGATGGACAGTATTTTAAAATTTGCACCCACTCTGGCAGGAGTTGTGGTCCTTTAGATCCTGCCTCTAAGATGCGGGGTCTCTTATGGACATGTGAGTTAGCTGGCACTGCTTTTCTGATTAAGGCCAAGGGGTCCCCCCTCTCCCAGGCAACAGCCATGCTAGCCTTCTTCTGAACCTGGCCCTACCAGGAGAAGTTGGGTTATACTCAGACATAATTAGTACCAGGTTAAGGTAAAGGTAAGTATAACCCTTCAGTTTGGAAGGAGGAGAAAGAAAAACCGTCTCATGAGACAATCAGTGCTACAGTTGGAGCCTCAAGAAAGATTCAGGAAAGTTAATCTATTTGGGGGGAAGCCCTCCAGTGGACATCTGAAGCCTCCCTCTCTGGTTTCCACTTATTTTTTTCCTCCTCTCCCCACCCCTGCCCCAACCAGTTGCAGGCCATTTTATTTATCCATTTGCTTCCCCATTCCAGGCTGTCCATCAGATGGTTCTTTCTGGTTTTTCTCTTAATGGAAGTGGAGGTGGTTTGTGTGTGAGGGAGAGGTTTTAGTTCCCTCTGAGCAAACACTGAGCCCTGAAATCGTCCCAAAATGGATCCCTTCTCGCAGGGCACTTCACTGAGTGATTCTGCGAAGGAAGTATCTGTCACTTCCCCCTGTCTTACCAAAATACTTTCTTGTATATATATATCCTAGGTTGGCATGGGGCCTAAAGCGAGGGGGAGGGTAGGTGCCCTCCTGAGGAGGGTAGGAAGGGGAAATCCCGACAGGCCACATGAGGAAACACTGCTGAATGTCGGTAGATGTCCTAAAGAGAAACAGGGAGAGGTAATGAATGTCCTGTTTGAAAGTGTCCAAATGGGGCTGGTTAATTACCTCTCTGGTGAGAGATTGGACACAACGATCTCTCAGCTCCGTCCTAGAAGTAAGAATCTAGGGACATTTTTCCTGGCCACTTGTTCCACACACAAATCTGTGGGCATCTGCTGTTTCTGCCTCCCACTGCCCTCTTACCCTTCTCTCTGGCCTGAGAGGCACTGGCTTCACCCCAGCCCCCGTGAGGTTCTCGGTGATCACATTAATGAGTGCTAAAAAAATTTTCACACCTTGTGACCCCTCCCACGGGCCTATCCACATGCCTTTCCCAAGACCTCTTTTTTTCCCAATCTTTGAATGCTACTCCTTCTAGGTCCCTGAACGACCAGCCAAACCATATGCCATTCCCCCTGAATTCACGTGCATGCCTATTTCCGGCCACTTCTCTTTGTGCACAAAGCGGATGACCAGCTGTACCACCTGAAGGTCAGAGCATGGGGAGGATTTCTCCTCTCTGCAACTCCAGGGTCCTCCTGAGCAGAGCTCCAGGGCAGCTCTCATCCTTTGGTGGCTTTTCCCCGCATGCCAAGCCAACATATCCATGAACCGGACATTGTCTTTTTCTTCTCCTGTCATCTGATTATAAGCTCATGGCCTCCAGCCCAAGGTGGCTATGGATGTGGTAGAAGCAGGAGGCATGGAGCTAATAGTGGTGGATGTCAGAGGGTCAGACTGGGGAACTAAATGGTAGAAACGATAAGACCATCCTTTAGGTCTTGAAGGGTGACACTCATCTCTGCCATTACCCTGATGAGACAGAATTATTTGTTGACTTCCATGGGCTTCCCCTTCTCCTGCCTCCCTGTTATGGCCCTTACCCCCTAGGGCAAGGACCCAAAGTGAGGATTCTGTCAACTCTCAGCTATGTCGATCCCGATTATATATTGTGAGGCCAGGAAAACACATACTGGTTGGGTCTAAGGACCTGGTGGCCCTATGGAAAACTGGCCATGGACTAGGACAACTTCCTGATCTCCATGTCCTGCTTCTGCCAAGGGCCATGATGATACCTCAGGTCCCTGGGTAAATGTCCACTTGGACTCCGTGATCAAGAGTTCCCCAAATGTCTACGTGGTCCCCTTTCCCCAGTGTGTGATTTCTCAAGCAATCACCCAACTTCTTCCTCTGGAAGGATGGGAGATACTCACCCTACCACGTGCCTGGTGATGCGGGGCACTTCTTTATTCAGTAGGTTCTAGGTCTTACCTTAGCCTGAGAACCGGACAAAAGATCGTGACTCTTTATTGGGGCAGCTGATTATTTTTAAATAAGTTAAGCAACGCTCTTTCTCTCTGCCCATCCAACTTGCCTCTGGGAACACCATGTCCTCTTCCCCAGTTCCGTGGGGAACAGTTCCAATCTCTCTGAGATTCCAAACTTCTGGCTGCCTTCTGGCCTGGCAGCTCCTGGGAGAGTTGTGCCCATTTTCCCAGAGTCAAAGCCTACCACTTGGTCTCTATTATTATAGGTTCCTCTTATCCCTGCCGCTCTCAGGGAACTCATTCTATAGCAGCATCTCCCGTCTTCAGCCCTGGCCAATGGAGGAGGTAGCCAACGAGAAGTTCCTTAAAGAAGCTAAGCATGTCCTAGGGGTTCTCCTGAGAACAGCCAGTGGGGGTGTTTTCCACCTCCTCCACCCTACCCCTCACTGCAGGATTATCCAGCCTCACAGACCCTCTTCTCTAAGCCATGTGGTCCTTGCTTCTACCATCTGCCCCAGCAGTTCTGGCTTTTCTTTCACTTGGTTTGAACCATTGCTGTTTCTAGGCTCTCAAAAGCCATCCTAGCACCTTCTCTTGGTGCCAGGGGGTGAAATCTTATATCGCAGCAGAGTGCTCCCATATTATTAAATCTTCTCTAATCAACCTCTTCTGTTCTGCCCCTGTGGCCCTCATCCTTCAGGACCCAGGCTCAGGTCTAGTCTCTGGTTCCTGCCAAGATACGGTGGCACGGTCTGGTAATTCTTGCAGAGGACAGTGCAGGCCTGTTCCTCTCTTAGCAGGAGGCCCAGCACTGCCCAGGCTGGGTTTTGTGGTGGCTTGACTCGTATTCTTTGTCTGGTGGCCAGAAGAGGGATGGGAGAACTGTGCTAGAGAGAGACCCCTGCACCATCTTCAAGCAAGAACGGGGAACTTTAGCCCTAAATGGGGAAGACGAAGCACTTCTGATCAACAGGACCAGGAGACCCAAGATTTTTGAGAGCATAGACCCAGATGTTTCCATACCAAGTCTCTGAGTCCCAGTCCTCCTCTACTGGGGCATGACCTTGGCAGAGCAGACTTGTCTTGGTGGAGAATTTGGCTTTGGAGCTCCATTCTTTTTTTTTTTTTTTTTTCCTCCCCCAGGGTTGGGTTTTCACACTGTTGTTGGGGCCACAGAGGGGCCCTCCTGCCTGTCAGCAGAGGGGCTCACGGTTTCATTAGCTTCTCCAAATTTGGGCCATGGGGGTCTGGGTGTGGCTGGGTATATCGGGCATGTTTCCATCATGGCAGAGGGGCGCTGGGTAGGCACTGGGTAGCTGTAGGGTGGATCATGATGGTGTACTTGGTATAGGGCTGAGTGGGGACAAAGTTATAGCAGGGACCCCAGAGAGGGGGAACACAATCATCCCTGGCTCCTTAGCCCAGGCATTCTTGAGGAAGGTGTCCATTCCCGAAGGGGGTGGGTGAGAAGGGTTGCCATTGTGGCCATCTTGCCTGTGGCAGCTCCTTTCCTCTTCCGGTGAATTCCCAGACCAGCTTAGCTTTTTCTGCCTCCCATCTGCAGAAGATAAGAGTCTCTCTTTACTTGCTGCCAAGGAAACTTTCACACTTTTGCCTAAATGGATGATTCAATCCTCAAACTTTCATTGCTTTTCTTTAAGCACAGATAGCGTCCAGCCATGTGATTCCTACTTCCCTCCCACCTCTGAAATGCCTGGGAAATGCCTCCACCAGCGCCTTCCCATCCATTTCAATCCATCCCAGTGCAGCCCCAGCGAAGAGTTTTAACTCGGCTGTGCTCCGCCTTCCAGCTCCAAACTGGTGTTTGCATCTCCTTTGTAAAGTCTTCCCAAGCCTCAGCTATCCCAGGTCTGGGTCCCTGGAGACAGATTCTGGGATGGAGATCTGCAAGCCAGAAATCCAGTGGGGAGTGGTCTCAGAAGCACGGGGTCTCGGCAAGCAGTAAGAAGGCAAACCAGGGAGGATTGAGCAGAGGAGGAAGGGGAATTGACATAAGGTTGTAGCAGAGGGCTCAGCTGGTCCCACAGGGAGCTCTGGGGCTTCCTGAGGTGGCCTTTCTGCTGTCTCAAATTCAGGCAAGAGGCCTTGGCATTGTACCCCCGCCCTGACCATGCGTTGGGAGGCCATGCATCCTCAGGTGAGGCAGAGGATGATATTTGGCTAGGAGGTATTTGAGGGCTTACTAGTATGAAACAGGGGTCGTGAGCCATTAAGGGTCAAAGCCACCTGACAGCTGGGCGACTGAGAGCCTTGGTCCCGCAGTGGGGTGAGGGGTAGGGCTCTCACTATCACAACCCCCAGAGGGGGGGGAGGCAGAAAGATACCAAGGTTCTTGGTGACATCATCCTTCCAGCTGCTGGATGGAACCTTGCCTGAAGTCACATTTCCTTTGTCCTTTGCAGTCAAACACGCAAACAAATTCTCCTTTTTTTAAAGCCACATAACACGAGCTTTCTGTCGTCTGCCATGTAGGGCCAACCTGTGATCTATGGAGTTGCGTGCCAATACTAATGGCTTATTGCCTTTTTAGAAACCGGAAGCAAAGATTAAATTTGTGAAACGGAGAATTTATTAGTTAAAAAAAAAAAGGCTTCAGTATAAATTCATGAGGATTTTTTTTCCTTTTTTGGGGGGGGGTGCAGTGTTACCTGTGCATGATGGAGTGACAGTTAGCAGTAAGTCATTCAGAAGTTTTACGTGGAAGACGTAAGAGGGGATAAACCAGCGAAAGCATTTTTTTTTTTTTTTAAGATTTATTTAGGGGCACCTGGGTGGCTCAGTTGGTTAGGCGTCTGTCTTTGGCTCAGGTCATGATCTCTGGGTCCTGGGATTGAGACCTGCCTCAGGCTCTCTGCTTGGGGACTCTGCTTCTCCCTCTCTCTCTGCCTGCCTCTCTGCCTACTTGTGTTCTCTCTGTATCTCTCTGCCAAATAAATAGATGAAGTCTTAAAAAAAAAAAAATATTTATTTATTATTGGGATTGGGGAGGGGAGAGGGAAAGAGAGAATCTCAAGCAGACTCTCGGCTAAGCATAGGAGCCCAACACGGGGATCGATCTCACCACCTTGAGATCATGACCTGAGCTGAAACCAAGCGTGGGACGCTTAATTGACTGAGCCTCCCAGGTGCCCCAGAGAGCATATCTTTCAAGGCATGTCAAATTAAGAATTAACCTGTAGAATTTCAAAACAAATGAACTTTCACATAGTTTAAATTTTTTAAAAAAACATTTTTAGCAAAGCAAATGGGTATTAAAACTAAAAGCAAAAATGATACTTTTTTTTTCCTGCAATGCTTCTGGAACAGGATAGATTCTTTGATCAGCAAGTAAGGGTGATGCGGAGAAAGTAAGAAGGGAGGCTCTTCTTCCCCTCTCCCATATCCTACGTCTACTTCCAAGGGAACCCCAAGGGCTAGGTAGCTACTGATTATTGTGCTCACCAGCCTTCTCCTGCTAACATCACCCCTTTGTTTTGGAGCAAATGCCCCTGATTCCCTGTGCTCTTGGTGGGCTGCTGTCAATCACTAGCCCCTCCCACTCCTGCGTAGGAGGGGAGCCAAGTGTCTCAGGCTGGGCCTCACCTAGTTGTAGATCCTCCTGGACCCAGTGATTGTTCCAAGAGGTGGACATGTGACAAATAGTGGCCAATCAGAGGCCTTCCTTCTGATGACCTCAGGGCTGGGTCTAAAGGCTGATCGTGGTAAGTGGGGTTTCCTGAGTAATGTGATGGAAAGGGAAGTAGGCAGGAGTATGGTTAGAAGCTCAGACAGAAGCCAAACTATTCCACGAAAGGAAGGAGAGCCCTGGAAGGGGGGGTCCATGGGAAGAGTCAGGACTGGCAGGAGAAGAGTGAGGTAAATGGGAAGGGTGGGGTGGTGAGGAGCGCAGGGGTCCCATGGAGACATGGGAGGGTTGGGTGATGCTCTCTCTCTATCCCTGGTTTCTCTCCTCTCTTTTTGGGACAGAAGCCTCAGAACAGGCTAAGGGCAAGGTGGGCTGGGAGGGCTTGGGGCATCTCCGGCTTCACCCTGCATGGCCGGACCCTGACCCCAGGCCCGGCCCCTCCAGCATGCCCCCGCTGTCCTGCCCCAGATGGGTCAGCGTGCAGACCTAGCTTTCATGAAGATTAGAGAGACCAACAAACAAGCAAGGATCAAGGAAACAGGAAGTGGGGGGCCTGAGAACCGCCAGGGGCTGCATGGAGAAGAGAGTCGCGGGCATCCCTTGCCCAGGGGCTAGGAAGAGTCGTGGGCGATAAAAAAAATTCTGAAGAGTTTGTCTGTCTGTCTGTCTGCCCAGTTTTTGCTCTGAAATACTCCATAAAATCCACAGTGCTCGTGAATGCCCGAACCTACAAGATTTGGGGGGGGGTGTTCACCAGGGCTGCTGATGTCTCTGTGGTAACCTCCAGCACCCACAAAATATGACCAGGAGCCTCCTTTCTTAACGTTCTCCATCTCATTCCTTTGAAAGCCACAGGCAACACCATATTTCAAGGGGCCGTCTTCACTGTTACTACGTGCTGTGGTTCTGGAGGTCCGGTTCTTTGCCCTGAAGAAGGGGATACAGTTGACAGGGTTGGGAAGGAGAGGCTCTGGGGAGGCCCTGCCTTTAGTTTCCTGGCTTGTATCCCCCCAGAAAGACCAGTCCGGACAGCACTGGTCACCAAGTCCTCCTGGACACTGTTGGGCAAAATTGTCATTACCTTGTTCTTGCCCTGGGGGCTTAGAGGACAGTGTTTGGGTGGGAATCAATAAAGCCTGAGCCTTTACGGATATGAAACATTAGATGGAACAGTCTGGCTCGGTCTAGAGGGGATAAAAATAGATGGGCCTGCCACTAAACTCTGTCCCCAAGTGGGGACCAGGAGGACCCTTTGAGCCTTCTGCTCTGAGCCTGGTGCCAGAGACAGGAGAGGGTGGTGTTTCGGCCATCTTAGTGGGGCCCAGCCATGCGGCAAGGGGCTCATAGACTAATGTGGTGATGCTTCCAAAATTAAGACCCACTTTATCTGCCAGCTGTCACTTGCGCAGGTACAAAGCCCCCGTGCTACCAAGCTTTGTGCTTCAAGAGAACCAGTTCGCCCCGGTTGAGCTAATGTTGGCGGAACCAATGAAGTTACTCAGTCAGGAGTCTCCATATTGGATGGTGACTGATCGATCCAGTGAAACCCTTTCTTCTTGGGAAGGTTGAAGGTGAGAAGCAGCCAAAAGGAGGTGCTGGGGGAGGTCCTGAGAGACGGAAGGGGAAGAGAAGCTGAGCTAGACTCCAGTCCCGCCTTCTTTGTCTGGCAGATGCCACCCTTCCCCCTACCACCCACTGCTTGAACATGCAGAGTCACAACTCCCTGCAGCCAGAAAGAAGGGGACCCACACGGCCCCTGGTCCCGCCACCCCTGTCAGAAGAGGACCGCTGCCTAGCTTGGCAAGTCTTGTCTCGGGAGCCTCTCTAGCCCCCAGGGCTTGCCCGGCTCACCCACCATCTGTTGGATGATTCACGCCTGGCTGGAAGCAAAGTCGAGGCTCGATTTGGGTCTTGGGACTTGAATTTGTTCCAAAATCAAAGGTGTCAAGCTGAGTGGCCTTAAAATTCTGGAATCGTTTTGGGAAATGAGAACCTTGTACAATCTCTTGATGTGTTCTCTGTTATCATAGAAATGTGAAGAAAGTTCCCCATCTGTGCTGGGGCCCCTCTGGAGCAGGGGTGGGAGCTCTTGGACAGCTCCTGCTCACGGCCACCTGCCCCTTCCAAGATCAGCCTGCTTCCCTCCTGTCCCCCTTCCTCCTTTGCTTTTATGTCCCCTCCCACCCCCCACCCATTTCAGCTTCCTGTGCAGAAATTTGAGTGTATTATAGGCCTAATTCATGTTGATCTGTTATCACTAGTCCATGCAAGGCGCCTCTTTTGTTTGTGATTCTCTTTTATCCACAGTGCCTTTTGCCATTCTGTACCCCCTCTCCTGCCACAGGCAAATACTCCAGCAAGTGAATCTTGTCTTTGTAGGTGTCCTTGTGAAAAGAGTATTGCTGCTTTGTATTTTGTATTTTTTTTTTAGGTGCATGCATTTTATTTTATCTTATTTTTAAATATTTATTTATTTGACAGTGATCACAAGTAGGCAGAGAGGCAGGCAGAGAGAGAAAGAGAGGAGAAACCAGGCTTCCTGCTAAGCAGAGAGCCCGAAGCGGGGCTCGATCCCAGGACCCTGGGATCATGACCTGAGCTGACGGCAGAGGCTTTAACCCACTGAGCCTCCCAGGTGCCCCTAGGTGCATGCATTTGAAACACAAACAGTGTTAGGTTATTTATCTTTTTTGTCTCACCCAGTACCATGTTTTTGAGATCTGTCCCTGTGGCTCTGTGTGGCTCTAACCCATCGCTTCCAACCTTGCAATGTTCTCCCTGGTGTGCGCACTGGGCACTCCCCACTTGCCCCCAGGCCCGCTTTCCGCCTTGCTCTGTGTTCCGGGAAGCGGAACTCTGTGGCTTGTAGCTGCCGTGTTCTCTTCTCTTCCAGCTTCCAGTTGGGTTTGGCCTTGGGGAGGCGCCATCAGGAGATGAGAGGATAGATGGAGGGTGAGGCCAGGATGTTTATTTGATCTGACGGGCTGGGGGAGCAGTGGCTGAATTCCTTTACCCACAGCAACACGCCAAGCAAGGCTCATGTCCAAAGGCCAGTTCCTGCCCTTGTACCTTCAGGCACCAGGGAGGTAACAGCTGCCAGGGACTACTATCTGGAAGGTGCTTTGCTGTCCTTTGTCTCTATCTCTGGATGCTTCCCATCCCTCATTGAAATCCCCCAGCTGCCCCGTGGGGTCAGCGTCCTGCCTGTTTCAGCAGGTACGCCCCACATTTATTCCTCTTTGCTCCACCAGCGAAGAACTGGGCTCCTACTTTGCCCCCAACTCCCGGCACCAGAAACACCTCCGGGATAGATAGCTGCACTCTCCTTTTGCCCCGGTCCCTACCTTTCCAATCTCAGTGCATTCCTCTAGCTCTTGAAGCTGGAGCGTCTAGGATGGTGGTTCTTCCTCCTCCTTGTGATCAGGTAAAATGGGGCTTCTCAGCCTGGGGCAGGTCCATCCTTAGGGGACAGCTGAGGACATTTAGGACAGTCATGATTGGAAGTGCGGATGGTGAGGTGCTAGGGATACTGCAAAGAGATTTCAGTAAGGACAGCCCCCTTCCCCGCCCCTAAATTATCTGATCCCAAATGTCAGTAGTACCAAGGTCGAGAACTTGGAGCTAAGAGAACGCCACTTCTGATGAAGTCCCAGAACCTAAGTCAGGTTCGGTGGGGTGAGGTTCGGAGCTGACGACTAAAGAAAGAATTCTTAATACATCTTTGGTGCAAAATGGTGGTTTATTAAAGCACGGGGACAGGACCCGTGGGCAGACGGAGATGCTGCTGCCCCGGGTTGTGAGGAGTGGCTGGTTATATACACAGGAGTTGGGTAGGTGAGGACAAAGGGTTGTTCAGAAGGGCTATTGGGATAAAGAAGACTGTCAGGATATGGAAGGCCTGGTTACTATCAAGCCAAGGCCACTTTCCCTCTAATGAGGCACTAACATAAAGACAATTGGGAGTCTCCTGGTGGAATGTTACATTCCTGCTATCAAACGTCCTTGTTAGTGAGATTTAGGTCTTTAAAAGAAATTTAACTTTATTTACTTTTCCTTCTACCTCCATCTCCTTTGGTTTTTTTTTTATGGAGGGGAGGGTGACGTTAGGGCTTGAGGAACTGAGTTATGTATCTTTGGAAATTGGGCTATTGATAAGGCAACTTCTTTGTTGTAAATCTCAAGGACATTTGTAAACCAAGAGAGACTCCTGCCTTGCAGGACTGTGATCTCTGCAAGATAACCATTTGCTCTTCTTTTAGGGCAGTCAGGGGTGCCTGTGAAATGTCACACATATTACCAAGGGGAGTGGGAGAGAGGGGGTGCAAGGTGCCAGCCCCTGCTCTGTTCTCAGCCAGCCTCCTGCTCCCTCATCACTTCGGATGTGAGACTTAAGCTTCCGTTGGGTTCTCAGTTGTTCCAGGACGGTGACGGGAGGGTCCTCAGATCTCACTTGGACTTCCAGGTGGAAGAAGCTTGTTAGACTGACTTCCGGGCCTCTCTCTCTCCACCCTCCTTCCCTGGCTGCTCCCAAAGGAGGAGCTGTGACTTCTCTGATTGCTGAGGGCAGATGGATGGGGGTGGGAGGGCAGGAAGCCTTCTCAGCCCTTTCCCGGCTCCTTGGAAGCCAGTGCTCAGGGGAGGGGCGTGTTCTGCTTGGTTCCTCTGCGCCCTACACTATGCCTTGTCGGGTTGGGCCCCTGGCTGGGGAGGACCGTAGGCAGCACGCCCATGACTGGGGTGCAGTGTGAGAAAACCAGCTGTCATTGCTGACCTACACCACGCTGTCCCCCAGCTGCCACAGTCATAAAGCTGGTGTCTTGGTCACCATCTGTTTCCATTGCCAGTCCGTCATCTGGTTCACAACTTGGGGAGGAAGGGTCATGGAGTCTAATTATTGGGACCCTTCAAATCCCAACAGACACTGGAATGTGACTAGAGCCTAGCTCTCCGTCTTAGGCCCCTCCCGCAAATGCAGGGTAGGACAATGGATTAAGAGCACTGGCCCAGTGTCAGGGGCTCAGGATTCTGCTTTTGCTCTTGATTGGAGACAACTTGGCTCTTTTGAGTTTAGTAGGGGAAGGGGGGTCTGACAAGTGTGGGTGGAGCTGAATGCAGGGGCCCAGGAGCTTGGCAGGGACCAGCACCCCTCTTCAGGTTACTGTGCTTCTCTCCTCTGTGTTGACCACAATCTCAGGAGGGCTCTCCCCTCCGAGTGACTGCCTGCTGCCACCAGACCCGATACTGCAAGTTCAAGTCCAGCTGAAATAGTAGCATCCAGAACAGTGCTCTGATTGTATGGCCTCAGACACATCTGTCTCCTGGACCGAGGATTGAGTTCTGGGGAATATCCTTTGCTGGTCTCGTGGTCCTCCTCTGCAGGGCGGTAGTGTCCCCCAGGACCATGAGGGCTGATGGGGGAGGAGGGTTGGACCCCAAAATGAAATTCCAGTGGACTATCCTATCCTGACCTTCTGATCCCTGGCTGTGTGATCTTGGGTAAGCTACTTAACCTCTCTGGGTTTCCTGTTTCCTTTCCTGTAAAGTGAGAATAATATTAGTACCTATGTCACAGCATTGCTATGGGACTATTTGAAATGATACATACAAAATGATGGGCATAATGTCTTGCTAAATGGTAGATATTACCACCAAAATGGTAGATTATGAATCTTTCTCTGGACTCTGATTCCAGGGGTTCTCTGAGGGAGGGTGGGCAACTGGGTGAGGGAGGGCTGAAAGCAGGTGCTAGCATGATTGGGCCGAGAGGCCTTCGAGAACAACCACAGTAAAAATGGTGGTATGAGTTTGATGTCATTTAGGCACGAAGTCCTGATGCCATTAAAAGGATATGGGAAGGGAGTTCCGGGTGAAGCAAATAGATGCTTTGACTCAGAACTGGCTGTTTGACCAAGATATCAATGTGGTGACATGATTCCTAGGTATATAGGAAGGGGTGGGAAGCTGGATGAGAAAGCATTTTAGAGAAAGCTTTGGTGTGCCATGAGCCCCCCATTCACACCCCCACGACGGTGGTAGGTTGGGGGTGCCTGCCCATTACCTTAAGCTTGGAGGCCAACCCCTTTGAATGCTTCGTACGCGTCCACTGGAACTCAGAGTGCGGGGCATCTGACTCCTGGATGGAAGACCTAAAGGGTGGGGCTGGGAAGAGGGGACAGCTTTGGGGGTTTGCTGGGGGGAAGGAAGGGTGAGTGTTTCCTGGGGATCAGATGAAGCTGCTGAGGAGGGGCTGCCTCAGTCCAGCCCAAAGGGGCAAATGCATCTTGGCAGAGTTGCTAGAGATAGAGCCAGAGGCCCCGGGCTGGGGCACCTGCCTTGTTGAGGGAGCTACTGGAAGCGTGATCACTGAGAGATTGCTGATGGAAATATGGACTTTAGTTAATAACAATGCATTATGGGGGCCTGGGTGGCTCAGTCGGTTAAGCGTTTGCCTTCAGCTCAGGTCATGATCCCAGGTCCTGGGATCAAGCCCCGCATCAAGCTCCCTGCTTTGCGGAAACCCTGCTTCTCCCTCTCCCTCTGTCGCTCCCCCTGCTTGTGCTTCATCTCTGTCAAAAGAATGGATAAAATCTTAAAAAAAAAAAATAATGTGTCCATATGGGCTCAACTGTAACAGACTTACCACACTAATGCAAGATATCAGCAAAGGGGGAAGTGGGTGTGGGGGGGAGGGGTACGTGGGAAGTCCATATCTTCCATTACATGTTTCTGTAAACCTAAAACCAATCGGAAAAAAAAAAAAAGTCAATTCATTAAACCAAAACAAATCTACTAACACAAGTCATATTTCTAATCCCTTCCAGTGAAAATTCAGAGCACATGACTCTTTTCTGCAAAAAAGAAAAATTCTTTTCAAAAAATGATATAAGCCTTGGTTTTCTCACATTTCCCCTCAGTATTTATATACACACGTGCACACACACACACACACACACACAAGCTTTAGCTGACACAGACCCTGGGCTTATATGTACAGAGTCCCTCAAAATTTGCACAAGTAAGCATTTTCACACTTTCAACAATTCCATTATTTACCTTTGAAAAATCCCAGAGCCTTGGATAAATAAACCATATCGTGAGCTCTGAGAAATGAAACCACCTACACGTTCCTGTTTCTGGGCGGTCAGTCTCCTTCCCCAGGATGACATTCTTTGCCAAATAAGTCCTGGTTCCAGCTCAGAAGTGGGGAAATTTATAGACACACACAGACACACAGACGCGCAGACCCGTCCTGGAGTCTTACGCTTTTGAGGTTGTCAGCAGAGGAACCATGTTGACCGACTTCCTGTGGTGGGGGAGGGAGGGTGGACCACCAGGGAAGGGAGTCTGGGGTCTCTGCCTGGCTGTTTCCCCATACCATTTCCCCGCTTTGCCTCCAGCCCACACTGTACGGCCTCCTTCTCCAGGCAGGCAGCCGGGATCTCCTGGCAAGCGGAGGCAGGCCCTCTCTGTTCTTCATCAGCAGGCCTGAGCCTCTCATAGCCCAGATCGGCACGTCGTCCTGTGTCCTCCAGTTGCCAGCTGTCGCGTAGCCCAAACCCCATCAGCCTTCCTCACGGGTAACATTTTGTTCTAATGGGCATGGTTTCCAGTGCTCCCCAGCTCTGTCCGTACCTGGCTTCGCGGGCTCCCCACCAACTGATTGGAACCCACACAGCTCTCACTGTTCCTAAAATAGTCCTCTTCCAGCCCCGCGACGGGGCAGGGGAGAAATTCGTCTTATAATAAATGTCTGAATAGCCTCATCCCCACCTCCCCAAGAAGCTCTTGCTTTCTGGAATCAAAGTCCGTCTCCCAGCATCAGGCTCCTACCCCAGCTGCCAGACACCAAGGTCCTGGGCCTGCCTTCTGTGTGCCCATCCCCAGCCCATGGGCACCTGTGCTCCACAATGGCTTGGGAGACCACAGGGCACCTGGACTGCCCTCACAGGCCCTAGAGCCAGGCAACATGGGTCCTGATCTTCTACAGGCTCCTGGGTGACCTTGACTGAATCAGAGAACCTCTTCTAGTGCTGGTTCTTATCTGTAAGGTGGGGGTAAGAGTTCTACCTACTACCTCCAGTTGTAGTAAGCCTGCCAACAACTGGGAGTCACTGTATCACCATTATTTTCTGACTTGTCCCGGGCGGACTGTTCTAGATCTCCCCTTCCCCGTGTCACTTTGGGCTGAGGGCGGGGCAGGCCTGAGCTGCACCCTTATTGACATTCCCACCCCGCTAGCTTACCAGCGGCACCTTGTTCCCTGACGGCTGCAGTTCACAGGCATTTTTCTGAAAACTGGAAACAGTCAAGGGCGCCTGCGGATGCAGCTACTGTAGCCCACCCGTGGTGTTGCCCATAATTCTCCCAGCTCGGGGGTGGGGAAGCACGGGAGGGCCAGAGCCTGCCGGTCCTGTCCTCAGCGGAAACCCAGGCTAGGCTGCGGCCCTCAAGGACACACACATCTTGATCAGGAACAGCCTCTTCTTGCCCCATTGGTGGGTTTTGGATGAGACAACAAGTGATTGCGGTCTCTAGGGGACCTAATGAAGACCGTCTGAAGACGTTCCACTCGGGCTCTTCAGAGATCCTGTTCTCTGGCTGAAACCTCTCTCAGACACATGTAGGCATGTGAAAACACACACACAAGCGCGCACGCACGCACACACACACACTCAGAGCCTCTATCTAATAAACTACTATTTGGTCCTTTAATTCTTACCTCATAAATCAGTGCCTAGCAGATGGGAGGCTCTGACCTGTTTTCTCTTGACATGCTAGGGTGTGAATAACCATCCCAACCCATTAGGGACTTGGTGAGCACCATGGAGACATGTAGGCCAAGAATCCAGTGCCCAGGACATGCTTAGCTGCCTCTGAACCTGGTCTCACCTGCCTACGGAACTCCCTCCACCAGTTTCCATCCAGGCTGTCAGCCTCCGCTTCCTTCTAAGCTGAATTCCTCAAACTCGGGCCCTGCTCAGGCACCTGGCCTTCTTCAAAACTCTGGAATGTTCTGTGTGCAAAGCAACAGAGAAATCCCAAAAGAAAGACCAATGGATTTGGCTACGTCAAATGTAAGACTTCTGACGGCTAAAGAAGCAATAAAGTTAAAGGCAAACCACAATCCAGGGGGAAATGTTGGCCATCGATAGGAGGGATGAAAGATGATGTGTTCAACAAACACTTATGGAGGGCCTAGCACTGGCTGGGCATTGGGAGACAGAACCAAGCGGAGCACAGTTTGTGAGGTTGTCTTGTGTGTGCACATGCACCCATGTAAATGTGTGTGTGCTGAGTGTGTGTGGAAGGAGTGTCAGTCAGAGGGAGTCCAGGTGGGACAGAGCTTGGCACGAAGGAGGGGTTGGGAGGAGGTCGCTGGAGCTGGACTGCAGACGGCGAGGAGATGAGGCCAGGAGGGGAGAGAGGGTTTTCAGGAGGGGCTAGACCTGCCAGGCTGTGTAGACTTTTATTTTATTGATTTATTTTTAAAGATTTTATTTATTTATTTATTTAGGCGAGCACGAAAGGGGGAATGGGCAGAGGGATAGAATCCTCAAGCAGACCCGTGCCGAGTGGGGAGCCTGATGTGAGTTTGGTCTCATGACCCAGGAGATCAGGATCCCAGATGAACTCAAGAGTCCAATGCTTAACTGACTGAGCCAGCCACACACCCCTCCTTTTATTTTTTATACTTTATTCTAAGAGCCATGATAAACCCTGGGTGGCTTTTAAGCAGGAGGCAACAAGGTTGGATTTGCCATTTTCCAAGCTCACCGTGGCTGGTAACTCGACGGAGGGTGGAGAGCAGCGTAGGGGCGGAGGCGGGGAGCCCTGACAGGACAAATGGCAGTTGTGCGAGGTCAGGTAAGCGACAGGGCTGGCTTGGAGCGGGTGGCATAGCCCTTGGGTGGCCGCACCTGCAACAGGTTGGTGATGTCTCAAGAGACTCTGAGCCAGTATTACCCACCGAGCCGCTCCCAGATTCGGACTCTCAGAAACACTGTTAGATAATAAAGATTTGTTGGTTGAAAGTGCTCGGTCTGGGAGTAATTTTGAATGCAGCAATAGAGAACGCATATGCCCCTGACTCTTGTTTTAGGCAATTTTTTCATCTAACAAATCTTCGTTGAACAACTTCAAAGAAATCATACTTAAGAACCCTAAGTAAAAAGCAAAGCATACAGGAGAGCATGGGGAATATAATCTGATTTTTATAAAAATGTGCACATGCACACAGAAAATACTGAGAAGGATATTTACATACCGCCATGCTTTCTATCGCTTTCTACTTTCCATTGTCCTAGATCGTCTGAGTTTCTTTACAGCAAACGAACGTGTAGATCCTGGGGATTTCCTAGGGAAGTCGGACGCCGATGTGTTCAACACCAGCGCATCACACACTCTGACACACATTGCTGGTGGCAGGGGGATCCGTTAAAGAGCTGAGTCTGATGCAGTAAGCTTCCAGGGGGGCCCGAGATCCTGCATTATTCTAGCAATCTCACATGGGGTGCGGATCCCGCCGGTCACAGACTGTCCTCTGAGTGGCCAGGCTCTGAAGCAACCCAAGATTTGGCTCAGGGCTCCAGGTCCGAATGCTGACTCTGTCCCTAAGGTGTAGTTCAGCCTTGAGAAAAACACTTCGAAGAAAAAAAAAAAAAGATTTTATTTATTCATTTGACAGAGAGAGAGAGAGAGAGAGAGAGAGAGAGGACACACACAGAGAGAGAGAGGACACAAGCACGGGGAATGGGAGAGGGAGCAGCAGGCTTCCGGCAGAGCAGGGAGCCCAATGCAGGGCTTGATCCCAGGATCCCGGGATCATGACCTGAGCCTAAGGCAGACGCTTAATGACTGAGCCACCCAGGTGCTCTGAGAAAAACACTTTACTTGCCTTGGTTTGGGTTTCCTCTTTTGTAAAAGGAAAAGAAGGTATGTCTGTCATTGTTGGGATCCCCTCCATTGACATTGGGTCCCCTTGGAGCCCTGAAATGGGCCTAGAAACCAGCATTTCAAGCCAGGCTCCCGGTCTCTTCATGTGAGGTGCATGGCTGGCCCCTCCAAAGTAGGCCCTGGGTCTCTCAGTCAGTAGGAAAGGGGCTCAGTTCATGTTGTCCCCCATCCCTGTCTGGTCCCGTGGGTCTCCCTGAGTCTCTGCAGTCCCTCCTTCGTCCAGACGATGGCAGCGGAGGACAAGGAGTCCCAGAGGGTGGCGTCCAGCCAGCAGAAGGTGACAAGTGGGGCTTTTGAAATGTGTTTCCATGTTCTATCAAATGCTTAGGAGACTAACTGTGCCAGTTCTAATTCACATTTTTTATTTGGTTAGGATTTAGACTCCAGCTTTTTTCCTCTAAGAAGATTTGAACCATTATGCTAAGTGGGAGAACTCAAATTAAAAATAGAACAGAAACCAGACAGACAGATCTCCACCTTGCATCCGAGCTGACTCTTGGGTCCTCAAGTTAGCTTTGAGTTTTGTGGAAGGTGAGGCCAAAGGAGGAGCATGGGGCCTTCGGGGGCAGGAATGGAGGGGGTGAACGCTGGCCCAAGCCACAGTCTCCGGGCTGGGATCTAGAGGCTCATTTTTGCTTTCTAGCCTCACAGTCCAGGGTATTTTGAGCTCGTTTTACAGAAGTGGGAACAGACCCAGTGAGGCCAGCATGTTGACCACGGGGCAGAACCGTGACCTTTCCCCCACCTCCCTCTCTCTCTCTTTAGGGACAGGATTTTCATTTTCTGGTCCTCCTTTGAGGTCACACTCATCGGACTGTGTCCAATGACCCAGCTTCACAATGAGCTGTGGTTCGCACAACGGTGGTGCAGGGCCGGGCCTCTGTGTCACAGATGGGCGTGGGGCACACGGCGTTAAGGGTGGAGGGTAACAAGCCAACTTGGAATTCCTGGAGACTGGGAGAAACTGGTTCAGTCCTATTGTTTTCTGATGGTTTCCTCCCCTCTGGTCACGTGGGCGCCCTGGACGTTCCTCCAGACACACTGCTACCCTTTGTCCATCATCAAAGCCTCCTTCAAGTCTTGACTCTAAGGAGTCTTTAGGGGGCCTGCCCGGATCTTTGGATTTACAGTTGTACCCCCTCCACCCCACAACACTGAGCCCCCTGCCCTTGCTCTATGCCTTCCCGTGGCTCATCAGCTGGGAACATAGGTAAAAGTACATTTATTTATGTCTGATGCCTACTTATTCATTCATATGCTTCCTCTGCTGTTGTTGGGGTTCTATTGAAGACTAGTAATTTGCAATTACTTCAGTGATTGCCCTGCCATTCATTTCTTGCCTTCAGGAAGGCACGGCTTTTAGTTTTTTTTTTGGTTCTCTGTTGTATCCACTGAGCCTAATACAGTGGCTGCCACGTTGAGTAGGAACTCAAGAATGAATGAATGAGCTACCCTCTTGGTACATGTCAGACACACACCAGGCCTATCAGAGACAAGCTGCCCAGTGGGCAAGTGACTCACATAAGAAATTTGTATGAGCACATGTGGCCGACACATGCATGATGTGTCACCCACCTTGGCAAGTGCTAGATCAAAACATGACAGAGGGAATGTGCAATGCACATGTGGACACAGGTGAATCAAGGGACGGGATATAAAAGATATGGGAGGGAAAGGTGGTGGCCCAGGCCGAGTCCACCGAGGGACACAGGACGGATCAGATGGGGTGGGTGGCAGGCACATCAGAGACAGAGAGGCTCGTGGCAGGCCCGTGGAGATACTACCGTCTGTACCTCCGAGTCTTCGGCATTACCTCGCAGAAACAGATGCCCTTCCCAAACAAATGGCTTTCACTTTCTCTTCAAAAAATAGAATTCCACTTTTCCCCCAACACCCCAAATATCTTATGCCTGGAACCTCTTCACAGAGTTCAGAGATTTTATTTTTATTTTTTAATTTTAATTTAATTTTATTTTTGCCCTGGGCCTTTTTGGCAATCTGTGGAAGTCTGTGGACCCCTTCTCAGAAAAATAAATAAATGTGCTTTTAATGTATAACATAAAAGACATAGGAACAAAGACACAAACTGTATTAAGATTCAATAACCAAAATATTCAGGAAAATTATGATTAAAATAATGCATGTGCCTCTTTATAAAAATAACTAAATATTAAGACATCTGGCAGTGAGTCTAATAACTACCTTAATCTTAAAGTAGTTCTGAATGTAAATGATATTTCAAGGCACTGACAAGGCCTGTAAGGTGTGACAATATCTGTGGCTTCTGTGGGATATATTCACAACTCCTACTGTGGCTTGTTGCCTACCTTCACACCAAATTGCAGGTAGAGGTTTCTGAAAATCAAAGCATAATAGCTTTCCCATTTCAGTTCACGGACTCCCTGAATTCTCTCCAGGAAACGATTGGGGGTCTGTGGACCTCATTGTTCAAATCTGCCTTCCAGTCGCCCTATGGAAAACAGTCTATCCTGGCTATAGGAATTCAGCTTTAAGACTCTCTCCCATCGAGGAGGTAGAAAGTGAAATCTCAGTGAGGAGGAGCGGCATGCTGGCAAGGCTTGATTTTGGTGGGTCTGGAAGGAGGAAGAAGCAGAAGGTCCTAATCACCCATCAGACGTTTTGCCATCTGCTCACGGAGCTGTTGACACTGATCACCGCTGGAGGCTTGAGCCAGTGGGGAGCAGCCTACCCCTTGTGGCCAGGACTGGAAAGGTTCCCCCCACACCAAAGAGACTGAGCTGGAGTCCTCCATGCGCTTGCGGGTCCAGTACAGAGGGCCTGGTGGAAATGGCATCAAAGAGGAGCTACAAAGGAGGGGAAGCCCAGGAGGAAGGCAGTCAACCTGACAGGTGATGGCCAGGTGCTCTGGGGAACCTGGATGGAACAGATCACTGTCACTGAGCAGTTCCATGGGACTGCCAAGCGCTCTTGACTTTGAACCCATCCAGTTCTCACAGCTTGTGCTTAGGATTCCAGAGGCTCCCCAAAGCTTTCTCCTGTGTCTGTGCCTGAGAAGCTGCCCTGGGGAGTCCCCATGTTTCCCGGGTTAAATGAGAGTCGGGCAATTGATCCATTCCCATTTCTGGTGTGAGCATGGTGGGATCCATGGAAAAATAAATAATGACAGTAGATCTGGATTTTCTAGGAGAGTTCTGCTGGTGCAGACTGAATGCAGTTAAATGGATAGAGAAGATGTGGTATGTCTCTATACAAGGGAATACTACTCAGCCATCAAAGATGACATTTTGCCATTTGCAATGATGTGGTTGGAACTAGAGGGTATTATGCTTAGTGAAATAAGTCAATCAGAGAAGGACAATTAAATGATTTCACTCATTTGTGGAATTTAAGAAACAAAATAGAGGAACATGGGCGAACAGAAGGAAAAGCGAAACAAGATGAAATCAGAGAGGGAGACAAACTATAAGAGACTCTTAATCATAGAAAGCGAACCAAGTGTTGCTGGAGGGGAGGCGGGGGGGGGATGGGTAAGGAGGTGATGGGCAGTAAGGAGGGCACATGATGTGATGAGCACTGGGTGTTATACAAGATTGATGAGTCACTGACCTCTACCTCTGAAACTAATAATACACTATATGCTAATTTAATTTAATTAATTATTAATAAATAATTAAATTAATTAATTTAAGTAAATTTTCAAAAAAAGAATGTATGTCCCACTTTTGGGTATGGGGAGTGCAGTAACCACACACGTGGATCAGGTTAATGTTTTGGAGATGGGGTACATTTGTTTTGCTTATATGAAAACTTTGGCTAGGGTTTGTGAATGGTATCTGTTGGTCCAGAATTCAGCAGAATCACTTTTACAGAGACAATTGCTCCCTGGATCAGGAAAAGCACCTTGACTAACATTTTTGTGCACGGAAAGCAAGGCCTCAGAGAATGGAAAGTCTTAGATAAAAAGAGTTAAAATGCTACAGACTCAGCCCACTCTGGAGGAGTCTGGGGCTCTTTTGGGAACACGGGGAGAAGAAGAGAGACGCAGCTACAGCTGGGGCCCAGGGAAACCCCATGCGAGGTGGACCCGAGCTGGGAGGGCTGGAGTCTCAAGGTCAGGGATGACTAATACACATCATGTATGTGTTTGAAATGTAACCCTCTGGGGATGCCAGGGTGGCTCAGTCATTAAGCGTCTGCCTTTGGCTCAGGTCATGATCCCAGGGTCCTGGGATCGAGTCCCACATTTGGCTCCTTGCTCGGTGGGGAGCCTGCTTCTCCCTCTGCCTTCTGCTCCTCCTGCTTGTGCTCTCTTTCTGACAAATAAACAAATAAAATCTTAAAAAAAAAAAAGAAAGAAAGAAGAAAGAAAACAAACAACAAACAAAAAAAACCAACAACAACAAAAAACAAATGTCACCCTCTGGGCAGGTTCTACGGAGGTTGGGGTTTGGGGTTGCCCAGAACTTGGGCTCTGCCTCAGGAACCCAACCGGAGTGCCATGTGATGGTGGCCGGCTCAGGGGGCACTAGAGGCCAGTGGGCTGGGCCCTGTGGCTTCTCAAGGCATCCCCCCCAGCCCGATTACTGGAGGTATTCTGCCTGTCCTGGGTAAAGATCTGCCATGTCCGTGGTAGCTTTAAGTGGAGCTCACCAAGCAACTTGTCCTTCCAGCCAGTTCTTCCTGAAACCCTCACACAATTGCCTCATGGGGCTGTAAAAGCTGCTTCCAGAAAGTTCCCTGGGGTGGAACTAACAGGTGGTTCAGGAAACAAGTTCTTGCTTACCACAGATTTCCAGTCCAGGCTCTTAGGTCATCTATGTAGCAGTGACCACATTGTTCCTGCATATATATCACACGACCTTCCAGGCCCATCGCCGTTGTTACCCCAAATTTTCAGGGAATGTCCCATACACAGGACTTGGTGAGTGGGGCTTGGGAGGTTGGTGGGGTAAGGGAAACAGGAGGAGAGCGCCACCTGCAGGACCTCACCGGGATGGCAAGGTGGAGCCACTATGCAGAGGCAGGCACCTGGACCTTGCCTCCCTTGCTCCCTGCATCTTATATAAGGGTGACCTCAGAAGCCTGGAAGGCTTGTGGACTCATGGGCAGCTGGCCCTTGAGTGGGTCTCGCATCTCCCGTTAGCCTGGATTGGGAGGATTTTTTACTGGCTCAGTTTAAACTGAATCCTGCAGGACCTGCATGAGAGTTTTGCAAAGAGATAAAGATCTCCTTTGATCCCATCTTCCTTATGTGAGAGCTCAGCCACAAATAGTGTGGTGTCCTTTTAGTTTCTACCTCTAACAAGGCTGACTTTGTTCTTTCCATTCTCAGTTTCCTGTGTCGACCCTGCAGGTCCTAGTTTCCTAGTTCTGTTTTGGTGGTCTCCTATTTTTATCCTTTTCCCTTTGTTTTGAGGATAGGAGGTGGTACAGAGGCATTTCCTTCCAACTGAGGGCTTTGGAAATCTACAGTCTCCTACAGGCTTTAGAAATGTCACATGGCAACTGCAGGAGCAGTAGCTGGGCAGAAACACATGGGACCTACAGTCTGGAAACTCAAGATTTCATTATAGCCCAGGTACTCACTCACCCCGCAGCCTTTGGGAAGTTAGGGCCTTTCTCATAATCTGTTTCTTCACCTGTAAAGCGAGGGAGTGGGGCTAGTAGGTTACAATGGGCTCTCTGGGTTGCAAATGACAATAAACCAACTCACACTAGCTTGAGCAAAGTGGGGACTCTTAGCTATTGGTTGCCAAAGAAGAGTGGATGGCAGCTGGACCTCAGGGAAAAATGGAACCAGGCATTTAATGGTCATCAGGACTTTTTCTCTCTGTCTCCTGTCTCCACTTTCTTTTGAATGTTAACTTCTTTTTTTCCCACTCACCAGTTTTCTTCATGTAGTGGCCAACATGGGCCTGGCGGCTCCAGGTCCTCCATTTAACAGCTGTGCTGCCTGAGCAATCCAGAAATTAGAAAGACAGCAATGAGTTGCAAATCTAAAATTCTCATGGGCCCAGACTGGATCAGTGCCCCCTCCCCAACACGTCAGCTCTATAGCCAGAGAAGCAGAAACATTTAGTGAAAAATGGCTGCTCCCTAGTCCCGTGGTGATGATGTGAATGGGGATGCAGGTGCAGGTGGAGACAGATAGAGAAAACCTGGGGACAGGGCATATGGGGAAATATGCAGTATAAGAAATCTGGAGTTTAATTGTTAATGAAAGTTCTGTTACTGCTTTGTCAAAAGAGCAAAAAAAAATTATTTTCTTGAGTGTCAAAGCTCTTAACCACTCTTGTTCTGAGAAAATGTTGACAGGAGACTAAAGCAAGTTTTGGTAAGTTATTGGTTGAATTTCAGCTCTCATAACTGATTTCTCAAGCGGGTACAATTAAAATATAACCCTGCCGAGAGGATCCTGGGAAGATCACGGAGCAGGAAAGCAACAGGGATCTATCTCCTCACCTAGACTACAATTGCACTGGCAACTGACTGTCTGATGTAACTATTTTAGAAGTCTGCAGTCCATTAAAGGCTGGAAAGTTCCAGGGGAAGGCTTGGGCAGTAAATTGCAGTTAATTTCAGTCAATTTCAGCTCTTAGCACAGTAGTAGCTGCCCATCCCCCACCCCCATCCAGGTGGCAGACAGCTGTGCCTGAGTTCCTGGGGCGGCTTACACACAGTCTGTGGGAACCCTGGTGGGCAAAAAGGACCCTATCCTCCAAATAACGGGGATCTGTGCTCTGACTGCTGATTGCTACCTCTAATCTCACAGTCACAAAGAGGAGAGTCCCTCCTAGTAATGCAAAACCTACCAAGATAAAATCATGAAGGAGTAGACAGTTTGAATAGATCTATGACTAGTAAGGAGTTTGAATCAGTAATCAAAAATATTCAGGCAAGGGATGCCTGAATGGCTTAGTCGTTAAGCATCTGCCTTCAGCTCAGGTCATTATCTCAGGGTCCTGGGATTGAACCCCATATTGGGCTCCTTGCTCAGTGGGACCCACTCCTCCTGCTTGTGTTCCCTCTGTGTGTGTGTCTCTGTCAAATAAATAAATAAAATCTTTTTTTAAAAAAATCTTCAGGCAAAACAACAACAGACTCTGGACCCGATGGCTTCACTGGTGAATTCTACCCAATACTTAAAGAACTAATACCAATTCTTCTCAAAATTTTTCAAAAACCAATGATGAGGAGGGAATACTTCCTAAATCATTCTATGAAGTCAGCATTACCCTGATACTAAAGCCCCAGACGAAGACACTATAAGAAAATTACAGACCGGGGCGCCTGGGTGGCTCGGTGGGTTGGGTTGCTGCCTTCGGCTCGGGTCATGATCTCGGGGTCCTGGGATCGAGTTCCGCGTCGGGCTCTCTGCTCAGCGGGGAGCCTGCTTCCCTATCTCTCTCTCTCTGCCTGCCTCTCCATCTACTTGTGATTTCTCTCTGTCAAATTAATAAATAAAAAATCTTTAAAAAAAAAAAAGAAAATTACAGATCAACATCCCTTATGGGCATTGATGAAAAAATCCTCAATGAAATACTAGCAAGCTTAACTGAGCAACATATTAAAAAGATTTTATACCGTGACCAAGTGGGACTTATTCCTGGAATGCAAGGATGCTTTAACATATGAAGACTGATTGATGTAATACATCCTCTTAACAGAATGAAGGGAAAAAACATACATGATCATCTCTGTTGTTGCAGAAAAAGAATTGGACAGAATTAAACAGTTATTCATGATAGAAATCCCCAAAAAATTAGGATTAGAAGGAAATGACCTCAACATAATAAAAGCTGAATATTAAAAACCCACAGAATTTACAGAACTAGAAAAAATAATCCTAAAATTTATATGGAACCACAAAAGACCCCAGATAGTCAAAGCAATCTGGAAAAAGAAGAGCAAAACTGAAGGGATCATAATCCCAGATTTCAAGATACACAACAAAGCTGTAGTAATCCAAACAGCATGGTACCGGCACAAAAATAAACACACAGAAAAAATATATAGACACACAGACCAATGGAACAGGATGAAAGCCCAGAAATAAACCAATGATTATATGGTCAGTTGATCTTCAACAAAGGAGGCAAGGCTATGCAGTGGGAAAAAGACAGTCTCTTCAAAAAATGGTGCTAGGAAAAAAGAGACAATATCAAGAGTAACAGGGCAGCCCACTGAATTTGAAAACAATATTTGCAAATCATCTATCTAATAAGGAATCAGTACCCAGAATATATACAGAAATCCTTAAACTAACAACAACAAAAAAATGCAAACAGCCTGATTTTAAAATGGACAGAGGGCTGGGGCATGTAGGTGGCTCCGTTGGTTAAGCATCCCACTCTTGATTTCTGCTCAGGTCATGATCTCAGGGTCGTGAGTTTAGACTCCATGGAGGGCTCTGTGCTGG
The DNA here is from genome assembly GCF_030435805.1 of Mustela lutreola. Taxonomy (NCBI): domain Eukaryota; kingdom Metazoa; phylum Chordata; class Mammalia; order Carnivora; family Mustelidae; genus Mustela; species Mustela lutreola. Next base: position 25,524,486 of record NC_081304.1, on the reverse strand, counting down.
GTGTGGAGCCTGCTGAAGATTCTCTCTCTCCCCTTCCCCCCCAATCCCTGCTTATCTGCACTCTCTAAATACATACATACATACATACACACATACATACATACATACATAAAATGGACAGAGGACTTAAACAGACCTTTCTCCAAAGAAGATTTGCAAATAGCCAAAAAAGCACACAAAAAGATGCTCAGCATCACTAATCATGAAAGAAATGGAAATCTAGTGAGATACAACCTCACACCCGTTAGGATGGTTACTGTCCAAAAAACCCCCAGAAAACAGGTTATGAGGGCAATTTGGCTGGGACATCTGTCACCCCACTAATCGCCAGGATTGATGAGGCTGATCTGCCAGGCTAGGCAGGTGTCACTTCCTCACCCTCACCACTCTACGTGCTCGCTCCATGGAAGAGGATGCCCTTCCCCCATAGAGGAGGACTGTTCTTCCGGTCAAGGGTATACCAGTAGCTTTGTTCCCCTGCTAGGAGCTCCAAACAAGCTCTCGGGGTCCATTTGTAGGAGAATGTCATAGAGTCAAGCTTCCAAGTTTCCAGACACAGCTAGATGATGTGCCACATGTGGCTGTCTGCCTTTCAAAAACAAACAAACAAAAACAAAAAGCAAAACCCAGAAAATGAGTGGAAAAATTAAAACCTTTGTGCTCTGTTGGTGGGAAGGTAAATTGGTACAGCATGGTGGAAAATAGTTTAGCGCTTCTTCAAAAGACTAAATATAGGGGGATCTGGGGGCACAGTCTGTGGAGCGTATGATTCTTGGTTTGGCTCAGCTCATAATCTCAGGGTCGTGGGATCGAGCACGGCATCAGGGTCTGCTCTGTGTGGGCTCTGCTTGAGATTACTTCTGCCCCTCTCACTCATGCTTTCTCTCTCTTTCTCTCTCTACTAAATAAACAAATCTTTAAAAAAAAAAAACCCTAAACATAGAATTACCATATGGTCCAGGAACCCCACTTGTGGATATGTATACACCCAAAAGAATTGAAAGCAAGTTCCTGAAGAGCTACGTGTACAGCAAATTCAAAGCAGCACCATTCACAATAACCACCCAACCCAAGTTCCATGACACATGAATGGATACGCAAAATGCCGTATATGCATACAATGGAATATTGTCCGACCTTAAAAAGGAAGGAAATTCTGACACTTGCGACAGCATGGATGAACCTTGACAATGTTATACCGAGTGAAATAAGCCAGCCCCAAAAGACAAATTCTGGATGATTCCATTTTTGGGGCACTTAGTCATCTATGAGGGGTCAAAGTCATAGAGACAGAAAGCAGGATGGTGATTGCCAGGGACTTGGGGGGAAAGAAGGAGAAAATGGAGAGTTACTATCTGCTGCACAACATCACAAATGAGTTGATACCACCTGAACTGTACACTTAAAAATGGTTATGGTACTGGGTGGGGGATAGGGAGAGGGTGGCTGGGTTATGGACATTGGGGAAGGTATGTGCTATGGTGAGTGCTGTGAAGTGTGTAAGCCTGGCGATTCACAGACCTGTACCCCTGGGGCTAATACTACATTATATGTTAATAAAAAATAAAAAATTAAAAAAATATATAAAATGGTTATGGTAAATTTCCATGTTCTGTATCTTTTACTGCAATAAGAAAAAAATGGAAACTAAATCGGAAAAACAAACAAAACCACAAGAAAAGCAACCGAACACCACAGGCAAGCTGGGAGGGGGATAAAACATGGAAGAATAATATTTGTTTATATTATGTTTTAGTTCAGAAGTCCACAAACTATAGCATGTGATAACTATGTGTATATATTATATATTAATATGCATCTCATGCCCTACGGAGGTCTACCCAGATGCCCAGGAAACATCCCTGAACTTGAGATCTTCTTCCTCTTGATGTGCCACATGTGGTGACACATTTGGTGACAAGAAAGTCATGGTCAGGTGTGAAAGAGGGAGAAGATGGATTCATCTTTGCATTCACCAGTGCAGTGGAGCAGATGAGAATTATATCCCCCCACGCCCAAATGACTAGTTTAAATGAACTGCACATAAGGGTGCCTGGGTGACTCAGTGGGTTAAAGCCTCTGCCTTCGGCTCAGGTCCTGATCTCAGGGTCCTGGGATCAAGCCCCGCATCGGGCTCTCTGCTTGGCGGGGAGCCTGCTTCCCCCCCGACCCCCCGCCTCTGCCTGCCTCTCTGCCTACTTGTGATCTCTGTCTGACTTGTGAAATAAATAGATAAAAAATCTTTTTTTAAAAAAAGACTTTTTTAAATGAACTGCACCTGAACAAATGCAATAAATGAGGCTTTGCCTGGGACCCTGGACACATACCCTGAACTTAAATTTGACCTAATGATCTTTAACAACGTAAAAAAAAAAAAAAAAAAAAAAAAAAGAAAAAAACCTCTTGAACATGGAGGCAGAAAACTGACTTTTTTTTTTTAAATAATCTTTTTATTTTGAAATCATTGTTGGTTCATAGGAAGTGACAAAGACAGTAGGAAGAGGTCCCAGGTTCCCTTTGCCCTGTTCCTCCCAGTGGGTACCTCTTACCCACAGTCTCAAAATCAGGAAACGAATACCAGGACAATGTGTGTGTGTGTCATTTTATCACCCATGTAGATCTGTCGTAATCACCTCTGCATACAAGGTTCAGAGCTGTTCTGCCAAGGCAGAGACCTCCCTCCTGCCACTCCTTCATAGCTATACCTGCTCCCTCCCACTCCCAACCCCATGTCGCCCCTGACCACAGGCACCCACTAATTCATTCTCCTTCTTCATCACCTTGAGGAGACCGATGAGTTTTATTTTTTTTTTTTTTTTAAGATTTACTTATTTTTAGAGAGAGAGAGGGAAGGCGTGTGCATGTGCCCAGTGGGAAGAGAGGGGTACAGAGAGAGAAAAAGAGACAGAGAACCTAGAGCACACTGACTGCCCTCTGAGCGTGGAGCCCGACTTGGGGCTCCCTCTCATGACCCTGAGATCATGACCTGAGCTGAAATCAAGCATCGGACACCCGAGCGCCCTGAGACTGAGTTTTATCTTTATTTATTTATTTTTAAAGATTTTATTTATTTATCTGACAGATCACAAGTAGGCAGAGGGGCAGGCAGAGAGAGAGAGAGAAGAGGAAGCAGGCTCCCTGCTCAGCAGAGAGCCCGATGTGGGGCTCGATCCCAGAGGATCAGGACCTGAGCCGAAGGCAGAGGCTTTAACCCACTGAGCCACCCAGGCGCCCCTAAGACTGAGTTTTAAATCCAACTTTTGGTCCTGCCCAGCTGTGCGACCTGGGATGAGTCACATTGTCTTTTCTGGACTTTGTTCATTTCACCCATAATAATAAGAGGTTGGACTACATCAACATTTCGCTCACATTTCAGTAGGAAGATAGGATCCCAAAGCTCCGCAAGGATTGTGAGAAGGAAAACGGGTTTGTGTTGACATAAACTGCACCCAAGCAGTTCCTTAACTTAGTGTCTCTCTTGATGGGACTTTAGAGCTTTGCTTTCGAGGTGCCCGTGAGCACAGTGGTGACAGGGTGAGTCAGTCAACAAAGAGGGACGTCTGCCACACGGGCATTACTCTAGACTTCGGATGGGACCAGGGACGTGGCAAAACACGGTCCCTGAGGAGGCTGGGTGCAGAGCTGGGAAATAGAATGTAAACACGTAAGCACACAGAGAAACAAGAGCCCTTCCTGTCCTGGGAAGCACGGTAAGGAAGAGAGTGCGGCGCTGTGAGTGTCACGGAGTGGGGTGGTCAGGGAAGGCTTCTCGGAGAAGGTAACAGCTGAACTGGAACAAGCGTGATGAAAAGGTGGCCACCGTGTGAAGACTGTGGGAGAACTTGAGGGGAGGGGGACAGATCCAAGCAGAAAGGCGGTCAGATACCCTGAACCAGGCTTATCGGGACAGTCAAGGCTCAGAGAGACGGCCGCCATGGCTGGGATGCAGCGAGGAGGGAGGGGAGAAGTAAGAGGTGATTTTGGAGGGGATGGGAGGGGCCACACCTGGTGTGTCCTGCAGGTCAAAGTCAGGGGGGTGGATTTTATTCTGACTACAAAGGGCAACGAGTAGAGGCTTCCAAGCAGCGAAATGATGTGTCCTACGTGGGCTTTAGAAAGCTCTCCCTGACTTCAGTGTGCAGGATGAACAGAAGGGACAAGACGGACACGAGAGCAGCAAGACAGTTAGAGTGTCCCTGGGATGGCCTAGGCTAGACCTGACCGTGTTTCGGTCCAGTGCTAGGACAGTGAAATGGAGAAAAGTCGTATGGGTCTAACATGGAGGCAGGACGAGAGGATAAGAGACAGAGGGAAGTCACGATCCCTGGTTTCAGGCCTCCGCAGCTGGCCGACTGCCATCTATTTAGGATGCGACAACTTGGGAAGGACTAAGACTTGGGGCCGGCTGGAAGGAAGTAGAACCTAGCGGTGGCCGTGCTGTCTTCCTCCAGTGTCCCCGTGGAGATGTTAGGTAGCCGAAGGGGAGTTAAAGACAGACATCTGCAGTTCAAAGGAGACGTCTCAGCCCCAGATAAAGATTTGAGACCCATCGGGCAGAAGATGGTTTCTGACGACACAGAACCTGATGACAGCCACTCTGGGTGGGAGTGAAGGTAAGGACAGAGCGAAAGTCAACTCGGGTCCCTCAGGTCAGCTATCATTCAGAGATGGTGGAGGAGGGGAAAGTGAAGGAGCTTGACCGGGAGCTGAGGGCGAGTAGGAGGAAGCCCAGGGAGGGTAGCATCAGGGACATCTGGAAAACAAAGTTTTTCAAGGAGGAAGTGACCAAGTGTGTCAAATGTCACCGACGGACTGAGTATATGAGGTTGGAGAACTGATTTTTGACTTCGGCAAAATGTAGGTCAGTGGTGGCATGGACAAGAGAGTCACTGCAGGTCAATGACGGGGACAAAGGGCTGGCTGGAGCGCGATGGGACAGGATGTAGTGGGGGAGGGGGCACGGAACAGTGGGCGCGGGAATGAGGGTACCACGGCGGGGCTTCAATAAGACGGGCGATGAGGTGTACTTATGCCCAGAGGATAACGACAAAGGTCCACTTGGGAGGGAGAAATGGCTGATGAAGCATCACTTGGGGAATGAGGTACTGAGAGGGAACAAGGGGTAGAGCCCAGCAGGGGGAACGTCACCGAGGTTGGGGGGTGGCCGGTGTCAGGTGGCTCTCCTGTGACTGTATCCATTTCTGTCTCTGAAGTCCGTGGCACCATCACCAGCTGGAATAGAGGCCGGGAGTGTGGAAGATGCAGAGAGTAGAAGACAGGCATCAGCCATCTCAAGAATGAGGATGGGAAGCTTCTAGGGGGGTGTTGGAGGAGTTGAGGGCCCGCTTGGGATCTACAGTTTGGATTCTAAAGTGAGCCCAACCGTCCAGGTGTGCTGGTTCTTAAGCAAAACCTGGACCCAACCAGAGTCTGCGGTTTTGCCAGGAGAGTTTCATGGGTGGAGGGGGGTGGGGGGAGAGGCAGGGTCGGGGGAGAGGCAGGGCGGTGATGATCAGGCTGGATCTAGGTCTCCAGGCTGGGTGAAGAGGCGAGCGACGCGTGGCGCCATACGGGGCAAATGGCCCTGCATGGGGGCTAAGGCTCAGAGGGCTCAGGGGCTCAGAGAACAGCTGCCCTGGGGCTAAGGCAGTATCTGAGCTGGAAGACTAGGAGGTGACCTTTGGGGCTGGAGGTTTGACGGATGACACGGATGACACGCTGGAGTGTGTGGCTGATGGTGGGGGGGTGAGGGGTGGAGGTGAGGCTGTTGCAGTCAAGGGCGATCTGTGAATTCTTTGACCTCCTTAGCCCTCCCCACGTGGGAGTCCGAGAGCTACATCCTACCAGAGCTGGGAGCGATGAACCTCTCCACCGTACAGAGAAAATGAGACCCAGGGATGCCGGTGCCGGAAACCTCCAGATCAGAATCCGGAGTTCTAAATCTCAGCCTCAGGGTGGGGGAGATTCTTGTTGCTGCCATCCCAGTCCCCCATCCCCAACGTGCCCCCTGCTGCACAGCTTTCCCCTGCGCACCCCCTCCTCTCGGGAAAGTCTCCTGCATACACAGCCCCAAGGAGTGCCCTTCTGGTTTTGACCATGTCACATGTGTCCTTACAAACGTTCGGTGGCAGATCTGCACCCTCGTTCTGTCGTTCACCCTCCCAGTTAATTATTTTCTTTCGTTCATTCACTCATTCATTCATTCATTCATTCAGTGATTCCATCTTTCATCGTTCTTTCGCTAGCTTCGATCTGTTAAACTAGGTGCGAAGGAGGAGTTCTCAGCCACTGGGAAATTGTCATCCACCCGACCAACCCTCCAGACTCCCGACGTGGATGGCCTGCCTGCCAGTCCCAGAGCTGCCTCAGCTAACATGTGGGGATCACATGTCCTCAAACGCCTGGCAGGTGTCCAGGCTTTCGCCTGCCCGCTGCTCATCTCATCCCTGACTGCCTACGTCGTATGTGTGCCAAATGTCGGAGCTCTTCCAACCTCTCCCCCATAGCCGGCCTCATATATGAACTGCTGTCGACCAAAGTCCACAAGGCGAGTCTTCATAAACTTCTAAAGCTGCCTATATCTCCATTAAAAAAATCTTTTTTTTTTTTTAAATCCAAGGAAGCAATCCTTGCTCCTTGGAAAAAAATATGACAAAGTGGGGCGCCTGGGTGGCTCAGTGGGTTAAAGCCTCTGCCTTCAGCTCAGGTCGTGATCTCAGGGTCCTGGGATTGAGCCCCGCATCAGGCTCTCTGCTCAGCAGGGAGCCTGCTTCCTCCCGCCTCTCTGCCTACTTGTGATCTCTGTCTGTCAAATAAATAAAATCTTAAAAAAACAAAAAACAAAAAACGACAAAGTACACAAGGTAAAAAAATCCCACGGTGCCAACCACTGTTACAAGTGGGGCAGTGGGTATGGTTTCATTTGTATCTTTCTAGATCTTTTCTAAACATTCATAAAGGAAAGAAGCATATATATATGTAAATATGCATGATCGAGTATGTATTTACAAATTGAGATCACAGACTATTATTCTGCAACTTGCCTTTTGCCTGTGACAATAAATGATGAGCGCTGTGACAGGCTGGTGCTGCAGATCTCCTTTGTCCTTTTTATTTTTTATTTTTCATTTGACAGACAGAGATCACAAGTAGGCAGAGAGGCAGGCAGGCAGAGAGAAAGGGAAGCAGGCTTCCTGCTGAGCAGAGAGCCGGATGCGGGGCTCTATCCCAGGACCCTGGGACCATGACCAGAGCCGAAGGCAGAGGCTTTAAACCACTGAGACATCCAAGTACCCCTCCTTTGTCCTTTTTAAAGGCTGCACTGCACTCACACTGTGGATGGACCTGGCGTTGTGTAATTGGTTCCCATCAATGGCTGCGTAACTGGATTTACACCCCCAGCTACAATGCTGCACTGGACATCTTCCTGGGTTTCTCTGAGCTTCTCTGAAGGCTCCTTCCTAGAACTGGAACTGCTGGGCCACGTGCATTTTCGATTTTAACAGATACCCAGTGCCAGGCATAGCGCCTGACACATAGTAGGAGCTTTGCAAAGATTTGTGGTGGGAAAGGATGCTGCTATGTCACGCTTCAGGGTTATACTCTTTCCCCTCCCCGCAGCCATAAGCAGAGACACCTAGAACTGGCTGTTGTCTGCCACCAGGTCCCAGCAAGGCTGGGTTTCAGGGGGACCAGACTTGCCCTCAGGCCACTCTGGGGCTGCTGGGGAGGACTGAAGGGTCTTGTGCCATCTTCGATGAAAGGCGGCGGCATCCAGGCTGAAGAGGTCCTCCTCCTTACGGTCTGCAAAGCCCATTGCTTAATGTGCCCCCCGCCGAAGGTGGGTGTTTACCCAGTGAGGGCAGTATCAGCCCTGGGACTTCTCCACCTGGGGCTACACACACTTGCATGAAGCAGCAAAGACATCTTCCTTCTCCCCCACTCCGGATCAGTCCCAGAAACTCAAGGGAAACTTCTTGTGACTGTGCTCATTCTCCTAACTGCTAACTCTGACATGGTATTGTCACTAGCTACTGTTCCCCCTCGGGAGCTCTGTCCCCAGCCCCAGCCAGGCAGCCCCTCTCCCTAACATCTCTGGGGCTGGCTGTGCCTTTCTCTCTTCCCGGCCCTGCCACCTCCCTGGGTCATGACATCCTAAGTCTGGGTATTATTGAGAACACTGGGTATTATTGAGAACACTGGTGCAAGTCTGTGAATCTCCTGGTTTATACACTTCACAGCACTCACCATAGCACATACTCTCCCCAATGTCCATAACCCAACCACCTTCTCCCTCCCCCCCATCAACCCTCAGTTTGTTTTGTGAAATTAAAAGTCTGTTTTATGTTTTGTGTCCCTCACGATCCCTTCTTGTTTCATTTTGGGTATTATTGAGAACACTGGAGGCGGCATCCCCACCTGCAAACCACTGCTCGTCCTCCTTCCGAGTTTTGGCCAGTGTCTGGGGAGGAAGGCCACTGGCATTCGTGGGCTGCAGGGGAGCAGGGAAAAGATAGGGTCATGGCAGAGGTGGCATCCTTGCCTGAGCTCTGGGACACCAGCACGGAGGGGGTCTTTTTCTCTCTGCGTCTCCCATGCTAGTCCTCTAGCTCCACGTTCTGCTGCAGGCCCCATGCGGACTCATGCCCCGCGAAGACTCTCTCCCGTGATGCAACGACAAATGCTTCTTTCCTCTTAGGGGTTAACCCCACAGATAAGCTCAGGTGGGAGTGCCCAGAACCACACATGGGGCTGGAAGAGGGAGAATCTGCCCTTTCCTCTCCTTCCAGGAGCTTCCAGGGTGGGGCAGGTCAAGGTCTCTAGAGTCCCTGCCTCACAGATGGCTAGCCCCCTCCCTATACTCATGGTGAGAAAGGCAGGAGCTGAGCGCCACATCCCCTGGGCAGAGCAGTGGGAGACGGGATGGGGAAGAAAAGAAGAGTCACTCCTGCATCACCCCCAGCTCCCGGACCAGGCTCTTTAGCATTAAGCCCTGGGTCTGGGTCAAAACATCTGCAAAGATCCTCTCCCAGAGGGTGGTTCACAGATGGATTGTCTGCCCAAGCTCATCACCGACAAATCAATGGTGGGATGTGGGGTTCAGTGGCCTGCCCACACCCCAGCCCCCCAGTGGCACGTGGACTCACTCCCCAGTTACCTCCCCACACAGCCAGAGGCGGACTCTCAGTGACAATCAGTTAAAATTTAGTGAGTACACAGATTATGGGGGGCACAATGGGGTCTTCTCTAGAACCGATGCAGTCAAGTCTCCCAGGAACAGGAGTGCCCTCTAGAAGGTCTCGGAGCTGGCTGTCCAGTCGAAGATGTCTGTATCCCCCAGAAACAGGGTCCTCTCCATACCTCAGCACAGCCGGTCCCACTGTCAGGTACCTGACATGCTCCTCCCGCCAGCCTCTGACATGGGATTGGGGGTGGGGGTGGGGCAGATGCTGACCCTCCAGACCACTGCTCCTGACCAGAGAGGCAGCGGAGGTGGAACCGGGACAGGAAAAGCAATAAGTTAAAACCAGGAACAGCCAGAGACATGGCAGGACAGGTGGGGACATCACAGGAGTCCCAGGAGTCTCTGCAGGCAGGCGGCTGGGGTGCTCAGAAGGCTGGGTTGTTGATGCCCCTGGGCACCCTGGCATATTCTTCGGGACTGAAGCTGTAGGGAGGGGGCGGCTCCATGGGGGGCAGGACAGGTTTCAGAATAATCTGCAAGTGAAAGAAGGGACAGAGTCTTCTCAGGGCCTGGCACCAGCCATCACCACCCAAGTGTTGGCTGTGCATCCCTCCCAGGGAGAAGGGCGACCCCATGGTGGCTGCAAAGCCCCCTCGAGGTCCGGGGGGCCTGGCGGTGAAGGACGACCTTGCTATCCCCGTTGCTCTAAGAATCTGGACAATAGGGAGGTCAGGCCGGCTGAGGAATGGAGCAAGGAGTGGGACAGAGACACCCACCTCGCTGTAGGGGGGCGGGGGGTCAAAGGTAGACGTCCTGACCCTCTCTGTGGGGGCAATGGAGGGTGGCTCCGGGGGCCCCTGGTGATCCACTGGGGGGTCCTGCTCTGGTTCTCCACAGCTGCGACAGAACCGCTTAGCCAGGCAGCAGATGCACAAAAGGGGAAAGATGATGAGGAAGGTGATGACGAAGATCCTGGGGTGAGGAACCACCGACATCTCCCTGAGTCCCTGGGCTGTCCCCACCGCCCCTCCCACCCAACCTAGACCACCCCTTGGGCAGGAAGTCCCAGTGCCCCCGCCATGGGTATGCCAGAGGAGCCTGCCCTGGGCTCACCTCAGGGGACTGGAGAAGAGTTCATATTCTTGGCAGCAGCTGTCACCACAGCACTTGAATCCTTTGGGGCACGTGCTGGGGGGGGGGGAGGGTAGGGGAGCAAAGAGAGACTGTTGGTACCAATGTGGCAGGAAGATCCCAGACTCCCCCAAACTCACCCATGTCCTCTGGGCACAAGCCACCCCCCAGCAGGGTGGGGAGTAGAGGACCTGCTGGGGCCCTGGGGAAGAATCTGGGGCTGGGACTCAGGAGCTGGATTCTAGGCTCACTACTTGTGCCAAGTCACACTCCCTTCTGGGTCTCAGTCTCCTCATCTACGAAATGGGTGTAATCAATGTCCTATAGACTTCAGCAGGCAGGTGGGGGGGGGGAGTGTTGTGGAGAACCCTTTTTGATGCCCATGGACTAAGAGGTGAAAAGGAGTGTGTGTTCCTGGGAACATCCAGGCTAACTTTTTTTTTTTTTTTAAAGATTTTATTTCACAGGGGGAGAAGATCATAAGTAGGAAGAGAGGCAGGCAGAGGGGATGGGGAAGCAGGCTCCCTGCTGATTCAGGGCTCCTGAGATCTTGACCTGATCCAAAGGCAGAGGCTTAACCCATTGAACCACCCAGGCGCCCCTCCAGGGCTGACTTGATGGAAACATTCATCCCATCAGGGACCAGGCCACCTAAGCCCCTCCTCATTGCGCTCAGGCGTTCGGGTATTTACGTTTTAAGATGGGCACAGGCGGGTTTGCCGGCCCCACTCCCCGGGGGTGGGGTGGGTACCCTCCAAGGAGAGACTGCCTGAGACCCAGAGAGGGCGGAAAGAGGGGCGGGGATTAGACTTCAGACACGCCCATAAGTGCGACTCCGCCCCGCTTGGCTGGAGGAAGAGGGCGGGGAGTGGGGGCAACGGGGAAACCCTCTTCCGCAAAAAAGGCAGTGGGTGAACATGACAAACGAGGTGACTTTCTGCCCCGCACCCCCCATGAAGGCAAGTAGAGGACGACTCGCGGTGTCTCCACCCCAGACTGGAAGTTATAGCCCAAACCCCAAACTTACAAGAAGAGTCCACATTTGGCAGCAGCCTGTGGAAGAAAAGAGGCAGAGGTTGGGGGGGGTCATAAACCGGGGAGCGGCATCTCTACCCACCTGCTGCCCGGTACCTGAGAACCTGCAGCAGGTTCCCAGTAGATCAGCACCCTCCCAGATCTGTGACCCGAGCTCCACCTGACACGGGGCACCCCCAGCTCTTTCTCTAGGCACCACACCCGCTCACCCCCAGGTCTGTAAGCTCACGCCTCTTACCTCCCCTCTAGGCCATCTCCTTTCCATGCCTCATCTACAATCAGGGGCACCAGCAACTCCTCTCATCCCATCACTCCTCATACCGCAGGCCAAGTTCCTACCCAGCCAATCCCATCACCAAAAACCTTGCTGGAGGCTCCCCTTCAGTGGTCCCTGGTGCATGGACCCCCAGCAACCAGTCTCTCCTCTTTGCCCTCTTGCACGCACACACACACACACACTGGGAGTTCCCTGAACACTCCTGGCTGTTTTACACCAGGGAAGTCCTTCTTCCTCCTGCCTTCCTCCTTCACGACCAGCCAAACCCCTATTCATCTTTCAGATCTCTGCCTGACAGGGTGGGATGGGGTGGGGTTCCCTGCTCTTTGAAGCCACCCAGACCCTCCTCTCTGGGCCCAGCTCCCTCCCTTCCTCTTCTGCACCAGTTCTGTGGGGGTATCTTGGGTACGGGTCCAGAGTTTAACCACAGGAGTAGCAATGATGTGGAAAACCCTTGCCTGAAACAGTCTTACCCCAGGTATCTGTAAAGCTGGCTCCTGCCCCCCACCATCTTATTGAAAACTCCATCTCCTCCCCGCCAGCACCCCCACCACATTCTTCTGCAGCGCTCCTATCCACATCTAGCATACTCTAAGTTTCCCCTTGTCTTGTGCATTGGGTGTCTCATCAGAAGAATATAAACTCCGGGAAGGCAGGCATTTTGGCCTGTCATCACTGGTGAAAAACCCATCCGCCACAACGTGCGCAGAATGAAAGGAAGAGCCTTCACTTATTACCTGGTTTCATTTCCTCCTCGTTGCTCCCAGGCTGCTCCCAGACTGCAGGGAGGGCGGAGGGGGGGGGAATGCATGGGTGGGAACCGAGGAGGGAATGGGAGGTTATCTGTCACTCCACCCCAGCCTCGGGGGACAAAGAACCACAATAAGAAACACATGTCGACCTTGGCAACAAGACTATGAGTCTTCATACCTTGACTTGAAATAACTCAATCACCTTTCAAATACTAATGACAGTAAAGCTAAGAAATCCAATTGACAGCTAGTAACGCGTGGGCTGATTCCCCATTCCAGGCTCAGGTCCTTCCGGAAGCCTCCCTCCCATAAGCCTTGGCCCCGGGGGGACTAGAGCAGGAATCAACCCCCAAAGGCTGGCCCAGAGAGGCCTGGAGCTTCACAGCACACAGAGGCACCTGCAGAGCTGGGGACAGACCAAGGGGTCCAGGCACTTGGGGGTACCCTCTTCCCTCTCCAGATTCCAGACCCTGTCTCTCCCCACTCTCCAGGCCCCAACTAAGAAGGACAGAAAACGAACAGGTTTAATAAATTAATCTTGAGTTGGTGTTTGGGAGGGTAGATCTCTCAAATTCTCTTCCCCCACTTTAAACTGGGATCATCTTGTCTGAAGTGGCTCAGTTTTGAGTTTCACTGAGCATTAGCATGGTCCTTGGAGCCTAAGCTTCCAGACACCTGCAGCGGGGATCCTGTCGGCCCCTGCTGCCTGAAGTTGCTGGGAGGAATCAAGAGGATGCTCAGCCCAGGGCTGGCGCCCAGGCTTGCCTGGCGGCTGAGGAGGAGGAGCGCCAGGGCTAGGGGGCAGAGCCCCATGAAGCAACACGTTTGTGTGACTGTGCCCTGTTCTGGGGAGGGAGCCCGGGATGTCGCTGGCATTCTTTAGTAGAAGTGAAAAATTCCCATTCTAGGCCCATGTCAGTTGCCAGGATGATCTCCCATCCCAGGACGGGACAGATCTCCCACAACATTTTCGGAGTTTAACAGAGAACAGGAGGAATGAGGGGGCGCATAAACCCTGCGACCTGCTCAGAATCACTAATTTCAAAGATCAAGGCAGCCTTGGGTCCAGCAGCCAGATCAAATCCTGCCCAGGCTGGAATCCTACTGCTACTCCCAGGAGGGGTGGAAGGAGCCTTCTCTCCCCTAAGGCACAAACAGACACAGTCCCAGAGAGGGCGAGAGCTTCCCCCAAGGTCACCCAGCACTAGAGGAACAGGGTTAGGGTGACAGGCTGGCCAGGCATCCAGGCCTCAGACCCCCCTAATTCCCGCTTTCTGACGCGGCGGGAAGAAGCGGGAAGGACAAGCCCTGGCTAATAGGAGGGTCAAAGTCCCCACTCACAGCGAGGCACGAGGTGTCAGACGGTGGTGGGCAGGGGTGGGGTCCCTCTACACGGTCCCCCTGCAGGCGACAAGAGCCCAGACCTTCTCAGGGACTCCCCGGCTGCCCCCCCATCCACCTCCCCGGCAAAAAGAGAAAGGAAGTCGCTAATTGCGTTCGGTCACGAGGAAATCCTGACAATGGAAGGTGGTGACCGGGTTCCAGAAGTAGGCCCCTGACCCACAAGGGTAGGGCCCTGAAAGTTCTATACTTTCACTTCCCAAGCGCTCACCTGTTGGGGGCCGGTCAGCAGACCGAACAGCAAAGTGGGTACGAGGCCGGGGACCCAGGTGTCGGACATCCTGGCACGGGGGCCGAGGAGCTTCCGTGTGTGGGTGGAGGAGGGGAGAGGCGGGGCGGCGACCTCTCCCACTTCTGTCCACCTATGGGGCCCCGCCTGGGGATGGGGGTGGAGCTTATGCACCCGCGAAGGGCAGGACTAGGGGCAGGAAGGGGGAGGAGGAGGGGAGGAGAGGGGAAAAGATCGGGTTTGGGTATTGCGAGTTGGGAGGTAGAAGAAGTTAACCGGTTTAAAAAAAAAAAAAAAATGGGGTCAGTTCTCGAGCTACTCCTTGCTCGCCCCCGCCCCTCCCCTCCTAAGTGGCCCCGGGCTTGAGGGAGGTAGTGCTGGGCCGGGCCAGGAGTGGAAAGGATGCGGGCAGAGCGAACCGCCCACTTCAAACCCCTTCCCATCTGGGCTTGCGGGGGACAGAGGTTGAGGGAGAGGGAGGCCCGGGAGTGGATTGAAGGCATTGTATGGGGGCGAGGTATCACCTTTTACCTTCTTCTTTTTTTTTTTTTTTTTTTTTTTGCCAAGAAGAGAGGGAAGGGCGGCTTGGTTGATATCAGGAGCATAACATTAGTATATTTGTGTCCCCCCAGGGTCCCCTGCAATCCTGGGAGGATGTGTTCGTACACTTCCTTTATTTGACTCTAGGGGAAATTGAGGCCCAGGGTTCGGAGACTTGCCCCCTGGCTCGGCAGCTGCGGGAAAAGCGGAAGCTAGGCGAGCAGGGGCGCGGCCCAGCAGGCCCATCCGGATTCCTGGAAAGACCCCGCGGAGGCGGTCCCGGCTGGGAGAGCGGGATTCCCACCCTCAGCGGCCGCGCCCCAGCCCTCCAAGGCGCGCTGTGCTTCCCGGGTCCCGCCGGCAGGTGGCAGCATCGCCCAATGCCGGATTCCCACGGAGCTGGGCTGCGCTAAGCTGGGTCCCGAGTTAGGGTTTCCCTGAGCACCCGCCCAAGGGGAGCTGACTGGTGGGCGGAGTGGAAGGCCGCCTCCGGGGTCGTAGGCGCGGGGTGAGATCCAGATGTCCAAACACGGAGGAGATGTGTGGACCCCGTGCCGGAGCAGGAGAGATGCGGCCCGGACCCCTGGGGAGGGGGCGCAGTGGAGATGGTGGATAGGGGTGCTGTTCCCAGGCCGGGGGAGACGAGGAAGGGCTCCCGGCAGGAAGAGCTTTTTAGGCATCCCCTACCGCGTCTCAAATCTGACTTTGCCACTGAAAAAGATCCCCAACTTAGTAGGGATGGTCAGGCTTCCTCCTCTAATGTCTTTTATTTTTCCTTTTTCTCTCACCGCTTTCTTTTCGCCTCTGTTCTCATCTCCGCCCGTCTTCTGTAACTTCTCCTTGTCTCTCCCCATTCCTCCGGGTCCGTCCTCCTGTTTGTTCTCCCCCATCGCTGTCTCCGAGCGGTTCCTCTCCATCTCTGCGTGTTGGCTTGTTTTCCCATCTCTGTGAATCACTGTCTCCCTTGGAGTCTGTTTCTCTCTCTGTGTGTTTCTATTTCCTTTGTCTCTGATTTGGTCCTGTGTCTCCCCGACTGTATTTCTCACCAGCTCCCTAGTCTCTCTCTCTGTCCCTCTTTCCCTTTCTCTGTTTCTCATTATCTGTTGGCTTTTTTTTTTTTTTTTTTTTTTTTTGCCCCTAAGGACAGAATCTTCCAGTCTCCTGATCCAAGTGAAATCAGTGTCTGGCCCCACAAAATGTCCTCTATTTCCAGTTCCTGGTGACTCTAAGTTTGGCGAAGGTCATGGCCAGGGGCATCTCTTCCCTCCTACCCATGCAGTTGGCCCTGGCCCCCACTAGCCCTTTTACCAAGGAGGGGGCCTAATCCATCAAGTCCTGGAACCTTCTCCTAGCAACAACCACACTGCTGTCTCCTTAGTGAAGTTGCTGCTAACCTGGGCTTTCCTCCTGACCCTCTCTCCCCCCTGCCCCTGCCCTGTAGCACCAACAACCCTGGCTGGGATCCCCTACCACTCTGTCCAGACCTGGAGTCCCACAGAGGCATGGCCTTTAGGGGAGATGAAGATGGATGAGCTCCAGGCAAGAGGCTATCGTGGGGAGTGCAATGATGGAGCTGAGAAGGGGATGGAGGACTTTGGGGGAGTGGATGTGGAAGACTGCGAGGACTGAGGAGGTGAAGGGACCAGTGCCACGAGCGGCAGCCAGAGGGCAGGAGGCTGGCATTGCCAGACAAAACACAGGATGCCCAGTTAGATGAGAGTTTCAGATAACTGAAAAAAAATTTTTTTAAAGATTTTATTTATTTATTTATTTGACAGACAGAGATCACAAGGAGGCAGAGAGAGGAGGAAGCAGGCTCCCCGCTGAGCAAAGAGTCCCATGCGGGGCTCGATCCCAGGACCCTGGGATCATGACCTGAGCCGAAGGCAGAGGCTTTAACCCACCGAGCCACCCAGGCGCCCCTAAACTGAAAAATTTTTTAGTACGAATATACTAAGTATTCCCGTGCACTATCTGGAACATACTTACACTAAAATTTATGTGCTGCTTATCTGGAATTTAAATGTGACTAGGTGTCCTGTATTTTTGTTACCCATGTTCCTAAAATGTCATAGGCACAGACACTTGAGAACCCCTGTCCCACACACCCCCTCCCCAGTGGGAAAGAGAGGCCTGTGGGGCAGAATCCAGAGGCCCTCTGGCACCTGCTTCTTGGTCCCCAGTTTTTTTCATGACACCAACCTGCCTTTCTCTGCACCTTCCTGCAGCTGGGGACAGGGTGGGGACCCGGAGGGGGGTGGTCCCAGCTCAGTCAGGCCAAGAACACCAAACCTCACTGTCAACATGCCAGGGCCCCAGCATTCTTGATGGATGAGATTGGGGTGCGGGGACATCACGGGGCCCCAGACGGAGGAGGCAGGGGCCGTTCTTGGCCAGGAGCAGGAAGGTCCTGCACAGGGACATCATCTTCTGTTCGATACCTCATCTGGCCGCGGGCGGGAAGTGTGTGTTTGCGTGCACGTGTGTGCTTAGGCATGCGGGAGGGGAGGCCTGGAGGCCTCAGGCAGTCAGTGGGTCCCTCTGGATTCCAAGCCAAATTCCATCAGGAGTTTCCCAAGAGCAGCAAAGAAGTCAGAATGTCTTCATTCTCGCTAGCTGCCTCCCCGGCCCAGTCACTGAAGAACGAGCCGATTGTCTGCATGCCACAAGGGCCCAGCTGCAAGGGTCCTGGAGGTCAGCTGGCCCACTTGGTCCCTTCTCAGAGAAGCCAACTGGGGCCTGGAGGGGTGGGAAGGCCAAGTTACTCAGGAGCCTGGGGCTGAATCAGGACCCGAACCACGCACGTCTCAAGACCCCACACCCGCAGGCCACCTCGGAGGAACTGTGGGGTTGCTGCTGTGGAGGGAGGAACTCCTCATGGGGGCTGGGGTGGGAGGTCTTGCCCAGTCCCGAGAGAGGGGGAAGAACCAGGCTGAGTTCTGTGCCTCTCGGCCCCTCCCCTGTACTGTGGTGGACACTGATCCCCATAATGACTCATGGCTGAGGGGCTGGATCTTTCTTTTCAAAGTCTGCAGACCGCTGTTCTGCTCCAGCCCAGCTCTGTCTGTGGGGAGGGACACTACTGTGTGGGTAAGTGTGTCCGTGACTGCGTCATGCTGTGTGACCTTAGTCAAGAAGCTCACCCTCTCTTTGCGCCTTAGACTCTCTGTGGAGGGGAATGGGGGGGGGGGACACTACCCGCTTTGTCACAGGGGGTCATCGTGAGGATGACACAAACTGCTCAGTGTTGGCATAAATAAATGGTATATTAAATAAATAAATAATAAATGGTAAATAAATGTTCGCTTAGTCATCACAAGCAATAAATGTTTAACTCCTGGCAGAGGAACGGAGCCCAAAGCTCCTTCTCCCCATATCATGTGGAGGCCCAGGGAGGTGCCGCTGCGTCCAGTCCCCTGGGCCAGGCATCAAGTGAGTCCAGGCCCCACCCAAGAGCCAGATGAGAGAGGGCAGGGCCTGGGACCTCCCTCAGAGAGTGACCTGGTGTTGCTAACCGTCCTTTCTAGAGAGCTATGCAGGACTGGTTGTGGTGCTAGTGCTGGGAGCAGAGATTTGAGGAATTCTTTCTGCTCCCCCACTTCTGCTCCTCCACAGCCGGCTGAGCACTACCTGGGTTGGCCTCCTAGTGGGGGCCCACCTCTCCCTCAGGCTGAGAGCCCAGGGGGACTATGCCCGTGCTTATCACAGGTGTCTCCCCTGTCACCGCCTTCATGTGCAGTGACTTCCCTTGCCCCTGCCACCAGCCTTTGCAATGGGTGCTCTCTGTGTCCTCTGTGTTCTCCAGCCACCCCGGGGACCTGTGCGACCCCCCTTTTTTCCTTCTTCCCTCTGTGTGGGCAGTTCTCCCCACCTGGGTCCCCAGACCCCTCCCTGAAACCTGAGAATTTCTTACACATTTTTCAAGGCTCAGCTCAAATACCAGCTCCTCCAGAAAGCCTTCCAGGACTCCATCTTCACACCCAGGCCTTCTCTCTGGGCCTCTCTGCTGGCCCTGGGCCATTCTCCCTAGAAGATACTTATACATGTTCTAATGTTCCCACCAGACTGTGGGGGTTGGCCCAGTTCTGATTCATTTCTCATTTCCCCATGATGCTTTGTTCCAAGTAAACACTGGCTCCGTTGTCACTGAATTGAAACTGGTTGGGGGGCCTCCCAGGGTCAGGGGCCAGAATTCTCTGAGGGGATAGGGAATGAATTCCCAAAATCCTTTTGGGAGGGTGCTCTGATTTTGGGGAGAGGGTTGTCCCAGGCTCTCTGGGCTTCTCATCTCCACCAGCTGTGTTCGGGGTGTGGGGGGGGGATCCATGTCTTCTGCTTCTCGCCCCCCCCCCCCCAAGAGGACACATACCCTCTAAGTGAGTAAGATGGCTCCCTAGGGAAGGAGGAAATCCCATGGAGTGAGGTGCTAGGGATGCTTGGTTCCCTGACCACCTTCCAGGAGGAGGCTGGATGTGTGCTGGGCTGCCAACAGGAATTCTTGGCCATGGGACCAGGATCTGAGACTCCTTCCCAGCATTACTTCGGAAACTGAAGCCCACAAGTCTCTCACTCATTCTTGGGGTGATGGGCACAGGGTGGGGAGGTGACTTCTAGAGCTAATCCCCAGTCTGAGCCACCAACCTGTGGGTCAGCAGGGTGAAGGGTGGAGGGCCACCTGACAATGAACGCTGCGGGGGAGCTTATTATCCTAACCAGCAAGCCTCTGGAGGGGCACCGCTAACACTCACCTTCCCAGAGGCTTAGCAGAGACAAAAAACAGCATTTCGGAGCCATTATCCTTCCAAAGTGTAGGTTTCCCGGGCACGACCAGGGGTGGAGAGAGAGAGAAACACCTCTAACAGGTGGGGTGGAGGTGGGGGCGGGCTGGGGGTGGTGAGCTAATGTCCTGTGGCTGACAGGATGGCCTCTGGAGCAGAGCCACTGAGACCCAGGTAGGAGGGGCTCAGGCCAGACCAAGTTAAAGGTCTTGAGACACCACGCCCCCACTCCCCCACTCCAGGACCCCGCCAGCCCTGGTCCCCTCCCTCTCTTTGGGGCTCTTTCTCCCCAGGGCAGGATTCCCTGACACCCCCCTTTGGCCCCACTCCCACCCCTAGCCTTTGTTGACTGTTTTAGATAGAACCCTGTAGCCAAAGAGAAAAAAATGAATTGGGAATTCCCTAGGGTCCCCCACTTTCTAGCTTTGTTCTAGTTGGTCCCTTGAAAGAGGACCCTCCTGCATCCCGCTTCTGGGTGCCTTTGTGTCAGATCCTGATGTTACCGTGGCCTGGAGTCAGACTTCAGAAGAACTTCCCAGTCCCAAAGAAGCAGGGAGTTCTGGCGGCCCCGGGGGAAAGAGGAGCCCCTCCTCGGGCTGGGCCCATGGATGCGAGGGCCCCGAATGGGTCTGGGGGCTTAGACTACAGTGCGGAGAAGGCATAGCTTGAGACACCCCTGAAGCGGATCACTTCTTAAGGACCTGGTGGGGGTCAGGCAAGGAATGAGGGCGAGCAGAGGGGCGGGAGCAGTGAGGTGGGCTGAGATCACATTCTTCCGGCAACCCAGAGCTCCTCTCAGCAGACACATCATCTGGCCCCTGGCCCAGGACGGACTTGGCCCCAGCTGTGCGCACGTACCCATGTGGGGACGCATGTAGCATGTCTGCTTGTGTGTACACACATGTGCACGTGTGTATGCCCACCTCCTCGGCCGATGCGGTGCTCCAACCCACCGTCCTGGCCCCCCTTATCACCAGGCCAGCCGTCAGAAGGCAGCCTCCAGGATCCCCCTCACCCCAGTGGCCCTGTTAGCACCTCCTCCCTCCCTTGTTAGCACCTCCCAGCCCCTCTTCCGCCTCAGGCCCCTGCCATCCCTGGAGAGAGGCCCCGTGGCTCGAAGCCCAGTTCTCATCTTCCCACTCCTCTTGGGCTGCTGTTTTCCTTCTTCTCCCAGCGCTGAAGCCCCCTTTCCTCTCCATCCTCTCTCATCCACGTGGAGAGGTCCTTTCCCCAAAACAGGGAGCCGGGGGGGATTAAGTAAGGATCCAGACAGTGGGCCTCCTCCAGGCTATGGCACCCAGTGAGCCCCTCGGCCTGTCCTGCCTGCAGGATGGGAAGGGGCAAGTCTGGGCAGGAGCCCTGTTCTGGGGGCGGACGCTAAGCCCTGGTGCCCCTGGTGTCATCCTCCCCGGGGTCCAGTCTCCAGCCAGTCTGCAGCCCTGGTGGGGGGCGGGGGTGGTCGAATCTCCCAGCAAGCGGTGCCCCAGCGGAGCCTGGGCCGCTGAGTGGGACAGGGTGGTCCTCTGCCCGGAGCCAGGCTGTCAGGCCGCTAGGACTGCAGGTTTCCTCTACAGAAGGGCCCCTTCCTGGCCGGCTTTGATGTGTCTGCGAGGTTAGTGAAGGATGTTTGGCTTCAGGGCCCGGGGCCAGGATAAACTGCCTTTGCCTGCTGGGCCAAACCACTGCCTCCTCACAGCCTGGCTTGCCTGCGTCCCCCGCCCCCCACACCCGCGCCTAGGACCTGGCCTCCCCCAAGGCCAGCGCCATCCTGTCCCGCCCGCTGCGGCGGGCACCAACAGGCCAAGGTGGCTGCCACCTGTGAGACCGCTGGTGGTCAGTGGATGTCCCCATTGCAGAGACGGGCACTGGGCTGCTTTCCTGCCTGCTAGGAGATCCGGCCCTGGCCCTGGGCGGGCGGGGGCGGGGGCGGGGGTGGGGTGAGGTTGGCGGTGGAGGGGGTCAGACCCCAGCTCCTATGAAGGGTGGGAGTGAAATGCAGTTTGGGGGAGGGGTATCCACGTGGAGCTGGCTGCACAGGCTTCGGCCCTTCCAGATGTGCTGAGACTCCAGATGTGGGGATGACTCAGCCCAGAGTGGGAAGGGGTGGGCAGTCCATACAGGGTGGTGCGGGGGATGACAAGCAGGGGGAAGTGAGGCCCCTCCAGCAACTGCCAGCTGTTGCTCCCCTTCCTCTAGAGCCCCCAGACTGGGCTGGTGGAGCTGCCGGGAGCTGCCCAGATGTGCAACCTGTGTGCAGATGGGGGAGAGGAGAGTGTGAGTCTCCAGGGCCCGGTCCACTACCTAGGAGGTCGCCCAGAGATCAAGAGACAGAGTCAGAAGGTTGGGGAGGGGGGCCGCAGTGAGTGGGGAGGGGGGTGGGTAGAGGAGTTGGGAGGGAGGATACAGATGGGGGGAAGCTCATAATGAAATTTAGACTCCTCTTGGCTCCTTTGGGGGTGTGGTGCTAGGAAGAAGGTGTGTATGTATGTGTGCGAGCATGACCTTGCTGCTGGAGTGTAGTTTTGGGTGCGGTAGGGGTTAGGGGGTACGGGGTATGGGATAAGCAGCACATCTGACAACTATAAGCTGATTTGTGGGCTGAGTATTAGAAGACTGTGCATGCTGGCTGCGGTGGGCTGCGGGGCTCTGTCTCTGTGGTCTGTACGATGAAGAAAGAACACGGAGATAGTGTCTGTGTGGGGATTGGAGGGGTGGGGGGCTGGGACGGTGTGTGCTTAAGTGATGCTCCCTGTGCCTTTGGGTGTGGTGGGTCAGTCCCTAGGAGCTGGAGAGTCAAGAGGTGTCCCGGCATACCAGAGTGGGACTCCAAAGCCCTGGGGCTTCCTCCACCTCTTCCAGCCTCCCCACTGCCTGGGCCCCACCTGGCCTGTGAGATCATTTCTCGCAGCCGAGCAGAGAAGCCCCTGACCTTTGGGGGGGCTAGTGCCCGGTGGGCTGCTGTGCGAGGACCAGGTTTGCAGCTGTGCTGGAAGCCTCTCTCTGCGTCCCTCTGCCAGCTCCGCAGTCCTGGTCTCCTTTCTGGCCTCCAGGTGGGTCCGCTGGCTGTGTTTCTGGCCGCTCCCTGGAGAGCCCCACCTGTGCCAGCTGCCCATGCCAACGTAAACAGGGTACTAAGTGTCTGCGCCGGTGCCCGCCGCGCTGGGCACTGCCTCTCTGCTCTAGGCTCTGCTGTGGTTTGGGTGGCCTCCTCCCGCTGAGTGGCAGGTCCGATGCCCCAGGCCCCATAAACAGGGTTTTCTGGGCAGCTAGGGGTTATGGGGACCTGGTACGCAGCCGGATAATCAAGTTAATAGGGAGATGACATGTTACCACCTCTAAGTGGGGGGGAGGGGGGCTCTTGTAACTGGTGCCCCCCCACCCCTCCCAGGCAGCACTGGTGGAATCTTCTATTCCCTTCCCCTTGCTACCCCCCCCGCCCCCCCAACCCCCTCGCCTGGGATCTTGGCACAGTTCTTGGCACCTACTTTATTTGTGAATGCAAATATCTCCTTAGTGGTGGCCCCCTGGCGTGCTCCTCTTGTGCTGTCCTGTTTGCTCTCTCCTCAGTCCGTGGATAAGCCCTGTCCCCTAAATCACACACATGAGCTATGAACTTGGATGTGTACCTGGTCCTCCAGACGTGACAGTACTACACCTACCTCCCCATCCCCAGGGCCATCTCACTCTCTCCTCCCGGTACTCAGGTCTGTGAGCCAGCTCCTTGGGGGCGGGTTCTCCTGGCCTCCCCACTTTCTTCAGCATCCTCTCCCCTCCTCTGGGGCTCAGTCCATGGTGGGAGGGGGCCCTTATATACCTGTCCACCTCCTGAACTCACTTCTGCTCCCCTCTGCAGGGCATTGGAGAGGCAGGAGAAGCCCCTGAGGGGCAGGCAGTGTGGGTGGAGGGGAGGGGGTCCAGGGCAGGGGTGGGGCAGCGGGGAGCAGCAGTGGGACAGTCTCCCTCCTGGGGCGACCTGGAGGCCCTTTACCCACCCTCCTGGAGAGAAGGGCAGAGGGGCCAGGGGCCAGGGGACAGGCAGGCGTCTGGGCCCACAAGTGCCACACAGAAGATGCCAGGTGCTGCCAGGCCAGGGCCAGCCCTGTCTTCCCGGGCTTCGTGTTGTCACGCACCTCGGTGTTTCTGGGTCTGTGTCTTTCCTTCATTCTGTTCCTCTGTGTGCGCATGTCTCTCTCCCACTGTCTTCTCGAGTTCCTTCTCTCTTGACTTTTCCCTCCCTTCTCTATACTCGAGGGGAGCAGCTCCAGTCCGGAACTGGGATCCCAGAACAGAAGGTGGCTTTTCCAGAGAGGTCCTTGGCCTCGGCCTGTGGTCTCAAAATAACCACATCCAGCTTTCCACTATTTTTGCTCAACCTCTGCCTCTCCCACCCCCCGGAATCTCCCTGTGCCTGGGGCCCTTGGAACGAGAGCAGTCTTGCCCTTGCCAGGTTGGGGGGCAGGAGGGGCTGCCCATCTTCCGAACTGCTTGCTTGGCAACTAGGGGGCGAAGGCACCTCTTTCTCTCTCTCTCTCATTCCTGAGAAACCTGCATTCAGGGAGAGAGCAGTTTGGGCCCCATTCCTGGGTGACCAGATGCCCAGTGTGCCCAAGATCCAGATCTGTGCCCTTGCCAGGGTGTAATTGTTAGCAGCACCCCCAAAATATCCCGACAGGACTATAAATGAGATCCCCATGCCGGTCAGACCCTGAGGAACCTCACAGCTTCCCCCACACACTTGAGCCTCCTGGGAGAGCTGTGTAGCCTGCTTGGGCCTCACCCACCCAAGGACAGCAGGGCCAGACAGCAAAGAGGGGAGCTGTATAAATAGTCATCTTGGGGGGAGGCCCCCCAGCATTGGGCGGGGTGGAACTACTTGCTGCAGAGGGAAGAAGGAGAGTTGTGGTTGCCCCCAGGCAGCATGTAATTTAAGATTTATTTTGGGGCACTCTCTTCAGCTCGGGTGGGGCTGAGGTTAATTTAAGGGTTTAATGGGGTGGGGGTTAGAGAGGAGGGAGGGAGAGCAGCCTTCCCCCTCGGGCCTGTCTGGGAAGACTGCCACCCCCCTCGGACGCTGGGTCCATTTGACGAGCCCTCCCTTAAACCCGCTGCACCTGCTAGCCAGGGCTCCCACTTACAGGTCTCACCAAGAGCCGAGAGAGGAGCGGCCGCCTCCGCTGCCGCTGCTACTGAAGACAGCAGTGGTGGCTGTGGGGGTGGGGGGCAGCGGTCAGCTGGGTCAGCCAGCATGTAAGCCTGAGCTGGAGAGGGCCCTGCTGGAGGAGGCTCCTGAGCCGGGCTGAGGAAGCAGCCATTCCTGGGAGCTCTCTAACAGCTCAGCTCCCGCTCCTGGATGCTCCCTTCCTGTCGTTCCTCAGAGGGGCGGGGCTCCTAATCTGATGGAGGAGACCGGCTCTGCCCACAAGGAGCCCTGGGTCACAGGCTCGTTCAGTGGCTGGTCATTATTTTCTTCACAACCCCTATCATGATCTTCATTTTTAGTCTGGGTTTGTTGACAGCTTCAGAGTCTGTGTCTCATCCTAGAACTTAAACTCTGGGACAGCAGGAACTTTAATCTGGCCCCTCCAGCACTTGCCTAGCACATAGTAGGAGCTCAATAAATATTTCCCAGATGGATGGATGGATGGATGGATGGATGGGTGGATAAACAAGAAACAGCACCAGGTCGGAGAGCCCCAGGTCAAGAGACACCTGTGGACATGGTCTGGGGTCTCCCTTGGCACCCCACACCCCCGTGCTCTGGCCCTTTCACCTGCCTCCTCTTTGGGACCAGCAGCCACCCTGAGCTATGGGCTGCCATGCAGATGTAGGCACCTTTCCACGGACACACCCTTTCTTTCTCACCCTCCCCTCCTCCTGCGGTTCCTTTTGCTACCATGGCCACTTGGACCAAATCCTGCTAGTCCTTTCAAGCCCTGGGTAGAGTCGGTCACCTTTTTGGTGAAGTCTGTTAGGAACCCTCTTTGGGATCCAAACCCCCATAGCCTCTGGGCTCTCTGGGCCTCCGGGCCTCTGCGCCTCTCCTCTCAATGCTGGGGACATTGCTTCTTTCTCCTTTAGGAGAAAGCCTGGGGGCTAGGCTGGCATGGAGCTGTCCGGGAGCCTGGCAGCCCACCAGGATTTAATCTATGAGACCATGAGTCCCCCGGGAGGCCAGAGGTGGGCTGTGTGCTCTTCTCCAGCCCAGCTTCGGGATCTGGGTGATTCTCTGGTGAGAGGCGTGTGGGATGGTGGACAATGTTGTTGGTGTTGGAAGTGGTGGAGGTGGGTGATTTCAGGGGCTAGAGATGGCAGCCAGGACCCAGATGGGGGAGGGGGACATGGAGTTCCTCTTAGAAAGAGGTGGAGCCTTGGGTCAGAGAGAAGGAGTGAAGTTGGAGAGGGCACCTGGGGAGGAGTGAGGGGCATTGAAGGGTGGGGGACACGAGGGGATGGAGAGGGTAGGGGATCTGGGAACAGAGAGTCAAGGAGAGGCATGACCAAGGGTCAGAAAAAGGCAAAGGCTTCTTGGTCCCTAGACCATGTGTCCTTTCTCCGGCCTCAGCCTGCTTCACCTCTGTGGCCCTCGACATTGTTGGCCTTAAAAAGACCTCCTCCTTGGGGCACCTGGGTGGCGTGGTGGGTTAAGCCTCTGCCTTCGGCTCAGGTCATGATCTCAGCGTCCTGGGATCGAGCCCTGCACATGGCTGTCTGCTCAGCAGGAGCCTGTTCCCCCCTCCCCTGCCTCCTTATGATCTCTGTCTGTCAAATAAATAAATAAAATCTTTAAAAAAAATAAATATAAAGAAGACGCCCTCCTCCTTTGGGGACTTTGGCAGCCCCTCCTCTCCCGCTTTCCCGCCTCCCTCTCTGGCTACTCCTTCTCTAGCAGGCTCTGTCTCCTTGGTCTTCCCATAGGTTTGAGCCTGGCCTCTCTGCATCCCCTCCAGGAGCCCTTTGTACCTCCAGCCAACCCCCGGGGGGTAGGGGCAGCATCCCGTTGGATGCCTGCACAGGCTTATCAAAGCCACTGAGTTCTACAGAAAACTGCCCGGCCAGATGTTCCAACCAGAAAGCCAGGAGCCAGCCCTTATCCCTCTGCCCATCTGTCACCACGTCCTGTGACTTCTGCCTCTTTCCACCCTGCCGCCACTGGCCTGGGCCTGGCCGCTGTCACCTTCTACCTGGACCTCTGGTGACAGCCTCCTAGGAGCTGCTCCTCTTCCATTCTGATCACTTCCCAGCCAGTCAGTCCTCCTGAAATCTTCCTGGATCATGTCATCTGACACCCCCCCCAACGTGCCCCCTCTCCACCAACCACCCTAAGTGCTCCTACAGCTCCCTCCTTCCCTGCTCCCTTCCCCATCCTCCCCCTGCAGCTTCTATACCTGCCACTTCTATACCCGGTTCTCTCTCCTGCTGGGTCTTGCAGGGGCTGTTGCAAGTACTGCTCCCCGGAGGCCAGCCCCACTCCCCCTCAGGCCTCCAGTCTGGGAAGACTTTCCTGATGCTCTGCTCCCGGAGCTTGGGTCAGGAGTTCTCTCCCAGGGGCTGCTGCAGCCTGGACCTTACCTCTCCGCACCCCCCTACCCCCTGCATTGAGCTACAGCACACTTCAACTCCTTGCTTCCCAAAGCCCTCCTGGGGCAGAGGCTGAAACTGCCCATGACAAGGCCTGGCACCGGCCCGGTAGGTGCCAGGAATTGCTTGTTAGTGGAACATTCATTCAGGGGAGACTGACAGGGCAAGAAGGAGGAAGGCAAGGGGGCTTCCTCTCAGGACAGGGGAGTGAGGCAGGGGCATGGGGGAGCTCCCAGGGCCTGGGTTTGAGCAGGAGGCTTTGGTTGGGTGCTGGCCCCGGCATCCAAGTTGAGGCTGCCCTGGGCCCGTGCTGCTTGTCCTATGGAAACAGACCTCCTCTGGAGACACAAGACTCAGTAGCCGGCTCCGGCCCTGGCCTCTGCCTCCCAGGATGGGCTAAGGCTGTCCACCCTGACCCAGCAGCTGTGTCAGTACCAGCCTGGGGTCCGAACAAACTGGCTACACACAGATTCGCCCATGGTCTCCTCCTCCTTTGTGGCCAGTTCCAGGGGGGACAATGCTGTTCCCTGGCGTCTATGGACAGTGCCAAGTGGAGATCTTTTCTGAGAACTTGGAAAAGAAAAATTCATAGTCCGTTTTACTCCCTACCCGCTACTATGTCCTTGCATGTTTTAATATGAAAATAATGCTTTAAATCACTGACTACTGGGGGAAAAAAAATGGACACTCTGGGGAAATGAAGCAAATGACCAGGACTGACTTGGTCTTGCCCTTTTCGTGGGTTTGGCATGAGTGCAGACCAGGAGCTCGGGCCCAGGTCTTCAGCCCCGCTTGGCTTGCACAGAGCATGTCTGCAGCGTCCACAGAACAGACGGTGGGCCGGTCACGCGTTGGCTGAAGACAGTGGCCTGCATTCCATGGAGCAGTGGGTGTGAGGACCCAGTGATTCTCCCTGGGAACCTTAGGTGCCAGGCTGGAGGTCTGGGAGACTGGCCCTCTCCAGGCCTCCCTCTGGGACGGGCAGAAGCAGAAGGGAGCATCTAGGCCTATGCCTCTGGCCTGCAACCGCCACCCCCAGCTTCCGGGGAGCAGGCTGGGGGCTGGGGGTCCAGGCAGCGGCTGCCCCCTTGCCGACTAGAGGAAAGGGTGAGCTCACCCGCTGGCCCCCGCAGAATCAACCGGGTAGGAGAATAATTAAAATGCCAGAGGTTAGGAGGTGAAGTTACGATGGAAAGAATGAAGCCCGGCGCTGCCGCCGCTCGCCGGCTGCTCTCCCACCCCGCTCCCTCTGCCAAGCCCACATTTGATTTTTATTTCGGGAGCCGCCAGCACAGCACTTGGGAGGGAGCAGAGAAACCTCACTCCTGCCGGCCCTGCCACGTCTGGAGCTGGGGCCCCACGTAGGGGAGGGGCTCCTGGGGCCCTGAAGAAGAGCCTAGATGGCCCTCACCCTGGGACCAACCAGGCACAGGGGAGGGCGGCAAGTGGGACAGGAGTCGGGCTGGGAGGCAAGGAATGGAGACCCAGAAAGAGTGAAGGATATTCCTTCCTGTTTTCATTGCCCTTTGCCCCTTCGATTCACTCATTTGAAGTGAAGGAGAGAAAAAGCCTCCAGCCTCTAGCCTGCCCCCTTGTTCCAAATCACCCCCCACACACTCTGGGGATGTCCAGTCCGTTGACACGTAAATGTATGTGGAAGGGCTCTCTCTCCCATCTTGGTCCTCATAATTTGCTGTGTGATCCTGGGGAAGTTACTATCCCTCTCTGGGCCTGTGTTTTTCTGTGAAATGGGAGGGTAGGTAAGACAAGCAGGTTCGTGTCTAGAGGCCTGGGCACTGTCTTCCGCAGGGCATCTTCTCCCAGGCACATCTCTTATGTGCCCCCCCCCCTCCAGGCACTGGGAAATGGGGGAAGCTGCTGGCCCGTCCTCTGAAGAGCACCGAGCCCCTTCTTCCTGTAGACGGGAGCCTCGGGGGCCAACTCACATTTTCCTGCTCTCGGCTTTCTCTACCGCCCGTAATACACTCCAGATGGTTTCTCCATCCGAAAGCCGAGGCAGCAGATTCCAGAGGGAAAGTGGTTGGGCTCCTCTCTGGGCTCCTCTTTCCATCAGGCTGGAGAGGGGGCCTGGGTCAGGGACTGGGGTGGCTGGAAAAATGGAGTGGGGAGTGGGGGTGGCGTTAGATTGACGGGAAGAGGGTGGGAGATCTCCCCGGGCTCCTCTCTGCCAGACAAGGTGCTGGGATCAGTGGGAGAGACGGGGCTGTGCGGGGGGGGGGGGGGGGGGGGGGGCACGGCCAAAAGCACCTCGTGGCTTCCCGCAGGTTCGCTCCCCGACAGGGCAGCCCATCAAGTACTGTTCAGGGGGCTCTGGGCCCCGGGCAGGAAGGCTTTCCAGGATTTCCAGTGCTGGGAAAAGAACAGCATCCAATGAGCCAGACACAAATCCTGACTCTGCCACTTTGAGGCTCTGCAAACTTTGACTTCTTAGAGCCTCCGTTTCCTCCCCTATGAAATGGGGACGGCTGAAGCGGATTGGGGTCGTGGTGAGCGTGACGTGGATCATGGACAGAAAGGCTTCCAGGTGTCCAGAAATACCCAGGAGCTGCCTGGGGGACCCTCTGAGCACACAGCTTGCCTTCTCCTTAGGACAAAGCCCTGGACCGCCCTGACCAGGCACCCTCTCGCTGCAGCTTCCCCGTGGTTCCTTCTAGGACCCCAAGGGGACTTTAAGGCACCGTTTGGAGGCTGTTTTGGCCATAAGCCTGGGGAGAGGGTGCTATGGGCCTGAGTCTGAACCCAGGCCAGCGCTGGCCTCCTCCCAGGCCCCGCCCCCTCCACCTCAGCCTCTGAGGACTGAAGCCTGGGCCTGGAGAGCCACGTAGAATGAGGGGGCTGAGAAGGCGGGGCTGGGGGTGGGGTGGGGGGCAGTCTCTCCCAGCCAGGCCCCGCCTGCCCCTCAACTTCCCTGCCAGGCCAGCCTCCCAGCCACGCTCAAGCCTTCTCCTCTCCGCCTCAGCTGTACCAAGGGGAGCGCTTCGATTTTTCCACCAGAAGAGCCAAGAGCAAAATGGGAAACAAATCCAGCCTGGTCCCCCTGCCTGACCCATGGGGAATGGAAGGAAGCGGACAGAAGCCCCCAACCCATTCCCTACCCCCACTCCTATTCCCCCACCCAGGACACAGGCCTGCTCCAGGATGCCTGGGGCCAAAGGCCTAACTGAGGAGGGGAGAGGAGAGGTTGGGGGAAACCTCACTTCCCCACACCCACCACGAGGCAGAAAGTCTGGGGCTCACACTCTAGCTGCTCCCCCCATCCCTCGCCCTGGCTTTCTGGAAAAGAATGAGAAAAGAGGCCTCGTCTCTGAAGCTCTGCCTTGGGATCATTATTAGAGGGGAAGGGATGGTTGCTGCTCTCAGGTGCTCCCCGTCTAGACAAAGAGATGGGACCTCCCAGCCCCCTTCCAATTAATAACCTCCCCCAGTCTCTTCCCCTCATTGGGCTCCCTCCTGCCCCCAAGCTCCCCTCCCTCACTGACACCGCCCTCACTGAGTAGCTCTCCCCACCAGCATCTCCTGTTCCCTTGCCCACCTTCTCCACCTACCCCCCTTACCCTTCTCTGCAGTGAGCTTACCTCAGCCACTCCAGGAAACAGCCGCTGCACAGAGATGAACAGAGATGCAGGCAGGGTCCCAGCCAAAGTCCTGGACACCTGGCAGGCCTGAGTCTTTCCTTTCCTCACCCTATGAGGTGGTCCCCTCTCCTGGCCAAAGCCCGTCTCCCAGGGCTCAGGCGCCTCCCCGGGCTCAGGCGCCCCCCGCCCCCACTCCTGCCCCCGCCCCCCACCCCCAGTTCTCGGGGTGCTGCCTGCATCTCCCACTGGATGGGTTTCCTTCCCATCTGCCCACCGACACAGGCTACAGTCTCTCACCTCCCTGAGTCCCTGAAGCCCCACATCGCCTTCCTGGCTCTGTTCTCCCTTCCCAGCACACTTCTTCTAAGGGCTGTCTCAGCAGCCAGTGAGCTCATTCCTTAACCTGCCCCAATCTGGCTTAACTCTGGGACCCTGGAAGGAACTCTGTCTTCAGAAGGAATGAAGTTTTCCATGGAGGAAGATGGCATCAACCAGAGCCTCGACAACCTGTCCCACACAGAGTCTGCCTTTCCATAAAAAATTGCCAGGCGGCTGTCTTCTCCTCCTCCTCCTTGCCCTCCTCTTCCTTTCCCTCTTCCCTTCAGTTCCCTTTCCTTCAAGAGAAATTCAGTCCAGTCCGGAAGCCTTTGGATAAGTCAAGATAGATGACCCTGGGGGTTGGGAGTGGGGAATGCAGCGGTCCTGCAATGGTTTGGGGGCTCAAGTGAAGTAAGGAGGGCTTCTTTGCTTGGGAGGACAGCCAGAACAGGACCAGCAGTGGGGCAGGGGAGAGAGAGAGAGAGAGAGAGAGAGAGAGAGAGAGAAGAGAGTCAAAGCTCAATTGTGCAAGCAGATAGCCTCACCCACATGTCAGCACTCAAGCAGGAAGAAGGCATCCAAGGAGGAAGGAAGATATCTGCGTGCAGGCCAGCTCCATGAGGGAGATTGGTTGGACCCCGAAGGGGCATTTGACAAAGGTAGTGGCCAAGTGTTGAGAAGGGGGTTCTACAGGGGATGAGAAGGGCATCCCTGAAAAGGAGAGGGCAGGGCATCCAAAAGGTGTGGAATATCAGAGCCTGTTGAGGTGAAGAGCCCATCCATGTGGGGAACAGAGTGGTGGTGGTGGCCTGGGGTAAAGTGTTGGAGCCCAGGAGGGCACAGGATAGGGAGCAGGGGCAATGGGCCATTGGTTACCCATAGTGGAACCAATCCAATAAGGAAATATATTGAGGGAGTGAGCCAGGTTTCCCAATGCTGGCAAAGGATGTTAGAAGTATGGGAAGGGAGAAAACTATAATGAACCCTACAGTGTTGGTTTGGAATTGGAGGTATTGGTGAGAACTCATGATTTTCAAAGTAAATAGGTATAGAAATAAGTGTTGATATAAGTGTGTATGATATGTTTATGTTGTGTGTTTGTGTCAATGCATGTACATTTATATATATATGCATACATTTCCTAGCTTTACCCACTGAGAGGGCTTGGGAGCAGTGACATCCTAATAATAAAAAGCATAGCTAGCCCCCAAGTCTTGATTTCTTTCCTTTTTTTTTGGTTAAAATACAGTTGATACACCAAGTTAACATTAGTTTCAATAACACAGTGCACAATAACACAGTGATTCGACAGCTCTATACGTTATGCTATGCTCTAGTCTTGATTTCTGACTACCACTGTCCACCAGAAGAAACCAGGACTCCTTTCAGGAAATGGCTGATTACAGGGATGGGGCAGAGAGAGTACAAGACAAGCCTGAATCATCTTGTGCCAGAAAATAAAGAAGTACTCAGAAATGATTAAACAGAGTTACCATATGACCCAGCAATTCCATTTCTGAGCATACCCAAGACAAATAAAAACACGTGTCCACACAAAAACTTGTGCAAGAATGTTTACAGCAACATTGGTCATAATAGACAAAAGGTGGAAACCACTCTCAAATGCCCATCAACTGATGAAAACAAACGAAACATGTTCTCCATACAATGGATGGAGTATTATTCAGCCACAAAGAGGAATGAAATAATTATACCCGGTACACCTCGGATGAGCCTTGAAAACATGATGCTAAGTGAGAAATGTCACATATTATTTGATTCCATTCATATGAAAGTCCAGAACAGGGAGATGTATAGAGACAGAAAGTAGATTAGTGGTTGCCTAGGGCCGAAGTGGGGACAGGAGGATATGAGGAAGATAGCTAAAGATTATAAGGTTTCCTTTTGAGATGTTGAAACTCTTCTAAAATTGACTGTGGTGATGGCGGCACCCATCTGTGAATGTACTAAAAGCCACTGAATTGTACACTGTAAATGGGTGAATTGTATGGTATGTGAATTACGCTCAATAAAACTCTTCCAAAAATAAGTACTAAAAGAATGATGGAGACATATCAAAAGAGTACAGAAGCTAGCTGGAAAGGACCTCCATTGGCTGGATGGGGTTCTTCTGAGCATCAAAATCATTAATGATATTAATAGATTCTTACTTACTGAATAAAATAGAAATCCACGATTCCATACTGATATATATAAATGAATACGTGGAAAGTCTGTCGAGGAATGTAATATTTACACATTCTCGAAGTACTTTCCTACAAAATGTGTGTCAATTATACAGGGAACAGGGTAACTTTAGAGTGGAGAAGGCTGGCAGACACCAACTTGATCAAGTAGTCAAAGTGAACATCACAGTGATGGGACAATCATGCCCTACCCAATAGGATGCAATAGGAGAGAGACATAGTATCATTTCTGTGACATTCTTACATGAAATGCTCCACCTGAATTTAATCATGAGGAAACACCAGACCGAGTCCAAGGTAAGAGATCATCTAACAAAACAACGGGCCTGTAATCTACAAGAGTGTCCTCAAAGTTAAGAAGAGACTGAAACACCATCCCATATTGGAGGAGACTAGAGATATCTGAGAACCACGTGTAACATATGATTCTGTCCTGGATCCTTTTGCTACAAGGACATTATTGGGGTCGCTGGTGATACATGAATGGGAGGTGTGGATTAGATGGTAGTAATGTTCCAGTGCTAATTTCCTGACTTTGATGATGGTATTGTGGTTATCCAGGAGGATGTCCTTCTTCATAGGAATCATACATTGAAGTGTTTGGGAGATGGTGGCAACTTACTCCCAGATGAGTTAGTGAAATTGTTTTTTGTATTATATTAGGGACCATTCTATAAGTTTGAGATTGCTTCAAATTAAATAAAATTAATCATCATGTATGTGAAGAAACGGGACTAGTTCCTGAAACCTAAGAGAAAAACAGATCATAGAAAATACAACCTCAAAGGAGACCCAGATATTAGAGTTATTGGACATTGTTTGTTGTTGTTGTTGTTGTTTTTCAATTCTGAGCTCACATCAAATGTAAAAAACTACATAGTTATAAAGGTCAGTAGTAAAACCTTTTCATCATTGTTCAGATCTGATTGGCCTTTTATATACACGCCCTCATTTTCTTTCATCCATCAACAAGTCCTCAGTTATCTGTTGTCATCTTTACAAACACACACACACATGTGCATGCGTGTGCACCCACAGACAGACAGATACACACACACACATAGACCTAAGCCTTATTGTTTTAAATTACTTTAAATATTTGCTTCTCAGAACTACAGAGATCATGCATTAGGTAGACTGTAAGGTCTTCTGACGCTCAAATTTGGCTATTTTCATAAGACACGATTTGAAAATAAGATAATACTGTGTAATAAAAGAGATAACAAGTTGTAGGCTTTCATAAAAGAATTGGGATTAATGAACAATAAAGAATCAAATGGAATCCTAGAATGGAAAAAATACAATAACTAAAATTAAGAACTTATTACACAGATCTTGATGTATAGATGGAGCAGAAGAGAGAATTAGTGAGCTGGAAGAGAGTTCAGTAGGAAATACCTAGACTGAAGCACACCACAGAAAAAAAAAGATGGGAGGACACAGAAAATACTGTTAGTGTAACATGCAACACAACAGAAGTTCTAACATATGTTTCTGGATTCCAAAAAGGAGAAGAGAGAAATAATGGGGTAGAAATAATATTACTGGCCAAAATACACTAGCCAAAAATACTTTATACTTGACATAAGACTCAAACTAAATAGGATGATTACAAAGAAACCCTACTCAGGCGCACTGTAGTTAACTTGCTAAAGATTAAAAACAGAGATAAATCTTAAGAGGCACATTATTACTTTAAGGAAATGACCCAAAGACTGACAAATTGAAGAGATGAAACATACACGATCTAAATGTGTTTTGAATATAGTTTGAATAGATGGGATTAACAGCATATTAGACATAGCAGAAGAAGAGATCAGTAGACTCAAAGCCGTATGATGATATAATAGCAGAATGTTTCTTTTCTTTTCTTTTTTTTTTTAAAAAGATTTTATTTACAGACAGAGATCACAAGTAGGCAGAGAAGCAGGCAGAGAGACAGGGAAGCAGGCTCCCTGTTGAGCAGAGAGCCCGATGTGGGGTTCGATCCCAGACCCTGGGATCATGACCTGAGCCAAATGCAGAGGCTTTAACCCACTGAGCCACCCAGGTGCCCCTTCAGCAGAATGTTTCTGAAAGGAAGCACAGAGAGAAAAAAAAGAAGCACACCAAAAACATAAGAGAACCAGCGACCTATGAGAGGCTATCAAGTGCTCTAACATCCTAGTGGAAATCCTGAAAGAGAGGGGAAAGTGAAAAAGTAGTGACCCCAAATTTTCCAAATCTGACAAAAACTAGAAACCCAGAAATCAAAGGATCTCAACACTCATCACAAAATGACAGTGAGGTCTGTTATAATCAAGTTGCTGAAAGTCTGTGACAGTGAGAAAATATTAAAAGAAACTAGAGCAGAAAAAGGACATTACATACAAAGAGATAAAATTATCACAGCCTTATTGTCAGAGACTACACAAGCCAGAAGACAATAGAACATAATTTTTAAAGTTGTGAGTAAAAAAGATACTATTTAGGGGTGCCTGGGTGGCTCCCTGGGTGGGTTAAAGCCTTTGCCTTCTGCTTGGGTCATGATCTCAGGGTCCTGGGATCGAGCCCTGCATCGGGCTCTCAGCTCAGCAGGGAGCCTGCTTCCCTCTCTCTCTTCCTGCCTCTCTGCCTATTTGTGATCTCTCTGTCAAATAAATAAATAAAAATCTTTAAACACACACACACACACTTAAAAAAAAAAAAAAGATACTATCCAACCTAAATCTCTAAGCTTAGAGAAAATATCTTGAAAAAGAAGGTGAAACAAAAACTTTTTGACACACACGAAAGTGAAGGAACTTTATCATTTGTCAGCCAGCACTCTAACAAATGTTAAAGTTTTTCAGGCACAAGGAGCATGACGGCAGATGGAATTTGGATCTACACAAAGGAATAAATAGAATCTGAAATGGAAAATATGTGGTTAAATATAAAATATATTTTTATATATTTTATAATATAAAATATATTTTTGATATTTAAAAATTTGTTTAATAGACAACTAACTATTTAAATAAAAAAGAATAAAATATATTGTGGGGCTTATAACATGTAGAAATGAAATGTGTAATGACACATACTATTAGAGGGGGAAATGGGACTATACTATTTTTTAAAAAATTTATTTGACACACAGATTGAGAGAGAGAGATCACAAGTAGGCAGAGAGGCAGGCGGGGGGGGCTGAGGGAGCAGGCCCCCTGCTGTGCAGAGAGCCCGATGTGGGGCTCGATCCCAGGACCCTGAGATCATGACCTGGGCTGAAGGCAGAGGCTTAACCCACTGAGCCACCCAGGTGCCCCGGGACTATGCTATTTTCAGTTTCTAATTTTTACACAACGTGATATAATGTCATTTGAAGGAAAACTGTTATAAGTTAAAGATCCATATTTTAAACCTTAGATCAAGTGTTGGCAAAATTTTCCTGTAAAGGGCCAGATAGTGAATATCTTAGATGTCAAAGGTCACAGCCTCTGCTGCAATTCCCCTGTTGTCATAGAAAAGCAGCTATAGGGGCACCTGGGTGGCTCTGTAGGTTAAAGCCTCTGCCTTTAGCTTAGGTCATGATTCCAGGGTCCTGAGACGGAGCCCCACATCAGACTCTCTGCTTAGCAGGGAGCCTGCTTTCTCCCCTCTCTCTCTCTCTGCCTGCCTCTCTACCTACTTGTGATCTCTGTCAAATAAATAAATAAAAATCTAAAAAAAAAAAAGCAGCCATAGACAATATGTAAATGAGTGAACATAGCTGTGTTCCAATAAAACTTTATTTGTGGACTCTGAAATCTGAATTTCAAACCATTTTCATGTATCATAAAATATTATTCTTTTTTTGAATTTTTCAACCTTCGAAAAATGTTAAAACTGTTCTTGACAAACCTCTCAGGCAGAAGAAGCTAATTTATGAGATACTCTGTTCTCAAAGTTCTCATAACTCATAACTGTTCTCTACTCTCATAATTCCCCACTCCTTACATGTGGGTGGGCATGGTGACTTCCCTCCAAACAGTCCAGTATGGAAAAGGATGAAAGGTTAATGTTAGAGAATCAGCCAGATGATCGAGCTTCACATAAACATTGATAAGTCAGGTTGATAGTATGCACTCGTGATGTGATTAAAATGACACTTCACCTGTGTGATCTTCCTTAAAAAAACATCAACAGATATAGAAAAAACATTAAACAAAATCCAACCTATTCACGACAGCAAACTAGAAATAGAGGAAAACATCTTCCCTTAGCAATTATAGAAAAGCTGAAGGAAAAAAAAAGTGAGCAAAGAGAGAACTTAAACCAATATGAGATATATATATATATATATATATATATATATATATATATATATATATCAGTGTAGCCAATAACTTCAGGTTCATGTGCATAGAACAATTACCAAAATTGACCTTATACTAGGTCACACATAAAGTTTTGGAAAATGTCAAATAATGGAAATCATACAGAGTAGGATCTCAGTCAACCATGGAATTGGGCTAGCAATCAGTAACAAAAGGATAACTTGAAAATCTCCAAATGCTTCAATATTAAGCAACACATTTTTTTAAAAAAGATTTTATTTATTTGACAGAGAGAGATCACAAGTAGGCAGAGAGGCAGGCAGAGAGAGAGAGAGAGAGGAGGAAGCAGGCTTCCTGCTAAGCAGAGAGCCCAATGTGGGACTCGATCCCAGGACCCTGAGATCATGACCTGAGCTGAAGGCAGCGGCTTAACCCACTGAGCCACCCAGGCGCCCCAAGCAACACATTTCTAAATAACCTATTACTTAAAGAAAAATTATGCTTACTATCAGAAAATATTTTAAATAAATAATGACAAAATATATTAAACTTGGGATGTACCTGAAACAGTTCTTAGAGGGAAATTTATGGACATACATAGAAAGAAAGAAAGTTTGAGAAGTCATTTAAAATAACAAAATAAACCCCCTAGCAGAACAAACCTAATAAAATAGAAGGGAGAAATAATAAATACCAAGAATGACCATGAAAGAAAGAAAGGGCACCAATTATCACCATCAAGAATAAAATATCCTCACAATAAATCTTACAGACAATTAAAATATTATGAGGATATTTTAATGACTCTATGCCAATAAACTTGAAAATTTTGATGAAATGTACAAATTCACTGAAAAGCATGACTTACCAGTCTTACAGAAGACAACATAAAGAATAGTCCTGTGTCTGTTAGAAATATTTGCCAGTAATTAAATATTTTCCTACAATGAAAATTGTAGGTCCAGTAAGGCTCCACTGGTCAATTTTTCCAAACATTAAAGAAAGAAATTACACCAGTTTTACACAAACTCTTAATAGAGGACAGAGACAGAGAGAGATAGAGAGAGAACTTCCTAACTTTTTGGATGAGGGTGACATAATCTTGATATTAAAATCCACCTAGGACATTATCAAAAGTGTAACTACAGAATAATATCTGTTAAAATATGGATATAAATTCTAAACAAAATAATAACAATAAAATCCAGTGTTATATGAACATGATATTGCATCATGACAAATTTGAGTTCATTCCAGGAATGTGAGGTAGCCTCTACCTTTGGAAATCTGTTATATAATTTACAACATTAAAAGTATAAAGGAGTAAAGTCATATTTCAACAGATGTGAAAAAATTCAATAAAAATTCAACATTTATTCATGAAAAAAATTTCATAGCAAACTAGGAATAAAAGGAATATTGTTAATTTGATAATATCAAACA
Organism: Mustela lutreola; assembly: GCF_030435805.1. Taxonomy (NCBI): domain Eukaryota; kingdom Metazoa; phylum Chordata; class Mammalia; order Carnivora; family Mustelidae; genus Mustela; species Mustela lutreola. Next base: position 25,485,740 of record NC_081304.1, on the reverse strand, counting down.
AAAAAGCTATAAAAAATATCACATTTAATAAAGTATTAGAAGCTATCATTTTGACACGGGAACAAAGGAGGATGCCCTCCACCATCACTTCTATTTAATTCTGTGGGAAACCCTAGCCATTGCAATTAGACAAGGAAAAGAAATAAGATGTGAGATTTGAGAAGGGGGGAAAAAAAAAACTGTAGTCATTTGTTGATGGCCTGATTATGTATGTTGAGAATCTCAAAAAATCTATAGGTATGCTAGAAGAGAGAATAAATTTAGCAAGGTTACTAGAAACAAGATCAATACACAAAACCAACTGTATTTTTATAAGTTGACAATAAGCAATTAGAAAATGAAAAAAGATTTCACTGACAATAGCATTTTTTTAATTAAAAAACCCTAAATACTTAGGAACAAAATCTGATAAAATATGTTTATAATCTACAGAGTATTACTGAGAGGAAAAGAGACTATTTATTAATTTATGTATTTATTATTATTATTTTTTAAATATTTAATTTATTTATTTGACAGACAGAGATCACACGTAGACAGAGAGGCAGGCAGAGAGAGAGAGAGAGGAGGAAGCAGGCTCCCTGCCGAGCAGAGAGCCCGACGCAGGGCTCGATCCCAGGACCTTGGGATCATGACCTGAGCCGAAGGCAGAGGCTTTAACCCACTGAGCCACCCAGGCGCCCCTGTATTTATTATTTTAAGTAGGCTCTAGACCCAATATGGAGCTCAACATGGGACTCACAACCCTGAGATCGAGACCTGAGTTGAGATCAAGAGTTGGATGCTTAACTGAGCCACTCAGGCACCCCGAAAAGAGACTTTATAAAAAAGAAATAGGGATATATTATGTTCATTAATAGTGTCAATATTGCAAAGTGGTCAGTTCTTCCCTCAACTGGCTAACAGATTCTATTCAACCTTAATAAAACTTAATACACTGCCAGTTACAATTAAAAATGGTGAAACGTCTTTGGAAAACAGTTGGGTAGAAACCATTGGTCAGTTTCTACAAAGGACACATGTAACATTGCTATGTGATCCAGCAATTCCGATCTTAGGTATATGCCCAAAAGAAATGAAAACATGTCCACACAGGGACACCTGGGTGGCTCAGATGTTTAAGCATCTGCCTTCAGTTTAGGTCATGATCCCAGGGTGCTGGGATCAAGTCCTGCATTGGGCTCCTTGCTCAGCGGGAGCCTGCTTTTCCTTCTGCCTGCTCTGCCTGCTGCTCTCCCTGCTTGTGCTTTCTCTCTGACAAATCAGTAAGTAAAATCTTAAAAACAAAACCAAACTATGTCCACACAAAAATTTGCACATGACTGTTCACAGTGGCATAATTATTAAATGCTCAAATATGGAAACAGCCCAAATGACCATCAACTAATGAATAAATAGATAAATAAAATGTGCTACATCTGTACAATGAAATATTATTCAGTCATAAAAAAGAGTGAAATACTGACACATGCTACAACATGGATGAACTTTGTAAACATTACACTAAGTGAAAGAAGCAAGTCATAAAAGACCACATATTTCATGATCCCATTTATGTGAAAAGTCCAGAATAGGCAAATTGATAAAGACAGAAAATGGAATTAATGATTGCCTAGGGTTTGAGTGGGAAGGAGTGATTGCTAGCGGACATTGAGTTTTCTCGAAGGGTGATGAAAATGCTATAAAATTTATTGTGCAAATGTTTGCACAACTCTGTGAATGTAATAAAACCCACTGAATCTATCCACTTATTTGAGTGGATGATTTGTATGGCATGTGAATTAAATTTCAAAGCTCTTAGTTTTTTTAAAACTCAATGAAATATTTATGAAGGCTTTTTTGGAGGAAATTGATAAGTTGATCCTAAAATTTACATAGAAATTCAAAAAGCAAAAGATAACAAAGATGGTCTTAAAGAAGTACGAAGTTGGGGCATCTCGGTGGCTCAACCAGTTAAGTGTCAGCCCCTAGCTCAGGTCATGTTCCTGGGATCAAGCCCCACATTGGGCCCCCTGCTCAGTGGGGAGTCTGCTTCTCCCTTTCTCTGTGACCCTCCCCCAATTTGTGCTGTCTCTCTCTCTCTCTTTCAAATTAATAAATAAAATCTTTAAAAAAAAAAAGAACTATGAAGGTGAAGGACATAAACTAGCTGCTAGGAAAACTTATTTCAAAGCTACAAAAATTAAAACAATAAAACAGTTAAAACTTATAGTTAAATAGATTGATAAAAATACAGTGGAGTGTCCAGAAGCAGATCCACACTTAAGAGGTCCAATGATATGATATGGGAAAAGAAATGACCTTTTCGATAAATGGTACTGGATAAATTTATTATCCATTTTGGGGGAAAAGAAAACTTTGATTCTTACCTCAAACTATAAAGAAAATTCATCCTATGAGGTGCCTGGGTGGCTCCGTGGGTTAAAGCCTCTGCCTTCGGTGCAGGTCATGATCTCAGGGTCCTGGGATTGAGTCCTGCATTGGCTCTCTGCTCCGCGGGGAGCCTGTTTCCTTCTCTCTCTCTCTCTCTCTCTCTCTCTCTGCCTGCCTCTCTGCCTACTTGTGATCTCTGTCTGTCAAATAAATAAATAAAGTCTTAAAAAAAAAAAGAAAAAAGTAAAATTCATCCTAGGTCTATCCTTAATACAAATGGAAAGGACAATAGAAATATACCTTTGCAATATGAAGGAAAACCATTTGTCTCGTGGAACTATATACCCAATAAAATGATCAGTTGAGTGTGAGGGTAGATTAGAGACATTTTCAGATATTTGAAGTTTCAGAAATTATATCTCCATTGCACACCTTCTCTAGAACCTGTTGGAGGATGTACTTCTAAAAACAAGAGAATAAGACAAGAAACAGGAAGATATAGCCTTCAGGAAAAGAGGGGATAGATGTAGGAGAGAAGCAAAGGAAACCCTAAGGAGGTTGGTGGAAGGTTCATGGGGGTTCATGAGGGTTATAGAGACATGGGATTGGGATGGATCCATGGTCTGCAGGAGAGATTGCTTCAAGAAAAGGAAACTGACAGAATACGTCATGTGTCCAAACGTTATAGCAAGGGATTTGGACAAGTGGGGTTGAAATAGTGGTCGTTAATTAGAAAACTAAATGAACACCAACAGCAACAATGAAAAGACAACTACTAACTCTAGAATAAAGAGCAAAAGTGATTATAGTACAGCATACAGTGCAGACGTGAATAACAATTACATGGTCATAATAGGGTAAGCACAGAAAACTGGTCTAACCCACACCATCATATAACCACATTGACAGGTTGGGTGGGACTGGAAGTGTGATCAAGTGTGGTAGAGGCAAGGAATTAAAAAGAATTAAATCCTCATCTTCTATCCTGGAAGTCAAAAGAGAACGGCCACAACTGAAAAATCAAGAATTGGCAACAAAGGCTTGTTATTTAGATACAATTTCTCTCTCAAAAAAATAAAATCAGTTGATTGAATGGAAAATCATGACTTGGGGAAGCAAGAAATAGGTATGAAGGGATCTGGGACTGCTATTTTTCTTTACATGCCCAGTAAGCTCTTTGCCTCTTAAACCATGTACATATATATCCTTGGCAAAACTTAAAACTACATTTAAAAAAAAATGTGCACAGTAAAAGAAAAAGAAAGCTTCTAGAAAAAAACAGTGGAGAATAGCAAAAGAAAACAAACCCATTATTTTAGAATTAGGCAAAGAATTCTTAAATAACATGCATAGCTAACCATAAAGAAAAGATTGTATCTTTGTAAAATCAAAGACTTAAATTTATTAAAAGACATGATTGAGTGAAAAGGCAAGCCACAGAGTGAAAGATATTTTCAATATATGTATCTGTCAAAGATCTTGTATCCAGAATATATTAAAATTATCTTATAAAATAAGAGAAGGGCGCCTGGGTGGCTCAGTGGGTTAAGCCGCTGCCTTCGGCTCAGGTCATGATCTCAGGGTCCTGGGATCGAGTCCCACATCGGGCTCTCTGCTCAGCAGGGAGCCTGCTTCCTTCTCTCACTCTCTATATGCCTGCCTCTCTGCCTACTTGTGATCTCTGTCTGTCAAATAAATAAAATCTTTAAAAAAATAAATAAATAAATAAAATAAGAGAAAAAGACAATTTCATTTTAAAAAATGGGAAGGACAACATACTTTTCATAGAAGAAGGTATACAGATAGCTAATATATAACCCTAAAGGCATTCAACAGAGTTATCAGAGAAATGCAAATTAATACCACAAGGAAATACCACTACACATTCACCAGAACAACTAAAATTTAAAAGACTGATAATACTAAGTGTTGGTAAAGATGGGGCCAATGGAACTCTCACATTGCTGGGACAAGGAAAATTTGTACCACACTTTACAAAAATCCTGGCAATAACTACAAAAACTGAGCATATGCTTTCATTATAATTCAATAATTCCATCCTCAAATATGTATCCAATAGAAATCCAATAGAAATGCACACATGTATGCACCAAAAGGGCATTGCAGGGTTGAGTTTAGCCACATTACTCCAAATGGTAAAAAAAAAAAAAACTAGAAAGAATCCAAGTAACCATCAGTAATGGAATGGGTAGATAAATAGTGGAATATTCATTCAATGGAATACTATACAGCAATGCCAAAGAACCATCTACTGCAATGCGCAAAAACATGGACAAATCTCACAAACATAACATTGAGTCAATGAAGTTAGTCACAAACAAAAGAATAAACTATGCATCTCATTTACATAATGTTTAAAAATAAGCAAAATTATTCCATAGTGCTAGAAGTTAGTTATCTTGGGGAGGGCAATAATCAGATGGTGTATGAGGGAGACTTCTAGGGTGTTGGCAAAATTCCACTTAGTAAAAGCTCAAGAAGTATGCTATTAAGATTTGTGCACTTTATTTATTTATTTGAGAGAGAGAGAGAGAGTGTGTGTGTTCGAGTGTGAGTGAGAGGTGGGGGAAGGGCCAGAGGGTCAGGGAGAGGAGAGAAAGAGGATCTCAGGTAGGCTTCACACTCAGTGCTCAGTGTGGAGCCTGATCAAGGGCATGATATCACAACCCTGAGATCTTGACCTGAGCTGAAATCAAGAGTTGGATGCTTAACCCACTGAGCCAACCAGGTGCCCCAAGATTTGTGCACTTAAAAAAAAAAAAAAAAGATTTTATTTATTTATTTGAGTGAGAGAGAGAGAGAGTACAAGCAGGAGGAGAGAGAGAAGTAGACTCCCCGATGAGCAGAGCGCCTGACATGGGGCTCCATCCCAGGACCCCAGGATCATGACCTGAGCAAGAAACAGACACTTAACCAGCTAAGCCACCAGGTGCCCAGATTTCTGCACTTCAACGTAAGTATGCTATACCTCAGTTTTTAAAATTCCTCTTCCTGTCTCTTTCCCCTTCCATCTTTCCCTTATTTTCCTTTCACTTCCTTCCTTTCCTTTGCTTTCCCTTCTCTACATGAACAATTTTGCCCTAAAATCATTAAGTAGGACAGAGCAAAGTAGGCGCCAGTGGTTGTAGTAGTGGAAGCCACAGTGGTCCAGAGGAAGGTATCAGAGCCAGAGGAAGGAGATGAGAGCAACCACCTCAGGGAGGGGGTGGCTGGCATGGGCAGTCAGTCTGAAAAGGGTGATAAGGGTCCATGCATTGGAATGGTTCCATCCAATTTATTAGAGCCTGGGTGAGGAGGGCATCCCTGTGTGGGGATGACCTAGAATTGGGAAGCCACAGTCGTGACATAACCATGTATGTGGTTATAAACATACCATGTTCATAACCATGTTATGACATGGTCATAAACATACCATGGTATGTTTAAGAAGTATTCCTTGTATATGGGGTGGCTATGTGGGGGTGTCAGATTAAGAAAAGTAAGGAGGGCATCCACAGAGGGGGGTAACCAAGTGTGAGGAGTCAGCCTGAGTGGCATGGGAAAGGCAGTTCTGCAGAGAGTTGCCTGGAATGAGATAACAGAGCCCAGTGCAGAGAGTGGATAGGATCCACATGAGGACGAAGCGGCAGCAGAAATGGGGATTTGTTACAAACAGGGGACTAGATCAAAGAAGTAAATATACTAAAGACAATGGAAGTCAGGTTTCTTGTTGGAGGACATTACATGTAAGCAAAAGGAGAAAGCTAGAATGAACCCTGTGGTTTTGGATTAGAATTGGAGGGTATCTGAATCAATCTATAGTTTTTGATGTATAAAAATAAACAAATAAATACATGTAGATGGGAACATGTCTAGGTGTATGTATTCCCTAGTTCTGTCCTTTGAGAAGGGTTAGAAGCAGTGACATTCTAAAAGCAATGAGCACTTAGCACCTACATCTTGGCTTCTAAGTACCCCTTTCCACTAAAAGGAACCAGAAGTCTTTGAAGAAATGTCTGACTCCAGGCCCAGGACAGGGAAAATACAAAATGAGACTGGGGCATCTTGTACCACAAAGGAAGGAATTGTTCAAAGAACAATAGGGACTATATTAGTTTGCTAGAACAAAATACTGCAGGTTAGGGGGCTAGAACAAGAAAAATCTATTTTCTCACTGTTCTGGAAGCTAGAAGTCCAAGATCAAGGTGCTGGCAGGTTTGGTTTCTCCTAAGGCCTTTCTCCCAGCTTTCAGATGACAGCCTTCTGGTTGTGTCCTCACATGTCCTTTCCTCTGGCCATCTTGGTGTCTCTTTCACCTCCTATAAGAACGCCAGTCCTATTGGTTTAGGGGCCCACCCTTTTGACCCCATTTAACCTAATGATCTCCTTACAGGCCCCATCTCCAAATGCAGTCGCATGGAGGGTTAGGGCTTCAACAAGAACTTTGGGGGAACATAATTCAGTCCATAACTGGGACAAATCCAAAAGACACAGATGTCAGCTTGAAGAGGTTCTGAATCTGGACAGAATCTGGCAATTTGGACATCAAAAGAAATAATATTAACACTGATATAAATAAATGAAGAAATAAATGAAGAAAAGATGAAGATTTCCATTGAGTAGAATAACAGAAGGGATGGTGGAACTAGATAGTCACTATTTGGCAACTATCATAATAACAATATTTCAGCCAAGAGAGAGCAAGGGCTACTAAAATTAATATCCAAGTTGGATGACAAATGGGAGTTTGCATAGTACTTTAGAAAGTACCTCCCCATGAGAAAACATTAAACTAGGGAAAGGGATAACCTTACAATAGATAAACCTGGCAGACAACATCTTAAGCCATCAAAGTGAGCATCGTCAGTAATGGGAGAAAGGGAAATCATGCATCACCCGATAAGGAGCCGTGAGACCACAGCATCACTTCTGTGACGCTCCTGCCTGCAAATGCGCAACTTGAATCTAAATTATGATGCTAGATTGGATCTTTTGGCCACAGACAACAATATTGGGACAAATGGTGAGATGTGAATAAATTAAAATAATGCATCTCTAATTTCTGTGGTTGCCTCGTGGTTATTTAGGAGAACGTCACTGCTCCCAGGATTTATCCTATTCCAGGGCGATGGGACATCATGTTGAAAATTTGTTCTCAGACGCTTTAGGGGAAAAAAATGTCTGTGCTATTCTTGGAACTTCTGTGTAAATTTGAAATTATTTCCAAACAAGAAGAAAAAAACATGGTGACAAAAAAGCTTATAAAAATTATGTGTATGGAAAAAGTATGTGTGTGTATATATGCTAGCAGCCAAGGGGCAGGATATTTTCGACATCTATGGCTTCTGCCTTCCCTTGCTTTCATTCCTCTTTCCTCCAGAAATAGCGTCCAGATTTTATTTGGGGGAGCTGCCCCTCCCCCACACTTGGTCCATGTGTTGCTGGTGTGGGCACGTGCCCAGGTCATCTAGCCTATTTCTTTCGCCTGGCCACCGTCATTGGTTTGTGAAGGGCTCAAGTCAGCCCAATATAGGTCAACACTGGGATTTTTTTTTTTCTGAAACTATTGTGAAAGAAACTGTTTTTCTCCTGGGGTTGCTTAACTTTTGGAAAATAAACCTGGGGTTGCTTGAGACCACCCCATGGAGCCGGACTGTCTCAGGGCACAGGAAGCCATTTTAGAGGAAAGGAAAAAGAAGATACAGAGAAACTGAGTCCTCTTGATATCATTTAGCCCATAGACCCAGCTGTATTTGGACTTCTGGGTTCAGTAAGCCAAACATCCTTAATTTTCTGCGTAAGCCACTTTGAGTTAGGCTCTTGGCACTTACCACTAAAAGAATCATGACTAATGTTAGGAATTCCTCATTCAGCTGGGCTGGAGTTCAGGGGGAGGAAGGGAGAGAGAGCTGGAGCTGCCAGCCAGACATGACAGGGCCTCTGGGCATCGGCATTCAGTGGGAGTGTGGGGCCTTCAGGCGCACTTGAAGATAGTTTGGGAGAAATGGTGAGCAGGTGGCAGGGAGACAATTGCCAAACAGAAGTCCTTGAGTGACTCTGGGCAAAGCTCGGAGGCTTAAGACTTTATCCCCAATCAACCCCACCTCATAAGAGCTGCCCAGCCCGCAGCCCAGTGGCCACACCCTTGGCACAGCCCTGACTAGAGCCATTTGCAGACTTGGTCCCGCTCCCCACTTCCAACCTCATGGTGACTTTGCTTTGCCTTTCTTCACTCAACCTCCATTTACAATGTGCCTTTTTTCTGGTTTGTGCAATTGAACGTCGGGACAACTCTATGAGGGCAGCGGGGGCCGATGATTCCCACTTTACAGGCTTAGAGAGTAAGTCTCAGAGAGCTAACGTAACCTGCCCAATGTCACACAGCCGTTCAGTGGCAGAGCCAGGACGAGGGGACAGGGCTCCTCTCTCCAAGTCCAGCTCTTTCTAGAGCTCTCGGAACTTTGGAATTTCTGAGCTTGGGCTGAGGGCTGGCAGCTCTACCCTGGGATGCAAGGTGTGACAGAAGACAGAAACTCTCCCGTTGGATTTTGCAACTGCCCTTGAGTGATTGGGGACTGGGGTCTGGCTTTCAGGGGCACATGAACTTTCAGGAGAGGGGAAACAAGTGGGAACAGTGTCAGGGTTTAGGATGCTGACTGGGGCTGGGTAGGCGAACTTCACAGAATACTCAATTCCAGGGGCAGGATGCCCTATGCCATGTGTTGGGCAGGGCCCTAAGGAGTCAGGAATTGAGAAAAGATTAGGTTGGGCCCTACAAGGAAGAAGACTGCCAGTTTTATCTGTTAGTGGAAGAGATATGTACAAGGGACAGTAAACCGAAAACACAAAGGAGATTCATAGTAATTACATATTACCTAACGTATGACACAGGCTTCCTTATGCCAGCTCCTGTTCTAAGTGCTTTAACTTCTCACAGCAACCCTATGAGAAAGATCTATTATTATCCCCATTTCAGGAATGAGGAGACTGAGTCACAGGGCTGTTAAAGGAGGGGCTAGGGTTGGGACTGGAAGTCTGAGCCCAAGCACTCTAGAGCACCTCCATTCAGCTCCTACAAGATTCACTGAGCATCTACTGCATCCCAGGCTCTGGGCTGCTGGCGGAGCCAGGATGGACACGACAGACAGACAGACAGCCCTGATCCTCCCAGAGCTGCTCAGAGCGGGAGGGTGGGATGGGGGAGGGCCTGGGCTATCTAGGAGAAGTGTAGGTCCTGTGGAAGCCTGATGCGGGCTGGCGGGTCAGAGCCGGCTTTCTGCAGAGCTGGTAGCCAGGGTGAGTCTCTGAAGGATGAGAAAGGAGGCCAGTAGGTGGAGAGGAGAATGCTCCAGGCAGAGGAGGGGCAGGAGGCAAGGAAGGCTTCAAATCGCCCCTGAAACCCCCGGAGGGTGTGCAAGGTCACGGGGCTCCCGCGGTGCAAGGTTTCTGGACCTGGCCGCGAGGGGAGCCCTGTGCACTGAGGGGCCCTGGGCACGCTGCCTGAGAGCCCTCCTGGGGACGGGGGGTGGGGTGGGGGCCCATTTCCGAAATGCAAGCGGGACACAGCGAAGACAGGCAGGACGGCCCCCGGATTGTAGAGACATGGAAGAAAATGAGTGACTGGACACAGTGACTGGCCAGAGCAGGGTGGGTGATGGAAACGTATGTGTGTGTGTGTGTGTGTGTGTGTGTGTGTGTATAATGAGCCAAGGTAGCCCTCTAGGCACAAGATTCAAACCAAGGAAAACTGGGCCCGGTGGGGCCAGGGTGAGCTCACCTGGAGGGGGCCAGGACCCCAGGGGTGCCGGGGTCTCGGTGAGCTCATTCCGCCCTTCGGGCCCTCGGGGCCCAGGAAGGGACCGCGGGGAGTTGAGGGAGATCTAGGTGGGCCAGATGGGGGTGGGGCGCTGGAGATCCTGGCGACAGGATCCAGGCGGGAGTTGGGTGGGGAATCCAGCTGGACAGGACGCAGGCAGAGGGAATCCGGGCGGGGGCGGGTGGGGGGGAGGGGATGGGACTCGAGCTGGAGGGATGCGGCGTAGGAGGGGGCAACGCCCAAGGGCCCGCACGTTTGGAGCCCGGAGCTGTAGGCGCGGGAGCCAGGGAGGCTGGGCCCCAGGGGAAGCAAGGACTAAGGCCTTGCCCAGGCGAAGGGGGTCACTGCCGGGGCAGGGGGCAGGGTCCGACGGCGTGTGTGTGGAGGGGGGAGCGCAGAGGGGGTTGGAAAGAGCAGGCATGCGCCCAGAAGACCACCCAGGCCTTTTGGAGAAGGGCGGGAGCAGGGAGAGGAGTAGGAAGCTGCTGCGAGCACTCGAGGATTTGAGGATTCGAGGTTTCGAGGAGGAGGATTCGTAGAGGTAGAGGTGGCTGGCCAGGATCAAGGAGAGCTCTGCGCGGATCCGAGCCCAAGGATCCAGATTTTAGGGATAGAAGAACCCAGAACCCAAGAGATGTAGGTCTGGGGGTGGGGTGTTAAAAGCCCGCCCTTGGCTGTCAAACACTGAGACCAGTTTTACCACTCCCTAGCAATGCAACCCAGGGCAAGTTACCTAACCTCTCTGAGCCTCAGTTTCTTTGTTTGTAAAGTGGAGCTAAGGATCTCTCTATCTTACAGAGCTGTTGTAAAGGTTGGAGCGACATAAGCAAAGGGGCCTGGTACTCAGTAAGTCCCAAGGAAACCATAGCCACGTTTGGGATTTAGTTAGGTGCTTTTTCAAGGAAGAACCTTTTGGGGAGCGTGACAAGTCATAGGTTCTTGTCCTCACTCCTCTCTCACAAGCTGGGTGGCTTTGTGGGGGAAGCTCCCCATGGCTTCTGGGTTCTCCTCTGTAAAATGGGAACACTGATACCTCCCACATTGGACTTGGAGTGGAGCAGATGGGACATTGTGTGAGCGGGAGCTCGTGACCCAGCGGGAGAGGCGAGGATGGTCAGTCCAGCTGGCCCGTGGGTCTGCTCTGGATAAGCCGGGATGCCAGGTCTTAGGAGCCTCCCTGCCTTTGCTTTAGGGATTTCTTTATCTACCCTGGAATGTGCCGGCAATCTTAGGCAACTTGGAAGAATATTTCTCACACTCTTACATCAGCAATCCCCTAATAGGCATTGAGCTCACACACCAACCACCACATTTAAGCAAATTTTAAAAGAACATGGTGTTTCTAAAATAGTAAAAAAAAAAAAAAAAAAAAAAAAAATGCAGCTTTGTACAAGTAATATGAAAGATAACTGTTTTGTATCCTGAGAAGGATAGTACTTTCTGAAAATCTCTGCCCCGGTGTCTATGCCCTGAGACAAGAGGCCGTAAGGGTTTACACATCCTGTCAGTTCTTTTCTTACTCCTTATTTGTACTAAATTAGAAAATCCTAAACCACAATTACAGGTCATTAGAAATGGCAGCAAATGTTTGGTCGCTGTCAGATGGTTGTGGATTTGGACCAAAGAAGAATCCAGAAATCACGGCGCTGTTTCTCCCTGCAGACTCTTTTCCACTCTTCCGGACACTAGGTCAATAGTGACAAACCTTCTAAAAGTTGGAAGATTATTTCACTTAGAGAGAGAGAGTGGCAGACGCAGTTGTAATCCTCTCCTTGGTTGAATTTGACTCTAGAAAGAATTCTTTAAGTTCTGATGTAATATTTGGATATGGTTTTATATTAATCTTAATAATATGGCATTGATTCCATTCTGTGCAGAAACAGAAATCATCCAGTGTTGAGACATAATGGAGCAGTTGCAACGCAGTTTGGTTTTAAGTAATTTGGCTAAGTTGATCCCCAACAGTCTGTAATAGTCTGGTTATGTCTGGGCAATACAGACATTGAGCAGAATGCCATGTTAAGATCTTAGAATGGGTCTTAAGTGCCACTATTAGCTGTTCATTACAGAGATCCAAAATAACAGTGGCTTAAACAAGAAAGAAATCAATTTCTCTTCTGGATGGTATTCCTGAGATAGGTGGTCTAGGTGTAAAAGATGGTTCTTCCCTCGATTAGTTTGTCCAGAGATACAGGCTTCTCCTATCTTACTGTTCTGCTACCCTTAGGTCTTGCCCTCACTGGCATGCTTCAGGGTGGCTCACCATGACATGAGAGATTCCGAGCAGGAATTGAAGGAAAGTGGAGTGGAAAGGCATGCCCACTCCCTATGAAGACCTGCAAGTCATACTTCAGCTCACATCCCATTGGCCAGGACACTGTCACATGACCACAATTAGCTGAAAGGGATGATGCGAAATGGAGTTTTAATTCTGAGTGGTGATGCATCCTGGTAAAAATTGAAAGAGAAGGGGACAAGGGATATTGGGGGACAATCGCTGACGTTGCCAAAATGGGGGGGGGGGATCGGGAAACAGATAGAAACTGGCTTTCAGGCACAGCCTCTTTCTTCCTTAGAGGGGACCTTTGCTGGTGCTCTCTCAGCAGTGATTGCCAAACCGTCTTTTCTTTCTTCTAGGTTTTTTTTTTTTTTTTTTTTTTTTAAGATTTTATCTACTTTTTTGAGAGAGAGAGAGAGAGACAACATAAGAGAGAAAGAGAGATCATGAGCAGGGGAGAGGGGTAGAGGGAGAAGCAGAGTTCCCACTGGGCAAGGAGCCCCACATGGGACTTGATCCCAAAACCCTGGGATCACGTCCTGAGCTGAAGGCAGACACTTAACCAACTGAGCCACCTAGGCAACCCTAAACCATCTTTTCAATCCATATCATGATTCATGAAATAATTCATGTAAGCAAAGAATCTTTTTCCTGAAGCAGGCATTTTTAGTGATAAAACTAATAGTTATCAAATGCTTTTCTCAGATACATGAACCACACACATCCTAAGTATGGTTAGACTCTGCACATTATTGATTTTAAATGGGATTTTTTTCCCCCTAAGTTTATTTACTTAAGTAATCTCTATAGTTAACGTGTTGCTCAAACTTGTGACCCCAAGATCAGGATCTGCATGCTCTTCCAACTGAGCCAGCCAGGCGCCCCTGCATGTCATTAATTTAAACCCATGTCACACACATGGGCCTATAGGAAGGTTTGAAAAAAGAGATGAGTTGAAACCCTTTCTTAAAATCACCGATCATGGGGCATCGGGGTGGCTCAGTGGGTTGAAGCCTCTGCCTTCGGCTCAGGTCATGGTCCCGGGATCCTGGGTTCGGGACCCGAGATGGGCTTTCTGCTCGGCGGGGAGCCTGCTTCACCACCCCCTCTCTGCCTGCCTCTCTGCTTACTTGCGATCCTGTCTGTCAAATTAATAAATAAAATCTTAAAATAAAATAAAATCACCAATCACTTGAGACAAGTTCCAAGATCTTTCACAGCTTGCTCAGATGGCGGTATGTTCATCTGTGATAGTCCGAACCTAACCTTAGAGGAGCAGGAATGTTCAATTTTTAACAAGGAGGGTGAGATGGCTGGGTTTATTAAAACCGAATTATTTTCTTATAATGTATGCATCTGCTACTATGTGATGTCCAACACTGTCATTTGATAAAGGACATTTGCCAAAAGCTGGTTCTGCTTTCTTTCTGGGAAAAATGTGTCGTGAATAAACAGTTCTTCCACAAGCTTCTCAGATAACATTACTTGTATCCATGTTTGACTAAGAGGAGTGCGATTTTCAATGCTGCCTGCGTCATTTTGTTTTTCTTCTTGCCTTTAGTGGGGGGAAAAATCCATCAATTTTGTCCTGGAAAGCTTATTTTACTCTTGTTCTGGAAGGGAAAAAAAAAGAAGAAAGCATTAATGGTTTACCAGAAAGGTCACTGTGCTTTGTTTAAAAATGATGTTAAAATCTTGATGGCTTTATGCCACTATTTGACAAAGTTTCATAACACATAACACACTGGGGATTAAGATGGGCTGGTTAGCTGGTCCGGTGAAGTTCAGTGTTGGGTTTTTAACATCAAGCTCAGTATTTACACTTTCCTTTCTCATTTGCTTGTGTGAAATCATCACATGTGCTCCAGTTCTTAGAGATTTACATTTTTTTCGAACTAGATTTTTGCTCGCTATTTACTTTTATAACACTGTGCTCACTTGTAGTATTTGGATTACTATTTTCATCACTCTTCTCGAGCTTTAATGAGCCACTTTTGAGCCATTGACTTATTTGAGTTGAGGATATTACACATTACAAAACTAATAACCAAAACCCATAAATGACATGAAAATATATCGCCTGCGACAAACTGCCAAGAAGGATCGACCAAAAGCAAACCTTGCAGCTCATGGCACAATGTTGAAAAATGTGACAGTTATTAAGGACATAATGGGATTGTTGTGAAAATCTTCATCAGTTTTTGCGCTTGAATGCTATGAGTAAAATCATTCCAGCCTTTTTTTTTCCTGGAGATCTCCACCACCTGCGGACCACTTGTAGACCTCGAGGGAGCCCCCCTATCCAGAGCAAAGGTCCATGGACCACACTTTAGGAAAATTTCTATAGCCAGCAAGCCTACTGTCTGAGTCATGAGATGAGGGTAAGGGGTGTCCTGTTACACTGGTCTCTGGCCACCTCCAGCTGGAAGTGAGTGTTCTTGGCTGAGTGACATGGTTCATGGGAGGAACAGTGATCGACACATCAGCGGACATCCAAGAGAGATCTAGGGCAATGTAATGACCAGAAACCTGGGCATCTCCGTTTGAAGGAGACTCGTGGAAACAAGAAGGGTCTGTCAGAACCCAGCTCGTGATGGGCAACTCCAGTCACGTCATCCCCTGATGTCCCTACTTAGGTACTCTGCCTCGACCAGAGCCCTGTGGCATACAGAAGCTGTTTTTCAAACAGCATATAATCCTCCCATGCAGATGGCCTTTCCACAAAACCCTAGGGGTCTACACTGTGATTCTCATATTGGGGTATCAAAGTCTTTTTTGATGTCACAAATACCTCTAACACTGTAGGTTCTGCGGGTCCAATGGTGCCAGTGGCCATGCCCAGAACTGTAACAGAGCTCTATCCTCCTCTGGGTCTCATTCAAATTTGGCAGCCTTTCATGCCACCTGTAAATGGGTCAGAGCCGTATTCCCAAATGCAGAATATGTTTTCTCCAGCACTAGCAAAGCCCTAAGGATGCGCTTTCTTATTCGCAGTGAGAAGTACAAGAAGCAATTATGTCTCCCTGTCTTTGGAAGGATGTCCACACATGCCCCAGACCTCTAAACCCCTAAAAGGCTTCACCAATGTTAAGAGCTTCTAAACTTTGGTAACTTTTTTTTTTCTTCCCATCTCCTGGAATGCACATGTCTTATGAAAGTTCCCACCGCTTGCTCTTCTGGTCCACTTAACATGATGTCAGTTGTAAATTGTCAAATTAGATCAATCTGATATTCTGTAGAATGTCCTGATGATTCAGGTCCCTTCAGACTATGTTGTCACAGAGAGTAGGAGGGTAATACACCCTGGGACAAGATCTCAAATGTGTACCGCCATCCCTTCCAAGTGAATGCAAATTGTTTCTGCTGTTCTTGACTGGAAGGGAAAAGACTGCATTTGTTGGACCAGCGGCCACACGCCATGCACCCAAGGTGAGCTCCTTAGTTTTACTAAAGCTATCCCATCTGGCCCAGCAGTTGAAATGGGGTTACTTGGTAGTGTCCACTGTGGTCCTTCAGCAGCTCCCTGGTGACTTTCTGGTTTTACAGGACATATCCATTCCAGCATGCGCACTTCCCTGTGCCTTTCAAACACTGTCTATCTGCTCCGGCTTTCACTTAGCATGAAACTGACCCACAGTTGATCCAGGTCCTAAATCCTATTGCAGAAACTGCTTCCTGGGGCACCTGGCCGGCTCGGTCAGTAGAGCACGTGTCTCTTGATCTCGGGGGTGTGAGTTCAAGCCCCACGTTGGGTGTTAGAGATTATCTAAATAAATAAATAAATGAATGAATAAATAAATAAATAAATAAAATCTTCAAAAGATAAAGTCTGCTCTCTTGGACCACTCCTGGTACTTAAGACCCGTTTTAGGACAGGTATCTGGGAAATAGACTCTGAAATGGAGTTTTATGTGCAGGAATCTGTTGGGGAGTGAATGAACCAGGACTTAACAGAGGGAGGTCGTTAACTGCAACACATTCCAAATAGAAGCATCGGCCAATCCCACCAAGAGCTCTGGAGCTGAGGCGGCCCTTCAAGTTGGCCCCCTTGAGACAAGGGGTTGGAGCTTTTGTCTCTTCACATCAACCAGTCATGGGTCGATTGCCTCTGCAGAGGGAGCATGACCTCTGGCAAAGTACATCGCTTTGGCTGACGGTGATTCCTGGAGAGGGCTGGGGAGCCAGCAGCCTCCCATGTTGCTAACCATGGAGGGGTGGTGGCTGGGTGTCTTAGTCCTGCAGCAGTTGTCTGGGCAGCATACCCCGGGAGGTGTCTATGGCAGAGGCGGGGCAAGGCAGACTTCAAAGTCCTCTCCAGCCGTCAGAGCTTCTTTGAAAGGTAATGATGGCCCCGTCACTGAAAGTATGTGAGCCTGAGTCTATAATGACCTGTCCAGGGCTTTACAGAACAAAAGCATGGACCAAGCAGAGCTTGGCTTCAATGAATGGTTTTCAAATGGGGTTCCGTGACACCTTAAGGGTTTCTTAGAGTTCTTGGGGGCTGCATGGCAATTCGTCTTCAGGTTCATCCAAGCCCTTTCCCTTCATTGCTGTGACCAAAACAGCTCCCCTCTCAACCTGCTCACATGCTAGGGCTCTGCACAAGGTTTGGTTTGCAGAAAGGTTTTTTTGCTGCTAAAAAATAACACTAGGGAGTTCTACGGAATACCTACCTAATCAGGACTCCTCAAAGCTATCAAGGTGGGGAAAAAATAAGGAAATACAAAGAAAAGGTCATAAGCCAGAGGAGACCAAGGAGACATGAAAACCAAATATGGTGCGACATCCTGGATGGGATCCTGGGACAGAAAAAGGACATTAGTAGAAAAACTAGTGAAACCCCAATAAAGTCTGGAGTTCAGTTATTAGTGATGTACCAATGTTGGCTTTTTCAAATGGACTATGGTGCTGTAGGCTATGAACCCGGGGAGGAACTGGATAAGGGGTGTATGGAAAAATCTCTATGTTTCATTTGCAACTCTGCTGTAAATCTGAAATTGTTCCCAGATTTAAAAAAAAAAAAAAAAAAGGTTATTTTTTAAAATTGCATTAAGATCCCATCAGACAGGGGCGCCTGGGTGGCTCTGTGGTTTAGGCCTCTGCCTTCAGCTCGGGTCCTGATCTCAGGGTCCTGGGATCGAGCCCCGCATATGGCTCTCTACTCAGCGGGGAGCCTGCTTCCCCTTCTCTCTCTGCCTGCTGCTCTGCCTACCTTGCGATCTCTCTCTGTCTGTCAAATAAATAAATAAAAGTCTAAAAAAAAAAAATCCCATCAGACAGATGAGTTCTAAATATTTCCAAAAATGAGAACAAGGATGGGCTTTGCTGATGCAGGAAGGCTCCCAGGAAGAGGCCGAGCATGGATATTAGGAGGGGTTGGGATGTCAGAATGTTGGTGATTGGGTAGGATTCTTGCCCTCAGATTTCTATGTGAAATGTTGCATATGTTCCTGTCCTTCCTTATCTCCAGCTCCTCCAGGAAAGTAAGGACCCATCTGGGAAGAAGGGAATAGAAGTTGGGCTCACCTGAGTAGACTGGACTATTGAAACATTAAAGTTTAAAAAGGCTTTGAAGGGAGATCGAGAAGTTGGTTTGTGCTTCAGTCCCTCCATTACAGCTAAATATTCTCCAAAGCAGAGAGCCCAAGCTAAGCCCAGGAGAAGCCAGAGGAGGTCCTGCCCCCAGTCTGATGGAGGAAACCCATGTTATGAACTCAAGGAACCCCAGTGTGGTGGGGAAAGACAAAGCCTGCCCTCGGGGAGCCTTCAGTCTAAAAATGAGGAGACATAGTTCCTACCTTTGGGAGCCTCCTGTCTGATGGGAGGGACACAGGCTGAAGGGGGAGGCAGGACACCTTCCAGACGTGCCAACTCATGATGCCTAGGCTGACTTTCAGATATTGGTATTCGGGCTTGAAGAGGAGAGGACTATGCCCTTCGTAGAAAGAAACCAGTAGGAAAGGTCCTGGGACCGAGGGGATGGGTCCCTTGGAGGTGGGCCCTGCTCAGATATGGATATCCAGTCTACGGTGGGTAGGCAAGCCTCTGATTCATTGTCCTCATGAGGACTGAGGAGCAGCTGATAAGCAGTGAGGGGACAGGGAAGAGCAGGTGAGGGAGAAGAGATAGATACACACAGAGAGGCAACTAGGGAGAGAATCTTCCAGAGATGCCAAGAGAGGAATTGAGATGGAGAGATACAGAAGAGACGTGAGCATAATACAAAAAAAAAAAAAAAAAGGCAGAAGCAGAGAGCCCCTGTCCCGCCCACCCCTGCCCCTGCCTGCCCCACCCCAGCCCTGGCCCCCAGCTGACCCAGCCCTGGCCCCCAGCTGGCCTACCCCATTCTCATCTCCCTGCCTCTCTGCTCTCATTCAGGCTTTGGCACTGCCCCAGTGTTTTCCCTCACTAGGTGTCAAATGCAAACTAGAGCCAAAATCCACATGTCCTAGCTGGCTGGGAGGAGGCTCCCTGGGAAGGAAGGAGAGTGAGAGCCGGCACAGGCCCTTGTCCACTCTGTGGTGCCGGGCAGGAGCAGGTGGAGGAGGCGGGGAGGACCAGTTCACTTTGGTGTGCCGAGGGCCTGGCACAGCACTGGGCACAACGGGGCAGTCCGCAGTGGTTCCTGACTGGCTGAACGAGTTGTACCTGGCCCACCTTAGAGAAAGGCCTAAGGCATGGTGGCAAGAGCCTGGGTTCAAATCTCAGCTTCACAACTTCCTAGCTGTGTGACCTTGAGCAGGTTACTTAACCTCTCCGAGCCTGTCTCTTCATCCATAAAATGAGGATAAGGATATTAACAAAACCTGTAGGGGCGCCTGGGTGGCTCAGTTCTGCCTTCAGCTCAGGTCATGATCCCAGGGTCCTGGGATCTAGCCCCACATCAGGCTCCCTGCTTAGCGGGAAGACTGCTTCTCTCCCTTCCACTCCCCCTGCTTGTGTTCCCTCTCTCACTGTCTTTCTCTCTGTCAAATTAAATAAATAAAATCTTAAAAAAAAAAAATAAAAACACTGTATCATAGGATTGCTGTGGCGATTCAGTGAGCTCACATATTTCAGCCCTTAGGACAGTGTCCTGCATGCAGAAAACACCAGATAATTCAGCCTGTGGCATGTGGGTGCAACATGGCTGTGATTTTCCTGCACCTGTTCCCTGCGTGTATGTTCAGGGTGGACGTGGTATGGGCAAGGGATGCTTCTGGACGGCGGTGGGTGGGGTGCCTGCCGGGCCAGGCAGACTTGAGTTCTGGTCACAGCCTCACCAGGTCCTGGCTGGGGGCATCCCCAGCCAGGGGCTTCCTCTCACCTACAGAATGAGCATAAGACCTTCCTCGGGGGATTGTCGGCGAGGAGTAGCCAAGCACCACAAGCACAACCAAGGGCCGACCTTGTTCCCATGTTGTACGTGGTCTGTGGGACGTGGCTCTGCGTGTCTGGTGGTTGCATGGATTTGCAAACACGAGAGACATGAGGCAATGGAAAGAAGCCTGATCTGGCGGTTGGGGCACGTGGGTTCTCTCCCAGCTCTAAGAAGTGTGTCGCAAGGCAATGCCTCCATCCTTCTGGGTCTCGGGTTCTTCATATGGACGAGAGAGGTGTTAAGACCAACCTCCCAGAACTGTCAGACGGATCAGATGAGATGGTGTGTGAGCTGCTGCCAGCAAACAGAACTTCTCAAGAGCTTTTCAGCTGCGGAGGGGGGCGGGTGGGGGGCGCGGCTAGTTTCCAACCACGGGACACTGTGATGCTTTCCACGCATGCGCACAAAGGGAATGTGCGTGTTGGTGCAAACAGCCACTTTTTCGAGCAAGGCAGGAGGGCATCCCTTGGCATCCACCCTGGGTCTTTTGGACCTGTCCAGTGGTGGTGGAGCTTGTGAGGCTCTGGAGCCCAGCTGCTTGGGTGTGAATCCCAGCTCAGCCACTTGCCAGCTTTGTGACTCCAGGCAACTGACTTACCCTCTCTGTTCTTCTCTTTCCTCCTCTGAAATTGGAGACACTAATATCACCCCCCCTTGGAGAGCTTTGTGAGGAGGACTCAGTTCAAATGTGTAAAGTGCTTACGGCACAGCCTGGTACAGATGTTTGTGGTTATTCCCGAGTTGGACTAGGTCGGAGGGGTGCGCTCTGCTGCCCAATTCGCACGACTTTCCTGGCCAACAGATAGCTCATCCCCTGGAACCGTCCTTTCTGAGCTCTGACCAGTTTCCCTTAGGCAGAAGTTCCTCGAAGGGTGCAGCCGGAGGCACAGCAGCCAGCACAAGCAGCTAAAATAATCACATTTACAGGAGGTCCAGGATGTTGGTGGGACTGATGTTTTTGAAAGTGAATGTTAGTGAATTTCAGGAAAGAGAGACAGGGGACATGCTTCTGCAGGTCCCCAGCTGGCTGGGCGAGAGCAAGCTTTTGTGATGCCTCCCCCTCTCAGACCCTGTCCCACCCAGAACCTCACAAGGAGGCCAGTGACCTGAGGGGGCGGCGGGAATGGGCCTTGGCAGAGTCAGATCTCCCTTCCCACTGCTCCCGCTTTGCCCTTGCCCGGCCGGTGACTTTGGGAGGAGGAGAACCAGGACTGGGAAAATGGACAGGGGTGCTGGTGGGGAGTGGGGGTGAGATAGGAATGAGAGAAGAAATGGGGAACCCTCAGAGAGAAGGAAATAGATCTGGGGGGTGTCTGCCAGACTGAAGTAGGCTGAGGGTCCGGGGTACACGTAGATGTATGTGTGAAAGAATGCTTGCTGGAGTGTGAGCGAGTGTGTGTGTGTGTGTGTGTGTGTGTGCCTGAGCTTCTGTCTGTCTGACCAGGAGGAGACAGATCACAGACCCACACCACCGGCAGGGACTTTCTCTGACCAGACTGCTGTTCGGCAGATGGGGAAGCAGGCTCCGGAATGAAATGCCCAGTCCCTGGGCTAGAGACCTTTGCTCTCTAGACAACTACTCCAGGGCTGGGGGGTGGGTGGGGGGTGCCCTAGCCCTTGGTCTCCCCTCCAGCCCCCAGCTGGAGTGGGGGGAGGCAAGACAGCGTTGCCCCAGAAGATGGGAGAGGAGGAGGGGCAGGAAACAACCTTGAAGGGTGCAGGGCCCCTGAGGGAAGGGTCCAGCATTGGGCCTCCCCCTTTCCTGCAGACGTGGACTCCCCACCCCAGCCAGCCGGGACGTGTCATCCTTGGAGCCCGTGGCAGAAGCTGCAGCCTCTCCAGCTTTCCTACGGACCCGGCCTCGAACGTGGGGAGGGCCCTTCAGGAAGAGGTTTGGGCCCATTCCCAGTTTGGCAAAGCTGAGCCCTAACAGGGAGTGGGGAGGAGCCCGAGCACCCCCCCCCCCCCGCCCAGAGTTCTGGCCTTCTCCTACCTGTTCCTCCTCAGTTTCCCACCTGGGCAATGTGAGAAAGAACAGGATATTCTATCTGTGAGAGGTGAAGGGGAATAGGGGGGAGTTCTCTAAGCAGGCCCTCCCTGGCTCTTGCCTATGGCCTCTCTGCTCCGCGTTCAGAGCCCCCTGCCTGGGAAGGAGTACCCTCTGTTCTGAGTTTGCAGGAGGAGGGCAAAGAGGGTCCATAGCCAAGGAAGGGAAGCTGCAACCAGAGCAGACATTCCCGATGACTCACGGGCCAGGAACGCCTTGAGAGGGGGCAGGACAGCCCTCTGCTCAGCTGGGGCAGCCAGAGAAGACCCAGGCCCCGAAGGTTGGAGGGGGGGGGCAGGGAGATGAGGGGAAGGCAGAAGGTCAAGAAGCAGAGCCCTGGAGAGGCTCAGGGAAGGTCATTGAGAGGTGTCTTAGGGAAGAGCGACCATGGGCCTCCCCACTTCCATCCTAGCCCCAGGCTGTGTTTTCACTGCTGCAGGCACAGCGAAGGCTGGTTGTTACCAGAGACACCCCCCTTCCCGGACCTTCAGGGAACTCCCTTCCTGGATAATGGCTTGAGAGGAGGAAAATGTTCTGCCTCTACCCCTTCCTGGGATTGAAAATCATACCTTCCTTCCCTAAGGACGCAGGGGGACCGCTTTGATGATCACCACGGAGCCCCACTACTTTGTTCTTACCCACTCCAACTTCCCTCACTGCCTCTCTGGGGAGGGAAACTGAGGCCCAGAGCAGTTTGGAGGTACAGGGCATACAGCTGCTCCCTCCCAGGTCTGCCTGACCTGGCAGAGCTCTGGGCTCAGGGTGCCTGTGTCCAGTCCCTTCTCCCCACCCCACCCCCAGCAGAAGAGGCAGTAAAGCCTTTAGTCTACGTGGCAGACAGAGGGGGGCCTGCAAGGGAGGGGAGCTGGGAATGAGGTCAGCGGGTTGGATGGGCCAGGCTGTGGCTGTGAAGGCATCTGGGCTGCAGCAGTCTGGAAGGTAGGGGCCTCCGGGCCGGCCACTCCCAGCCCCAACCCGCCATCCACCCGCCCACCATGGCCTGTCTCCCGGCTCCTGCTCCTCCCCTCCCTGCAGCCCACACTCCAGCCAGGCCAGATGGTTCCCATCAAGCCTCTTCCATGTGGCAGTTCCACCCTGCCCAGCAGGCTCCCTTCCCCCTCCGGCCACATGGCTCAGCTGGGAGTTGGGGAACAACTCTCCTGCCCTGTCCTCCCCAGGCCTGGACTGGTATCATGTGGGATCCCTGTACAGGTCAACCCCTTCCCCTCCATCCCCAGTTCCTTTCCTGGCCCCTCCAGTTCTCCAGCAGCCGCCCCCCACTCAGGATCTTAAAGTGTAGCAGGGATCTTGCCTCGGGCCCCTCCACCTCAGCTGTGAGACCGCAAGCAGGTCAATTCCCTACTCTGAGCTTTAGTTTTCTCATCTGTGCGGGGAGGGGGGCAGAGCAGGGCAGAGTGAGCTCAAAGTTTCATTCTACCTGAACATCTGTTGTATCATATTTCCACTTTGAAAGAGTGTGAAGTCCCCAAGTCTAGCAACCATGGAATGCCAACTTTGGAGGGGTCATCTGGTCTACCTCTTTGCTGGCTCCCAAGACAAGTTTTCTTGATGGTTTGAGACCCACAGAGCCCACCCACTTTCCTTGCATCTCCCCATTCCCCCCCCCCCCCCCGCCAAGGACTTCAGCCTTCTTAGTTGGGCTCTGCTGCCACTGAGGTAGAGGTTTTCTGAGCAAGTCCTTGGCAAAAGGCTTCCAACCATACCCTGCTCAAAAGTGGTCACTGAGGGGTGCCTGGGTGGCTCAGTGGGTTAAAGCCTCAGTCTTCAGCTCAGATCATGATCCCAGGGTCCTGGGATTGAGCCCCGAATTGGGCTCTCTGCTCAACAGGGAGCCTGCTTCCTCCTCTCTCTACCTGTTTCTCTGCCTACTTGTGATCTCTGTCAAATAAATAAATAAAATCTTAAAAAAAAAAAAAAATCCAAAGGCTCTCTAGAGGTGAATGGATTTATTAAAAAAAAAAAAAAAAAAAGTGGTCAGTGACTCAAATTCCAGGCTTCTAGAAGTTGGCCCCAGCCTAACTTTCCAGACTTACCTTCCATGTTTCCTCTGCCCAAGTTCTTCTCTCCACCACCTCTGTCTCTGTTGGGGTCAGGGGGAGGTTTCTCAGGTTTGGTAGGGGCCCTCCCTCCCATGCCAACCCTGCCTTCAAAACCTGTCACTCACCTCCAAGGCTCAGCTCGAAAGCGGCTCCTCCTAAAATCTGACTTATCTCCTGTTGGCATTCTCTCATCACTTTTGCCTCTCCTTTGAGGCTTCCATTTACCAAGCACGACCCAAGCTGGCAAGGTGGTCTCACTACTACCCCATTCCACAGATTGGGGAAATGAGGATCAGAGAGATGGAGAAACTTACACAAAATCACAGAGCCAGCGCTGCCCTGGGTGAGGGATATTTCTGTCTTTTCTTTATTCCCCATCTGGACTCCCCATTTCCTGAGGACCGGAACTGTTGTCCCCAAAGCACTCCTCAGCACAGGGCTGGCCCCAGGACATCCTCAGTAACCATCCACTGAATAGAATTGACTACAGTGTTCGCAACAGACACCAAACTCAGGATGTTCTTCCCTACACAGGGCCTTACCCAACCTTCCCCCTTCCAGGGTACCACAGCAGCCAGTCTCTCAGAAGACCAGGAATCATCCCTGCTCTGCACTGCCACACTCCCACATCCACCCACCCCAGGGCCTCTAAACTCCACCTCTCAAAGTGCTCCTGATTCCATTCTCTTCTTTATGTCCATCCCCTTCAACCTGGTCCAGGCTCCCAACATCTCTCAGCCCTGCAGCAGCTAACTTCTACCAGAACCCTCCTGAGTGATGATGGCCATCTTCTACAAACACAGACCTGACTTTGTCCCTCCCTGCTTCAGACCCTCTACTGGGGTCCAGAGCTTTAAGGACCTGACTGAACCGTCTGCTATGCCTTCATTGTTTTCCGGCCTTCGGTTCCTGTGCTCCAGTCACTCTGGCTGTCTCTGGATTCCGTAGGCATCTAGAACTTGCCGTGCTCCCCTCTGCGCATGTATACCATGACACTCACGGTAAACCCCCACCCTGCCACCTACCCCTTACCTAAGGGGTCCCTAGCTCATCTGCCAACCTCTTCAGGGAAGCCTTACTGGGCCCTCAGGTCCAGACTCCCTGGGAGGCATCCCACTGAGAGCTCCGTGTTCCTTTCCTTCATGATCTTTACAGCTGCAACAATGTCATTCATGTCTATCCCTACCAGACAGAAGCTCCACAGGCACTTACTGCCCAGGTGCCAGTGCAAAGTGCCTGAGAGAACAACATGGTTGAGTGACCAATCTGGATCCTTTCTCAGTCCAAGCCGCATTCTGTCTAAAGGTGTGCTCTGCCCAGGACTTGTACCAGTGAGAAGACTGGGACCCCCCCCCCCCATCCCCTACGGAACACCACCCCCAGAAACTCCAAGATCCCAGGTTTACCAGGAGAAACTGGTGGCCGAGGTAGAAGAGGAAGGCACCAGACACCTGTGGCCAAGGCTTCTTTGTCGGATGGGGGCAGGGGGACAGGGGTGAAGGAAGCAGCTGGGCTCTGGACAGGAGCCTCTATCTCACAGAGGCTCCCCCTAATCCTTGCTCGTTTTCTTTTCAAATCCAAACTTCAAAGAAACCTTTGCACCCCCCTCCTAGGCACTTGGACCAGACCTCTGGCGGTGATGTGAGCCTCCGGGAGCCCTTGGCCCCGCCCCCTAGGCTGGCAGCTTGCCCTGGGTGGAAGCTTGCGCCCCGGCAACATCACTGCAGCATCGAAGCCTCAGAAGACAGCCCCAGGAAGAGACGGAGGAGCCAGAGATGCTGGAAGAGAATATGAGAGAAAAAGAAGGAGGGCAGAGGAGAGTGTGGGTGGAGGGGTCAGGACAATGGGACGGATGACGCAGAGGAGAGAAATACAGTCGAGAAAAAGATCTAAGAAGAGGAAGGAAAATACATGAACAGGAGAAATGGGAGTAGGGTGGGGGAAATAAAAGAATAAGAAAGAGGATGGAAGTGGGGAAAGACAACGGGGCTAAAGCAAGTACAGAACAGAACCATATCCGAAAGAGGTAAATAGCAATTCAATAAAACCTGCTGCACCCCCAGACCAGGGGAGGGCCAGAGATGCGATCTAGCCCTGGCCAGGTCCCGGGCCTGGGCGCTCACGCTCCAGCAGGAAAGATGGGCGTTGACTCCTCACGGAGCAGAAGTGAGAGCCCATCCAGCACCTTTTTCTCAGTTGGGACCCGTTGGGGACCCAGCGAGGTGGCTGGAATGGGCCTGGGGAGTCCTAATGTCACTGATGGATCACACTCCAGCCCCTCTCCCCCAGGTCAGCCCAGCTCCTTTCCCAGCTCCTCTGCCTCCACATTCCCCTTCTTGGACTGGACCCCTACCCCCAAGAATGGGGCAGACCCTGCTAGGACTAGAAATCAAGACTTCTCTTTAAAAGCCTGGATGGAGGGCACACTTTAGAAAAGAATGAGGTGCTGGCTGGGCCTGGATGTGGGTATCTGAGAGGAGGGAGAGCCCAAAGCACAAAGGACCCAGAGAAAGAGCTCAGGAGAGGGCAGGGTGGAGAAAGAACCAGAGTCCCATGGGAGAGAAAGAGGAGGGAGGCGGGGGACAGACAGACAGACAGACAGACAGCAGTGGGAGTGGGGGAGAGCAGGGAAAGAAAGACTGACAGGAGGGGAGTTGGGGCATCTACTCACTCTCCTCCCCTCAGCGCTAAACTCCTCCTCCAAGCTCTGTGCACTCTGACCCCATTTCCTGGGCTCCCACCTGCTCCTCATCTCCCTTCAGTGGCTTCCTCACCCGTCACTTCACCAAAACTTACGGGGCACTAATCAGTCACCACCATCCTGCCAAACCTAGGGAACATTTTGCCCCTTACCATGCTAATTCTCTCTGCAGCATCTAATTCTCCCTCCTTCTAGAACAATCTTCCCTTGCCTACATGACACGCACCTCCCTCTCCTTCTGACCCGTCTATTCCCACTTTTGTCCTGTCTCCTGTGCAGAGGGGCTCCTCCTCCACTTCCCACCCCTTCAGCCTCCAAGGTTCCAGCCCTTCATCAGTCCTCCCTCCATGCTGGGTCCGGAGACTACTCCTTCTACACCATTGTCTTGGGGGAGCCCATGTTTGTCTTTCCTCTGAGCTCCAGACCCAGACACCCAAGGGTTGCCCTGACCTTTCTAACTGGATGTCTCATAGGCACACACGTGGACAAACTTCATTGCTCTTCTTTCCTCTAAACCTGGAAAAGATGAAGAGACAGAGGGACATCTCTGAAGGCTGAGGGACTTGGGTTGAGGTTGAGGCTGGGAAAGATGAGAGCTGTGCCTGGAATTTAAGGAACTTAGCTGAGGACCCCAGGGCCTGGCCCTGAGCAAAAGGAGGGAGAAAGGACCCCACACACTTGGGGTCTGGTCTCAGGGACCCTCAACAGAACCAGAGCAGGGCTCTGTGATGGGGACCCACGGAGACCAAGCTGTGAACCGCAGCCACACTCTCAGACCCCTCCCCTCCTCTCTCCTCAACCCTCTCCCAGGGTTGGGGGCAGGGACAGGGGAGAGGAGTATTCTGGAAGGCCAAGACTGGGGAGGGAGGGCAGGAGAACTTCAGAGCAGCTGGAAAGGGCTGATCTCCCCTTACCCCCACTGGGTGCCCTACTTCTCCCTAGTCCCAAACCACAGAGTCCAGACTGGGGGCTTGGGGGGCTTCCGAGGGAGAGGGGCGCTGGGGGTCACAGGCCTGTCCCATCTCTCACGGAGGGAGGGCACTTGGAGAAATTTGGAGAGGGAGAGAACTCAGAGCTCAGCATTTTCCTCTTTCTGTTTTTCTTCTTGAGGAATTTTTTTCCCTAAGTGCTGATGACTTTACCATTGCTTGGGGGTGTGTGTTGGGGGGGGGAGATTTTGGCTTTCGTTCCCCCCAAACTCCAAATGCCCCACGAAGTCTAACATTCCACCAGAAGCCAGAGCTTCAGAGTTTCCTCAAGATGAGGTGGCGTCTCCTCCCCTCTCCCAGCTCCCTCCCTCCTCCCTCGCCCCTCCTCCCTTCCCCTACCCCCCCCCCCCCCAAGTCTCAAGCCCAAGGAGGCCCAGCCAGGCTGGGAGGAGACCCCAAGCACATTCTTCCTCTCACTGTCATGCTGCAGAAATTAAAGACACATCTTCGGGCTGGGCGCCCGCCAAGCGTTTCAAGTCGAAAGTGGCAGAGGAGGCTGGAGCCTCAGCTCTATGCCACGTGTAAAGAATGCTTGGAAAGCCTCCGCCCGCAATTCCTGGGACTGAGGGCTGAAACTGGATGATGGGGCTGTGGCTGTTACACACCACACACAAGCACCCCACCCCCACCCCAGGGGTCCCTGAACATCCTTTAGAACCTCCTCCTTGTCATCTGAGAGGCTCAATCTCTTCTTTAAGATAGGCCTGGGATACCTGGACCAGGAGCACCAGGGGAGGGGACTGGAGGCTGGAGTCCTGTGCTGGTTTCCAGAACTCAGCCGGAGAGGTGGGCAGGTCACAGCAACCCTCATCCTTAGCCTGTGACACTCCGCCCCAGACAGCCACTGCAGAGGGACAGGATTCTAGTCCCCCTTGTCCCGCTCATCCCCCTTGTCCCTGACCCCCAGGACGTGGAGTGGTGGGGGCAGGAACTGCCATCTCAGCAACCCAGCGCTGTCCTGCCTGTAGTCGCTGGCACTAGGCGGGGGCAGATCTTGGGCCACAAGTTGCTGCCACATGGTGGGGATAATTGATGAAGGCCCATCCCTCCATTGCTGTCTGCTCTCTGGAAACTCTATATTTTCCCTTTAATTATAGCCCCTGCTCTCTCCCTCCGCCGCCCCACCCGCACCGCTCATCCTGGCTGCCCACGGCCTACGTGGCTCCCTCCCCTTCTGTTCCCTTGGTCTTTTTTTTTTTTTTCCTTTGCCTTCGTTGCACAAAACCAGCTGGGGGAGGGCGTGGAGAGGGGCGGAGGGGGGGAGGCAATGGAATTTTGGATGGTTTGGGGGAGGCGGGACTCCCCGCTTCCACGTTTGCAGCTCTGGAGTGATGGGGGTGGGGGAACCCAGGCAGGAGGGACTGGAGTTGATGGACATGGCAAGGGGACCCCAATTGCCTTCTCTTGGGCCCACAGATTTCAGTAGGGCCAACAGTAGAGTGCTATTGGGAGATTGGGACCAGGGGAAGGGAGGACACTGGCTTCTGGGGGCATCCCCTCAAATATAGCCTGTTGTTCTTGGGGTCTCCTTCCCCCTTCAGGGGTTTCCAGGGGCAGAGAGCAATGCCCTGGATTTTCAAGAAAGAGGTGGGGCAGCAGGGAACATCTTCTAAAATCAGGTCACTGAACTTTCCCTGCAATTCCATCCCAAACCCCCTGACACCCAAATTCCCCCATATGCTCCAACTTTGAGTCCAGGTACAACCAGCTGCTCCCTGCAGCTCTCTGAAGGAGACTCTGAGGGATACGAGGGTCTCAGACAGGCCCTGGCCACCACCCGGGGCCTACCCTCACACAAGACCCTTTTCTAGGTCACTGATGACTACAGTGCTCCTGTGCAACCTCACTGGCCTGGGGCAGAGGGAAGGGTCCCAGCAGCTTCCCATCACCACTCTGCTGCCCTATCACTTACCCCCCAAGCTTCCTTCTGGAGAGATCACACAGTTGCATTTCTCACGCAGTCTCAACCTCCCTACCCCATCTCTCTCGGTCCCACCTTGGGTTTGGGGGAGAGCATCTGAGTCCATCTTGGATCCTCAAGCAAGGCAGAATTGATGTCCTCAAAATAAATCCCCTCTTGCCAACAACCCCCACCCAAGTATCTCATTCCTAATGTCTGCAAAGGAAACTGTAACTTCTTCTCGAAACATGTCTAAGCTCCCCCGCCACATCAGAAGACACCTCTAAACAGGAACATCTTTTAAATTCTCAGGTTCTTCTCTGTTTTAGAGGAGAACCCGGCCCCTTCATGCCCATCCCTTAGTTCTGGCCAAGGATGTCGGTAGGGTGAATGAGAGAGACATGGCCAAGACTACCCTCTCCAGACCACTGGAAGCTTCCCCTTCCAGCTCCCCAGGTCCAGTTCCTCCCGATGGGGGAGCCCCAGGAAGAAAGCCCAAGGGGCACCACTACCCACTCTCTAGTCCACCCTATACTGGGGACCTAGCAGCACCTCAGCAGCAGCATCTCTGGCCCAGGCTGGGCTGGGGGCTGGGGAGGCAGAGTTTCGAAGGGGGGAGATGTGCGGTGGACTCCCTTCCCTTCCCTCCTCCTCCCCCTCTCCCTTCCAACTCCCAAATTGGGGGCCGGGCCAGGCAGCTCTGATTGGCTGGGGGACGGGCCGCCGGCTCCCCCTCTCCCAGGGGCAGAGTTCCTCCCTGCTCTCCATCAGGATGGTATAAAAGGGGCCCTGGCCAGTCGTCGGAGCAGACGGGAGTTTCTCCTCGGGGTCGGAGCAGGAGGCACGCAGAGTGTGAGGCCACGCATGAGCGGACGCTAACCCCCACCCCAGCCGCAAAGAGTCTACATGTCTAGGGTCTAGACATGTTCAGCTTTGTGGACCTCCGGCTCCTGCTCCTCTTAGCGGCCACCGCCCTCCTGACGCACGGCCAAGAGGAGGGCCAAGAAGAAGACAGTAAGTCCCAAACTTTGGGGGAGTCCAAGGGTACTTGGTATCATGCCCTGCGCTCGGTCCCGGCGGTCTGCGACTTAAACTGAGACTCGGGATGCTCTGGAGACTCGGAGGGCAGGAAGATGGGGAGGGCTCTTCCTGCGCGCTGTGGGAGAGAAGGCAGTGCACCCTGGGTGGGGGCTGTAGATGAACGCCCGCGGGTGGTGAGAGGGAAGGATGGAGCGCCGCGGGAGTTGACACAGGAGGGAGTCCTGAGCGAGCACTGTGGAGTACCACGGGGGAAATGTGGGGTCTGGGCGCCGGGTAAGGGGAAAGTACGTCGAAGATGGGACGGGGGCGCTTTGCTGGGAGTTTGGAACCCAAGATGTGAAAGCGATCGGGAAGGCTGTGGGATGATTCATAAGGAAAGATTGTTTGCCCTCTCTGCAGGCTAGACAGTGTTCCTGGGGCCGCGGGGGTGCTGGGCTGAGGGGGGAGGGGGCGCGGAGAGTGGGCGGGTTGGAGGATGAGAAACTTTGGCGCGGACTCGGCAGGGCGGGGTCCTTGCGCCCTCTGCTGATCCACACTGAGCCCCGCGCCTCCCCGTCCAGCGCTTCCCCGCGAAGTAACTGCATTGAGTGGACGGGCGTTATTGCCGGTTGTGGACCCCACCTCTAGTCCTGGAAAATAAAGTTGGGGACTGGGTAGGCTCAGTCTCTCAAAGAAGTGGCCCGTCCCAGGGAATTGCTTAGTGTTGCCCGCCACCTAGTGGCGGTCTGAGTAGACGCTCGCGCGGTGGGCGTGGTTAGCTACTTTATTTAACTGTTTGCGGACTTTTGGTTCTTTGGCTAAGGCGTGACCCAGAGACCCTGGTTAGCTTTAGGAAAGAGGAGTTGTCCCGAAAGAGCGCTTTTGAGATGTCTGGGTGCTGGAGGTTAGGGTATATCCAACTTTGGCGGTACCATACAAGACTCTGGGCGGGACCTCAGGCCAATAGGCCCCGCCCCATCCCCTAGCCCCGCCCAGGCTATACCACCTGCCCTGGGATGGGGCGGAATGGGGGCTGGACCTCTCTTCTCTCCTCCTACCGGTCCCTCCGACCCCACCCCACCCCCCGTCTCCACACATACCACGCCCCCGCTGGATGGGGCCCCTCCTGGTCTCTCTCCTCCCCACTCCCCCACCTCCCCCCCCCCAATGGCTTTTTTATTTCACTTGGCTTCAGCGCCGATGGTCTGGGGTTGGAGTTGGAAGCAACTCCGGCCTAAAGCTTTGTTTAAATTCCTGAGAACTGGAAAGAGTTATAGCCGCCTTGGCCAGGCGCCTCGGCCCTGTCACTGGCCCTGATGAGGAGCAGATGAGCTTTTAAGGATTTGGGGAAAGGAGGGGGGACGGGGAGGAGGAGGAGGCGGGAAATGGAAAATCTAAAAGTGTCCTTACGACCGACGGGAGAGGCTACGGGTAGAGCTGGGGTTCCTGGAGCCCCGAGGTGGGGGGCCTCGAGCGCCGCTGACAGCCCCCCCTTTCCGCTCTTGCCCCAGTCCCACCAGTCACCTGCGTACAGAACGGCCTCAGGTACTACGACCGAGACGTATGGAAACCCGAGGCCTGCCGGATCTGTGTCTGCGACAACGGCAACGTGTTGTGCGATGACGTGATCTGCGACGAAACCAAGAACTGCCCCGGCGCCCAAGTCCCCCCGGGCGAGTGCTGCCCCGTCTGCCCCGATGGCGAGGGTACGGCTCGGGGGCCTGGGGATGGGGGAGGGCGGGGCCGCCGGGAGTACCCGGTGCAGACCCCGCCGCTCACCCGCGTCTCTTCTCCCCTAGCGTCACCTACCGACCAAGAAACCGCAGGAGTCGAGGTAATCCTCTGCCCTCGACTTTTGCCACCCGCCCGAGTGTCCTCAAGCGCCTCCCGTCTCTAACCCGGCTTCTTTTGTTTCTTCTCTCCCCACCCCCACCCCCATAGGGACCCAAGGGAGACACTGGCCCCCGAGGTCCAAGGGTAAGTAAGCCTGGTTTTCGCTCGGCTGTAGGGGTGCAAGTGGGCGTGGCTCCAGGCCGGCGCTCACCGCCGCCCGCCCTCTCCCCCCTCCTCTCCTGCTGCAGGGACCTGCCGGCCCCCCTGGCCGAGATGGTATCCCCGGACAGCCTGGACTTCCCGGACCCCCCGGACCTCCCGGACCCCCCGGACCCCCTGGCCTCGGAGGAGTAAGTGAAGACTCAAGAAAGTCCAAGCAGGCCCTGTGTGCTCCACTCACCTCCTGTTCTTTTACTTTTCTTTCTTTCTTTCTTTCTTTCTTTCTTTCTTTCTTTCTTTCTTTTTTTTTTTTTTTGTGGGTTTTTTGGCAGATGGCACACTATATTTTGAAATGATTTCAAACTTAGAGAAAAGTTTCAAGACTAATGCCAAGAATTCTCACATACACTTCACAGTTTGTCACATTTGCTTTATCAGTCTCTATGTATACATATAACTGTCGCTATTTTTCCTTCTGAACCATTTGTGCTTGAGTTGGCGGATGTCATGTCCTTTTGCTCCTAAATACTTTAGTGTGTCTTTCCTGAGGACAAGGACTTTCTCTTACGCGACCATTGCACAATGATTACATTCCAAAATTCTAACATTGGTACAGAACTATTATCTAACCTATGGCCCTTGTCCAAATTTCAACAACATCCCAATAATGCCCTTTATTGCAGCTTTCCCCCTGATCCAGGATCATGAATTGCACTTAACTGTCGCGTGTCTTCAGTTTCCTTTACTTTGGAACATTCCTCGGACTTTCTTTGTCTTGCACGACCCTGAAATTTTTTTAAGAAGCCAGTTGCTTGGTAGAGGCCAACTGTTTTTATGACTGTCCCTCAATTTGGGTTGGCCAGATATATCCTCATAATTAGAGTGGGACTCTGTATTTTAAAAAAAAAAAGATTTTTATTTATTTATTTGACAGAGAGAGACACAGTGAGAGAGGGAACACAAGCAGGGGGAGTGGGGGGAGGGAGAAGCAGGCTTCCCACTGAGCAGGGAGCCCGATGTGGAGCTCGAACCCAAGACCCTGGGATCATGACCTGAGTTGAAGGCAGATGCTTAATGACTGAGCCACTCAGACGCCCCTGGGACCTGCATTTTTGGCAGGACTGTCTCACAAGAGATGTTGTTTTCCTTCTTAGTGCATCACATCAGGAGGCACATGTCAATATTCCGTTCTCAGTGACATCTTCCACCTTCCAACTCCCTGATTTCTCATACACTCTCTCATTTTTTTTTCCTAGAACTTTGCTCCCCAGATGTCTTATGGCTATGATGAGAAATCAACTGGAGGAATCTCCGTGCCTGGCCCCATGGTGAGCCACTGGGGGGGCAGAGATGACAGAAGAGGAGTCCGTGGGGATCCAGAGGGGATGGGCCAGTGGTGGCTTATGGGGGTGGCATAGATAACTTAGGACATCAAGACAACCATTGGAACCTGAAGTCCAGAAGAGGATGCAAGACAGCTGGGTGGTCCCAACAGGAACCACTGGGGGATGGCAAGACCACACCCACATTGCTCTTCCCTACAGAGATATCATTATGACCTCTCTCTATATCTTTTTGTTTTTCCTTCTGTAGGGTCCTTCTGGTCCTCGTGGTCTCCCTGGCCCTCCTGGCGCACCTGTGAGTATCCAGGATGTCATCAAGTGCCATCCTGGGCCTCAGTCTTTAGAAGGGAGGATTGGGATGAGGGTAGCAAAAGGTACTCTGAGAGATCGATTAGTGATCTGGGGAAAGACTGGTAGGGGCCTGTCCTTCTAACTGAATCCCTCTTTCCTTCTTCTCTAGGGTCCCCAAGGTTTCCAAGGCCCCCCTGGTGAGCCCGGCGAGCCTGGAGCCTCAGTAAGTGCCCCCCCCCCAACTTGCACACTACTTGCACACTCCCTCTACAAATATGTGGATTCTCCCATTGAAGGACCCTTCCACCGCTGTCGTCTGGGCTGTTCCCTACTTCCTCCTTCCAATCCCTGCCTTCCCTTTTTTTTTTTTTTTTTTTTTGAATTTTCCCCCTTATCCTGGCTATTCTAATCACCTTTCTTCCTGTTTCCTCTAGGGTCCCATGGGTCCCCGCGGTCCCCCTGGTCCCCCTGGCAAGAACGGAGATGATGTAAGTATTCCAGGCGAGAAGATCCCAAGTAGTCCCCAACACCTCCATGGGTTAGGTCCCTGTAATCTCCACCCCAGTGCCGCACCACCTTTGGGGGTGATGCTCAAAGAATGGAAGCCAAGTTCTCCCTGATGCATGGGACTGCCCTTGAAAAATGACCTTCAGCCCTTGTGGGATGTTTCCCCATCTTCCCAGTGGAGGACTGGCCCTCCGGACCCTCCAACCACCTTAAAAGCATTCCCCATCCGCACCCCTTGGGGTGAATGACTTCCTTAGGCTTAATTATCTTAGATTTACCCTCCATATATAGAAATAAACAGAAATACCTTTGGAGGGACTCAAAATTCACCAAATAAGGATTTTACAGTAGATGTAAGCTGAGCTCCAAATTCAAAGATAAGATTATAGGCTCCTCGACCTGACCTTCAACAATACCAAGAAAACTCAGACCTCCCACACTTTCCTGGCCCATGGGTGCATGCGCACGATGGTCTTTTCTCTCCCTTTCAGGGTGAAGCTGGAAAGCCTGGTCGTCCTGGTGAGCGTGGCCCTCCTGGACCTCAGGTGAGCTGGAATGCGTGGCTGGCCATGGGCTTCTCTACAAGTGGGCTTCCCTTGGGAGCTGGGTCCTCAGTGTCATCTTCTAATGTCCCTACCTCTCTCCTCCTTTTCTCTTCTCTCCAGGGTGCTCGGGGATTGCCTGGAACAGCTGGCCTTCCTGGAATGAAGGGACACAGAGTAAGTCTCCTTTGAGCCACTGGGTGGCAGCTACAGAAATCCTAAGGGATAGGAGTAGGATTCCGAAAGAACTCCCCTCCACTGGGAAAGAAATCTCAATGAAGAGATTGGGTGAGCTCTTGGCCCATTTGGGGTTTAGTCTAGCGCAGAGACAGAGCCCGTGGGGAACCCCTAAGGCACCTTCTCAGGTCAGAGTGGGGACCAAGGTTCCCTTCCATCGGTACTCACCTTGGCCCCTTCTTCCTATCTTAGGGTTTCAGTGGTTTAGATGGTGCCAAGGGAGATGCTGGTCCTGCTGGTCCCAAGGTAAGAAGATGCCCAAATGTCGTGGGCCTCCCCCTCCCCCCACCCCCCGCCAGCTTACACCGT
Organism: Mustela lutreola; assembly: GCF_030435805.1. Taxonomy (NCBI): domain Eukaryota; kingdom Metazoa; phylum Chordata; class Mammalia; order Carnivora; family Mustelidae; genus Mustela; species Mustela lutreola. The sequence continues at coordinate 25,449,975 of NC_081304.1, read as the reverse complement.
GTGAACAAATTCCCAACTTTATTCTCTGTTCTCTAGGGCGAGCCTGGTAGTCCTGGTGAAAATGGAGCTCCTGGTCAGATGGTGAGTATGTCCAGTTCTAGAAGGAAGAGAGGGTGCAGGATATAGGGGCCAAGATGAGGCTTGGCGGGGGAAAGGTACATCTCCCATCTCACGTGGCTTTTCTGGCTTTTGTCGTCAGGGCCCCCGTGGTCTGCCTGGTGAGAGAGGCCGCCCTGGAGCCCCCGGCCCTGCTGTAAGTACTCCTGGCCCCCTTGGGGACAGCTGGGCCCTGGCAGGGGTTCCTGACCAGTTACAGGGTCTGGCCTGTGCTCAGCACTGGTAACTGGGGCTCCCCTCTCTCCGGCAGGGTGCTCGTGGAAATGATGGTGCTACTGGGGCTGCTGGACCCCCCGTGAGTGTGACCTCTGGACCTCGGTGCCTGGGAGTGGGGAGGGCTCTTGGTGTCAGCTCTTGGGGGGATGGAGGCATGGGGCTCAGAATCCCAGGACCTCTGCTATTCCTGGCTGTGATTTGCAGCTACCACCTTCCTTCTTGCTGACATTTCCATTTTGTTCACAGGGTCCCACCGGCCCCGCTGGTCCTCCTGGCTTCCCTGGTGCTGTTGGTGCTAAGGTGAGCCCCCTGCCTTCCTCTGAGCACGGTTGCCACAGGCCAAGGTTGGGGGGTGTCTCCCCGCTCTCCAAACCAAAGGGACCAGAGAAGCCTATCCCCTTTGTGCTGGGATCTCCTTCTCTGATATGGGAGTCCTGATTCTTGGTCTTCCTGTCCCTGCCATACACACACACACACACACACACACACACACACACACACACACGGAGACATCCAAAGGGGAGCTGGGCTTCCAGGTTGGCTCCTGACATGTCCTTTTTGTCCCATCCAGGGTGAAGCTGGTCCCCAAGGAGCCCGAGGCTCTGAGGGTCCCCAGGGTGTGCGTGGTGAGCCCGGCCCCCCTGGGCCTGCTGGTGCTGCTGGTCCTGCTGTGAGTGTCGCCTCCTCAGCGCCCTGGGGCCTCCCCTCCAGTTCCCGGTCTTGGCCTGTCCCTCACCCGATTCTCTCTCTCTGCCACAGGGAAACCCTGGTGCTGATGGACAGCCTGGTGCTAAAGGTGCTAACGTAAGTGCCCCAGGGGTCTCAGAGCCACCCCCGTGGCTCCCCTCCTCCAGAGCCCCTGCCCTGCGCTCCTGAGCTCAACCTCTTCTGCCTCCCACAGGGCGCTCCTGGCATTGCTGGTGCTCCCGGCTTCCCCGGCGCCCGAGGGCCCTCTGGACCCCAGGGCCCCAGCGGTCCTCCTGGTCCCAAGGGTAACAGCGTAAGTATCCCTCTGCCATTGAGTCCGCCCCATGTGCTAGCTCCCGTGTGGCCCTCCCTGCGGGAGCAGAAGGATCCAGGCCAGTTGTGGACCCCAGAATCTTGCCTCATCCCCTTCTCCTCCCTCGTGCAGGGTGAACCTGGTGCTCCCGGCAACAAAGGAGACACTGGCGCCAAGGGAGAGCCCGTAAGTGTCCCCGCACGTCGGCCTGTCTGCCCTGGGGAGCCCTGGAGGGAGACCCTGCGAGGGGATGGGAACCCAGGGGCGAGATGGCACCCGGTCGGCCCCTCACTGCTGGCCGCCCCCTGGTCTCTGCCCTCTCCAGGGACCCACTGGTATTCAAGGACCCCCTGGCCCCGCTGGGGAAGAAGGAAAGCGAGGAGCCCGAGGTGAACCTGGACCCACTGGCCTGCCTGGACCCCCTGGCGAGCGTGTAAGTGCCCCTCTCTTTGCCCCCAGCGCCAGCCTGGTGCCCCCATGTCGGAGCTCACCGGCCTCTTCTCCTCTTGCAGGGTGGACCTGGTAGCCGCGGTTTCCCCGGTGCAGATGGTGTTGCTGGTCCCAAGGTAACGTCCCTTCACGGCTGGGGTGCGCCCTGCTGCGCCGCGGGCATCACCTTCCTCTCCCCCATGTAGTCGCCTCCCGCCTCCAGCCCCGGTCATTACTGCTCCAGACTGCGGCTGCAGGCTCTCCGTGCCGGACTTCACCCTGACCTTCCCCCTGCCCCCAGTGCCCCTCAGAGCAACCCCACCCTGCCCCACCGGGAGGAGTAAGATGCTGGGCCACAGTAAAGAAGCCCAGACCTAAGACCCTGATTGTCCCTATGACTCCCCCAACCAGGGTCCTGCCGGTGAACGTGGTTCCCCCGGCCCCGCTGGCCCCAAAGGTTCTCCTGGTGAAGCTGGTCGCCCTGGTGAAGCTGGTCTGCCCGGTGCCAAGGTGAGTTCTGACCCCTGTGCTGGACTTGTCCCAGGACCGTGCTGGACCCGTGTGGGGTCTGAAATGAGGCGCCCTGGATCCGGACCACGGGTCTGCCTCCTGAGGTGCCCCTCCCCTCCTCTGTCCCCCTTCTCCCCACCTGGCTCACACCTGTCTGCTGCCCCCTAGGGTCTGACTGGAAGTCCCGGCAGCCCCGGTCCCGACGGCAAAACCGGCCCCCCTGTGAGTATTGCTCCCCCCAGGGCCCCTCCCCCTCCCACCCACCCACCCACCCACCCTCCGACTTCACTTCTGGTTCTGTGCCTTCTGTCCTTAGGGTCCTGCTGGTCAAGATGGTCGCCCCGGACCCCCAGGCCCCCCTGGTGCCCGTGGTCAGGCTGGCGTGATGGGCTTCCCTGGGCCTAAAGGTGCTGCTGTGAGTATTCACTGAGGAACGTTCCAGAGACAGGGACAGGCGCTCCTGGATGTCCTGGAGTCCTGGAGTCCTGGATGCCAGTCCCAGCTTTGCCACTGACTTGCTGTGTGGCCTTAGGCCACTCACTGCCCCTCTCTGGGGCTCAGTCTCCCTATCCAAATAATGAGACCTCTCTTAACTCTACTCCCATTGCTCTCTCCTTGGGAAAAAGTATTGTTGGAGCAGCACCCCCCCCACACACACAGGGGAAGAATGGGCCTTTTTAATGATAGTCACCCCTAAATCTGGGTGTGCTCTTTGAGGTTGAAAAGGAGGTACCAGAGGAGATGAAAGCCCTTTGCAGCTTGGGTCACCATAGGCATATGGTGGCAAGAAGGAAGGGAGAGGGTGGGGGCAGCAGCCTGCAGGGATAGGTGGTCTGGGGAGAGAGGGCTCAGGGAGATAGGAAGGAACCCGCAGTAACATCCAGCAAAGCGTTTCCCCAGGACCAGAGCTGGGAGAAAAGAAAACCCCTTAAAAAAATGTCCCTCAGGGTAAACCAAAAGGACCCAAGAGGACTGGTTTCCCACCTAAGCCCCGCTGACTCTGACTCTGTTTCCCTGCAGGGAGAGCCCGGCAAGGCTGGAGAGCGAGGCGTGCCTGGTCCCCCCGGTGCTGTTGTAAGTAGCTCCCCGTGGTTTCTGTCCCCTCACTGCCCCTGCTTGTGACACATCCCCTCCCTGCAGAAGGGGTACAGAAGGCCGCAGCCTCTCACCAGGGCAGCAGGGGCTCCCCGTGGGGGTCTGCTCTGTCCCCTGCCTCCTCCCCAACCCTGAGTCCTTTGTTCTGTCCCCACAGGGTCCTGCTGGCAAAGATGGAGAAGCTGGAGCTCAGGGAGCCCCTGGCCCTGCCGTAAGTGTCCCGGGCAGGCAGCCTGGGGAGGGGGTGCTGCGGAGACACCCCGCCCCCCTTTTCACTGGGCCCTTCCAGGGACCACAGCGTTCTTTCTGTGACAGGGCCCCGCTGGCGAGAGAGGTGAACAAGGTCCCGCTGGCTCCCCCGGATTCCAGGTGAGGCCTGCCTGGCAGGGGGTGAAGGTCTGGGGTTCCCCTTGTTCTTTTTCAGATTCTAATCCTACCCACCTCCTGCCCCCCTCATTTCCCATCTACAGGGTCTCCCTGGCCCCGCTGGTCCTCCTGGTGAAGCTGGCAAACCCGGCGAACAGGTGAGAGGTAGCGGGCGGCCAGAGAGGTGGGGAACACAGGGCGTTTAGAGGAAGAGGCCAGCCCGCCTCCCTGCACAGATAACCAGCAGCTAGAGGGATCCAGGCTAGACACCCTGCAGGACTTCCCGGAAGCAGGGCGCAGAACACCTGCCCGATAAGATCTGGATGGGACTACATGGCTGCTGGTCCGAATGATTTTTTTTTTTTTTTTTTTTTTTTTGAGCTGTGGGGCTCACTCTGACTTTTCCCTCAGCCCAGAGTTTGGGGAGGGGGCTGTCTCTGACACCACCCCAGGAGGATGAGAGGGCTAAGCCCAGTTCAGTGCAAAGAAGGGGTTGGTCTGCAATGACAGACCCCAGGGGCCATCCCCCCAGGACATCAAGAACGCTCACCAGTGGGGAGGTCTGAGGTGGGGTTGGCTCACTCTCTGTCCTCCCTCCCCCTCAGGGTGTTCCTGGTGACCTTGGTGCCCCCGGCCCCTCTGGAGCAAGAGTAAGTAGAACTCCTGGCTGTTCCTGCCTGAATGCCCTGCTCTTGGCCCTGTCTCAGGAGCAGCCATCATGCGCCCCATCCTTCTCTTCCAGGGCGAGAGAGGTTTCCCCGGTGAACGCGGCGTGCAAGGACCCCCCGGCCCCGCAGGTCCCCGGGGAGCCAATGGTGCCCCTGGCAATGACGGTGCTAAGGTGAGGGCAGCAGAGGGACCAGGTCCAGCCCCTTCTGAGGCAGGGGCGGGTGCCTGGTTGTGGCCAAAGCCCCCTAGAAATGAGGGAGGGGTGGCAGGGGGACAGGATGGAGTGGGATCCATGGGCAGCCCGAAGTTCTGGGCTGGGAGCCTTTCTTCTTAGCTGGTGCTTATCTTTATCCTGGGCACCGAGACCAGGAGGTATTAAGAAGGGGGCACAGGGCTGTGACCCACTCCTGGGACCCCTGCCTCATACCAGTCCTCTTGTTTGTCCCCTAGGGTGATGCTGGTGCCCCTGGAGCCCCAGGTAGCCAGGGCGCTCCTGGCCTTCAGGGAATGCCTGGTGAACGAGGCGCAGCTGGTCTTCCTGGTCCTAAGGGTGACAGAGTAAGTTAAGCCCCCTCCCCTGAGCCGTGCGGGGCTCCCATCTCTGTCTCCCTCTGCTTGGGACACTCCAGCCTCTCTCTCTACCCTCCCTGGGCTCTTTCCCTCATCTCCTTAATCCTCTCTTCTTCCCCTCTGGCCTTGTTGCTGATAAACCCTCTACCAGCCTATCCAGGCTCTTCCTGCCCCACGAATCACCATGGTAACGGGAGGAAGGATGACCTGACGGATGGCATTATTCATCCCTCTACACAAGGCATGGGCCTCTTGCCCCAAGTTCCACCACAGCCCCCAAGCAGGCACCTTTTGCTCTGAAAGATCTTGAGTCCCAAGCACAGGCCGGGGTAGGGTAGAGCTGGGGAGGGGTCCCAGACACCAGGAGGACACTCCAGGTCACCTCCCTGTCCGCCTCCACCGCAAGTCTCAGGCTTTCCTCTGTCTTTAGGGTGATGCTGGTCCCAAAGGTGCTGACGGTTCTCCCGGCAAAGATGGTGTCCGTGGTCTGACTGGCCCCATTGGTCCTCCTGGCCCCGCTGGTGCTCCTGGTGACAAGGTGAGGTGGCCCCCACTGCCCCCCCCCCAACACACAGATTCCCCAGCAAGCCTGGGCACTGCTCCCAGGGAGAGGCAGGTCCTGCCATTCTGAGCTGGTCACCTGAACGTGGGAGGACCAGAAGACAGGGGAGGCTCTCCTGGGGTCATCTGTTGAGGTACTTACTTCTCTGACCTGAGCCTCTTGTCCCTCCCTCTCAGGGTGAAGCAGGTCCTAGCGGCCCTGCTGGTCCCACTGGAGCTCGTGGCGCCCCCGTAAGTATAGAAGACCCACACTCTGCCCCAGGCTTTGTGCTTCCTGCCTCCTCCTCTTCCTTCTCTCTCACCGGCTCTGGGCCCTGGGGAATGCTCCTCCGGCCATCTTCCCCTCCAGCTCTGCCCCACCCCAGCCCAGGACCCCACTCCAATCTGCCTCCTTTTCTCCTAGGGAGACCGCGGTGAGCCTGGTCCCCCTGGCCCTGCTGGCTTCGCTGGCCCCCCTGTGAGTACCAAGACCCCTACCATTCTCCATCTCCCACTGGGACACAGGACCTTGGGAGTCTGCATAAGGACAGAGGCGTGGGCCCGAGTCAGGGAAGGAGGGCGGGGAGGGATTCTTGTCCCGTTCTTCCTGGAGTGGCTGCCCTTCCCCAGCCCCATGGGGGCCCCTGATGGGCGAGGGCTGCCGCTGCCGTACCCCGCTCCTCCACTCACCGCCCTCCCTCCTTCCCCAGGGTGCTGATGGCCAACCCGGTGCTAAAGGCGAACCCGGTGATGCTGGTGCTAAAGGCGACGCAGGTCCCCCAGGCCCCGCTGGCCCCACTGGCCCCCCCGGCCCCATTGTGAGTATCACCCTCTCGGCCTGAGCCGCAGGTGGACCTGGGGCTGGGACCGGCCCGGTCTTAATGGCTCTGTGCTGTCCTCCAGGGTAACGTTGGTGCTCCTGGACCCAAAGGTGCTCGCGGCAGTGCTGGTCCCCCTGTGAGTACCTCACTTTGCTTCTCTGCTGGGGCTCCTGCTGACCTGTGTGCAGGGGGAGGGGCGGCCAGGTCAGCCTGGGGCAGGGGTGGGGGTGTTCTCCCTCTGACCTCTCTGTCCTCCTCTGCCAGGGTGCTACCGGTTTCCCTGGTGCTGCTGGCCGAGTCGGTCCCCCCGGCCCCTCTGTAAGTACTGTGGTGAAGACTCCAACGCTCTGTGGGTTGGCGGGGGGTGGCGGTGGTAAGGGGCACAGGGGAGGAGAGGGTGCTGGACCCCTCTGAGGCCTCCGCGGGGCTCCAGAATCCACTGGAACCTGACAGCCCCTCTTCTCCCTGCCCAGGGAAATGCTGGACCCCCTGGCCCTCCCGGCCCCGCTGGCAAAGAAGGTGGCAAAGGTCCCCGTGGTGAGACTGGCCCCGCTGGACGTCCCGGTGAAGTCGGACCCCCGGGTCCCCCCGGCCCCGCTGGCGAGAAAGGATCCCCTGGTGCCGACGGACCAGCTGTAAGTGCGCCCTCCCGAGGGGTCCCGAGCGGGGATGTACTCCCCGGCCCTGGCAAGGCACTTCATCTTCGTCTACCTGCACCCAGGGTGCTCCCGGCACTCCCGGACCTCAAGGCATCGCTGGACAGCGTGGTGTGGTCGGCCTGCCCGGTCAGCGAGGAGAGAGAGGCTTCCCCGGTCTCCCCGGCCCCTCTGTGAGTGCCCCCTCCCCTCGGGGCACCCCGAGAAGAACCATCCCTGGGGCTGCAGCCTTGGAGGCTGAGGGCCCTGCCTCTACCCCGTCTCTGGGCTGACTCTGTCTTCTCCCCCAGGGTGAACCTGGCAAACAAGGTCCTTCTGGAGCCAGTGGTGAGCGTGGCCCCCCTGGTCCCATGGGCCCCCCTGGATTGGCTGGACCCCCTGGCGAGTCTGGACGCGAGGTGAGCCATTGCCGGCCCCGTGGCAGTGCCCTTCGCGAGCCCACTTTGGCCTTGGCCTGCGCCTCCCTTCCCCCTGCTGATGCTCACACCTCCCTCTCTCTCGGCAGGGATCTCCTGGTGCTGAAGGCTCCCCTGGACGAGATGGTTCTCCCGGCCCCAAGGTAAGATGCCTGCGCCCCAGGGCCACGGCTCCACCTGCCGTGCCCCCGCCCCAGCCCGTTAGGTGGGACTGACTCCCTGTCCCCTCCTCTGCCGCTCTTAGGGTGACCGTGGTGAGACCGGCCCTGCTGGACCCCCCGGTGCTCCCGGTGCTCCTGGTGCCCCCGGCCCCGTCGGCCCTGCTGGCAAGAGCGGCGACCGCGGTGAGACTGTAAGTAGCTGGACTCCAGCCTGTCGTCTAGGGCCAGGGACTCTCTGGGCCGGCCTGTGGGCCTGCAGATGCACATCTGACTTCCCTGAGGCTGGGCTAGGACAGGGGGTCTTACAAAATGTCGGGGCCCCTGGCTGTCCTGAAAACCCGAGCCGTGGCACAGCCTCGAGGCGCCCCTCTCCCAGATAGACCATCGCCTCCCCTGGGAAAGGGGGTTTGGCCCCAGGAGCTTGCCCCATGTCACACGAAGCTGAATTCCCCTGAAGGTTCATCTGGGACTCAGGAAGGACGGACATGGCCGCGGTGTGGTTTCACCCCGCAGCTCAGGCTGTAGTAGGATCTGATGTACTTTCTGCTCTCCCCAGGGTCCTGCTGGTCCTGCTGGTCCCATCGGCCCTGTTGGAGCTCGTGGTCCCACTGTAAGTGCCTGACTCCGGCCCTGGTGTCCTGGATACCTGGCCCAGAGGTGGCCTACATTCTACTCGGTGCTAATGAACCTTCCACCTGACAGCCTGTTCCCTCTTCTCTTCTAGGGACCCCAAGGTCCCCGTGGTGACAAGGGTGAGACAGGTGAACAGGGTGACAGAGGCATAAAGGGTCACCGTGGCTTCTCTGGTCTCCAGGGTCCTCCTGGTCCTCCCGTGAGTATACTTAGCACCCCGCAGCCCCTAGCTGCCATTGAGCCCTGTTATACAATGGGGGGGGTGCCTCAGTTTCCCCTCTGGATAATCATTCTCATTCCTCCCTAGCAGGGACCGGGGTGTAAAGATTTGTGGACATTGCCAAGGGGCTTCTGGGAGGGTGAGGGACACAAAGAGAGGGTAGAGGGGGTCTTAGCCTGTGGACACCTTGGGACTAGATGTCCAGAATAATGGGGCAGGGGGCAGGTTGCTGGCCACGTTTGACCCACATGGGGTCTTACTGCCTTTGCCTCTGTCCTTCAGGGCTCTCCTGGTGAACAAGGTCCTTCTGGAGCTTCTGGTCCTGCTGGTCCCCGAGTAAGTCGTGCCTCTATCTACCTTCCCTTGCTGGGGCTCAAGTCCAGGCTCACTTCGGGGTCCCCTGTCTGGGACACAGGTGTCCGTATCTCTCTGTAGAAGGGTCTGGAGGCAGGGGTTGGAAGGAGGGAAGAAGAATCCCAGACGATCTCTCCTGACTGCAAGAATGAATGAGAAGGAGGCTGTGGAGGCCGAGCCGGGCCGGGAGGGCAGTGGGCTTCTCTGCAGAGCTGGGCTGGTGGTCCTGTGCTTTTGAGCAGGACTCCTCCAACCATCTTCCTCTTCCCAGGGTCCCCCTGGCTCTGCCGGCTCTCCTGGCAAAGACGGACTCAACGGTCTCCCAGGCCCCATCGGCCCCCCTGGTCCTCGCGGTCGCACTGGTGATGCTGGTCCTGTTGTACGTAGCCTCCCCAACCCCCGCAGCCCCCGTGGCCCTCAGCCCCAAGGGCTCTTGGACCGTGGTAATCCCGGCTCTCCTCCCTCTCTGTGCAGGGTCCCCCCGGCCCTCCTGGACCCCCTGGTCCCCCTGGTCCTCCCAGCGGCGGTTTCGACTTCAGCTTCCTGCCCCAGCCACCTCAAGAGAAGGCTCACGATGGCGGCCGCTACTACCGGGCCGATGATGCCAATGTGGTCCGGGACCGTGACCTCGAGGTGGACACCACCCTCAAGAGCCTGAGCCAGCAGATCGAAAACATCCGGAGCCCTGAAGGAAGCCGCAAGAACCCAGCCCGCACCTGCCGTGACCTCAAGATGTGCCACTCTGACTGGAAGAGCGGTGAGGGCCGCCTCCTCCCTCTGTGACCGTGTGGAGCCCCAAGGGGCCCGGATGACCAAGGGTGCCCCGCCGCCGCCAGTACCTCCCCTGACTCTGTCTTGCTCTGTCCCACCACAGGAGAATACTGGATTGACCCCAACCAAGGATGCAACCTCGATGCTATCAAGGTCTTCTGCAACATGGAGACAGGTGAGACCTGCGTGTACCCCACTCAGCCCCAGGTGGCCCAGAAGAACTGGTACATCAGCAAGAACCCCAAGGAAAAGAGGCACGTCTGGTACGGCGAGAGCATGACCGACGGATTCCAGGTGCGTCCGCTGGTCCTCGAGCCGCCCTCCCAAGATGGGGCTGGCCCAGGGCTCAGAAGGGTCAGGAGGGGAGGTCCTGGGTGGACTAGACTCCTGATAAGGGGGACGGACACTGCTGGGCTGGGAGGCAGGAGTCCTGGGCCCTTGATCCTGGCTCAGACATGGGGCAAGGGTTGCTACTTCTGGACGGGAGAAGGGTGCTCCGGGATGCTCTCAGAGGACTCCAGGGAGGGAGGGAGGCCAGGACTAGAGGCTCCAGCGTGGTCACTCACTTGCTTCTCCCCGCTACCCCTCTTCCCCCCAGTTCGAGTATGGTGGCCAGGGTTCCGATCCTGCCGATGTGGCCATCCAGCTGACGTTCCTGCGCCTGATGTCCACCGAGGCTTCCCAGAACATCACCTACCACTGCAAGAACAGCGTGGCCTACATGGACCAGCAGACCGGCAACCTCAAGAAGGCCCTGCTCCTCCAGGGCTCCAACGAGATCGAGATCCGGGCCGAGGGCAACAGCCGCTTCACCTACAGCGTCACCTACGACGGTTGCACGGTGAGTCCCGGGCCGGGCCCCTGTCTGGGCTCCGGCTTTCCTGGCAGGCCGTACTGGCCCTCACCCCACCGCTCCCACCCGGTGACACCCCTCTCCCGTTGTCTCCCCTTCACCCCAGAGTCACACCGGAGCCTGGGGCAAGACAGTGATCGAATACAAAACCACCAAGACCTCCCGCTTGCCCATCATCGATGTGGCACCATTGGACGTTGGCGCCCCAGACCAGGAATTCGGCATGGATATTGGCCCTGTCTGCTTCCTGTAAACTCGCTCCCACTCAACCTGGCTCCCTCCCACCCAACCCACTCACCCCTGACCCTGGAAACAGACAAACAACCCAAACTGAACCCCCCAAAAAGCCAAAAAACGGGAGACAATTTCACATGGACTTTGGAAAATATTTTTTTCCTTTGCATTCATCTCTCAAACTTAGTTTTTATCTTTGACCAACTGAACATGACCAAAAACCAAAAGCACATTCAACCTTAACCAAAAAAAAAAAAAAAAAGAATAAATAAATAACTTTTTAAAAAAAGGAAGCTTGGTCCACTTGCTTGAAGACCCATATGGGGGTAAGTCCTTTTCTGCCCGTTGGGCTTATCATACCCCAACACTGCCCTTTCTGCTCCTTTCTTCAACCCTCCTTGGGGCCTCCCCTTCACTGCTCCCCAAGTCTAAGTCTCCCCGAAAGGCACAGGAAACAATGCATTGTCTGCCCAGCAACCAAAGGCAATGCTAAAACACCCAAGTGACCCCCACACTCCCAGCCCACTCCCCTCACCCAGCACCCCCAAACCCTTGGGGGACCTGAGGTTCTCAGACTGCCAAAGAAGCCTCACCATCCGGCCTCCCCGTGGCTCCTGCAACAATCCACTCTTCGTGTTCGAGGGGGCGTGCTGGGGGACCCACGGGCCCCTCGCTGCCTGCCGGGTTTGGAGGAAAGTCAGGAGGGGCCACGACAAAGCGGAAGGAAACAGCGGAATCATTCAGGGACACGTGTCAATCCCCCGTGCGACAGGGCTGGGTGGGAGAGACTGCTCTGTTCCTTGTGTAATTGTGTTGCTGAAGGACTACCTCTTCTTGTCTCCGTGTGTCACCGGGACAACTGCGTGGGGGCGGGAGTGGGGGCGGGGTGGAAGGGGCTCCCCATTTTATATCAAAGGTGCTACATCTCTGTGACGGGGTGGGGCTGGGAAAGGATTCACTGGTGCTAGGGAAGTCAAGGACCCCCACCCCCAGGCCAGCAAATGTTCCTTTTTTGTTCAAAGTCTTTTTTTTTTATTCTTTGGTTGTTTTTTTTTTTTTTTCCTTGCGGATGGGGACTCGTGAATTTTCTAAAGGTGCTACTTAACTTGGGAGGAGAGAGTGTCGCAGCTCAGCTCGGTGCTCCCTTCCCCCACCTCTCCGCCCCCCTGGCCGCCTCTCTCTCCACCTCTCACTCTCTCTGAAACCCCACTCCTCAGCGGCTCCCATCCTCTCGGCCTCTCTGTCCTGTGTCCTCTCTCTGGGTTTCAGAGCACAACTTCCCAAAGCACAAAGCAGTTTTTCCCCCAAGGGGTGGGAGGAAGCAAGACTCTGTACCTATTTTGTATGTGTATAATAATTTGAGATGTTTTTAATTATTTTGATTGCTGGAATAAAGCATGTGGAAATGACCCAAACATACCTGCAGTGGCCTCCTGATTTCCTGCCTTGGAGTCTAGGGTTGGGGGAGGGGAGCCTGCTGGGGCGGGGTGGGGGGGTTGTGCTTTGGCAGGGGTGGGGGGGTGCGGAGCTCTCCTGTTTTTGCGCCTTCCCTCCTCCTCTTTATCTAGCACCCTCTGCAGTGGCTTCCCCGCTTCCTCTTGCCTTTCCTATGCCTAAACGCTTTCCTCCTCGCTCTTGTAGTCCTCCCAGACTGTCTCCCAAATGTCCTAATTCCTTAGGGTGCCACATGCACCCTAGCAACCCTTAGCAAGACGCAAGAGCACACATGCCTCGCTTCAGCTCCTGGGCTGCCCAAACCTCAGCATCAACACCATCAACTCCGCTCTCCGCGGGTGGGGACACCCTGCAGGGCTGGGGGTGCAGAGGGTTGGGGAGCACTGTGGGAAGCACTGCGGGGGGGGGTGGGGAGGGGGGCACTGGTGAGGACTCTCTGGGAACCCCTTCCTCAAGGCCTCTGCCCCGAGGAAACATGGACGGTTGGTTGTCTGGCTTCTCCTCCCTCCTCGCTCACTTGGAGTTCCCCCAAGGGAGCAACAAGCAGGACAGGTCAAGAGAAGGGTCCCTGAGGGCCCAGAGGAGAGGAAGGACTCTGGCTCTCCGGACCCAGGGAAGGAGGGAGGGAGCCTCCGTAGGACCCTCAGAGAGCTGCATTTCAAGGCACAGACAGGGTGCTGTCCTGCTGATGACAGGCCCTGACCCCACTGGGAGCTACCAGGTCCCTCTTGGCCTCCTAAGTCCCCATCACACCTGGGATCCAGGTGGCCTGGCAGGTCCTTTAGCCCAGCCTCTGCCTCCTGCCCATGCCTGATCCTTTTAAAAAAATTCTTGCTTCCTCTGCCTCCTTCTCCCTCTCTGTCTGCCTGCCCCTTCCCCCTGCCTGCCTAAGAACCTGTGGCCCCTGGAGGGAAGGTGACTGGTCAGATTCCCAATCCCAGGGAAGAGGAACAGCCCTGAGCCGTCACTGGGGCACAGAGGTCTTCAGAATTCTGGAGTAGACCAGGTACCCAGAGACCTGGAGACAGGGAGAAGCTGAAGCCTTGCCCCCCTCCCCCACCCACCCACCCAAGGTCTCAGGGCACCTAAACCCTCCAGGGAAGGAAAGCTCCCCCCACGCCTTGCTTCCCTCAGGTCTCAGAGAGACGGAGTCTAAGAAGCCACTGGCAGCCATGCTAATGCCATTGCTGTCATTAGGTGGTCATGACGACTAATTGTTCCTTTTAATAATTCATTGTTAGCACTTCTACCACAATCTGGACAGTGTAGAAAGGGAATTAATCTTGAGCGGTTAAGAAATTATGACACGTAAATGAGGTTTTCTTCCTAGGCAGCTTACCCGACCCGACCTGCGTGGTGATGGATGGGTGATGCCTTGGTCACCCTCGGCTACCCTGGCCTCCAGCATCCTCCCCACCCCCGCAATCCGGGGGCAACCAAGGCTCTACCTGGCTGTTACCCACCTGTCCCATCTCCCTGTCCCTCTCTTGCCACACCTATCACACCAGCCAGAAAGGGTGACCATGACCACAGCTCCCACGTATGTACCACACTTTCCACATCCAGACCTTTCTTTACACGTCTTCCTCTGCCTGAACTGACAGCCCTTATCTCTGCCAGCTCAGTGCCCCCCAATTCCCGGCCACGTGTACCCTCGTTCCTCCCGCCGTCTCCCCACCACCGCCAGTTATGCTCTTCAGGCCCGGCAGTCGAACTAAGGCCAGAGGCCAGGTTTAGAGATTGGGGAGATTAAAGTGAGAAAGGGGGTGAGGTGGCAAGGGGGAGCTTTCTAGGCCACTGTGGACAGGAGCGAGAGGAAGAGCAATGAAAACCAGCCCCCGTGGGGAGAGCAGGCAGCCTCGGAAGGCCCAAGGCCAGCGCCTTCTGCACCCTCAAAGCTCACTCTCTCCAGGGGTCTCAATAGCGTGGCCGCTAGCCTCACGTGACTCGGGGGCACTTGACATGTGGGTGGTGCCCATGCAGAACTCAATTTTACATTGTATTTAACAGGGATTAATTTTAAAGCTATAAGCGGCTAGTGGCCACCGCGTCGGGCATCTCCAGACAAACAAGGGACTATGCCCCTCAATAGGTGGGCACAATCTACACACGGGGACACGAGTGCATGCGTCTGAGGGCATGCGAGGTAACGCCATGTGGCAGGGCTGTGCCGGGCAGCTCGGATCCTGTGGTTGCAAGGCCAGAATGTGGTTTCAGTGTGTGTGCAGGACAGGAGGGGAAGGGGACAAAGGGGCCTTTGTGCCACACTCCCAACTCAAGCCCTCCTCTCCGCTGACATCACAGCTGCCCTAAATAGAGCTGCCGGGACCCGCTCCCCCAGACCCCGGGCTGCCCCCCGCGTCATGGCATAGGGCCGGCCGCTCCCGTCGCCGCTCCAAGGACTTTTCCTTTGTTTTTTATGTGAGGAGCCACCTTCCTAAGGTTGACTTCTCAGTCAACTTCAGATGGAACATTCTAGAAAAGAAGGAGGTTTCATTTGGATTTTATATTTTTTGCGGCTCTCTCAGCATCCTGGGTCCCTTCCGTGGTATGAGCCCATCTCCTGGCAGGATTTTTTTTCCTGACTGAAATGTGGCAGATTTCCCCTCCTCTCTGGGGTCAGCTCTTTACCCCTCAGCTGCCCTGGTGCCTCCAAGACTTTCCTGGATGGACATGGGTGAGGTTGAGGAGGGGAGAGGTGGTTGGGGTGGCAGGGAGTCTGCCTAGCTGGAGTGTGGGAGCCTCAGGCAAGGGGGGGCACGTGGGGATTGTGCGGTGAGCAGGAGAAGAAATGTGGGGCTGCTCTCAAAACCGGGACCCCCCAGAGGAACGTTGCTCGGGGCTGTGAATGTGGGAGGCTGTGTGAGTGGGTGAGGGGGTGGGTGCTGCCCACATATCCCTGTGTGGAGGAGAACGTGTCCCACTCTCTGCGGCCCGTCCACCCATAAACAAACGGGGCTGTGTTCAAAGGGCCCCACACACGTGTGGGTGTGCTGGGGTTGATTGGTGGGGAGGGGATGGTCTGTGGGTGTGAGGACTGCTCCCCCACACACCTGGCAGAGGAGGAGATGGAAAGGGTCTAGCAGTAAGGACCTGTGTCTGCATAGGGGCGACAGAGGGCATAGGTAGGCCTGCGGGTGAACAGGGGTGGCTGACCAGGGAAGAGTTGGGGAAAAACCCGGAGAGGCTGGGTTTGGGGAGAGACCACAGACCTAAAGCGTCAGGATCGCAGAGGCCAAGTGCTGGTAAGCAGGTGTCTCTATCCCCTTCCTGGTATGTGCTCCAGAGGGTACCAAGTAGAGCTGAGAGATGTCCACGGGCCAGTGGGCAAGTCCTGGGAAGAAGGATGGCCCTGGTCTAGCAGGGTAATTCAGACCCTTCTGCACATGGAGACGTCGAAGACTTCGCCCAGCACGTGCACGCGCAGAAAGGCTCGGAGGGAGGTGAGTTTCATGCACGCCGATGCGGGAGACTGGGGTTTTCTCTCCCTAAGACCATGGGAGGAAGAGGAGGATGGGGTGGGATGGGGACCAAAGCACATTTTAGAACAAGGAGGCCACATATTCACATTCTAGGTGACTTCACTGCTGTGGGGCGGACCTCCCGCCACCCCCAACAATTCCTTCAGGCTTTGGGAAACTCACGCCTGCACAAAGGTCTGTTGCAAACAGGTTTTCTGGAGAAAGTGAGGAAAGGGGCTGGGTTCTGGGTTTGGGTTGATCTGGAGTGGAGATAAAGGAAGAGCCGTGAACCCAGCACTGCCCAGGAAAAACAGTATGTTCGCCACAGATGTAATTTTACATTTCAGCCATATTAAGGGAATAAAAAGAAACAAGCGAAGTTAATTTTAATAACATGTTTTATTTAACCCAGTATACCCCAAAATATCATTTCACTGGCCAGCTGACCGACACCAGGAAGCATGGGCATTTCAGCCTCCACCCCCAACCTAGAGGCGGAGCATGAACCCTTCACAGGGCACAGAATGTAAATGGAGCTTATTTAAGCTGGACCTCCTGGGGTGGGGGGTGAGGGGACCCCACGGGCCTCTCTGGTTTGGCTGCGCTCACAGGAGGTTTCATGGGTAACAATGTCTCCTTTTTGGGGAGCGGCCAGATGCCAGGCATTTGCCTGGGGTTCATAAATTCTCCCAACAGCCCTAGGCAATTACGATTAATGTCTTACGAGCAAACGAACTGTCAGAGCCATGATTCGAGTTCTGCTTTGCTCTGAGCCCAAACCCACGCTGTAAATGCTGTGTGTGTGTGTGTGTGTGTGTGTGTGTGTGTGCGCGCAGAACTGGGGAGACACAGGCCCTGTGAGGACTAAGGCCAGCTGTGGGTAGGGCCCTGTGTTCCCCTCCAGCAGACATCCTTCTCCCAGACTGAGGGGATGTCTACAGTCAGGCCACGGTGAGGCCCTGTTGAGGGTGACAGCAGAGGCCCCACGCACTGGGTCCCGGAGCAATGGTGGCCGTGGGACCGGAGGAGCTGAGGGTGAAAAGCAGGGCATGGGGCCACATCTCAGGGTGGTGGGGGCTGGGGGGCCACGGTGGCTGGTCTTCCGTGACTGTGGAGGGTTGGGTGTGACTGCAGGAGGACCCCGCCCCTCGGGGAGGACAGAGGTGCTGAGTACAGCCGTGCCTTTCTCGCGTGCTGCCCAGGGGCCCTCGGGTGCACGCGTGCGCGTGTGCCCACGCACGGCTCGGCGTCCTCCGCAGTCACGCCATCCTTCCAGCTACTGTCTGGGCCACTTCCTCCCAGGCTGGCGGCCAGGCTCCCGTGTGCTCCTCGGAGCCAAGATCTCAAGGCAAAAGATGGGCAGCAGAGGGAAGCAAGGGGCCGGGAAGACTCCCAGCTCTGGCTGCTCCCGGGCAGGAGCAGGAGCGCAGAGACCTGGAGAGGGCAGACCCTTCCTGGAGGGGGCAAGGATGGAGGAGGGGCACCCCGGAGAGCAGGCTGGTGGCTCAAAGCCTCCAGCACAGGCCGACTCCGTGCAACTCCAGGTCTCCAGGTTTCGGCCAGATGAGGGGCCTCGAGGCAAAAGAGGAAATGAAGAGACAGAGACACAGTCCCGTTAGAGGCCCCATGTGGGTGGGGGGTGGCCACCCCAATAGGCACTCAGTCCAAAACGTCTACTGAGCACCTGCCCTGTGCCAGCACTGAGCCTCTGCCCGCCTCCGCAGATGCTTATGGGACAACTAACTAACTAACTAACTAGGGGGTACGGGATGCCCAGCGGGCAGGGCAACGTGAATGTAATGGTAGATGCACTAGCATTGGCCTTGCCTACTCCCATGGCCCAAAGAAGAGGAACAGCTTCCTTAAGAGCTCTGAGCACACCCAGACCTGGGCACCCCTTCAGGACATCTTTCCTGAGCACCCACTGTGGATAGGCGCTGCCCCCCTCCGCAGAAGGGTCCCTAGAACCCTGCCCTTTTGGAGCTTCTATCTAGGGTAGGAAGCCAGCCTGGAACAGGGCACGAAGGAGGTGCGGGGGCCCTGGAAGGAGGCGGGGCTGGTGGGGGCTCTCTGAGGGCTGCCTCTTGGACAGAGACCAAAACGGCAGTGAGGGGGGAGTTGTGTGGATGATCGGGAGAGAGGGTAGGGGATCCCAACAGAGGGAAGAGCAGGGGCAAAGGCCCAGAAGCAGGAGTGGGCTATGAGGCAGAATGTCTGCAGTGCCGTGTGAAGGGTAGACATGAGCTCAGAGGGCTGGGCAGAGCCAGCACGCCCGGTCAAGAGCGCGGATCTTACTCTCAGTGTGACTAGAAGGCGTTGGAGAATCAAAAGCTGGGGGATGTGATGCCCTGATCTTTCTTCTGAAAGGGTGGGCCTGGCTCCTGCTGGAGTTGAGGCTAGAGGGGCAGAAGGGACGGGGCTCCACGGGGAGGCTGTTGCAGGGGCCCAGAGGCGAGATCCTGGGGCTGCACCAGGATCCGAGTGGAGGCCATGAGAAGTGGATGGATTCCAGACATACTGGAAGGTGGGGATTTGGGGGAATGAGAGAAAGGGGAGGGGTCCCAGGGGGCACTCACCACCCCCTTGCCAGTACCTTTTGGAACACCTGGACACAGTATTCAGAAATTTAGCCATCCTCAGGGGCCCTTGGCCCTGGAGGCACCACCATGGTGTTGTCCCTCCTCATCAGCCCCAAGCCTGGGGCCATGCACGGCACCCCCAACACCCACTGCCCCCTGGGGGAAGGGAGAGGGATCCACCCATATCCCAGGGCAGTGGGTGGATCCCAGGCCTGGTGGGTCAAACTCAAAATGGGATTTCAAGGTCACCATGGAGGATGTTTGGATTTTCTTGGGAGTTGCCACCCAGATCCAGGGGCCTGAGACGGAGGCCATAAGTCCCTGCTCCTCTGCTACCCTTCCTTTATCTGGGTCCCCTCTTGGGCCCGATCTCTGGCTTGGCCTCCCAAGGCAGTGGTCAGACATGAGACCAGGTGTGGTTCAGGGCGGCAGTGGGCGGGGGCCCAGCCATCTGGGAGAAAGCAGCTGGGGGTTCGTCCTCGCCAGCTGAGCTCTCCAGGGCCAGGCTGGTGACACTCCGCTCAACAAGGGCGCCAGGTCACGCCGTGTCCCGTGACTTCTGCCCAGACCCTGGAGAAGCCCACTGGGTCATTGAGCTCAAGCATTCAGGGTCCCGTATCCCAACCGCTCTCTCCATATACAGGATAGGCTTCCTTGCAGCATGAGTTACAAAGGGACTCTTCCTCTAGGGGGTCCAGACAGATAAGAACCTGGACCTCTTGCTTCCAGAACCCTTCAGCCCTCTAGAAGGCAACGCGGAGGTGGACATACTAAATTCTAATCCAAACTCTGCCCCTTGCTTGCTCGGTGACCTTGGGTAAGTTGCCTTCTCTCCCTGGGCCTTGGTTTCCTCCTCTGTAAAGTGGGGCTGATGACCCAGTAATACCCGCAATCAGGTTCTGTCCAAGGACTAAGACCTGGGCCACAGATCAGATCCTTCCGTCTTTCTTCCAGAGAAGATGAGAAAACAGCAAAATGCCAAGAGTCTGAAGGGCAGGCTGGTAGCCCCTGGCTGACTCTGAGAGCTCCCAGAGCAGAAAGGGAAACTGAGGAAGCAAGGCTGCTGAGAAGGAGGAGCCGGCAGCCATAGGTGAGGACAGCAGCAACTATTTATTCGGGGGATCCTGACCCCAGACACCCTCACCTCCCCTGCCGCCATTTCTCTGTTTGTTCCAAGCCTGGGGGCCCTCAGGCCAGGAGCCCAAATCCCCAGGAAGGATGTGGCTGTGGGTCCGCGGCTCCATGCGTGTGGGGAGAGGAGGAGGAGGAGGCTGGGCCTGGAACTGGAACAGCAGAGGGAGGGCTGAGGGACCGTGATGGGGCTCCTGCCTCCCCAGCCAGCCCTCCAACCCCAAGTGCTGGGCCCTGGGGGACATAGCCCTGGACCTGCTGAGCAACCCCCACACCCCCAGCTCCTTCAGAGGAGCAGGCAAGGCTGTGTGCCCCGTCCCTTGACTTCCCTGCCCACCACTATCTACCCCAGCCGCGAGTCAGAAGCCACCTTGTCCCCAGAAATGAGGTTGGCGTGGCCCCACCGGGCCCACCTGGTTACGCCCTCAGTGCTGGTCCAGGATGAGGGGCACCTGGGCGCTGTCCACTTGCGGAGGCAGCCGCTCGCCGGTGCGCACGTTGAACATGGGCAGCGTGGACAGTGGCCGGGGCACCTCCCGACTGGATGCCATCTGCCGCAGCTCCTCTGTGTTCCCGCGGATGGTGCAGTGGTGGACCATCTGGATGCTGGGGGCACAGGGCCGACAGAGTCATCAGCTCTGGCTCCCTGTGCCCCTGCATCTGAGACACGCTGTAGCCCTCCACTTGCTGGCATGCGTAGGGGGAGGACAAACAGGCGGGTCTTTGGTGCTGGCTCAGGGTCCAGTGACCAAGGCATAGGCTGTGGGAGCAGACAGTCTGGATTCAAAGCTGTGTGTCCCTGGCAAGGTGCTGAACCACGCTGTGCCTCAGTGTCCTCAACCGTAAAATGGGCATAATACTAGAGCCTACTTCCTAGCACTGTGGTGGGAATTAAGTGAGAGAAATGTTTAGAAAAGCACCTGGTGCATGCGAAGAGCTCCCGAGATGCTCGACATGATACCCACAGTGGATCCGTATTTGAGGAGGTACACCATTTGCTGGATATTCGTTCCCATGACCCTCTAGGTCCCTTCTAGCAGTTTCCTCCACTAATACTCTCTCCTGCCATTGACCATCCAGTCTTCCCTGTCTCATCCCCCTCAGAGTCTGGCAAACGTCCCCCCTCCATCTCTTCCCACCTCCTACTTCGGCTCCTGCTATTTCTGGCCAGACCCCCACGATCTCCTCTTCCGGCTCTTCCCTTGTAGCGTCCCTGGCCTTTGTACCTGGACCTCTCCCACCCGGCCCCAGGACCGGCTCTGGGACACTGACTATCTGCTCTCTGCTTTCTCCCAGACCACAACTCCCTGAGGCCAGCCCTGGGCTCTGCCCTCTGTGGGCCTGAAATCCCCAGGGCAGTCTGGAAGTCCTTCCTGAGCCCTAGTCTTTCTAGAAGACTTTCTTCTTTCTTCTCAGAAAGCTCAGCCGCATTCTCATTTGAGATCCTCACAGCTTGCTTTCTGCTGTCCGGGGGCAAGCTTCCGTTCATTCTGAGAAGGACGGTAGCCCGGTGAAACCAAGCACAGGGATTTGCTTTGGGTCTGAGTGTGAGTTCTGCTACTCACTGCCTATGTGAACTTATGCAAGTCACTTAACTTCTCTGTGCCACTGTTTCCTCCATTGTAATGAAGTTCAGGTACAGACTGAATGAGTTAATACAGGAAACACACTTCAATGTCTTTTGGTCAGCATCACAGAGAT
Organism: Mustela lutreola; assembly: GCF_030435805.1. Lineage (NCBI taxonomy): Eukaryota > Metazoa > Chordata > Mammalia > Carnivora > Mustelidae > Mustela > Mustela lutreola. The sequence continues at coordinate 25,429,017 of NC_081304.1, read as the reverse complement.
AGCTAAGTTTACAGGGAACGTGATGCCGCCATCCTTATCATCAGTGTTGTTTTATTATAGGAAGCTCACTAATGTACTTGGCCTCCAGTAAAGGGATGTTCTTCCAAGCCCCTTTACATGAGCCCACCCACACTCGTCCAACCGGGACATACTTTCCCAGGTGAGACCAACAGCAGGGACTCTTCATTACAAACAATAAGAATTAGTCTCCTTGGGACGCCTGCGTGGCTCAGTCAGTTGAGCATCCGACCCTTGATTTCGACCGATTTTGACCAAGTTCATGATCTGAAGGTCCTGAGATTGAACCCTGGGTGGGGCTCCACACTCAGCCAGGAGTCTGCTTCTCTCCCTCTGCCCCTCCCCCCACCAACTCTCAAAATAAAGTCTAAAAAAAAAAAGGGAGCCTGGGTGGCTCAGTCAGTTAAGTGTCGGACTTCGGCTCAAGTCATGATCTATCAAACCTGGGATGGACCCCCACATGGGGCTCCTTGCTCTGCGGGGAGCCTGCTTCTCCCTCTGCCCCCTGCTGCTTGTGTTCTCTCTCTCAAATAAATAAAGTCTTAGAAAAAAAATAAAAAAGAATTAAGTTTCCTTAAAGGAGTGGGGACCCCAGGCAGAGGGAAGCTACCCTACTTGCCTCTGGCTTACTGATCAAATGAGGGAGGGGCAGTGATCCCCACCCCTGTCCCAGTCTCAGTTAACGGACACCAACACCAGGTCGAGCTTGGGATGGGAGATTAGACGCCGGGTCAGACTTTCGAGTTTCAGACTGAATGGGCCCCTGCTCTGCTCCTCGGGGCAGGGAGGGAGGGGGGCAGGACCAAGTCCTGTCTGGTTGCGGGGAGGAGGTGGAGTCCCCTTCTAAGGCCAGGGGAGGATCAAGATGAGCTCTTGAGTCTGGAATTTGGCAAGCAGAGTAGTCCAAAACGCAATTTTCCATTCCCAGGCAAGGGGAGGCTGAGGGAGAAAGGAAGCTAGAAGCATGGGGCTGCTTCGGGCCAGAGACAGCCAGGCAGGTAATGCCCTGGCCAGGGAAGGGCCTTAGTTAGGGGGCCCCCTCCCCGCCCTGGGCCCTGCATCTGGGTCTCATTACTCTCGCGACATACACAGGTGGAAAATGCTCTGGGGATGTTTTTCCAGAGCAGGAGCCGAAGCCAGCCCCACTGCGGCCTTCCCCCACAGCCCTTCCACATCAGCACTTGGGCAGACGAACAAATAGGCAGCCATTCCTACACACACACACACACACACACACACACACACACACTTGCCACCTCCAACACACACAGCTCTGGAGCCCCGTCTCTTGACACACAGACCACAGAAGAGGGTCAGGCAGAGGGACTTTCTGGCCAGCAAACTCTGATACAGGCCACAGTTGTGGATAATTTGAAAAATGGTAGACATTGAACAAGCAAAAAAATAAATAAATAAAGGAATTTGTAGAAATAAATCAACTCAAAATCCAAACCAACAAGGGCTGATAGGGCACACGGTAAGCCTGCTGACGGATTCAACACTGATGGAGGAAACAGATTTTCCTGAGCGCTTCCGAGCTCCAGAACTCAGCCAGCAGAACGGGCCGTGCTCGAAATCACCGGTCAGAAGAGAATTTCCACAATAGCAGAAGGTATAATTGATCAAATTTGGCATGGGCCAAAAAAATTGAGGAATAAAATGTTCCTTGAAAAACGGACATGGAAAATCACTCATTCCAAATGGGAAAAAAATTCTATCAAATAAAAATGAAAATAGGAAAAAAAAAAAAAAGCACAGTTTTTCCATGGCTTTGTGATCAAATTGACCAAGGAATCAAACTGACCTGGGTAGAGCAAGGGAGCAAGGCATGACAGTTTGCTCACTCTGGAAAGTATTTTCCCTTAACGATTCAGAAATGTGGGTATAATTCTGATGCTAAAAATGTTCGTATTCCTCAACCTACTGGGTTGACATGGTGGCATCAAAATGGTGGGTTTAAAACTGAGGTTTCATGGGGCGCCTGGGTGGCTCAACCAGTTAAGGGTCCAACCCTCGATTTCAGCTCAGGTCATGATTTTGGGGTCCTGAGAAAGAGCCCCACGTCAGGCTCCCTGCTCAGGGCAGAGTCAGCTTGTCCTTCTCTCTTCCTCCCTCCCCGCCACCGCTTACTCTCAGTCTCTCTTTCAATTAAAAAAAAAAAAAAAAAATCTTAAAAAAAAAAAACAAAACTGGGGTCTCTGAGCATCCTGAAATCTGCTGGTTCTGATGCATACATTTCTAAACACTCGCACCCGTGCTTGACACACCACGTGACCCCGCCGTCCACCCACCTGGCCTCCGCCCTCCTTCCCAAGGTACCTGGCTTGTCAGATGCCCACACTATCTGGGCACCTCCCAGGAAAGAACAATGGGACCACTGTGACCCTCATAGGATTCTGGCGACCTCACAATGTCCCCCTGAGGTCACCACCAAGGTAACCCTTGCCACCCCCTGCACCTGAGGCACAAATCTGTGGAGGCCAGCCGTGGGTGATCATCCTTGGTCTTACTTCTGGCCACCCAGGGGGAGGCTGGGGCTGGAGCCCTCCACGGGAGCCTCTGAGGGAACCAGGACCAGAGACTTGCCTCATCCACCGAAGAGCAACCCAGTGGAGACGTCCAGCCGTCACCCTGGAGGCCCTCGCACCTAGCTCCTTTCACCCGCCCCAGGGAGAGATGCAGAAAGACACTTCAGCGCCACCCCCATCTGCACCCTTGGCGGCCTCGAACCCACCGCAGGGCGTAGGCCGGCAGGCCAGCGCCTCCGGGGCCCCTAGCAAGAATGTGACTGGGCGCCGCGCCAGCCCCAAAACCCGACGGAAGCTCAGCATATCCAAGGTGATCCTGGGGGTGGTGGCGGACAAGGGCATGCACAACCGCGTGAGTCTAGCCACCCTGAAGAAGGCGGTCACCACCATGGGCTACGACATGACCCGGAACGCCTGGCGCTTCAAGCGAGTGCTCAAGGGGCTGGTGGACAAGGGCATTCTCAAGCAGGTGACCGGCAAGGGGGCCTCGGGCTCCTTCCGCATGGGCAAGAAGTTTGCCTCCAAGTTCAAGCTCAGGGGCCAGAGACAGCGCCGATCTGGGCAGCGCCGGCCTGGGCAGCGCCAGTTGCTAATGGGCTCCCAAAGAGGGCACAAGCGGCTACACAAGGAGGGCCGCAGGGTGGCCAGAGGCCGCCGCAATTAATGACGCAGGCGAGGCAAGAAGGCAGGGGTGCCAGGCCCGCCACAGGCTCAGTGCAGTGGAAATAAAAGGAGCCTAACTTATTTCACACCTGCCTCCTGGAATGTTTGGGGCTCAAGGGAGTGAGAGTAGAAGGAGGCTGGGGACAGAGGAGGGGGTAAGGCCATCGGGGGGTTCGAACGAAGAGTGGGATGGATTTGGGGTCAGGGCTGGAGGAATTGGGAGGACCACAGACATTAACTAGTTCAATGACCCCGTCATCTGGCAGGTGGAGGAACCTGGGGCCCAAGAGCCTCACGCGGATGGTGTGGCAGAAACCAGCCTGGAACCACACCTACTGTGTGACTCGGGGAAGTGCACGTGTGTGCATGTGTGTGCACGTGTGTGTGTGTGAACACAGCCTCTTCAATGGCTTCTCGAACCCTTTCCCCCAGGGTGGCCACAGGTCTGCACACTTGGCAGGGATCCCCTCCTGTGCCCCATCCCAGGTTACAGTCCTCCACGGAGACCCAGAAAATAAGAAGGCCGGGCCAGGAGAGGTCAGGCCCAGCAACCAGCCAGCCGAGACCTGGAGCTCAGAGGCCAGGTGCGGCCCCCATCAGCCCAGAGTAATGTGTGTTGCTCATGGAGGTTTGGGGGTGGGGTCTAGCTTGGCAGTCTAGGGGGGTGCTCCCACCCAGCCCCCCAGCTTTCCCCTACTCACTCCGAGGTGGCCAGGTCTCTCTTCAGCCTGTGGAAAGCCAAGGGAGGGGGATTAGCTATTACCCATAACACCCCCCCCCTGGTGCCAGGCTAGGCAAGAGGTCCCCATCTACTTCCTGGCTGAGGACCCCACTCCCTGAGGGCTCCCCAGGCAGCACAGCGGCCACAAGGAGCCCTGTGGGGATGAGCCACAGTGCCCTCCCTGCCCTCTCTCCCCCACACTCACTGTCCCTCCCGCCGGCAGCACATGATGTAAGCCAGCAACGCAGTGAGCAGCAAAGCCACCAGCAGGGGCACCAGGAGGGTGACCAGGGCGTCGGTGAGGAAGTCTCGGTCCGTGGCCTCAGTCGGTGGACAGAAGAACGGGTCATGCTCCAGAATCCCATCACCTGGGGTGGGCACTTCATCGGCGGGCTCTGGCACTGACTTATCCACCTGCTCAGAGAGCCCAGGGCTCACCGAGGAGCCGTCGGCTAGACACAGAGACCCCCGGGGGATGGGGCACGACCACAGGGTTTCCTCCTGCCTGTCTCCCCCTGCTTGGGTGAGGTCAAAGGACAGGTTTTGGACTAGGAACCGGGAGAGAAGGGCGAGGAGAGGCAGGTCCGTACAATGGTTAAGGCACATCTCTGGGGCCCGACGGCCTGGGTTTGAATCCTCATTCCGACAAGGGCTGTGCTGGATGACTTCCCTCCAGGTGCCTCCTTTCCCTCACGTGGAAAGGCAGAATGCTGATGGTGGCCCCTATCTCTGGGGTGGGGGCAAGTGTAAAGCATGTTGATTGGCTAGAGCCCAGCACACAGCACGTGCTCAGGGACGTTGTTGAGGATCAGTCCTTGCCTCACTGTGGGTCAATTATCAGGAACAGAGTATTCCAGGGGCTCCCAACCCGGGGAGTCAGGGTCTCTACGGACCCCAAGAAATTGTGCTCAGTATTCCCAAGAGCTGTAGTGAGTATCTTTGGTTTAGAACTTGGGGTAGAGGGGTGCCTGGGTGGCTCAGTGGGTTAAAGCCTCTGCCTTCAGCTCCACGCATGATCTCAGGGTCCTGGGATCAAGCCCCACATCTGGCTCTCTGCTCAGCAGGGAGCCTGCTTCCCCGCTCTCTCACTCTGCCTGCCTCTCTACCTACTTGTGATCTCTGTCGGTCAAATAAATAAATTAAAATCTTAAAAAAAAAAAAAAAAAAAAAAAAAAAAAAAAAAAAAAAACTTGGGATAGAGCTATCTGTTTATTATTGCAGGCAGATTTGCTAGGTGACACCTTAGAAGGAAGCAGACAGAGATGTCCCAAAGAGTCCCCTAGTGGGAAAAGGGTTTTTGGAACTGCCCCATTGGGGTGATTGTTCTAGCGGTTGGGTTGGGCGCATAGGAGACTTCTGGAAACCCAGGATCGCTTTTCTGGATTATGGACTCTGTCACCCTCTTGTGGGGTGAGGTGGAACTTCAGCGCGCACGCAAGCACAGAAAGAAACAGGAACAGAGAGATGTGGTGGAAACGGGGCTAGAGAGGAGACTGTGATGGGGATCATGCCCCATTCCCACCTCCGGACCCAGGGTCCCTTCTCACCAGGGACACATTGCACCAGTCAACGCGGAAGTGAGGCGCCAAGGTGTCATAGCAGGACAGAAGTGGAGGCTGACCCTGGGCACAGCGAGCGTGGCTGTCTGGAGATGCCACCATCTTCAGGCAAGTGGAGAAGGGTGAGGTAGAGCCCACCTTGATGTAAACCCTGGGCCCGGACAGAAGCCACAGTTAGCATTTGGGGCAGGGGGAGGGCTGGACACAGGAGATTTGGGGATGCAGGACCACCTTGAGACCTGGGTTATGGCGAGAGCACACAGAGCACCCTATTCTTCTGGGGAGCCTTATACTCCTAGGAATGTCTTTTGATAGCTGGGTCTTTTATGTTCTCGTGGGCTATCAGGGAGTCTAGACTTCAATGTAATTAGGGTTTGGGCCCAGGAAGGGCAAGAAGATGAAGGGGTGTGGCTGGAGGGAAGCTGACGGTGATGTGAAACTGGGAGATCCACGCGGGTATATGAAGGTGCAAGATGGTGCTCCATGACCACCCCTCCGGAAGGCCAGCTGTTGCTACCTCCTCCAGGAAGTCCTCCTGGGTTGCAACTTACCCTTCCTTGCGACCCTCAATAGGAAGGGGGACGCGGCCCCCACGGTCCAAGGCGGAGGTAATGTTGAGTAGCTGGAGCTCCCCCGGCTGCCAGAGCCCTCCCAAGGCTGTGAGGAAGCGACTGGCAGGCGTTGAAGGCAGCACCTCCTCCACATCGTGGCTGCATACGAGGAACTCAGCTTGGTATGGCAGCAGGGGGCCTGCAAAGACCAGGTTGGCACTTGAAACCGCACAGACCCTCCCCAGCCCTCCCCCACTCAATCTCCTCGTCATGCCCCTCCTCCTCAGTCATGCCCCCTCAGACTCCTCCCTTCCTCCCTAACTTCCCATCCTTCACAGGCCTCAAATGCCCTTCCCACAACCTCAGCAACTCCCCAAGGCCCCACAGACCATGGGCAGAACGGCTGAGAAGACAGCTCTGGAGCCCTTCCAGGAGCCCCTGCTCCTACTGCTCCCCAAGTGTCTCCACACCCCCGTCCCTCCTTCCAAGGGAACCCCCCGCAAGATTGGCATTGGCGGGGTGGAGGTGGGGCAGGGGTTCGGCAGGGCTGACGGTACCTTCTGGATCCCCAATCAGCAGCACCAGCCTCTGCCGGGTGGTGTCAAAGCTGTCCCGATTGTAGGCTGTGACCTGGGGCAGGGGGGTGGAGGATGAAAAGAGGGCTGAGGGAGGGGGCGAGGGAGGAAGCGTGGGGGGCACTGAAACACCCTCAAATCAGAGCATCTAAATTATGTAAATGAACATGCACAGATGTCCACAAGGGGCACAGCCCATTGGGGTCCTTGCCGGTACCTCGATGACCTGGCGCCCACGATCTTCAGGGGTGGGGGTGCCGTAGAGGAAGCCAGGCTGGCAGGGGCTGCGCTGGGTGTAGCGGAGCCACCGGGGCAGGTCTGGGTGTCCCTGGAGGTGGGCGTGGTAGGTGACAGGGGTGGTGGAGGGGACATCTGGTGGAAGGGAGGAGAGGGAATGGGAGAAGTGACAGGAGCCTTCACCGGCCCCTGGCCGGGCCTCTCCAGCCCACCAGTGCCCTCCAAGCCCCTCTCACCGGTGTGCTCGGGATGACGCAGGGCCGCTTCCTGGTCCAGGGTGTGCACGAAGACGCGGCCCACAAGAGGCTGCAGGGTGGTCTGCGGGGCCTCCGCATCCCCCAGCCCTGCCAGGAGAACTGTGGGGACCCCATATCCCCCCAAAGACACACATCAGCCTTAGTCCTGGGCAGGGGAGAAGCTCCCAGTGCCCCTAAGAGACGGAGGGCTCCCAGGAAAGGACGTTGGTGGGGTCCTAGCTATGCCACACACACCGGGATCAGTGACAAGTCCCAGATATTTCTGTCACTTCCCATTCATGGGAATTCCCTCCCCCAGTCCACATTTTAGGCTCCCTTTGAGGGGTCACACTGGGCAGGGGCTGCGGTCTGGCTGAGAGGGGTGTGGGGGTGTGGGGGGTAGATGCGGGTTATGGGCACTTGTGAAGGAACTCGAAGAATGCGGGTGTCAGGGGCGCCCGGGAGGCTCAGTCAGTTAAGCGTTGGATCCTTGATTTCAGTTCAGGTCTCAGGGTCTTGAGATCGAGCCCGCTTAGGGTGCTCTGTCTTCTTCTCCCTCTACTCCTCCCCACTGCCCCACAAGCGCTTTGTCACTCTCCCTGCTCTCGCTCTCAGAAAATAAACAAATAAATAGAAATTTTTAAAAAAGAATGCAGAGCATCTGGAAGGCTGGAGGGGAGGGGGAGAGGGAAGGGACTTTTGAAGGAGGTGGGTGGCCATTCTGGTACTCTCTCCCAACTTCCCTAACACACAGCGGGGAAGGCGCCCACAGTAGAAGCCAATAAATGCTGAGCAAAAGGGATCCTAAGCCCCAGGGAAAGGACCTGCCCCAGCGGGGGCCCCCACACCCTCCCAAGGCCAAATTTAGCCTGGGCCTAGAAAGAAGGCCAACCAGCCAGCCCATTAAAGGGCCAACTACACTCTGGGCCTGTGGTCAGGCCCACCTCGGCCTAGGACGCCCAACCCTTCTGAGCTCTCTGAAGCTCTCTGTGCCCCCCACATCCCAGAGCCCTGCTCCCAGCCCCACTTCCCTGGACCTCCTGCTGGACACAGCATGAGCACCCCAAGGTCCTTCTGGTCCCTGGCCCCAGACCCCTCCCCTGAGCTACCTCTGTCTTTCCACCTCTTTCCACTCGGACATCCCGTCCCTTCGTCCTGAGCCTCGCCCAGAAGAACGCGGCAACTTGCCTGCAAGAAGAATCCAGATTAGAGCGGCTGCCATGACTGCCCCAGCCTGCCGGCCCCTGTGAGTGACAGAGACAGGAGCAGGGGAGGAAGAGAGAGGGAGGGAGGGAGAGTGGGAGGGAGAGCCGCTGGGGGAGGTGTCCCAGAGCAGCGGGGCCCCAGCTTCTGCCAGGGGGTCCCTCCCCATCCCCACCTAAGCAGGCACTGAATCCAGGTTGAACACTCTCCTCTTAGGACACTATCCCTCCAGGGATCCCCTCCCTGTGGCCTGAGAACATTCTCTAAACCACCAATCCGAAAACCTTAGTCCTCCCTGGAAACACTCAGGGCTCCCCTTGCCCTGAGGCCCCAGCTCTTGATGGCTTTTAGACCCTGCCTGGGCCTGGCCAACCGGTCCAGAATCCCCGCCTCTCACCCCTGCCAACCACACACACACACACACACACACACTCTCTCTCTCTCTCTCTACCCCAGGCTTCTGCCCAGCATCAATCTGCTGCTGCCCCCTCCACCACCCCCGTCACTAAGTCCTTTGCACAAGCTGTTCCCGCTGCTTGCAGTTCCTTTCCTGCCCTCATCAGACCAGCCAACGGCCACGTACCTGGCAAGACTTGACACAGGCCTCCTCTCCTCCCTGCAGGCGCTCTGTGCTGCCTTCCTCTGCTAGGCCCAGCTGGGTGCCCGCTGGGCCCCGGGTACAGCACTGCAGGGGGTGGGGGAGACTAGAATCTTTTTATCTCCATATGCCCGGACCTGGCATGGGGCCTGGCAACCAGCAGGTATGGGGGGGACAGCACGCCGAACAGCAAGGTGCCCATTCACCCAGCCCTGACCCCCAGAGTAGACACCCCCAGCACGTACCCCAAGTCTGGGAAGAGAGAGAGAGAGTCCTGGGCAGGACTAGCCAGGTAGAGCCGGGGGAGTGGAGGAGGCGGCACAGGCTTGGAGACCTGCCAACTGGACATGAACCTCACCTTGACCCCTCACTGGAGACCTGGCCTTGGAAAACTTCATTTGCCCTCTCTAGGCTCTGTTCCCACAACTATAACCTAGAACGATAGTGCTCACCTCTCGGTGTGCTTGTGATGAAGCCACAACCTCATGAACTCAGTGCGTGCTTAGAGAGCAGCCCCTATTGGCAGGGGTGGGGTGGACGGGGTTGGGGTGGGGACAGACACGTGCCCCACGGGAGTGTGCACGCGGATGGGTACTGCCGGCTAACCCCCCCCTCTGCCACCCTGCACCAGGCTTGAATACACGGATACACATACACGGATGGACTGTAACTCCTTCCATCCCCGCAGCTGTTCCCAGGAGGGCTTTCATCCCCATTTTCAGACAAGAAGAATGAGGTACCAGCTCTTCATGACCCCCCACCCCACAGGGCCGTACAACCAAACAGCTGAGGCTCGTGGCCTGGCTGCGGGGGGCACCCTGTCCCCCTCCATCTTGCCTCAGTCAACGATCTGGGTCCAGGTGTGAAGGGGATGGCATGCCCTTCTCTCTGGGGGCTTCGAACTCAGAGCCAGCAGAGGGTACTCTCCCTAGATGTCTTGAGGAGGAGGTGGGGACCCAGGGGTGCCTCCTGGGTCCAGAATTCCTGGTGTGTGCAGGAGTCTCCCTCCTGGGCATCTCCATCTCCCCCCACCATACCCATTGCCCCACACAGGGGCGCCTGGAACCAGTTCTGGTCAGAACTGAGGGCCACGGCACGGCGTTGGCCTGCCAACTGGAATGACTAGGGTGCAGGTTACTTAGTCCTCATCTCTTTTTCTCTCTTCCTGCCTGACCGTCCCACCCATCCCTGGAGAGCCACCAGATTCCACAGTCAGCATCCACTCAGGCTCTCAGACAGGGCAGGGTTTGTCCCAGAGTCACCGTGGCGCCTCTCTGCCTTCTCAGACATGGAGACGGAGGGCATGAGGTAGAAAGGTTCTGGAGGCAGGCAGAGGGCTCTGAGGGAGTCTGGCCAGCTGCCCAGTCCTCAGCCCCTCAGCGGCCCCTCGCCTGCTCTTTTCTGGAGCCCCCCACTCACACTTTCAGCTGTCCTGAAGTAGCTGTGTCTGAATGCAGTGCCACCAGGCCCCCAGAGGTCAGTTTCCTTACGGATCCTTCTCGCCTTCTCCCAACCAAGGACTGTGCCAGGAGCCAGCCAGAAGTCCCCTGTGGCCAACCAGAGGACCTCAGAGCTGTCTGGATTGCAAGCTACTGCTAGAATTCTCAGCGTTTCTGTTCCCTGGGGCCTGAGCATAGAGAGAGGGGTCACAGGGTCCTTAAACTTCTTAGTTTGCAAATTTTATTTTATTTTAAGTAGGCTCTACACCGAGTGTGGAGCCCAGTGGGGGCCTTGGACTCTTGACCCTGAGATCAAGACCTGAGCTGAGATGGAGAGTCAGACACTTAACTGATTGAGCCATCGTGGTGCCCCTTAGTTTGCAAAATTTAAACAAAAGTCTACAGAATAGGGGCGCCTGGGTGGCTCAGTGGGTTAAAGCCTCTGCCTTTGGCTCCAGTCATGATCTCAGGGTTCTGGGATCAAGCCCCGCATCAGGCTCTCTGCTCAGCAGGGAGCCTGTTTCCCCCCCCCCTCTCTCTGCGTCCCTCTCTGCCTACTTGTGATCTCTGCCTGTCAAATAAATAAATAAAATCTTTTTTTTAAAAAGTCTACAGAATAAAAGAATGAAAGCTCCATATATCTACCCTCCAGCTTCAACTGTCAGCGACTTATGGCCAATCTCCTGTCACCTGTGCTCCCCCAACTCTCCCTCCTGTTTCATTTCCTCTGTCAATATTTTAGCATGTATTTTTGAAAGATGATGACTCTTTTATTTTTATTATTTTAATAGAATGACTCTTCTTTAAACAATCACAATTGTTATACTTCGTATATTAGTATACTTAAAGTTAATGATAATTCCTTGATATCAGACCTATAGTGTTCAGATTTCCAATTTCTCATGAATGTCTTTTTTTTTAACAGTGTATTTGTTTGAATCATGATCCAAATAGAGCACACACACCGAAACTGACTGATGTGTCTCCTTTAAATCTCTTTAAGTCCATAGGTTCCCCATCCAAACCTCTCTCTCTCTTTTTCCTTGAGAGAACCAGGCCATTTGCTGTGCTGTTTTCCAGTCTGGGTTTTGCTGATTGCATCTCTAGGGTGTTCTTTAACACATCTCTCTGACCTCTGTACTTCCTGTAAATTGTATTTCCTGTACATTGTTTTTTCCTGTAAATTGTATTTGGATTCAAAATCCTGATCAGGTATAGGTTCTATTTTCCTTGGCAAGACCACTTCACAGATGGTGGGATTGCTTCTTCCATCCAGAAGTACAGGAACTGTGATGCTCTGTGCCTCATCCGTCAGTCCCCCGCCCCCCACCCTGCAAATGGTGATACTCACATCCAATCACTCCTTCCTTTATTAGTCAGAATAATTCTCAACACAGAAACTGTGCCTCGCTTACTAGTTGGTTACTGAGTGTCGTAGCTCCTATGGAAAAAGATAGGATAAATACTCGATTCTGTTCCTATATTTGCCAATTTCGAAATAATGAATTGATTCTCCAGCATCCCTCAAACCTCAGCCCGTTAGCTTTTCAAAAACAGTAGCCTAATTATGAATTTATGGCTTTAGGCATATTTGATTGCTTCAGTTTTTTGTGACAAGAGTCCCCTCCTGGTCCTTGGACTGTCCCTTCTTGAGCTCCTGAGGTGGCCCTCACCTGTCAGAGCATCCTTCTGGGGGGACAGGTGGGTCAGGTCTATGCCTCTCCACACCTGTTTCCCCAGCTCTCTGCCGGATCTCCGCTTGTCAGTGTCCCGATTTAATTCCTCTGGTCCTTTGTCTCTGGCTCTCCCCATCTCAGTGAAAATCTTCTGAATGAATGAAAGATTGAATGAATGCCTCATCTCCCCAACTCTTTCCTTCCACTTCTGTCTTTATGAACCTCTTGATTTCTGAGGACCATATTTTCTTCATCTGCATCTACAACGGGGGATTATATGTTGTCATAAGGGACAAAGGAAAGGGATTCTCATCATTGTGATCTGATTGTCGCATCTGCCTCCCAGACTCCACCCCCATCTTCCTCCCCCTCCTCTTCGCCGCCCCCCAGCGCCTCAACAAAGGATGCGATCTGTCAGTTAGCCACGAGAGGGCGCGTTCGCGGCCGCAGCTTGGACCTGCGCCTGCGCAATACTGGGGCAGAGCGGGGACAGGGCGGGAGTCGGGTTGGGGGGCGGGAGCGCTCCGCCCGGGGTTGGGGTTGCGCGTCAGGAGTGTTTGCTGAGCACTGCAGCTAGAGGGGGCGACGCAGGAGGAAGCCCACGGCCCCGAGCCTGACTTCGTCCTCCCCTTCCGGGTCCAGAGGATGTTTTCCCAAGCCGGGAGGCGATCCGCCTAGCTGCGGGGGGAGGGGGGGGGACTGGACACTGCCCTTTTTCCCACCATCCCCATCATTTGTATCAACCCTCCGACTTCCAAGGACATGTCCCTATTTCTCCACTCTTCGCGACCTTTGGGGGCACGAGTCTGAGGACCTAAATGTACCCAGATTCCTCCTCCCTTTTTTTTTTTTTTTTTTTTTTTTAATCTTTGGCCTTCAGCCCTCAAAGAGGTTCCTTGAGCCTTGTGACCGCCCAGAGCCATCAATCCTGAGTCTGAGAATACCAGACACCATCCCTAGCCAAACTTTGTAGCTTAGGGGAGAAACAGAGAAAGGGAGGGACTGTCAAAGAGCTCACAGCACAGTGTTCTGCCCAGCTAGATCTCTGGACAAGGAGGAGAGACACTCCCGCTCTGTAAAGTGGGGGTAATAAGGATCAATGAGATAGTGAAAGCGAAAGTGCTTTGTAAATTGTAAAGCTCTGGAGAGAGTAAGGGGTCTTTTATTTATTTACAACTGAAGGCGCAAAACTGTAGCTGCCCAGGGCCAGGCCACCCGCACAGACCGAGAGCTGGGAGAAGTCAGATTTAAAAGCCACCACCGCTCAGCGATGGAAGGATTAGGAAAATAAAAGAAACAAAAAATCTTTGACATTTTTTGCTGATGGTATAAATATTTATATAGAAAATCTAAGAGGTTCTACAGGCATGTTATTAGGGTTCTTAAGAGAGATCAAGGTTGTTGGATGAAAGTTAATATCCAAATATAAATAAAATACCAACTCCAACAGTGTTTCTATACACTAACAGTAATTTTATAGAAGCTGTAATATCTTTTAAAAAATAAATCACTGGGGCGCCTGGGTGGCTCAGTGGGTTAAAGCCTCTGCCTTCAGCTCAGGTCATGACCTCAGAGTCGTAGGGTTCTGGGATTGAGCCCCACATGGGGCTCTCTATTCAGCAGGGAGCCTGCTTCCTCCTCTCTCTCTCTGCCTGCCTCTCTGCCTACTTGTGATCTCTCTCTCTGTTAAATAAATAAATAAAATCTTTAAAAAAAAAATCATTAACACTAAAATTAAAATTGTACAGAACCCCAAAAAAACTCACAGATACTTATGAAGCAAAACGATAGGTGTAAAACTATAAAAACCATAGGCTTTAAAAGGAGTAAGTGGAGAGATGTATTCAATTTAGGGATGAGATTCTTAATGTCAGGAAGACAATTCTCTCCATATTAATCTTCTGATTCAATGCGAGTTCAATGAATATCCCAGTAGGATTTTTCAGAGAGTTAGGCAAGCCGGTTCTAAAATTCATACAGAAGAGCCAAGGACCAAGAAAAGGCTAGACAATTTAAGAAAGAATAAGCCCCTAACACATACCAAGACCTATTTGGAAGCGATAGTAATTAAAACAATGTGTATTGGTGCCGGGCTAGACAAAGAGATCAATAGAATAGAGTGCCCAGAACCAGATCCAAGCTTATGTGGGAAATGTGATTTATGATGTCAGTTACATTGCAACTCAGTGAGAGGGAACAGACTAATAAAAAGTGTTGTGACAGTCGGCTTTTCGAATGAAAAATCCTCACACCATCCATAAATATTAATTCCAGATGGATTAAAGACCTAAAAGTGAAAGAAACAAAACTTCAAAATACTTAGAAGAAAATGTAGGCGATCTCAGGATAGGAAAAGAGTTCTCAGACAAGACGCAAGTCACCAAAGACTGATTGATTTTACTATATTACATAAAAAGGGAAAAGAAAAGAAAAAAGCTTTCTGGTATGAAATTATAAACAAAGTTACAAGACAAGCAACAGCCTGGGTGACCATGTCAGCACATGTGAAACAGAAAAAAAGGACCTGAAAACAATGTAGCGTGTGCAACTGTACTAAAAAAAAATTAGAATTAAAGATAAACAACTAAAAGGTTAGTATCCAAGATATATAAAGAACTCCTACAAATCAAGGAAAGCCCAGGCCTTTTGCATGCCACCCTAAATAGCATTCCTTTCCTTCTTCCATGATAATGGAACCTTGGTCTGATTCAGGAATCCAGAGTCTAGGCTTTTGGGGAGGCTGGGTTAGCTGCATTGGGTGAATGGCGATTGGTCTAAATATAGTACAATAATTCAGTTCCTCTGCTCAGTGATTGGTTTAAGTATGGACACATATGGAGACCGGAGACTAGAAGGGAGATCTGCTCTGGGGCCTCTGGGAAAGATACACTGGGAAGAAAATGTCCCCTTTCTTCTACCTCTGGACATTTCCTGCACAAGAAAACTGAAGGGAGGCCACCACTGTGGACAATTGAGGGGACTGGTCTAATATGCAAGCCAACACAATGAGGAGGATTTTGTGGAAAGATGGGAAGAACCTGGTTCTTGATGGTCAGAGCTGAGATTCTGAATTTAACCAACCCTAAGACTTCTTGTTATGTGAGATCATAAAATTCCTTTTTTGCTTAAACCACATCTAGTTGGGGTTTCTATAATTCATATCAAGCCAGAGGGGCACCTGAGTGGCTCAGCTCAGTCGTTAAGCGTCTGCTTTGGGCTCGGGTCACGGTCCCAAGGTCCTGGAATCAAGTCCCACATCCAGCTCCCTGCTCAGCGGGGAGTCTGCTTCTCCCTCTCCCACCACCCTGCTTGTGTTCCCTCTCTCGCTGGCTCTATCAAATAAATAAATAAAATTTTTAAAAGATAGGAAGAAAGATAGATAGATCGATAGATGGTTCACTATCAATCAAGATAGAGAGATAGATAGTCTCACAAGAGCAGATGTGGGCAAGGATATGGCCAGACAGGATGCCCTGTACAAGGCTGGTAGCAAGAGCATAAAGGGGAGCTGTCGCTGGAGAGAGTAGTCAGACAGAGCTAGCCAAGTAGAAAGTGTGCCTGCCCACAAGCCTGTCTCCCTGCTCCGAGGTGTCTGTTCTCCAGTGGCTTCACACTTGTATAAGGGTGCTCACCACTGTCCCATTTATGACGGCAGAACGCAGCAACACGCCCAGTGCCCTTCAGTGGAGGAACCGATAAATGAACGGTGGCTTAGCTCCACAATGAAATACCAAATACAAGTTAAAGTGAAGGAATCAAAGTCACAGGTATCACCAGTGTGACTCTATTGGGAAAAACACACTGAATGGAAAAAAAAACGAGGCAAGTAAGGTGGTTGTTTTGTACATATTAATAACACAGAAAGTATTACTGTCTGCTAGTTTTGCAATATTTCAGTGCATAGGGAAAACATCAAATTATGGGCTAGACTTATGAAGGAAGGGAATGCTGATGCTAGAACTTGGATAAATCTTGAGGTTATTATGCTAAGCGAAATAAGCCAGGCACAAAGGAACAAATGCTATGTGATTCTCCTTGCATGAGGTACCAAGAGTTGTCATATTCATGGATGCAGGAAGTAGGATGGAGGTTGCCAGGGGCTGGGGGGGAGGAAGACATGGAGAGTCGGTGTTTAACGGGCATGGAGTTTCAGTTGGGAAGATGAGAAAGTTCTGGAGATGGATGGTGGTGATGGTGGCACAGCAATGGGAATGTACTTTGCGCTACTGGACACCGAAAATGGTTAAAAGAGCAAATTTTGTGTTATTTTACGTATTTTACAGTTAAAAAATAATAATAATAATGGTGGCACCCGGATGGCTCAGTCAGTTAAGTGTCTGATTTCAGCTCTGGTCGTGATCTCAGGGTTCTGGGATAGAAGCCCTCACTTTGTGGGGCTCCCCACTCAGGGGGGGAATCTGCTTGTCCCTCTGCCCCTCCCCCTGCTCACACGCAAGTGCTCTCTCTCTCATAAATAAGAAATACAATCTTTAAATAATAATAATAATAAATTATGGACTATAAAAGTGCATCCTGGGGCACCTGGGTGGCTCAGCGGGTTAAGCCTCTGCCTTCGGCTCAGATCATGGTCTCAGGGTCCTGGGATCGAGCCCTGCATCAGGCTCTCTGCTCAGTAGGGAGCCTGCTTACCCTCTGTCTCATCCTGCCTCTCTGCCTACTTGTGATCTTTCTCTCTGTCAAATAATAAATAAATAAATTAAAAAGGTGCATCCCAAATTTGTGATAGTAGGTATAGTAAACAATGGGACCAAGACAAAGAACCAACTTTCATACCCTTTCCTATGAAAGAAACTGAAGCAAAAATGACACAATGCTAGCATTTATAAATTCTTTTTTTAAGATTTTATTTATTCATTTGAGAGAACATGAGAGCAAGCATGAGTAGGGGCAGGGAAGTAGGATGAGCAGACTCCCCAAAGAGCAGGGAGCCTGACTCAGGACTTGATCCCAAGAATCCAGGAACATGACCTGGGCTGAAGGCAAGAGCTTAACCCACTGAGCCACCCAGGCGCCCTGGTATTTTAAAATTCTCTTTGTTATGTGATTCTCTGAACTTTTCTTACTTTTGAAGAAACTTTCCAAACTAAAATGAATATAACAGATATATATCGTATGTATATGCATGCTTTTTTTTAAAGAAAGAAGAGTTGTCTCAAAGAGTGCTGCTCTGAAGTGGCAGGATTTGTCCCCTCAAGGTCACCTCAAGTACAAGGGGTTGAGTGTAGGAGATGGGAGGGCTGTGGCCTCTGGAGGTTGCTGCTGTTCAGGTACCATGCGGCACTGAGCCTGGCAGTGCCAGTCGGGAAAAGGGCTGATCTGGGCAAGACGCTCTTCGCCTGGCCCCAGAGCAGGTGAGACAAAGGCTCGTGGAGGAAAGTAACTCAGAGCCAGTCTCCTCCACAGGCACCCACTGCTCAAGATCCAGAGAGCAGATGAAAAATAGAAACCACCATCAAAACACAGGAATGTATATTATTAGCAGTTGGAGCCGGCAGTAGAAAGAGTCCTTCGAATCTGCTGATGACAAACTATATTGCCCAATCTTTCCGGGTAATTTTTTCTTTGACCTCCCTGCATATCTCTGGAGCTACCACAGCTATGGCTGTCTGGGTTGCAAAATACATATTTACAGGCCCTGTAAGCCTGGCTAAATATAGGCTTTCTTTAAAGGCAACTGATGAGTTGGAGAAATCTTTCCTGTGTCCCACCCCTTCCCCACATCCCAACACACACACACACACACACACACACACACACCCTGACTCCTCCTTCTGTGGGTGGATCCCAAGGGACCCCTGTCCCTGTACAGGCAAGGGAGGGTTGAGGCACCAAGAGGCAGGAGTGAAAAGTCTTTGGCAAGTAGAGAAGAGAGGTCACCGTCTCTCCAGAAATGACCCCAGAAAATCTGGAAGAGCTGCAGGCAGGAGACGCATCTGTCTCTGATTTCCATAGACGTGACCTTAGAAGGAACCAAGAAGCCGGAAGTCTCGTGAAGGCCCACACAGAGAGGCAAACACTGACGCCCATTTGGGCCACACCTGCTCATACATGGGCACACACCTCCATGCGTGTTTCCATACACTTGCTATCAGTAACAGCAGACTCACTGAGCTCATGCTTTGTGCCAAGAGCTGTTCTGAATGCATAAGGCCCTCACAGAGCTCATTTAATCATCAACTCTGTTGTCTCTGTTTTACAGATGAAGAAATTTGTTGCAGTCCCTTCACTGGGGAGTGGCAAGTTGGGAACAAAAACAGTCTGGCTCCAGAGCCCCTCTTCTGCTCTGTCCCACATAGAGCAGGCGAGACCTGGGGTCTCTGAGCTCAGGAGAAACACTCAAACTTTCAAATTGAGCTTTTTGAGGAAATTAGGCTTGGGGAGGGGAAATGACCAACCCCGGGTCACCTGGCAACCGGGTGAAGCTATGATTCAGTTCAGACCTTGTGAACCACAGCCTGGTCTTTCCTCTAAAACTGGATAAGTCACTTCCCTCTGCATGTCTCAGCCCTCCTCATTCCCCTTGGGAATGGGTCAACTAAGGGCCATGGAAGGCCCCTCCAGCACTTATATCCTGGACTTAAGTTTTCCTCTTGCAGTCATGTAACAACACATATGCCTTTCCAGCATGTTCTTATCTGCCCAAGTCCCAGGCAGAGGAGGACAGATGAAGGGGAGAGATTGGGGCAGGGACCTCTGGCTCCCCACAAAACGGTCGAAGGGAAGGGTCCAGGCTAGCCTCTGCTCAGATGATTGTGGCCACAGAAACACAATGTTCAGAGGCCAAGTCTCAAGGCCCCAGGGCTGGGAAGAGAAGCCAGCCTGGCACCCAGCCCAGGCCGAGCCCAGGGCACTGAGAGCTTGGGACTTATCACAGATCTCCCTGCCTTCATCGCCCGTTACACCTGGTGTTTAAAACTGGCAAGCCTTGAGAAACAGTGTCAGAGGGCCCTCATCAGATCCGGGGGTAGAAGGGAAAATAGGGAGGGGCTCTATCAGGAGAAGAGTCAAGGGCAGATTATCTCTCCCTGTAGAAGCCTCCAGCATTTTTAGCAGGGACTGGGAAAGGCATCTCCTTCCCCACACCCCCTACCTTCTGTGTTCCAGCCACTTTCCTCAGTTTATCCTTTCGGGGGCAGAGACACCAAATGACTTTTCCAAGGTCACACAGCTAGCAAGTGGTAGAACCAGGACTTGAACTCCGGCAGCCTAGCTCCTGGGTCAGCTTTGGGAACCTCGCCCTCTCTTCCAGGCTGGGTGCGGAAGGACCACCATTTTTTTCAAAACTTTTTTTTTTCTTTCTTAAGATTGTATTTATTTTTCAGAAAGAGAGAGCAGGAGCAAGCAGGGGAAGAGGCAGGCAGAGAAGGCAGGAGAAGCAGGCTCCTGGCTGAGCAATGAGCCTGATGGATGCTGGAGTCAACCCCAGGACCCTAGGATCATGACCTGAGCCGAAGGCAGACATTTAACTGATTGAGCCACCCAGGTGCCCCAAGAACCACCATTTAAAGACCAACAGGCTACTTGGCCATCAAGGCCTTCTCCATGAAGGACAATAGAAAGGATGGTTAAGTCAGCGCGGGTTGCTGAACAGGAGAGATGTGGATCACAGCCGGAGGAATGAAAATTAGATTTAAACCTTTCCAGTTGGATGATGACACCCCCCCAGTCTGCTCTCCTCACCCTCCTGACAGGTGGAATTTCTGCTCCAGGCAGGCAGGGAGGGCATGGAGGAGATAATACTCCATTCCCCACCCTAGTCTCTTGCAGGCCCGCCAGCTTGGTGCCTGACCCCAGTAAAGCACTTATTGCTCCATAAAAGCTTCTTTGGGAATTCTGGCTGGGGGTGTCACTGAGCTAACCAGGAGCCCATGAAATAATAATCCTGCTCATTAGCTTCAGCCATCCAAGCTCAGGCAGACTCCACCCTCCGGCATCCCAAAGCACTTAAAAGGGTTTCTCCCTTGGAAGTCTCAGGACAAGGGAGATCTAAGCATCCCAGAAATTCCAGTTCACCCCAAGCTGCTGCTGGAGGTGTTTGGGGTCCCAGGGTCACTGAGCCTGACTGCTGGTTCTCAGCTCCTCCCCCTGCACTTAGGAGCTGGCTTTCCCACCTGGCCAGAAGCGTGGGCCCAGACCCCTTGGGCTGGGACCAGTTAAGATGACTCACTAAAGGGTGTGGGAGATTCTGGGCAGAACACCCAGGGGCCTGCACTCTCCTCCAGTCCACACAAGAACTTCTGGGGACAAAGCCCAAACTCCCATCCCTCAACTAAGTGAGGTTTCTGTCTCCCCCAGCGTTCACAGTGGGGTTGGGGGGCCTGCGGATGAGCAGGTTTCAAGCCTCAGACTTTGAATTTGGAAACCCAAGTCCCAAAGCTTTTTCCTGAAAGGTCTTCTATAAAGGGTTAGGAGGGAGGGGAAGGTTGAGGCTCGTTTCTTCAGTCTGTCCCATCCCAAAGTATAAAATCGGGGAGGGTGAAAGGTTCTGGGAAGCTAGGCAAAGAGGCAGGTGGCACTGGAAAGCCTGAAGTCTGGGTTCATTTCCGGTCTCTGCTCAGAGCCCAGATCTTCCCTCTCCCTTAGCCTCAGGATCCAATCCTGTGGTTCCAGGCCCCTCCCATCCCAATATTCAGGATTCCCAGGCAGCTTCCCACACCCCATCCCCCACACTCTTTTGCACGTGCTAACCGGCTTATATCCCGCAAAACCCACAGACACCCCTACAGTGGAGGGGTGGGAGGATTCCCTACAACAGCCCTTCTAGGCTGGGGAGAGAGTGGGAGATTGGGATGAAGAGGAAGAGGATGGAAGAGAAGAGGGCGGGGGAGGAGGCAGAGACCGCAGGAAGGCCCGAGTTGCAGGAAGCAGCTGGGAGTGGGGGGGAGGCTTTGTGCCTGAGTTGTTCTCTGGGTCCTAGGGTCCACACTGTTCGTCATTTCCTGGGATCTGTGGCGTGAAGTAGTGCATCTGGACCGACGCGGTCTAGGGGGTGGACATTAACTCCTGGCCCTGGCAGCTGGGGACAGGTCGGAGGCTGCCCCAGACTCCTTTCTGTGTACCATATGGGGGTTGGAGAGAGCATCACAGCAGCTTTCTGGGTTGCCAGGACAGGAAATGGGTAGTCACTACCATCTTTCTCCCTGCCTCCCTAACACACACTTGCACACAGTGGCCAGGAGCCTTTAGATCAGAGACCCAAGCCAGAGCTCTCACTGGTGAAACTTTGACCCCAGGTCTCCAGAACCCTCCTCCCAAACGCCATCTTCCTGTTTAAGAGGCAAGGGTGCACGGGCAGGGGCTTGAGGACAGGGGTTCCGCACCCCCAGCCCTGCAGCCTGGGCACAAAGTAGACTGGTGATAGGACATCCCTTTTCAAATTGCCAAAGGGCAAAGGCCAGCTCCGGGTTGCCACCTGGGGGATGAGGGCCATTTCCTTTCTCTGTTCTTCCCCCTCAACCACAAGGCCAGCAAACCTGGGCTAAACTTTCACACCTTAGAAGATTGCAAAAGGTTCTCCGGGAGAAATTGTTAAAATGCAGATTCCTGGGCCGGCCTCTGAGCTTCTGCTTTCCAAAGTTTGGAGGAGGGCCCAGAAATCTGGATTTTAAAAATTTTCAAGTGCCCAGCGATTTAGATGCTGCCAGTCTTGAACCACACTGGGGAACTCCGAGGGCCTTGAAGGCAACCATCCTTTGCCCCGCCCCACTAATCTCCCTTCCCATTTGGGTAGGAGAGGGGCCCACACTGAGACCACTGGGGCTGGCTTGCCTCCCCCAATATTTGGTGGGGCTGTGCTTTTGTGGGTTGTGATGAGCCGCAGTCAGAGGATGGGATGGAAGGGCTGAAGAGGACAGTCCAGGACCGGGGGGGTGGGGGTGGGGAGGGTAAGCGTCAGGCAGTCGGAGAGGGACGGGCAGCGGAGGGGATCCATTCGGGAGGAGGGGAAGGGGAGGGCTCACAGACTCCGGCCCCGGAAATCCGATCCCTTTAGGACCCAGAGGTGCCAGTCCCCCAGCGGCGGCGGCGAGAAGGGCAGCCGCTCGGTGTCGGGCAGCCGCCGCTCCGGCAGAGCCAGAGAAAGACCGAGGCTCGGGGCGCGGGGGGGAGGGAGGGAGGGAGGGTGGCGCGGCGGCAGAGCGGCCCGGGCCGGCAGAGCAGCCATGGGCGCCGGGGTGCCGGGCCCCCCGAGAGCCGAGGCCCCCGGCCGGGGTGGGGGACGCCCGGGCTGCCAGCCCCGCTGACACCGCCTCGGACGATGTGAGCCCGCGCCTCCGCCGCTGCTTCACGGG
The DNA here is from genome assembly GCF_030435805.1 of Mustela lutreola. Taxonomy (NCBI): domain Eukaryota; kingdom Metazoa; phylum Chordata; class Mammalia; order Carnivora; family Mustelidae; genus Mustela; species Mustela lutreola. The sequence goes on along the minus strand of NC_081304.1, from coordinate 25,406,703 downwards.
CAGGGCGCGCGGTCCCACCGGCCCCGGCCGCCGCTTCTCTAATTTGGGTGGGGGCGACCGTAGCAGGCCGCTCGGGCTCTGAAAGAGGGGCTGTCTGTGGCAGCTGGATTGGGGGAGGCGACCCACACAGGGCGCTCGGAGATTTTTTTTTCCTTTTTTTTTTTTTTTTTTAAGCGGGGTTAACTGTTTTTGGCAGCTTGGTTTTGGTTTGGGGGAGCCTAAAAAAGGCCTTCCGGGGTTTCTTTTCGGGGGGGAGGGGGCGGTGGTCCCGACTTGGCCAGCCGCCTGTTGGAGGGGGGGAGCGGGAAGCGAGGGGATGCGCCCCCGTCTCCCCCCACCATGATGAAGACGGAGCCGCGGGGGCCCGGGGGTCCCCTCCGGAGCGCCTCCCCGCACCGCAGCGCCTACGAGGCGGGCATCCAGGCACTGAAGCCGCCCGAAGCGCCCGGGCCCGACGAGGCGCCCAAGGCGGCCCACCACAAGAAATATGGCTCCAACGTCCACCGCATCAAAAGTATGTTCCTGCAGATGGGCACGACGGCGGGGCCGCCGGGCGAGGCGGGCGGCGGCGCGGGCCCCACGGAGGCCCTGCGGGCGCCCGAGCGCGGCGTGCGCCTGTCGCTGCCGCGGGCCAGCAGCCTGAACGAGAACGTGGACCACAGCGCCCTGCTCAAGCTGGGCACCAGCGTGTCGGAGCGCGTGAGCCGCTTCGACTCCAAGCCCGCGCCCTCGGCGCAGCCCGCGCCGCCGCCGCACCCGCCGTCCCGGCTGCAGGAGACGCGGAAGCTGTTCGAACGGAGCGTCCCAGCGACCGCGGGCAGCGACAAGGAGGCCGCGGCGCGGCGGCTGCTGAGGCAGGAGCGCGCCGGCCTGCAGGACCGGAAGCTGGACGTCGTGGTGCGCTTCAACGGCAGCACGGAGGCGCTGGACAAGCTGGACGCTGACGCCGTGTCGCCGACGGTCAGCCAGCTCAGCGCAGTCTTTGAGAAGGCCGACTCGAGGACCGGCCTCCACCGTGGACCCGGGCTCCCCAGGGCCGCGGCCGCCGGGGCTCCCCAGGTCAACTCGAAGCTGGTCAGTAAGCGGTCCCGGGTGTTCCAGCCGCCGCCGCCGCCGCCGCCGCCGCCCGCGCCGTCGGGGGATGCGCCGGGCGAGAAGGAACGCGGCCCCGCAGGGCAGCAGCCTCCGCAGCACCGAGTGGCTCCTGCCCGGCCGCCCCCCAAGCCCCGGGAGGTGCGCAAGATTAAGCCCGTGGAGGTGGAGGAGAGCGGGGAGTCGGAGGCCGAGGCGGCGCCCGGGGAGGTGATTCAGGCGGAGGTGACGGTCCACGCGGCCCTGGAGAATGGCAGCGCCTTGGCAACCACTGCCAGCCCCGCGCGCGAGGAGCAGAAGGCCCAGGCGGCCCCCGAGGAGGCCACGGCGACCGTGGCGGCGCCTGAGAGAGGGGTGGGCAATGGCCGGGCCCCGGACGTGGCCCCCGAGGAGGCGGATGAGTCCAAGAAGGAGGACTTTTCGGAGGCGGACTTGGTGGACGTGAGCGCCTACAGTGGGCTGGGGGAGGACTCTGGGGGCAGTGCCCTGGAGGAGGACGACGAAGAAGACGAGGAGGATGGGGAGCCCCCCTATGAGCCCGAGTCGGGGTGCGTGGAGATCCCGGGGCTCTCGGAAGAAGAGGACCCGGCCCCGAGCCGGAAGATCCATTTCAGCACGGCGCCCATCCAAGTAAGTGAGCCCCCCTCCCCGCCCCCGCGCCGCCCCTGCCACGTGCACGTCCTCGCCCCCGCCTCACCAGCCGGGTTTGGCAGGCTGAGTCAGCCCCTGCCACCCAGCCCCCTTCCCAGAAGTTACCACCCGGAGGGGGCGTGGGGGAGTTCCAGCTGTTTGTCAGAGGGGGACGCTTTTCAGGCCCGAGATGAGGGCGGCCTGCCCTGACCTGTCCTCAGGTTCCTCCGTCTGATGCCTCGCCCTGGCTCTGCGGCACCCACATCCCCGGACACCTGCTTCCCCTTCCTCTCCCAGGCGCTCTTCCTGCGGAGGCAGGGGATTGGGTGGTGGGAAGGCGTGTGTGTGTGTGTGTGTGTGTGTGTGTGTGTGTGTGTGTGTGTCCTCAGGAGACCCTCCCCACATTGGTCCTTACTCCAATGGTGGGGAGAGGTGGGGGAGCTTAGGAACACTCCTTGCGTTTCCCCTATAGAGGAGGGAGGAGCCAAGAACTTCCTAAAACGAAGGTGTAGGGGACCGCAACCCTCCTCCGTCCTGTCTATAGCCCCCACCCCAAGTTTGCAGAAGTGAAAGAGGGAAGCAGATCTTTGAGGGTGAGCTGAGCTGGGGCCATGTGACTGGGGGTGGGGGAAAGGCCTGGCACTGGGGCCCTGTTCCCTGGGGTCTGTGCTGGGCCAGCTGGGGAGGTGGAGGTGTTGGCCTGGCTCATGAAGGGGCTGGGCCTCGGGCAGGGGCAGGGCACCAGAGAGAGGGGTGGGGCTGGGAAAGCCCCCAGGATGCCTGGCAGCAGCCCACATGCCTTTGCTCTTGGCTGCTGGGTAGGGCAGACCTCCCATGGCCTCCAAGTGCTCATGCCACATTCTCTGGGCGCCCTGAAAGATGAATGGGAGCTGCTCCCTTTGGGGGTCTCAGTGCCCCCAAACCCACCAGCAGTCTTAGCAGTTGGTCTGTGGCTCGTGCCAGTGCCCCGAGATCCTCACAACAGTGCCGATGGGGGGGGGATCCCCGGGAAGAATTAAGAGCCCTAGGTCACCCCTGCTTCCCACCATCCTCCAGTCTTGGCTGGCACATCTAGCCTAGATAGCCCTTTCTCAGTGCCCCAGGCTGCCCAGCACCAGCTTGGCTGCATGGGGTTGTCCAGGCCCTAGACTCTCCTAGGCCTGGACCTTGCCTTTATCCCTCCCCAGCCAAGACCTTGTCTGTTTGCTCAAAGTTTCCATAACTGCTTCTGGACACCAAGGCTGCCCACGATTCCTCCCAGCCCTCCTAGAACATCAGCGGCTGCCGGCTGCCCGGCTCCCCGCCCCCGCCCCAGCAGATGCCTGAAAAGGTGCTACTCCCTCTAGGCCAGCACTCCCCCTTCTGGGGCTGCGACCTTACAAGTCCTTTCTCTGCCCTCCCTGTCCTGACAGCTAAGGAACCCTGGATGGAATTGAGGATGAGGGTGTTTCTTGGGACCTGAGGAGGAGGTGGGGACCACTGAAGGAATCAGGACCCCCCATCCCCAATCCCAACCAGCACCACCATGACCAGTTCTCTGAGCAGCCTGATCAGAGACGGAGTTTGGTCTTTCAGTCCTGGGCCTCTGACTGTCTATATTTGACACCTTACCCTGATTTTTGGGTAAAAATAGCACATGATTCGGAGCAGTGCTCCCCAACTCCCTGGTGACTGCTACTCACAGGAGTGTGGGAGCCAGTGGTCTGTGGTGCCTCCTTGGTGTGTCTGACTTTTGACTTTGCTGGGGATTTCTTTCTCCCCACCCTGGACAGTGGGTCCCCGTTTTTCCCCCTTCCAGCCCCCACCCTGCATTGATGCTGATTCCTGGGTCTGGTGCCCTGCGGATGACCCAGTTGTTGCCTTTATGGCGTCTTCTGCGGAGGATAGAGATCCCAATTCCATGTTGTCACTTGGGGCAGGGGACTGGGCCCAAGCCACTGATAGGCTGGCACATCATGGTGGGCAACATGAGGGGCTGTCTGGGGCCTCAGAGCCAGAGTCCTGCAGGGGGCAGGATTTGATCAGCTGAGAAGAGAGGGGCGGGCAAAGCACAGGGCAGGCTGGGAGGGCATTTTGGAGGTCACAGTGTGTCCTCTGGCGCATTGGGGAGGGGTTTGGTTGACCCAGACCACCAGATGCAAAAGCGGGCCAAAGCTGGTTTGCCAGGCCCAGGACCTGAGTGCAAGGGGAACGGAGTCACAGGTGACCCAGCTACCAGGGCTCAGCTGGGTGCAGTCTCACCCTGCCCCACCACTGGCTGAGCCAGGTGACCTTGGCAGCAGACCTGGCATCTTCTACCGTGTGCAGACTGGGTGGCCCCTCCTGCCATGGGGTGTGGAGGCCAGATGCCCCGGATGTCAGGAGGGCAGTCCGACCCCTGCCCAGCAGACGAGGAGCTCTAAGGGCCTGAGCTTGGATTTCTCTGCTGTCTTGAAATCGAGGGCAGTGAGTGAAGTGACCACACAGGCCCCTCCCAGTCGCACTTCTCATCTCGTGAAAGCCCACCGGTGAGTGAGGCTTGGTTGAGGGGGACTGGGGGTTGACACCGGCTGAGCCCAGACAAAGGCTGGAACACAAGTCTGCTGCCTGCGACGGTGCCCATGGACCTGCTCCTGGAGGACAGGGAGCCCTGGCAGGGGCCTTGGGGACACGGTGCTCCACTCCAGCTGCTCAGGCCTCAGGCCTGGCTGTTTGACAGAGCTGCCCACCCCCCTTCCTCGCCCCCGCTTGGCTCCAAGTGGTGCCAACCTGTCGCTGCAGGCAGCGAAGCATGAACATGTCATGGTACCCCAAATGGCACTCATTAACCTCCCACCGGAGGTATCCCGTCTGGACCCAGAATTAGGCACTCCCCGAGAGCCCTTGCCCTAATCTCTCTGTTCTGGAGGAGGGTTGGAATTCCTTATCTCGCTTAGAGACCCAGGAAGGAGACAGCAGAGGGGCACAGGGGACAACAAGGTAGGGCTGGCCTTGGGACACCCAGGCAGGCTGGGTTCACTGGGGACAAAGTCAGAAAGGCTGCCTGCTCCCCCAGCTCCTCCCTTTCACCTGGGTCCTGGGCCTCTGGGCACTGGGGATAGGGGGCACACCTTGGAGCTGCTTCTCTGGAGGGAAGCTGAGGTCTGGCAAGGTCATGTGGGTCTGGCGTTCTGCCCCATTCATGTCCTGCACCTCAAGGGGAGGGCTGCCCCTTTCTTGGTGGGGGGGTGGAGGTGACCATTCCTGCTTCCCTCCCCCACCCCAGCCTCAACTTTAGAGGTTCAGGTCAGGTGGGTCCTGGGTGCCCCTCCATCTTCCTCTGTTTCTCTCTCTCCTCCTCCCTCCGCTGTCCCCGCGTCTCACACCCCCTCCCCTCCTCTCCCCATCTGGCCTCCTCCAGGATCTTCTCCCTTCTTACTCCCCTCCTCCTCTGCCCCCTGCTCCTGCTCAGCCTGTTCTTTCCACTCTCCAACCGGCTGTGTCTGCCTCTGTCTGGCTCTCTGGGTCCCCATGTTTCCTTCTGCCCCCGTCTCTTGGTCTGCCTCAGACCTGGGGATCTGGCCTCCTGAGTCGGCTCGTTTCTCGAGGATTGCCCTTGCTTTCTTTCTACAGCAGCCGCGCTCACACCAGTTGCGGCTGTGGGAGAGAATAATGGTGTGGATGTGGCTAATGTGTCCCTTTCTCCATTGCCCCATGGGCTGGAGAACCAGAAGGGCCTGCCGTCAGAGCTGGGGTCACGTTGGGGCAGGGGGAGGCCTGCAGCAGGACAGGAATGCCGAGGAGTGCCAGGCACCTGCTGTGGCGGCCCCTGGACCCCAGCTCTGCTCCTGCCTCTGATGAGCGGCCCCCCTGCAGGTGTTCAGCACCTACTCCAACGAGGACTACGACCGGCGCAACGAGGACGTGGACCCCATGGCCGCCTCGGCTGAGTATGAGCTGGAGAAGCGGGTAGAGAGGCTGGAGCTGTTCCCCGTGGAGCTGGAGAAGGGTGAGAGGCAGGGGGAGGCGCAGGGGTCTCCTCTCTGGTGCCAGCCCTGCCCTGGGCCCCTGTCAGCGCCACCAGCCACGCAGACTCCAGCAGCCAGAGCTGCCGCCACCCCCCCAACCCCCGCCTCACCCTGCGCTCCTGCGAGTGCCAGGTCCCCAGGGCCAGGCAGTGAGGGAGCAGCGGTCACGGCTCAGTATGTCCTTATACACCGCAGTAGGTGCTAGGCAGGGGCAGGGTGGGCACTACGATAGTACATGGACTCGCGTCACTGGGGTCCCCAAGCAAGTTATGCTTGCATTGAGCTCTGAAGATGGGAATTGAGGAGAGTGTGCGGGAAAGAGAGGAGGGTCTTGGTGAGATGTTGATCACTGGGGCAAGAAGGACACGCAGGGTCTCACAGACCACGTGGAGGACACTGTCTGTTCTCTCACATGGACGGGAAACTGTGGCAAGGTGTCGGCAAGGGATTTGAGAAAGACCACGTCAGGTTGTGCTATGGGGAGAAGGGTCCCAAGTGGATGGAGAGAGCCCACGGTGGTGTGGACAAGTTGCTGGCTGTGTGAGGACTGGGTGTGCTCGAGAGATCCTTGGGAGGTAGAATCTGCAGGAGCTGGTGGTTTTTGGGCTCTGGCCGAGACAGTGAGGGGGAGGAGGAATCCAGGTGACTCGGAGGCCCCAGGAGGGAGTGGCCGGCAGGAAGAGCCTGTTGGTGGGGGAAGATAAGAGTTTGGATGTCAGAGCCCATGAGACAGGAGGGGACAGCTCTGGAGAAAAGAGCAGGAGGTCTTGGGTCATGGAGATTCCACGGATGAGTCTGCATAGAGAAGAACCCCATTGTGGCTACCCCCGTGCCATTCCACCCCTCTCTGCCCCTCATCTGTGTATACAGTTATCTCTGGCACCCTGCCACTGCCCCCCCACTCCGCCCGGGGGCCACTCGCCACACCGCCTGCTGCTCATGTGTTCTTGCAAGGGGCAAAGGGCAGGGGGCGAACCAGGAGCTTCCCAGTTGGTTTGGCAAAGATGGGGTGGACAGGACGGTGTCCCTCCCCAGTTGTGGACCTCCCCTAAGTGTGGGGACCGCTGCTTGAGGTCGGGCCGTGCCCTGGGGTGAGGTGTGGGATTGGGGGGGGCTCTCACTCTGTCCCCTGCAAGCCCTGGCTGGGACACCTAACCTCACCCTCACCCCCCAACACCCATCTGTCCTGCCTTTCTGCTCCACAGACTCCGAGGGCCTGGGCATCAGCATCATTGGCATGGGGGCCGGGGCGGACATGGGCCTGGAGAAGCTGGGCATCTTCGTGAAGACGGTGACCGAGGGTGGTGCGGCCCACCGGGACGGCAGGTACCCCCTCCCCCACTCCTGTCTGCTGCAGGCCGCCCATAGAGCTGGGTGGGTCCCCTATCTCTTTGGGGCTCAGGTGTGGGTGGAGCCTTCCAGAGTCCCCTGCGGGTCCTGGGGTTGAGGCAGCCAACAAACCCAGTGGGACCTCTGCCCTCGTGGAGCTTAAAATTCTTTGGAGGGTGGGGAGGGGGCTGTGCAGAGGCGTCGTATGCCCTGGTTTGGGGCTTGTGTGGGAGGGAGACCATGGCCCCGGTGTGGCTTCCTGGTGGATACATCTGAACTTTTTTCTTTTTAAAGTTTATTTTCACTCAGCAAATACTGAGTCGCTGGCTCTGGGGTGGGGCTGGAGGCAGGCCTGGGGGAGTCAGTGAAGACTTCCCTGGCCCTCAGGAAGTATGTGCTGTGGTGAGGCAGACACACATCCAAGTGGACACACAGAAAATGTGGGAAAAGTTTGGTGGCGGGGGGGGGGGGGAACGTGAATGCATAAAAAGAAGGACTTGCTCTCTTTGGATAGCAGGGAAGGCTTCCTGGAGGAAGTGACGTTGGCCCTAAGGCCTGAGGATGAGCAGGACGCAGTTAGGTTGAGGGAGTAGAATGTGTGAAAGGTTCCAGGAAGGGGACTGAGAGCAGGCAGGCATGGCCGGAGCCTCCAGAGCAAAGGGGGGTCCATGTGTGGCCTGCCCACAGGGGAGGCTGCTCCTTGTGTGTGCACATATTTGAGCACGCAGGTCTGTGTTTGGCCTCTGAGGCTGGAGGGGCCAGAAGGTTCCGGGAGGGCCTCCTGGAGCCCTGGATAGCCCAGTGACCCCTCCGTGGGCCACTCCACTGCGTATGTGGGAAGGGGGAAGGGCTTTGGGGCATCCCCAGGGTTGGTATAAATTGGCAGTTGGTATCAGAGGTGCCTTGTGGGGGCACTTTCAAACCCAGACCCCCTCCGTATGACAAAGACAATTGGGTGTCCCTGTGGGGCTGGGTGACTTTGGGGTCGTGTTGCTAGAGCTTCTGCCTGCTGTGGTCCAGGTGGCATAAGGGGTGGACAAAAGGATGGTGACAGCCAGTGCTCTTTCACTTACCCGCCTCCCCCCAGTTTGGACTCCCAGAGCCGTTCCTGTGGTCACCTGTTGGCTGTTGGCTGCGTGGGGAGTGTGTGCACATGGGAGAGAGGGCCTGCGTGCGGGGCGTGATGGGGAGAGCCACTCACAATAGGCCGTTTCCTCCGCTTCTGCAGAGGAGCCCTGAGAGAAGGCCTGGAGTTTTCAGGGGGTGGTAGTGGAGGAAGGAGATAGCCAGGGGTCCTGCCGCCCCCCACCTCTTTCCTTCTGGGGTGGAGAACCAGGGCTTCTGCTGCTACACCAAGCACGTGGTGGGGGCTGTCTCTCGGGATGCGGCGAGCACAAGAGTGTGCCATGGGGCTCTCAGGCATCTGGGAGAAAATCTGCAGACCCGTAAGAGGACTGTGTGTCACCTGTGCTTTGGACGTGCGTGGTGGCCATGAATTCTGTGGGTGTCACACTGCTCTGTTGGGTGTGATGGTGGAGGGGGCAAGGGTGTGATTATCACAGGCAGTGTGCTTAGTCCCGCCCGCCTGTGTCGGATTTGCTTGCCCAGGTCTCACTGCCCGGTGGCGGGTCTGGCTGATCCCTGACCCTCTGGCCCCATGCACTTTGCGCCAGTTAGATAAAGTACCAGGACCCAGTGGGGACTGAGCCTCGGCTTTCTGACAGAGGGAGACCACTGCTCCCTCCGCTCCCGTTCCTGTGGCAGCCCCCCCTAACCAGTGTGGCCTCTCCCAGGATCCAAGTGAATGATCTCCTGGTGGAGGTGGACGGCACGAGTCTGGTTGGAGTGACCCAGAGCTTCGCAGCCTCCGTGCTCCGGAATACCAAGGGTCGCGTGCGGTAAGGGCCAGGAGAGCCCGGCTGGGTGGGGAGTGGGAGCAGACTGGAGGCCTGGCCCTCATCCCGCCTCCCTGCCCGCCTGCCCACACCCAGACAGGGTTCTAGGTGGTCCACCTCATAGAGGAGCTTCCACGGCCTTCCTGCCTGAAGGAACGGCAGTGCCCACAGCCCCGGCCCACGCCCGCCATCCTCTCCCAAGCCCCTGAGTGCTGCTGGCCACCGGCACTTGGGCTTCAAGGCCCGTGGTCTGCTGTGCCTCCAGATTGGCCTCCTTCCCCTGCCTGCCCGTGACCCACTCACTGGAGAACCGAAATGTACTGGGAGAATGCCAACCAAATTGGGGTCCCCCCACCAGGCACTTCATCCTTTCCTCCTCACCAGCTGTGTAATCCTGGGAGGACTCGCCTCCCTGGGGCCTGTCAACCGAGGGAACTGGGTTTGAGGCTCCTTGGGTCGCTCTCTGGCATAACACTCAGGGACCACTCCCAGCCCTCTCCAAAAGGGGCATTGCCCCCAGGAAAGGGTGGTAGAGAGAAACAGGATGTGGGTGGCTGTGGAGAGGAGGGGCTAGTGCCTGGAAGTTCCACTATTTCCTCTCCATCCTAATCTCCACTCACCATCTTCCCGCCCCTTCCTGAAGCCTGGAGGTTTGGAGCTCCCACAGGACACCCCGCCACAGCCCCAGGGCAGGGGAATGGGGAAGCAGGCTGCTGGGATGGGTCAGCTGCCCCATCTCCCTGCCTTGTTTTCTACCCTGTGGTGGAGGGAGAGCCCTCGGCCCTAGCAGCCCCTGAGCAGCCCTGGCAGTCCCTGAGTGCCTCTCCCCTGCAGCCCAGCAGGGGGTTTGACTGACACCACCCCTCCCCCAAACCTGGCAGTGAGGGTTAGTGGGCCTCTGGCTGTCCAGGGAAGGAAACCCAAGAAGGGCCCCCAGCTCCCCATTCATTATTAATACTCTCGGGCCTCTGGACTCAGCCCTCTCATTTCCCCTCCCTTGGGAGGGTCTGGGTGTGGAGAGGAGAACACCAGCAGGGAGGATGGTGTCACCAGCGGAAGACAGAGGCAGGGGGTTGACGCTCGTGCCCCTGCAGGTTTATGATTGGCCGGGAGCGTCCAGGCGAGCAGAGCGAGGTGGCCCAGCTAATTCAACAGACCCTGGAACAGGAGCGATGGCAGCGGGAGATGATGGAGCAGAGATACGCCCAGTACGGGGAGGACGACGAGGAGGTAGGGACTCCCGTCAAGGCTGGCATTATCATCGCCCCCTGGTGGCTGGACGGAACATTACACCCATCCTGCCTCTGCCGCTTTCCCAAGCCTCCTGAAGGAGGCCAGGACACCCTGCCCTATCCTGGGGGAGTCCCCAGACTGAGGGAGGAGATGCAGACCTTTCCTTCAAAGAGTCCTTAGTCTGACGGGCAAGTTATACTCTGTCTTCAGAGAGCCTTCCTGCTCCTACAAAAAGACACGGTTCTCTCAGAGTTCCTGCTCTGAGGGGAAGGCATGGCCTCTACCCTCAGGGGAACTAATCTGAAGGAGGCAGCTCCCGACCTCAGAGGACCCACAGCATGAGGGGGGAAAAGCACAGGCTCTTTCTTCAGGGGTCCCAGTCTCATGGGGGAACTACCTGTGCCTTCAGGGGACTCCCTGGGCTGTTGGGGTAAGACAGACCACACTACCAGTGTGGCCCCAGCCTGATGGGGGAGGTGTGATCCACAGCCCTGAGTAGCTCCCAGTCTGACGCGGACGGACTGTGGCCAGTCTAAGCCCTGCTCGTCAGGACCCAGGGAGGCTGAGGTGGGCAGGGCACACAGCCTCCACGCTCCCTTCGCAGACAGGAGAATATGCTACCGATGAAGATGAGGAGCTGAGTCCCACGTTCCCGGGTGGTGAGATGGCCATTGAGGTGTTTGAGCTGGCGGAAAACGAAGATGCCTTGTCCCCTGTGGACATGGAGCCCGAGAAGCTGGTGCACAAGTTCAAGGAGGTGGGAAGAGGGGGTCCCTGGGGTGGCGGAGGGCAGAGGCAGGCCTTGAACCAGCCAGAGCCAAGTGCCTGCCTCTCTGCCCCATAGCTCCAGATCAAGCATGCCGTGACTGAGGCAGAGATCCAGCAGCTGAAAAGGAAGGTAAGAATGAGGGGGAGTGAGGGCTGGGGGGGATAGCCGCCCCCCAGCCTCACCCCTGCAGACACTGGCACTGTCAGTCACCCACAGAGACACAGAACAAGCTCCTCTAAGGCAGGGGAGCCTAGTGTTAAAAGCTTGAGCTCTGGACCCCTGTGTGCCACCATCCGCTTGCTGCTCTGGGCCTGTCTCCTGCCCCATAGAATGGGATGGTAACAGTGCGTTCCATTGTGAGAATTCAATGAGATAACACATATGAAATCCTTGGCATAGCACTTGGTTTGTAAAAGGTGCTGAATAAGAAGTCAAGCTATCACCTGTTAGACCAAGGGACACCAGGTCACCATAGATGTCCTCCCACTCTGGCTGTCCTACACCTGTCCTCTACAAGCAGGCCCAGCAATCAGTGTAAACTACCCAGATACACCGACCCATGCCAGCCTGGACCCCAGGCCTGCTCGCCAAGATGTCTGGAGACACCCGCTCCGTGTCACATGGAGACAGCGGACCCAGGCCTCGCATGACACGATACCCAGGAGCAGCAGCCCGGACACGTAGAGACGTAGACCCCTTCTTCTTCCATCGGCTGTGAGACACATGGGCATAGCCGTCTCTCTGGAAGAGTGTGACAGACCTTGTGCATTCTCGTGGAGGGGCCAGTGCTGACCCTCCCAGATGGGGACACTCCTGACACACAGAAACACGTGTATGTGCCACGCACTGACACTGGAAGCATGTTGGGGGCTTGCCAGCATGCTGATCTGCACACTTCCTGTTACACCCTGCATTGGGACCCTGCTGAGCCTGGACACGAGGCGTCCCAACTGCCACAGGGCTTCCGGTGTAGCAGGGACAGACAGCTCGTGGGGGCTGTGCGGCCATGGCCCACCCACCACATGGAGACAGGCAAGGTCACAGCTGAGCCTTGGTGGGAGCAGCCAAGCAGGGTTTAGCGACTGAGGCTGAGGAAGGGCACCCTGCCCCTGGTGGGGGAGAGGCTGAGTCTGGAGGAGGCCCGCTGGCTGTGGCAGCCATTCCTGTGGGGATCAGGTGGGGGCTGTGGCTGGCAGGCTCAGGACTCCCCACAAAGGACTCTGGCTTTGGTCTTCCACTCAGAGGCCCTGGCGGTGTCCTGGGGGGAATGGTGGCTGGGGTTGCCTGGAGGGCAGGCAGGGGGTATGGAGAAGAAAGGCGGGTTGGAGCTGGTTTCTGAAGTTGAGATGATAGGCCACACTCCTGGGTGGTTGCAGAGTGGGAAGGGGGTGGGGGGGTCAAAGGCCTATTCCTCCTTTTTGACTTGTAGACACTGCCTGCCAAGTGCCACTCAACACTCCTATCCCTGCAGGGCGCAGAAGCCAGTTTGATCCCTGCCCTTGTGTAGCTTAGTGCACATGCAGCTGTCGGCTGTCGGGACCCTTATCATTGGACATGGGGTTCTGCAGGAGAGTGCAGAGCTGCTGAGCTCCTGCAGCAGGGGAGGAGGGGCTGATCCAGCCAAGGGGCTATGTGCGGAAGGGGATGGTGCTGGAGGGCATCGCAGGAGACTTCTGTGGGGACGTGATGCACTGAACAGGGAGAGCGGAGGGCTGAGCTGGTGGAAACTAATGAGCATGGGGTGGGAAGGAAGGACAGTGGGGACATTACAGGTAGAGGGAATGGTATGGGCAAAGGCCCTGTGGCCAGAGGGAACCGGGCAGTTCTGAGGGTCTGTGGGAAGGCCCATGTGTCTGGGGTACAGACAGCAAGTGGCATTTGCAGCATGTGAGGTTGGAGGGACAAGCTGAGTGCCAGTGTGGCAGTGAGATCATGGAAAGGAGGACTAGGTTTGTGCAGGTGGGATCGGGTTTGGGGCATGGTGCCTGTGAGGAGCTGGGAGACGAGGTGGGAGAGGAGCCAGGATTGTGGAGGAAGCCACAGAGACAGGGACTGGTCAGCAGAGCCAGAGAGGCAGAGGGGACAGAGGGCAATGGTGACCTTCCTCTGGCCTGCTCTTTCCCATGTACTGTCTTCCTGGAGCCCTGTGAGCTTGGCAAGGCAGGGACAGGTCCCATTTCACAGATGGGAAGACTGAGGCTTAAGACAGAAGTTGCCTTGCCCCAGCTCACAGAGTCAGTGACTAATCTGGGCCTCTTGCCTGACAGGAGCGTGCTACAGTGTGGGGGTCCTGGCTAGGGGCTCTGCGGCTGAGGCCCCACTTCTTTCCTCTCCAGCTTTTAGTTCTCAGGCTTAGCCAAGGAGAGTTAGCTGTTGGAGGGGGAGTGGGCTCCCCATCAGTGGGAGTCATCCAGATGGGGGCGCTCCTCAGCTCCCTGTGGCCGCCACCAGTCCATAGCCCCTCCTTCCTCCCTCAGCTGCAGAGCCTAGAGCAGGAGAAGGGGCGGTGGCGGGTGGAAAAGGCCCAGCTGGAGCAGAGCGTGGAGGAGAACAAGGAGCGCATGGAAAAGCTGGAGGGCTACTGGGGCGAGGCCCAGAGCCTGTGCCAAGCTGTGGACGAGCACCTGCGGGAGACCCAGGCCCAGTACCAGGCCCTGGAGCGCAAGTACAGCAAGGCCAAGCGCCTCATCAAGGACTACCAGCAGAAGTACGTGGTCAGGGGGCTGGGAGTGGGGGGTCCTGGCCCAGGGAGGACTGAGAGGCCATTAGTGGCAGCCCGTCCCCACCTCCAGCTGAGTTAGGGAGGCAAGGAGCACAGAAGTTAGAGAGCCCCGTGGTGGGGGTACCTGGGCCCGGAACGACAGCAGGGAAGCCAGCACAGTCAGGCCCCAGAGGCTTTGGGAAGAGCTGGGGCCTCCCGACCTAAATAAGAGGGACAGAGCTGCCCAGGTGGGGCTGAGGACAGGGCTGAGGATCCTGAGACTCCTTGGATGGAAGTCAGAACTCTACACTGTTACCCCTGGTCTGTCCCCTCCTAATCTCTAGGGAGATCGAGTTCCTGAAAAAGGAGACCGCACAGCGGCGGGTTTTGGAAGAGTCAGAGCTGGCTAGGAAGGAGGAGATGGACAAGCTCCTGGATAAGGTAGGCTCAGGGTGCCCCGAGGGCAGAGGCCTATGGAGGGTGCAGCAGAGAAGCCCCCTCTTTAGTCCCCTCTCTGTGCATCCTGGGGGGAGAGAGGGAGTCATGCTGTTGGCTCAGGGTCATGTCCCCATTAGGGGGTCAGAAGGGGCAGGGCCCCTGCCTGGTATCCAGGCCTGACCCCCTCTCCCTTTTGTTTGCCAGATCTCAGAACTGGAAGGAAACCTGCAAACACTGAGGAATTCCAATTCTACTTAACAGGAATCATTCCTTGACCGGACAATAATTAATCCCCTCCTGTTGTCCTCCCTCCCCTGTCCTCAATACTTCACCCCGCCCCCTACCAGCCTGGGGACAGGTGCCCCGACTTCCCCACCCTCCACCCCACCTCCCCCAGCTTCAGGGACCAGAGGGCCTGGGCAGACAGAGGTGGCTGGAAGGACGGCCTCCTTCTTGCCCTATGGGGCTGAGGCACAGAGGCCAAGGGATGTGAGGGTTGGCCTGGGTGGTGGACGGACACAAGGACCTGCAGACCATACTGCCAGACTTTACAACCTCCAGCCTTTGTCTCTGGACTGGAATGGGGCTGGGGGCTCTCCCAGCATCTCACCACCTGGAGGCTGCTCCCTGCCCATGGGGCTCCTAGGTGGCCCCTGGGCCTCTTGACTTGAGATTCTACCTTCTTGGCCCTTTCCCTGTCCCCCATCATTGTGCTGTCTCTGTTGCATTCTGACCCTCCCGCTGGGAGGGGCTGCCTCCACACCTCCCCTAATCCTGGTCCCCCCACCCTTGAGCCTGGAGGCTGGGCCTGGCCCTGCACTGATTTCTCATACACCCTTCAGGAATAGGGGAGAGTCCAGGACACCTGGTTCCCAGCTCCCCCTTTCTTGGGGCAGCAGCCCTCAGTTTTTCCTGTGCCTCCCCACCCCCAGGTGCCAAATAGCCATAACCTTCTCCTCCTCCTCCTGGAACTGTTTTGTGGCCTCCCTGGGCTCGAGGTTTCCTGGCCAAGCCTGGGAAGGCTAGGGAGGAGAGGTCAGCTTAGGGGGCCTGGCTACAGAGCCCCTGGTCATAAGCAAGGGGAACATTTCCCACTGGAGAGCTAGGCCCTGCCCTGCCCGGGGCCACACCTGGAGGCCTTGTACTAACATTGCAAATTCAGCCTCACTGCACCCACACCCACAATTTTCCAAGGTTTTGACTGGAGGGCAAAATTTTACTACTACTCATATTTTTGGAGACCAGGGCTGCCCCACTGGCAGCCTGCTTTCTAAGTGAAATCCGCTCCGTTTCCCCACTTTAACCCCAAATTGGGGCTCGGACCAAGGGAGGTGAGACCCCCCCCCCAGGTCCCCTCCCCATTCAGGATCCATCTCATATTGCCTCTTCCTCCTGCCCTTGCCCCAGACTGGATTTTTGTTCATTTTTTAAAAACAGACAGCCCCCATCATATCCGTTTGGGCTTCTCGTCCCCTGTAAATAGACCAAGCCATCAATCAGTATTTCTCGGTCCCCTTCCCCCCGCCCCCCGCCCCCCCGCACCCAGACGTGCCCCTTCCCCCTGAAAGAGCTGGCTGTCTCAGTACCCGGGCCCCTGCGCTTCACCTCCCCTGCCAAGGCAGAGGGAGGAGGCGGGGCCAGGTGGGCGGGGCCCCGGGGCGCTTCCTGTCTCTCGGGCCGGCACCGCCCCTGCCCCCGCCCCGCCCGCAGGATTGCGTCTCTGTATATAATATATATATGTATGTATTGTTCCCGGTTTTGTACGGACCATGCCCTCTGTCAGGTCGTCCCCATAAAAGCAGCCCCCAGAACCTTGCTGCCTGGTTTCTTGATTCGTGGGTGGGGGCAGCAGGGGAAGGGATAAGGTCGTCTGTCGGTGCCCCAGGTCCCCTGCCACTGGTGACTTCTTCACTGTGAAGATCCTTCTCATGGAGATCCTGTATTTCCCGCTTTCAGCAAACTCCCTCTTTGCCACCATCTCCCCCATCAGCACCCATGCTTTGTATCTATTCCTCTTGGTTAGGGCTGGGGTTTCTAGAGCCTCCCTTAGCCCCATTGCATTGCCTCTTTTTAGGAGGCCTCTGACAAAATTCGAAGGCTGGGTTAGATATGAGACAGTAAGGTGAACCGCAGATTCCTTTCCTGAGAAGTCTAACTTCATGGGGATATGCAGCATCTACTCTGAAAAGGTACCCTGCCTAAGGTTCCTGAAGGATTCAAGGTCACCTGGGGGTGGGTGGGAGGTGAAACGTCAGAGCAGTTTTGTGCCCAGGGTCCTAGAGGATCTTTCTGTCCTAGAGAATGTAAATAGCCCCAGGCCCCTGCTCTATGTCAGCACAATTCACCAGCTCTAATAGAATAGGTGTGGCAGTCCAGATAGATGCCAAGGTCCTAAGGACAAGATTTGGTGAAGTTCCAGAGAGCAGAGAGAGCAGGTAGGAGGTAGGGCCAAGGCTCAGGCAGTCTCCGACACCAGCCTTGCCTTGCTTGCTCTGGGTGCTGGAGTGTGTATGTGTGAGAAAACAGAAGCATAAGGCACTTGTGCTCGGTGGCCTGGCTCCCAAAGGGATTCTAACATTCCGTTTTGCCTGAAGGAATGAAGTCCCAACATCAAGGCTCATCAAGGTCACTCCAATGGGTCCTGAGAGCACCTGAGGTGACTGATCACTACCAGAACTCCACTGGCAGTCAGTACCTGAGGCAGCCACTCCCTTGAGGACAGTTTTCTCACCCAATTCTCATGTCAAGCCAAATTCAGACTTCCCACTCCTTCCTCTCAAAAATCCTAGTTCTACCCCACAGGGCCAGAGAGTGACCATCCAGCCTGCCACCCCCTTTGGGGGGCATCTGGAAACCTGGGGATGGTGACCATGCCTCTCAAGGCATCTTCTCTGGGTAGCTCATCTTTGGGACACTTCTGGGAAGAAAGATCCAGATCATGGCTCCAGCCAAGAAATTCCAAGATGTGAAGTGGCTTGACCAACCTGGGTGGGAAGGTCGACGTGGGGTGGTGATGGCTCCTGCTGATCTGACTGGAGCTCTTTCTAGGTTGAGGTCTTGCTGCCCGCACCGCCCCCCTCCCCGCCCATCTCTCCTGTGTATCACATGAGGGGCCCACACATTGTATGTTCCAAAGGGTTGGGCACGTGGTCCCCTGTTTCTAAGCTCGAGTGTGTTGTATGGCTGGGGCGAGGCGGGGGGCGGTTTGCTTTGAGTTTCTCAGGCTTAGGATGTGACATGACCATGAGCTATGTCCACATTTGGGGCTATGTCAAGTGGCCAAGGGCAGGCCCATGGGAGGCTTGTGGCCTCATCCCTGCCCTGTCATCTGCTCCATTCTCAGGAGTTTGAGCAGCTTTGCCACAACCCCAACACTTGCCATGGGGCGGGGGAGAATCAAATGAGGAACATTTTCTGAATTTCCTGAAGCTTGAGCATCACTAGGAACAGGGGTTCCTCTCAGATCCTATGGCCTAGAAGACATCCTCCCACAGAACCCGCCCCCCGCCTCCCAGCACTGATGTTACACACCCATGATCTCCCTATTACCTACAGGCCTATATAACACTCCCTCACACACTCAGATCTTACCAGAGGCCTGAAAACCATGTCCTCTTTCAAAACCCCAGACTTAACCCTGTAAGATGTCACCCAGAGTCCCCACCACCTCCCCAGATCTCCACAGCACTCCACGGCTGCCAGCAAATTCTGAAGACACACAGAGACCCCCAAACTCCCACAGGTATCCTAGGCTACCTTCAGCCCTCAAAGCTTAATAATTCCGTCTTCACCCACAGTCCCAAGACCATCCTGGCTCAAAACATCACCTTCCACAGCCCCTCGGAGATCTGTGACTACAGAGTCCAGCGGGTCCTTAGGGGACTGTCCCTACAGGCTGTACCACCCCGCTGAGCTCTGGACCCCTCTGTCCAACCTCACCATTTGCTCTTGGACAGATCGCCTTCATTCTTCAAAGTTTAACCCCCTCTTCAAACGGGGGTGATAGAAACAACTAGGTTTATTGTGAGAGTGACATCGACAATCAGGGAAAAGTGCTTAGGGCGATTCCAGCGCTGTAGGGCAGCTTGTTGATTATTACACTATCTCCCAGGGGTTGGCCTGCCACCACCTCCAGCTCACCACTCCAAGTGTGATCTCATCCCTGCCCGCCCTCCCTCCAGGACTCCAGCCTCAAGCCAAGCCCTCCTCCCTCGGTGGCCGGTGGTCTCCAAATCTGATCAATTTCTTCCACTCTGTATCCTGAAGAGTGCTCAGCTTGATCTGCAATCTTCACGCCTACTGCCCTCATCTCTCATCGGCCTCACCAAGGCTCTTCCTGCCTGGGGCTGCCCTCTCCAATCCACTCTCCACAGAGGAACCAAAGAGTTCTCCCTAAAAGGCAAATAAATCTGAGCCCCCTCACTCCTCTGTTACTTTACCCTATGGCTCCCAGGATAAATGGCAAGCATTCCCTCCACCCCCGCACCTTTGCCGCCTCACTCCTCTTCCTACCTTGCCCTCCACCGCCCAGCCCCACTAACACTTCTACCCAGTCCTGGCCTGCCTGGTAGCCAACAGCACCTCCACTTCCACCCTCACCCACCCCCAGGACGCGCCGGGGTCCTCCGGTGCGCTGTGTCGCCGAAGTGTCCTCTGTGAACTGGGGCTCAGGGCACCCAGGCCTGTGACGGTCTCCCCACTGGTCTGTGCCTCCCCTCCCGAGGAGCCCCACTCCTGGGCCCAGGTGGTCCTGTTTCCCGCGATGGCCTCAGGCCTTGGCGCACACGACTGCTCGATGGACGTCCAAAGATTGGATGAATCGGGAGCCCGCACAGACCTCGCAGAAGAGGCGGAAGCCCCGTGGGTCCGGAGGCGGGGCTGCTACCCCTCCCCCCCCCCCCCCGCCCCCCGGACTTCCGCGGTCGGAGTAGTAGCGGCAACTCGGAATCCCCTCGCCCCGCCGCCGCTCGGGGCCGCCTCCTCCCTCCCCTGCTGCCGCCTCCGCCCCCTCTCCCTCCCTCCCTCCCGCTCTTTGTCTCCCCGCGCCGGCCTCCCTGCCACGCGCCCCCCGCACCGCCCCTTCCCGGGAGACCCCAGCGGACCCCAGCGGACGCGACGCGACGCGACGCGTGTGGGCCTGCCCGGCGGGGGGCCTGCGTCCGGCGGGTGGCGGGTCGGGGAGGTGGTTCCCTCCCTCTCTCCCTCCCCCCTCCCTCGCTCACACGCACACACACAAACACGCGCACACACACGCGCGCACACACGCGTACACGCGCGCGCGCACGGAGCATCCTCCCGTCAGGGCTCTGGTCCAGCCCCGCCCGCGCCTCCCGCTCCCCGCAAACCCTCTCCTCCTCTCTCGCTCCCCCCATCCGTTCCGGCTCCCGGACCCTCGGCGCCCGCTCCCGCGCCCGCCCCTCTCCCGGGATGGAGCGGCTCGAGCCAGCCCGCAGCCCCCCGCGGCCGGGGTGACGGCCCCCCGCCCCTCCCCGCCTGGCCCGTGCCCCGAGCACCATGGGCCTGAGGGGCTCCCGCGGCGCAGGACGCTGAAGATGATTGATGCTGGAGGTGAGGACCCCGACGTGGACGGGAAAGCAGAGCCGGGGTCACCGGGGCTCGCGGCGGGACCCTGAGTGGGATCGGATAGGGCCTTTCTTCCCCATCCCTGGGGGGCTGCGCGGAGCTGGGGTGCTGGGCAGTCGGGGGAGGGGGCGGAGATAGGATTTGTGTCCCTAATCCTCTCCCTCCCGGAGAAATTAATTTTAAAAAGCTGGTGTGGGGGGAGGGGGAGAGGGCTTAACTCCTTCTTGCCCGGCGCGGAGTTGGACGGCTGGACCGGAGAGAAACTAGCCGCCCGGCCCCAACTGGGAGTGCGGTAGGTGCCCCGGCCTCCGCGGTGCGGGGAGCGCTGTCCCACTCGCCCGTCGCCGCATCTCAGGCCTAAGGGAGGGGGCTCCGCTTTCTTCAGCTCCTACTCCCCCCCTACCCCCAGCCTCCCCTCCCGGCCTTTCCTTCCCGGTCTTTCCCAGTTGCACTTCAGTCTCGGTCTCTTTCTCCTCTTCCAAGGCCCCCTTCCTCTTCCCTGCCCCGCTGGGGCCCGCGCCTCTCCCTACAACCGCCCCTTGGCTCTCTCCTCAAAGCCCTCCCTGGAGCCTCAGTCCGAACCGGACCAAGGGACCCCGGCCTCCAGCACTGCTTCCTCCGCCCAACACATCTCTTTCCTGCCCTTTCTTGGCTCTCTCTGCAGCTCGGTGGACAGTCTCCACCAACCTGTCTGTCTCTGTTCCTAGTTCCCACTCCCCTCTGGGGCTTGTGCATCCTTTTCTCTTTCTCCTTCCCTGGCTCTCAGGAAGCCTCCTGTGCTCCCAGAGAAGAGTCAAAGGTCACAGGTGCTATTCCTCTGGGAACTGGAAGCTTTTGGAAAAGAGAGTGGCCTGGTAGCCCTGGTGCCCAGACTGTGTCCTGAGGGACAGGTTCATTTCCACCTCACGGCAGTTCCTGGTTAAATGTGTACATGTGTGTGTGTGTGTGTGTGTGTGTGTGTGTGTGTGTGTGTAGGAGGATGAAGGTGGAGGGGGGCTTCTCTAAAGCTCCATTTGGTGAGAGGGGCCTGGTGACCTCTTGGATGGCCTGCTTCCCAGGGTTCCCCATGGAACAGTGTAGGATGGATCCCCCAAACACACCCCAGGGAGCTGACGGAGGGAAAGAAAGCCATTTGTGCTGAATCAGGATGGATTAGAGACAGGTGTGGGCTGGAAGGCCCAGCCTACCCCCAGAGGATACCTGACAGACTCTGTCCACAAGGGGGTCTTCACCCTGGATTGGGACTTTGAATAAAGAACTCATGGGATCTCCATTCTCTGCTAATGTAAGAGAGGAGGCACCACTACTGGCCTCAGAGAACCTCCTTCTGATGGGAGAGGCAGTTCTTATCTCGAGAGGGTCCCTAATCTGATGGGAATACCCTCCCTTCTCCCCAGGGAGCTCTCATCTGATGCAGAGGAGATCTGACCCATATTAGGGAATCCGTGAAGTATGAAAAACCCCTATTTTCCAGTGGCTGGGAAAGGGTGAATTTAGAAATTGTGTGGACAAATGGGAAGAGGGTGGGCTGTCTAGCTTTCTGGAGGAGGGGGCAGCCGGGTCCTGGTCAGCTGAGGCTTTGTGATTGAACGAGGCAATTTTGCTCATTCTTAGGGGCAACCTCTTTCCAAGATGGCCCTTCAGGCAGGAAGAAAGGTTCTAGAATTTCTTTGCTACTAGCACCCAGAGTTCAAGAATGGCAAGAGAGTTCTTGGAGGACCCCTTTCCCCTGGCCCTTTCTCACACCTCATTTCCTGCTTTCAGCCCCAAGCATCATCCACAGAGCTTGGGGTGGAAATAGTTTGGAAGCTTTCCCCAGTCCTAGACGGGATGGCCAGCTCCCCTTCCTCTCCCTTTCTCCCTTCTCCCTGCAGGGTCCTCTTCTCATGTGTACCCCTCCAAAATTGCAGACCATCCCCCAGGATAAGACTGGAGGGCAGGAGACAGGTGGAGTTTGAATTCCGCCTCTTCTCTCTTGCACCTCAGTTTTCCCATCTGTAAAGCGGGCACACTAAGAATCTCAAGCCCACACGGCTTCCCGTGAGATGGTTTGTATGTAATATCAGGAGAGAAATGTTGGAAAAGACCCCAGCAAGCACGAGGCCTAGCCTTCCCATGCCTGTCAATTGCATGTCTAGCCCAGCGCCCTGCCCTGCTCACGGGCACCTGCGTGTCAGCAGTGACTGGAAATCATGTCCCGGCCCTGCAGCGTGCCCCTGCCCCTGAGCTTCCCCCACCCCCAACCCCCGTCCCCTTGTCCCCCCTTGCTTGGTATTCCCCTTCCCCTCTCACACCCAGGCCTTGGTTTAGGGCTGCTGCCTCTGCTGGGAAGCCTGCCCAGATTGTTTCAGCTGCGTCCATCCCGCTTCCCCACCTGCCTCCCTTCTTGCTTCCCCCCCAAAAAGCAAAACCCAACCAAGTCCCAAGCCGTCTCACTTCCTGCCAGAACATACTTGCAGCACAAAGATTTGTCCACTGTGGTGCTGTGAGTACTCCTCATACCCTTCTGCATCTGTGAGTCTGTCTGGAACGGGGAGAACTGCGAGTCTGTCAAGCACAGGGGCCCTGCTGATGGTGCCAGGTTCCCAAACAGCTCGTGTGCAAAGGCAGGTGGTGAGCACACCAGTGATGGGGGTGGGGAGCAGGCAGGACTGGGTGATGGACGGCATGATGGATGGGGGGGTGCTGGTTTCAGCTGATGGATGCAGAGATGGGAGGGTGGATGGATGGATGGACGGACAAATGGATGGCTGAGTAGGTGGGTGGGCAGATGGATGCAAGGACCTGGATTCTGCTTCTGAGCTTGCCATCGCCTTGTTATGTGACCTTAAGCCAGTCATTCTTCCTTCTGTTTCTTTATTTGGAAAATGAGAGGATTGCATTTAATCATCTCCCAAGATCTTTCCCAGGTTTGCTGTTGGACAGTTTATGATGATCAAACGATTTGAAGGAATGCTGATGATGGAAAGACCCAAGACATTGTGGGGGAGGGAAGGTTCAGTGAGCCATGTGAATGCACACAGTAAATCAGCCTGGACCAAAACCACAGGACTCAGCTCGGGTCTAGACTCTGAATTTGCTTCTGCCCCTACTCTGCCATGTCTCCCTCTGCCCCAACTCCCATTCTCCTGGCTGTGGTTCCGATGACTTCTTCTCCAAGGGGCTGGAGCAGGAGTTCTAGGGGAAGGTGAGGGGCCAGAAGGCCAGGAATAGGCAGCCAGGGGCAGCCCCCTTGTCGCCCTCCACCAACCTGGACCTCTTATCCATCATCTCTCTTTCTCTCTTCCCTCAGCTCTCTCGAGTCATGGCTTCTTCAAAGCTACGAGAACCTGCGGATGAGGTTTTTGGTAAGTTCTGTTTGCTCTAACTCTAGCCAAGGCCACTGCCACTGGGGGGATTCCCTCTGGGACGTCAGTGTGTGTCTTTGAGCCTTTGTGTGTGTGTATTGTGGCCTGGCCACCTGAGTCTCTGCCATGACACTCTATGCTAAGGACAACCGTGACGATTAAGGGTCTCCATTTATGAAGTGCTGCCTCATGCCAGGTGCTAAGCCAAACCCCCAACTCACAATGTTGCTTATGCCCTGCAATAAGGCCAAGAGGCGTGCCCATTGTACAGACGAGGAGCCTAGAGCACAGAGTACCCAAGTGGCTTGCGTTAAAGATCATGTGGCAGGTTAGTGGCAGAGCTGGGACTAGAAGTCCACACTGGGTGGCTGTACACCTCTATCCCAGCCCAAGTGACAGTCATTACGGCCATATCGCATGGTAACGGCCCTTGGCCTACAGGATATGTATGGAAATCAAATGCTCAGAACAGAGTCGCAGTGCCCCCAGGCCAGCCCGCTCTGGACACATGGGGGGCTGGTGTGCACACAACACACCTGCCTGCTCCATAGTTTACCCCCTGCCATCTTTCCGTTGGGGGGTGGCAAAGCCTGGGCAGGGCAGAGTTCCCAGCATGCACTGGGGAAGAAAGGCTGGTTCCCAGCATGCACAGGGGTGGAAAGGCTGGTTCCCAGCTGGATTTGGCGGAGGAGTCAGGGAATAAGGAACTTGGAGGACCACGAGGAACGTGGAGGGAGAGGTTGAGACAGAAGCCCTTGCCCGATGCCTATAGCATGTGTATACCCCTTGGGACTTATGTTGGTGTGCACAGCCTCAAGGGGCTCCCCAGCTTCTCATCTCTCCCTTCCCTCCCCTCTCCTCCTCCCCCTCTCCAGTTCACCACCTTCTCCCCTGTGTGGCCACATGCCTCCCAGCTCCCAGGAACACTGTTTTCCCTGGCCTTCCTGGGGCCCTGGACTCCTCCAGCCTCCAGCCAGCTCTGGGCCTCAGACTCTAGCGTCTCACCATCTGCACCAGGCCTGGCCCAACAGAAGCGAGCTCCCCCTCTCCTAGGCTTCTGGGCCTTCATTCCCACCCCCAGCCCCAACTCTTCCTGTTTTCCTTCTCCGGGACCTGCTGAGGTAGCTGGCTGCCTGGCCTGCTTCCTGACGGGCAAGGCAATTAAATATTCATGACTCCCCACTGCCCAGGGCTGGGAAGAGAAAGACCAAGAGAGACAGACCCACCCTGAGTTGAAGGAAGGCCAGGCAGGCAGGTAGAGTAGGGGAGCAGAGGTGAGGCAGGCCCCCACCTTGCCTCAGAAATGCCTCAGCCCCCTAGGGGTCCCTTTGCTCCCTAGACCCTCCAAGATGAGCCGCCTGCAGTCCAGATGTGGCCCAGAGTCAGGAGAAGGGCCCCTTTCCCCAGTCCTGGGAGTCTGGGCTCCGTGGAGAGGATGGTGGGCAGCTCCCTGCCCCACCTCCCAGAGTAGGAAGAACAGGGAGCCAGGAGGCCTGGATGCTTTCTTAACTCCCTCTGTACCTCTGGCCAAACCTTGCCTCTCTGAGCCTCAGTTTCCCCACCTGTAAAATGAGGGGTTGGACTCACGAGCTGCTCCCATCTCTGCCTCAAAAGAGGTGTAGCAGGCTTAGTCCTTACACACTGAACCTCTGGAGTCAGCCTGCCTGGAACCCTGGCTCCTCCTTTCCCTGGGGCAGATTAAGGCTGCCCTGGGGATTCCTGGAGTCTCTTCCTCCTAGGGTTATGGGGAGTTTAAATGAGCTAGTAATTGTGAAGCTCTTAGAACCAGTGCCTAGCACAGCAAGAGCTCAGTCAGTATTAGCCTTTATTATTCTGTTCTGTCCTCAATCCTTGCTGCTTGCAGACAGTTCTTGGAGATGCCGTGTCACTAGGGAACAGGGGACAGAAGGCTCCCTCCCTCAGCTCAGCCCCAGGGCCTGGAAAGGCCAGGAGCAAACCAGGGGCCTGGAAGGAGCCGGAGGAGTTGTGTCAAGGCTGGGGTCCCAAGCAGCAGTCCTTTGACAGGACCTGTCCTCTCGCCAAGCCCCCACTGCCGCCCCTGGACACCTGCAGCAGGCCCTGCGGGGGCCCACCCTCCCTTGCGGCCAGGCCAGTCCCCTCTCCTTGCAGGCTCCACTGGCCCACACCATCCCTTCTCCTTAGAAAGCTCCTTGTTCTTCCTAGAGCCTTGGCTCTTTCCCGTCTCCCAGACCTCAGCCAGGCTGCCTCGTCTAAGACAGAGCCCCCAGCCCCTGCCTGTCTCTTTCTTCCCCGCCACAAATACTCCGGGGACCTCACCGTGTACCAGGCTCTGTGTGTGGGAGACCCCAGGGAGATAGTCACTGCCCTCACAGGGCCTGAGTTCCTGGATGAAGGGTGTGTCCTGGGGAGGAGTGCCCTGCAGAGGAGCACTGGATAGGGATGTGACATCAGCGCTTCCCTGTGCCTTGAGGCCATCTCTGCAGTGCTGTGCACTGGCCCCGGAAGTGTAACTTGGCTTCCTCAACACTGACTGAGCCCCTGCTCTCCCCCAGGCCTGACCCCAGGCTCTCTGGGTCCCCAGCTCGCCCCTCTGCATTGTGCAGATGGGCGAACGGGATGGTCGCCTCTGATCAGATCCTCTTGCCAGGCCTGCAGAGGTGAAGCTGTCCCTCGGAACTGGGGGTCTTTGAGGGGACAGACAAGGAAGGGGTGAGGGGACCTGGCACCTAGCGCGCTGCAGGAGCACAAGGTCAGAGGCAGGAAAGGAAGGTGGCGACAAGGAGCCCGGTGGGGTCAGCAGGTTAGCACCGCTCTCAGCTCGTTCTGGCTGGGCGCACAGCAACAGGCATTCTGTCGAAGCACTTTACCTGGGTCATGTTATTTGACACTCACACAACCCTGGAACGGAGATACTCCTCTTATGGCCCCATTTTACTGATGAGGAAGCCAATCCCTAAATGAAAGGAACTTGCCCAGAGTCCTCCAGGCAGCAAATGGCAGAACAGGATTCAGCCCCTGCCAGCCGGCTCCTCCTCTGGAAACGTGGGGAACACGGAAGGGGTGAGCTGGAACCCCCCTCCCTACCAGGGCCCGACTGGGGGCTGAGGGGCATGGACTTTATGTTATTGACTTTAGGACCCCCTCACCACTCCTCAGTCTTACCCTGGGTTTCAAAAGCAAGCAGTTATAGGACCAGTCAGAAAAGTGCTTTAGAAAGTTTCCTCTAGCCTGTGGGAAGTGGGGAGGGAGGCTGACTGGAGGCCCGAGGCAGGGAGAGCAGGATGCCTGGAGGCTGAGGCCAGGCTTGGGGAAGGGGCCGGTGAAGACCTGAGTAAGGCAGTTCAGTCTTCAGGGAGAGGAGAGGCCAGGTTCCAGGGCTGTGAGGAAGGCAAATCAACAGAACTATGTGGTTTTGTTTTGTTTTGTTTTTTAAGATTTTATTTATTCACTTGACAGACAGGGATCACAAGTAGGCAGAGAGGCAGGCCGAGAGAGGAGGAAGCAGGCTCCCCGCCGAGCAGAGAGCCCGACGCGAGGCTCGATCCCAGGACCCAGGACCACGACCCGAGCCAAAAGCAGAGGCTCCAACCCACTGAGCCACCCAGGCGCACCCCCCCGCTTTTTTTCTTCATTAAAATCCCATTTTCTAAGCGCCTACTACATGCCAGACACCAATTCTGGATGAGAGCCATGAACAAAATACAGGAATGTCTGCCTTCACAGAGCTGACATTCTAACAAGCAGAGAGACAATGAACTAAGTCAGTAAAATAGACAGCACACCAGAGGATGACACATGATGCAGGGAAAAACCAGGTTGGGGATCTGGGGGGAATTGTACAATGAGTGGTCAGTAAAGTCGCCAGTGAGAGAAAGCATTTAAGCAAAGGCCTGAAGGAGGCAAAGGACAGAACCCTGTAGAAATCTGTGGCAAGAGCCTTGCAGGAAAAGGGAAGAGGAAGTGCAAAGGCCCTGAGGTACAGTGAGGCTTATGTGAAGAAGACCCAGGAGGCTAGGATGGCCAGAGTAGAGGGAGCAAGAGGGAGAGAACTAGAAGCTCAGA
Organism: Mustela lutreola; assembly: GCF_030435805.1. NCBI lineage: Eukaryota > Metazoa > Chordata > Mammalia > Carnivora > Mustelidae > Mustela > Mustela lutreola. Next base: position 25,379,656 of record NC_081304.1, on the reverse strand, counting down.
GCGGTAAGAGGAGCACAGACTGAATCCGGAAGGCCCCTGGGAGAACTTGGCAGTTACTCTGCAAGATGGAAGTCCCCGGGGGGTTCTGAGCACAGTAGTGACAAGGGCTGACATGTTTTATCAGGATCACTCTGCTTGCTGTGGTGTTGAAAATAGACTGTACGTGGGAAAGGGAGCCAAAGGGGAGACCAGCCGGGAGGCTTCTGTAATAACTGAGGCAGGGGGTGAGAGTGATCTAGACCAGGGAGGCTGTGTGTCCCCCTCTCCTCTCTCTTCCCCTGATTTCTCCTCCTACCCCCCTTTTCTCCCTTCCCTTCCTCTCCTCTTCTCCCTTCTTTCCCTGCTCTCTCTCCTCTTCCTCTCCGTGCGCACGCGCACGTGTGCATGTGTGCGCACACAGACACAGGGAAACGGCAGTTTGATTGCAGGAAGTGAGAAGTACAGAGACGAGCCAAATGCATCCCGTCGTGCATTCTGGGACTGTCACTCAAGGCTCATCGGGTCGTGGCCGGCCTTCCACCTCTACCCGCTGCCACTGCCCTGGATTAATTTGAATCTAATCCAAAACATCATACCATTTCGCCATAAATATTTCAGTATGTCTAGATGTATTTCGAAAGGAGAGCTAACAGGAATTGTGGCTAGATTGAGTTTGGAGAGTGGGAGGGAAAGAGAGTCCAGGGCGACTCCAGCACTTGGCCTGAGCCATCGGGGAGATGGAGCTGCCAGTCATAGCCGGACACAGACACTGAAGCTGCCCATGGCACATCCAAGGGGAGGGGGCTGGGAGGCAGCCGGCCTGGGGAACTCCTGGCTGGAGCTGGGGCTGAGGGCAAAACGTAGCTCGGGGCTGTTTGCATCGGGTGGATGGGCCTTTCATGGAGCCCAGGAGCAAAGGGGAAGCCAGTCTGAAGCAAGGTGGTGGGTTCATGCTGATGGATTATTTGAGGACTCGGGTGTGTTTGACCCGGCAAGTTCCCTGGTGGGTGCTGAGGTGCCCAAGCTTGGAATTCAGGGGGGCTCAGGACTGAACCAGTAGGTGATAGTGAAACCAGGCCAGCAACTGGGGTGGCTTAGGGGGTATCTGCAGACAAAAGAAAGAGGAGGAGGCAAAGCTGGGTCAGTATGAGTGATGGGATGGCAGAACCCTGAGACTGTGGGGCAGGGGAATGGGGAAGAAAGGTCTTAACCTGTGCTGGATTTGGAAAGAAACTCTTCTGCCTGGAGACCCCAAGCTTGGGGACACTGCAGAGCGAAGGCTTCATTCCCCAGGGGGAGCAAGTAGAAAGAGAAACTAGGAGCAGTCGGGTTTACGCACAGTCTGTTGGCTTTGCCTACTCTTCCTTGTCTTCGTCCAGGACCCAGCCCCGCACCACTGACCCCAGGATGGGAGAGGCAGGCCGGCCGTGTGGGGACTGGGTTTTCCCCGATGCCACTACTGTGCTCCCGTTCATCAGGGCTGGGTCTGAGTGCAGATCTGGGTATGGTACAGCGGGCCAGGGTTCCAGCACGGCCAGTCAGGCTCAGAGCCCAGACCACTGCTAGCTGCTGGCTGCAGGCGAGAGACTGAACCTCTCTGAGCCTTAGTTGGCTCAGCTGTAAATTGTACGTAACCACGGTCCCTAGCTCCCTGAGCAGATGAGGTGATGTATGAACATTCTGGCACACAGTAGGCTCTTCTTAAGTGGTAGCTGTTATTACCATCATTGATCTGATCTCATCCCCAGCCCTTCTCTCCACAAACCTACCCTCCAGGGACCCTGGAAGGAGCGCCCCCCCCCCCCCAACCCCTGCACTACCCTACTGCCCAGCATTGCACACTCGCTCACCAGCCTCCTCTCTTGCAAACTGCCACCCAACCTTAGACTGGCTTTGGTGCTCCCTCCCCTGACCCATCCAAAAAGGAATGTCCTGTCCTCCTCTGTGCCTGTGAGAGGTCCCACCACACTGCTATATTTCTGTGCTGACGTGTCTGGCTTTCTCTGAGACTGTGAGGGACCCCACTCTGCCTCTCGTTGGTACTCCCTGTGCTGGGCGCACAAACATTTGTGGAATGTCTGGGGGTGTGAGTGCTGGAGGCCTGAGGGCGGGGGGGCCTCTGGGCTTGCTGTCCTCACATGTCTGGTCTCTGTCCCCTTCACCTGGTTCACAGACCTGGACTTGGCTGTGCCAGAGACCGTCAGACTGGACAGCAGTTTACACAAGGCCCGAGCCCAACTACTGGCCAAGGGCCGGAGACACCGGCCCTCCCGCTCCAGGCTTCGGGACAGCGCCAGTTCTGCAGAGGATGGTGAAGGCTCTGATGGGCCAGGAGGCAAGGTGGGGACAACCCACCCAATCATTGCCCCCCCACCCCGAAAATCCCTCCAAACCCTTTTCCAAGGAAACCACAGCCCCAGACTTCTGACATAGTAAGGCGAACAGGGATTACCCGCATTCATTCTGGCTCGCCTGAAACTTTTAAGGAAGGTATTATCATTCCCATCTTACATGTGGGGAAATTGAGGCTCCGAGGTTCAGTAACAAACTCACACAGTTAGGGAGTGAGGGAAATGAGATTCGACCCCAGCCTACGTGACTGAAGCCCCCCCCCCCCAGCCAAATTACCCCCCCCCCCCGCCCACCGCGTGCTCCTACTCCTCACTGCCCAGCCACCCCCATGGCCGCTCCTTCCCCCAGGTGACCGACGGATGCGGGAGCCCCCTGCACCGGCTGCGCTCACCTCTGCACTCGGGCCCAGGGTCCCCGGCCGGGGGCTCTTTCTGCCTGGAGCCTCCGGGGTTGCGGCGCAGCCTGGACGAAGACGAGCCTCCGCCCTCGCCGCTCACACGCTACCGGCCCCTGCACAACGCCGCCTCGCACGAGGGCCTGGCCGCCGCCTCCTGCTCGCCGCCCCGCTCCGCGCCCTCCTCCGACAGCTCGCCCAGCTTCGTGCGCCGCCACCCGCGCGCAGAGCCCCACAGCGAAGGTGAGTGGCAGCCGGTGCGGCGCCCTCTGCTGGCGAGCGCTGGGACTGCAGCGGCCCCGCCGGTCGTCACCTAACCCCCGCCAAGCAGAGGGTTGGACCAAGTTGGGCAGGGCAGTGAGGGATGAGGAAGGGGTGGGGGTAGGGGGACAACACACTGTGGCTTCCTCCATCACTTACCCAGCGCCTACTATGTCACTGTTGGGCACTGGGACACACAGGGAAGCAGAGGCACTCTTTGCCCTCAAGAGGCTTGCAGTTTGGGGGAGATACAATCTAATAATTCCTTATAGTTTAAGGGAGAAGTGATCAAACCATCCCTTAATTAAATATGTAGTTTTAAGTTGTAATAAGTGCACGGTTGCAGCGGGGGAGGGGGCAGCACATAGCGGGGTGAAATGACCTCGTGGGGAGCCTCCTGTAAGGCTTCTCTGAGGAAGTGACATGTGAGCCAAGATTGGAAGGCGGGTTAGAAGTCAGTCAGGATAAATGAACAGTGAATAGTAGCGGTCCCTCCTTTTTCATGGTTTCCTTATGGCTTTCATAGCTATTCCATGAAATAGGCATGGAATAGCCTATTCCATGGGTCAGGTGTTAGACTCATATTTGGGACGAAGGAAGCTCAGAGAGGTAGAGTGATTCCTCCAAAGTCACACAGCTAGTGAAGGGCACCCGAGCCAACTTGCCTGCTTCTAAGTCAAAAGAGGCAGCTGAAGAAGGCAGGCAAGCCACTCCACGGGCTATTTTCTTCCCTCTCTTCCCCAAAAGATGACAGCCGGGATGCCAGCCCACCTGAGCCTGCCAGCCCCACCATCGGTCTGGATAAGAAGACTCGCCGAAAGTTCCTGGACCTGGGGTGAGTGGAGGAGGGGCCAGAAGCAAAGGCTTGGAGCCTTGGGGTGCAGGGTAGCACAGCGGGCAGCACTGCCCCACTCCCCCCCACCCTCTCTCACAGGGTCACCTTACGCCGAGCATCCACTAGCAAGAGCCGGAAGGACAAGGGCAGCAACCGTTTGTCCATGGGCAGCAGGTAAGCTTCCGCTCATAGTTCCGGAGGGGGGGGCACCCACCCCACGGTGCCCACACCCATGCTGGTGCTCTCTCCACAGGGAATCAGTGGAGGGGTCCAGCAGGTCAGGGGGCTCCCCGTTCCTGCCCTTTTCCTGGTTCACAGACAGTGGCAAGGGCTCGGCATCCTCTGGTAGCACCACCTCGCCTGCCTGCTCCCCTAAACATGAGGGCTTCAGCCCTAAGAAGTCAGCTTCTCAGGTGAGTCCATGGCTTCCCTGCCCCCCCCGTATGGGCCCCAGACTCAGGTGATGTGAGGGGGTGGGGCTGGGATCCAGGCATTCCTGGGGTCCGTTTGTCTATCTGTTTGTCCATCCAGTTTGTCTATCCATGGAGCCATTCTGTGATTCACTAGTTCATCCATTCTCTGAGTTCATTCATTGGTTTCTTCACTCATTCACATTCTGAGTAGTTCCTCCCCTGAGTCATTCACCACATTCAACCCACTGAGCACCAGGCTTCCCTCCTTAGCCACCCAGCCTGAGGCCGCCCCCATTAGCGCTCTTCTGCCTGGCTCCCCACGTCCCATCCCAGTTCCCAGTTGTCCCAGTCATCCCAGTCGTCCCAGTCACTGGGCAACCTGTGTGGTGGGGTGAGGCTTGCAGGAAATCAGGATGAAGGGGATCCAAACTAGCTAGAGCTCAGGAAGCAGGGAGAAGTCAGGGACAGAAGCAGCCACAGGTGTCTGCTTCTGCTCATGCCGCGCTCTACACTAGACAAGGCTCCAAGGGCTGCTTTGGCTTTCCTTTCACAAAGCGCAGGCGTGCTTATCCCAGTTGCCCGGATGAACGACTGAAGGCCCAGAGAGAAGGGACTTGCCATGTGGGTTCGATGCGGGCTCCATGCCTGTTCTGTGGTTGTTCCTTAGGTGCTACTGGGGCTGAGGAGACCAGAAAGCTGGGAATTGAGGGGAGAAGGAGTTCCATCTAACTTGGGACTTCCTGATTTCCTATCTGCACAGCCTCCCTCTGCCTCTTCCTCGTGCTGGGCCCTGGGATAGCGGGGTAAACAGACAGCCCAGGGCCTCACAGAGCTTCTGATCTCTACCCAGGCACCTAGAAGCCAGGGTGCTAAGGGCTATGATGGGGAGGCACAAAGGGAGGACCCCCGACCTAGCCTGGGGGAATCCTGGTCAGCTGCCTGCAGGAAGCAACACCTGGTCTGAGACTTCTGCTATTCCTGCTAACTATTCTGCCTCATTTCTGGCCCCACGACCTCCTAGAAGTCTTACATCCTGATGCTTCCCATGAGTACTTCATAGACTAGGAGGCACTGCGCAACTCCTGGTGCCCAGCCCCCAACTTAGCTCCTTCCAAATGCAAGCAGTGGATTGGGGGACTCCCTTGGGCTTGAGGGTGAGCTGTTTCCTCAGCAGCTCATACCTTTCCTCTCTAGGAATCCACCCTGAGTGATGACTCCACGCCCCCTAGCAGCAGCCCCAAGATCCCCAGTGGTCCCCGGCAGGAGACCAAGTGCTCCTACCCCTACCACACACTGTCCCAGTCTTCGGATGAGGTAAGCAAGCCCTGGACTCTTGAGTGTTGAGGCGCAGGCCACAGGCCAGGTCTTCCCCCTCACCATCCTTGGTCTCTACCCCAGTTCCTGGACGAACCTCTCCCCACGGTCCACCACTGGACCAGCCAGCAGGTGGGCCAATGGCTGCACAGCCTCAACCTGGAGCAGTATGTCGCTGAGTTCGCTGCGCGACAGGTGGACGGGCCCCAGCTCCTGCAGCTGGATGGAAGCAAACTGAAGGTGTGTCAGGGGAGGAGAGCGGTGACCCAGTTGGAGCCCAAGGCAACCTTCCAGGATTGGGATCCCTGATCTTTCATTGCCTCTAAGGCCACTGCCCTGACCTCTGACCTGGGCAAGGTCCTTGGCCTGATCTTTGCACTCTAGCACAGGTCCACTGTCGGACATGAAACTCGAGCCCCGTCCTTCAGTTTGACCTTCAAGCCTCAGCTCAAGGCTCCAGGATAACATTGACCTCTAGGACCGTCAAGAGTCAGATCACCTGACTCTTGTCTCTGGGAGTCCCTTGCTTTCATAAGAAACCAGGCCTCTGCCTGATTACCTTGCCTGATTCTCAGTCTTGGAGGCTGCTGGTAGTCAGGGGAAGTCCGGGAGGGGGAGGTGGGCTCAGATCTCTGCGCTGAGAGGTTTCTAGCGTGTTGCCCACCCTCTGCTACATTGCTTAGGCAAGAGGTGGTGAGGAGAGGCCCCCAGGGAGTCTCTGCAGTAGGGAGGGGCCTCGGCCACTGACTAGCAGTGTGACACTGGGCAAGTCATTCCCCATCTGTGGGCCTCTGGGGGCTGGGCAGGATGGTACCAAGACTGAACTCCCGAGTGGAGGAATGGGAGCCAAGGATTGCCAGGGGTGGGGGCAGGGGGTAAAAGGTCTGGCACCCTCCATCATCCTCTTTCCAAAACGCCCCCCTTTGGAATTCCTGCCCTGCTTCTGATCCACGGGCCTGTCTGGGAGGCAGAGGCCACACTTCTGGGAGGACCTGCTGAGCTCCAGGCAGAGTACACCCACCTGGGGCACCGCAAACTGGGGGTCGGAGTTGGCTAGGGCCTGAGGGATTCTGGGGCTCTTTCCCTCACCCTTGAATTCCTCCGCAGAGCCTGGGGCTCAGCAACTCACATGACCGGACGCTAGTGAAGCGGAAGGTAAAGGAGCTGGCAGCCGCCGCTGAGAAGGAGCGCAAGGCCCGGGAGAAGGCCGCACGGCAGCGGGAGAAGCTCCGGCGCCGGGAGCAGGAGGCCAAGAAGAGCTAGGGGAGGGTGGGGGGCAGGCACTGGCACCCAGGCGCTGGTGGCCGCCGGGCTCGGTGGGCACAGGCCTCAGCGGGGAGGCGGGGCCTGGGCGCCAAGCTTGGGCTGGCCGGGCCCCACACTCTCAGGGGGTACACGCCCTCTCTTACCCTGTCACTGTCTGGACCCAGATCCCCCAGAAAGGGAGACCCCAGGAGAGGGCCCAGTAATAGATCCAGTTTTAAGGACTTGTTTGGCACAGAGTTCCTAGGGAGCTGGCAGGTTTTGGGCAGAGGACCAAGAGGCCAGGGCTGACAGTCGGGGAACCCTGAGGCACATGGGTCAGTCTGATCATCTACCCTCGGGCCATGGCCATGCTGGCCGGCCGTAAGCTAGGACACTTGCCTGCCAGCTGGCCTGTCTGCCTTCTAGAGGCTCTGAGATAAGGCCTAGGTCCCAGGGATCAGAGGCAGGAAACCTCTCAGCAGGAGCGAGTAGACAGTCACTCCTCTCCAGCACTCCAAGCTGGCTGCGTGCTGGGAGAGCTCTCTTCTGCTCCCAGGGGAGGCTGGTAGGCGCTGTGGCAGCCCGCACTCAGGGTAGACTCCTAGCCTCCACATGGTGGGAGAGCACAGAGAGCAGCATGGGTAGCCCACACAACCTTGGCCAGGACTTTGGGAGCAGGAAGGGACAATGAAAATGTCCTTCTCTTTCCCCTTCCTGGTCCCATGGGTCCCAGTGGTGAGATGACATCCATGCAGGTCTGCCCCTCCTGGGGCCCACTCGAGGCCTGGTTTTTTACCTACTCCCTGACACAGGGCCCACTTCTATTGCTCCCTCAAAGAACGGCTGAGCCCTCTCTGGGGACAGAGCCAACTTGGGAGCTGGGGGTGTGTGTGACAGAGGACACCCCTAACCAATGCTTAGGTCACGTTGAACAGGTGAGCCCTCACCCCAGCCAGGTAGAGAGGCAAACTCTAGGAGTTCCCCTGGAATCTACTGGAAGGTTTCATCAGCCTTCCCCCATCTGCTCTGGTCCCTGTCAGGGTCTCAGTGGGTTCCAGAACTGGCACGCTGTGCAGGCTCTGGTTCTCTGGGCCATGACGAGGGGTTGGGCCAGGCCCCTGGGTGGGGCTGGGATCTATCCTGTGAGGAGGAAGCGTTCAGGTACAGCACTGGCCAGCAGCTCCTGCAGGACTGGCCGGTGACCAGCGGGGCTGGAGGCCCTCTGAAGTCCACCTGGAGGCCCTCTGAAGTCCACCTCCCCATTCACCTGCCCGGAGTGGCGGACAGGACCCAGTGCATGCCAGCTCTCCTCGTTCCTGCTCTGGGGCCGTGGCTCCAAGGCCATCCCTGCCCTGGCCACGGTCTGGTCCCTGGGACTCAGCCCTTTACTTCTCTCTGCCATCTGTATGGGGAGAGGAGCCACACAGGAAACTGAGCTATGGGGGCACTGGCACCATCAGGGTCTGCTGGAGGGGCTGGTGGGGAGGGCGGAAGGCACCCAGGCCTTTGAAATGATCAGGAGCTCTATGGGCACCCACCTGCATGTGAAGGGAGGGTGGTACTCCATTTAGTTCAATAAACACTTACCATGTGCCAGTGACCTTTGTTTGCCCCCGCTGGGAGGCTGGGCTGGGGCGGGAGGCAGCGCCGGGCCCTGAGCGTGGAGGGGTGACACATCTGCTCCCCGGGGGCTGCCATGTCAGGTGTCCTGAAGGGATGGCTCTGCCTGGCGGTGTGCTTGTGGGACGCACTGAGTCATGCCCTGGGCTGGGTATCCCGAGTGCGTCATACGGCAGTCACAGGGTCTGCGGTCTGGTCTGCGTGCCTCTGTGCCTGTGGATCTCTCCCCTCCCCCTCCCACCCCAGGAAAGCAGCCAGGCCATGGTCTCAATCTCCTCTTTACTGCGGATGTCACGGGTCATCGTCACAGCCACTGGGAGGAGCACACCACTTTAACCCCCGTGTGCTAAGGGGAAGGGTGGGGACTTTTCGGGGCTACAAAACTAACTATGTACATAGAGCATTCTAGGGAGAAAGCCACCCCAAGCACGTGCATGTCCAGGCACGGGGGGAGCGGGGGTCTGGAGCTCAGGCGGGACCGTGTGGGTGTGGGGTGGGCAAGGGGCCGTGTACGTGTGAGGACATGCCGGGGAGGGCCTCGGGAGGCGCCTGAGGGGCTCTGACCAGTGTGGCTAAACAGCTGATCTCTGGGTCCTCCCCAGGTCCTCCACTTTAAGGGTGTGCTCTGAGTGAGAACTGTTCCCTCCTAACCTTCACCTTCAAGCCTAGGGTAGAGGGAGAGGCTGCAGGACCATGTCCCCAAACAGGGGCCCGAGGGGGCAACCCCTTTCTCTACCCAGGGACACTGGCCCCTGGCTAGCGCTGACCCTGGGCCAGGACTGGAGTCCCTGCATGGGCCGGGGTGGGGGATAAGGCAAGCAGGGTGTCCGCTTGGAAGGCCAGGGCTATGGACGGCAGTGAGGGGGACCCAGGACCCCTGGAAGAAAAGTGGCAGCTCTGGTCTCAGAAGGAGCACTGCCATGGAAACATGACTCTGGGACAGCCCCCCACATCATGATGGAGACGTCCCCCCATCCTTAGGCACCGCCCACAGAGACCAAACACCAGGGAGACCACCAAGGGGTCTCCAGGAAGATGGAGATTGGCACTTAGACCACAGACTGGTCACCGCAGTGACTTCCAAAGAGACAGAAGCTGGTCATTAGAGAGAGCCCTCCCCCCACGAGGCAGGGGAAGAGGAGGGTCACCGTGGTGGCCAATCCCAGAGACAACAGTCCGTCCTCTCAGGTGCAGGGGAGCAGGGCAGCCCTTAGCTGACCCGGTATGTGGACGTGTTCTTCGGCTCTGTGCTGGGCACACACCAGTCGCCAGCCTCCTGGATGGTCTGGTAGTGGCGCCAGGCTGACTTGTTGTAGACGGGCAGGCGTTCCACTGAGTCCGTGGACAGGGCCTGGAGAGCACCAGGGTCAGCCCATCCTCCTTCCCAGTGCTTCACCCACGTCTTGGTCAATCACCCTTTTCCCGGGGGGGGGGGGTTGTGGGGGTGTCAGACCATGACCTGCGCCGTGTCTGAGTCAGTCCAGCTAGGTGCCACACACTGGCTGAGACAACGAACCCTGGCCCAGAAAGACCCAGGAAAGGACCTGTCCCTTCTGTGCCTTGTTCCTGCCCGTTCCAGAAGGCTACTCACTCAAAGGGTCAGGGAGGCAGAGGTAAGGTGGACTGTGACCTTGAACAAGATCACGAACTCTGGGTCTCAGTCTGGTCCTGAGCTGAATGACAAGTTCTCTATGGCAGCCCCCCTTCCTTCTGCATATAAGAAGTCAAAGGTCCCCAAAACAGGGGTCCTAGTCACAGACCAAGGACTGCCTGCCGAGGTGGGGATGTCTGCAGGCTGGGAATGGTAGCTTTGCTCTGATTCTCAGTCTGGAAGGAGTGGAGGGGTGGAGACGGAACCTAGCAGCAGGCTGACCTGCCAGCACAGCCCGCGAGCTGGTCCCTGCACCAGGACCCTCACCTTGAGATAGATGACTGCGTCGGTCCCAAAGCCCTCCATGGAGAAGAGCTGCAGGTCTCCCTGGAAGTACTTGGCATAGAGGCGGGAGATGGGGAGCCCGTACCCGAAGCCAGCCTACAAGGGGGCGGGAAGGGAGAGTGACCAGGAGGCGGGTCTGGGCCTCCCGGAGCAAAGGGACCAATATGCTGAGTTGGGGTCGGGCCAAAGGATTCCCAGGGCAGTCAGTCTGGTGGAGCCAGAAAGGCTGAGCAGTCCCAGCCGTGGGTGGTAGTCAACAGGGGTGACAGAGGAGCTCAGCCCTGGGAGCCAGCGGGTGTGGACAGGTCTCGGGGCTCCTGGGTCTCAAGTTCCCAAACCCAGCCCCACCTGCTCTCCTGGGAATGACAGAGCTGCTGATGAGTGAACTCTGTGGGGTGCCACTGGGAGAAATGAGGAGAGACAGATAGACACCCGCAGCTCAGGTTGGGGGGTTGCTGCAGTCTGGGGGGTGTGGGAGGAGCAGGGGGACCCAGACTGGGAGAGGTGACTGATGCTCCTACAGCTACACAAGAACAAAGCCCACAGGAGGTGAGGAGGTGAGAGACAGGGAGAGTGACAGTTTGATGAGAAGAGGAGAAAAGGCAGGAGGCCTTAGGAGGCAGGGGGCACTGGAAGGAAACCATCTCACCAGTGGAGTCCCTCCGGTGCCAGGCTGGGGGGTGGGCGCCGTGGAGTACATGTAGCTAAAGAGTCGCTCAATCTTCCGCAGGGGGACTCCCCCACCTCGGTCACTCATCTGGGGGAGACGGACATGGCTTCAGTGCTCACGCCCCCGCCCTGACACCCCTGACCTCTTGGTCGTCCCCATCCCCAGGGTCTCCTCTGAGCCCATCTCCTGGCAGGGACGCAAGTCCCCATCCCACTGCTCTCCGGCCCCCAAATCAAGGGCCACATACTTTGATGGACAGATCTTCCTCACCCAAGGCCACCATGACCTTGATAGGTGGGAGGACTAGGCTGGACTCGTGGCTTTCCACAGTGGCACGCATGGCATTCTGTGGAGGGAGAGGCAGAAGAGATGAGTGAGAGTGGCCTAGCCCTAACCATCCCCCAAGGCTGCAGAGGACCATCCCCGCCCCCTTACCTTGAAGAGTTCGAAAAGCATGTGGTAGAGGTGAGAGGGGACATAGACCATGTGAATTGGCTGTTCAGAGTTGGACGCTGCTGGGGAAGTCAAGACCGAGGATCAGGAAATTGTCAAGAGGTCACCATTCAGCATTCACTGACGCAACACCTAGCACCCAGCACTCAACCAATCACCCATTTATCCTCTAGCATTTGTTCACCCACCTGTCTATCCATACAGTATCCATCCATCACACGGTGTCTGTCCATTCACCTGTTCGTCCATCCATCCAACCATTGTATCCGTGCAACATCCCCTAATTCCTCTAGCTACCCTTCCAACGTCCATTCAACCATCCAACTGTCCCTCAACTACGCATCTGTCCCAACATCCATCCATCCCGTCTACCCATGAATTCGGAGTCCAGATTCAGCCTTCCACTCACCCACTGTTCCTGTAGCCCCTTCATCCATTCAAAAAATATCTATCCAGCCTACATCCAGTCTACTAGCATTCACCTGGACCCCAGAGGCCCTGGAGAGCTTTAAAATCCAGTGGGGAGAGGGGAGGGCTGCCGCACACGGTTCTGACCCCAGCACTCTGCCTCTCGAGGATCGCTCTAGCCTCAAGAGCTTCTTGGTGTGAGGGGCTGTGTGTCTTCTCCTGGTGCCTGGCACAGAGCTCTGTTTGCAGCAGGGGCTCAATGACTGGGCATGGATTAGCGAATGAAGGAATCTCGGGCCCTGTGCTGGGCAGCAGGGCATAAAGATGAATAAAATTCAGCCCTACGGTCTCGGAAATTTAAGTCTAGACAAAGGCCTGAGTGACTTTAACCTTGGGCATGGTACCCAGAGCTACGTGCCAGGCCCTGTGCTTGACCCTAGGGATACTGAAGGAACGTGGCCTGTCTCTGTCCTTCCATCTCTGCCCCCAAGTTATTTATTCATTTATTTGAAGAGATTTTATTTATTTAACAGAGAGAGAGAGACAGCAAAAGCAGGGGGAAAGGGAGTAGCGGATCCCCCCCACCACCACCGCTGCCCACACTGAGCAGGGAGCCCAATGCGGAGCTCCATCCCAGGATCCCGGGATCATGGCCCAAGCCAAAGGCAGACGCCCAACCAAGCCACGTGGGTGCCCCATGCTTCCAAGTCATTCAGCCAGTGACAGTGCGTGACAGAGGTACACCCCAGGGGGCTGGGTGCCTAATCATGCTTTCTGGAAAGTCCAGGAAGGCTTTTCGGAGGATCTGGACTTGAACTGGGCCTTAAAGATGTGGGCAGCGTGACTTCCAGGCACAAAAGCCCTCAGGTTTGTGGCACACAGGCAGGGGGTGGCTGAGGAACAGGTAGGGGAGGGAAACTTCCAGATCGCTGATCCTCCTTTCCCCTAAAACCCTGGTTCCTCAGCAAGTCCTAACCTCTCCACCTCCAAAATATTTATCCAATCTACCCCCTTCTTTCCAACTCTGCTGCCTTTCCGTCCCCTGGATTCCTGCAGTGACCTCCTAACTGGTCTTCCTGAGGTCTTGCCCACCTCCTCCAACCTCTAAGTATCTTTAAACAAACATCAGACCCTGGCATCACCGTGCTTCGAACCCTTCAACGGGCTTCCCTGCTGCACACAACATCCCAGCTCCTGTGTGTGGCCCATGGGCCCTGCATGCCTTCGCCTCTGTCTCCAACCCCTTCCCCTTCTCCAGCTGGAGCCAAGACATAAGGGTGGGGAGCCGACTGTCCCACCCCAGGGGCTTCAAAGAGGGAAACCTCTCTCTTAATTATGCCACTGTCGCCTGGATTCTGAAAAGGCACCCAAACCGACACCTTAGTAAATACACTGCTCCTCCTCATCGCTGTCACATGATCTCATCTTGTCTCCTCCCTGTCACTTGTCACCATCTGAAATTAGCTTGTGGGTTATCTGCTCACTGGCTAATGGCCCCCTTCCCCAGTCTCCCTGGCATCAAGAACGTGACCTCCATGAGGAGAGCGACCTTCTGTGGCATGTTTACTGTTTAACAATGTTTACTTAGCAAATGTATTAGTAATAATACTGCTAATAATATGTCAATAATAGCTCTGCTTCTGTCCCAACCAGTTCTTTTCCTTTTTTCCCCCCTCCCCCCGTTCTTTTCCTGACTCCCCATCTCATCTTTCTCTCTAGAGCCCTTAGACAGACAGACAGACACACACACACACATACACAGAGCCTCCCTCACTCACTGTTGATCTCCTGGATCTCCAAGTCAGGCGAGGCCATGTAATACTTGTCACACAGGAGCTTGGCCATATCGTAGGCATCTGAGAGAAGACAGTAGCTATTCAGGGAATGGGATGGTCCAACCCAACAGGCAGTCCTCCTGTACCAGTCCTCCTGGTACAAGGCATCCCCAACATTAAACCCAAGCAGACGAGGCCCCTACCCACGGGGGAACGGCACATCCTCTGGCAAGGCAGTCAGAGGGGGTCTCTGGGGCTCCTCTGTGGGCCAGCATGGTGGGGACATCTTACCCTTTACCACCTCGGAGACATTGCAGTTTGGGTCGATGCTGCCAATGTGTTTGGGGTGGGCTGGGTTGGTGCTGCCGTCAAAAATCAGGGCTGCAGGCGAGAAGGCAGGGAGCTGTTGGTGGGGCTTCCCTCCTACCCACCACCCCCACTCAGGCCACCATGAAGCCAGGGAGGTGCACTCGGTCCCAAGCACCCCGGCCCTGCTCACTGTGCTGGTTGATGAGCATGCGGATGGAGATGCGGCTGAGGTAGAAGCGGTCCAGAAAGTACTGGATATTCTGGTTGGAGACCGGGTCATCGCCGTATGTGTCCTTGTACTCCAGCACGCCCTGCGCCATGGTGGGCACCACGTCGTTGTGGCGGTTCCGGATGGTGACCAGGGCATCCGTGAACCTGCAGGGCATGGCGGCTTAGTCCCAAACTGGGGGCGCCCCCAGACTCTCTCCCACTTCTGACCTCCTCTCCACCAGTCTTTGTTCATAGGACCCCTCCCAACCTGAGAGACATAGTGTCCTCCCTGCTGCTTCCCAAGTCTGCCCTGAGTGTCCCACCACCTGCCCGACGGCCAGGGGAGCCCCTCAGGGGCAGGAGCTTGGATCTCCCTAATCAGACCCAGGGCCATGGAGGCCAGGGGCTAATTCACCCGCAGACTAGATATCCGTGAGGACAGGGATCATTTCTTCCATCCTCCTGCACATTTCTGCCTTGGGGCTGTGACCCAGAGCCCTTCGCCTGCCCCTGCCCTCCTGACCCCCCACTGGGGCCTTCACTCACTGGCTCAGCGTACGATGGTCCTCCGGGTCCTTATCTAGGAACACCATGATGTCCAGGAGGCTTTGGACATACCTGTGTGCATTGGAGGGGGTGCCATTCAGCTCCAGGCCAAGCCGGGCTCCCTTCCCAACGAACTCAGCTGCCCCTGCACCTGCCTCACCCCTACCCACACAGAGCCACCCTGCCCGACAGGCTACACCACACTTTTTCTCAATTCATTTCATCTGCATGCGAGTCTCCCTGACAACACAGTAAGTTATGCAAGAACATCTCTCATTTGCCGGTCCCCCTCCTAGCACCTTTGCTGTGCAATCTAAGAATAGCAGTCTTCAGAGGGCACCAGGGATCATCCCGTCCCCGGGGTCTCGTGGATTACTGGCCAGGAGGGAAGGCTGGGGCAAGTCGCTTAACCTCCTGGAGCCCCTTCACGGAAACTGATCCTAGTATTTGTCCCCCAGGGTTCCCGCTGCATCCCCTGGGGCACGCCTGGCAGAGTGACTGGCCCAGGGCACTTCACAGAGCGGGGGCTCAGTGAAGATTAGTGCCTACCGTTCTGGGCACCTGCTCAGGGGCCGTGTGGTCTGCCTAAGGAAGTAGATTTCAAACAGGGGGGTGGGAAGGACACAGAAGTGGGGAAAGGCATGCCCAGCTCTGACCGTGGCAGGGGTCGGGGGGCAGAGCCCACAGAGAACCAAGACAGTCCACTCTACTCCAAAGGCCCAGCAGGAGTGTGCGGACCCCCAAAGCCCCCCATCTGCAGGCCTGGTGGGAGGCCGAATTGCCCCAGGACCTAGAAGAGCTGGGGAACCAGGGGAGTGCTGGGAAGCAGGGGGCCAGCCTGTGGCAGCAGACAGCGCCAACCTAGAGCTACTGTCCCCCTGCTCCTGTAAGCCAGAACCCCCACTGTTCCTCCGCTACCATGCCCAGTCCACGGGTTGTTCTGGAGATGGCCACACTCTGGCAGAAACATCTGCAGCCAGCAGGAGGCGGGGGCTGCCAAGAGCCCTGGGACAGAGAGCTCTGTGGCCTAAGGGTCTCTCTAGAAAAGGGCCTTATATGGTACATGCATTCCTGTGTACAACAGTGCTTTGACCTTGGCAGGTCAGAAAGGCAGAAATTAGCCCCATTTCACAGGCCCCTAAACTGAGGCCCAAAGTAGTCATCAGGCTGGGAGGCGGTGTGGTGAGACTCAGTCCCCCACACTCTTGTCACTGCCCTGCACCATGTCTGCTCAGAATGCTCACCTCGGCGTCCCTGAGGGCCCCTCTGCCCAGAGCACCCATCCCCCTTCACCTCTCCCCCGCTGCTCTCACTTTGGACACTAGAGGAGAAGGTGGGGGGCGCTGGCTGTGGCGCTGGCTCTGCTGAGTCCCAGTCCTGGCTTGTCCCTCGGGGCTGTGTGACCTGGGTAAGTCATGAAGCCTCTCTGGGCCTGAGTTTCCACCTCAGGGAAGTGGAGGTTTCGTAGCTCCTTCCATCACTGCCTTGCGGTGAGGGCCAAAGGTGATACTCAGCCCTGTGCCTGCCACGCAGTGAGCACTCTCGGGATGCGTGCACCCGTTACGAATGGTGGTTTACACACTGGCCACTGCTGAGCATGTCCTCTGAGCCCCCACAGGGTACCCAACACCCTCCTCCTGGTCGTACTGGCTGCAGGTTCCAAGTCCTGCTCTGGACAGCCTTCATGCTGTGGATGGCATGAACGGGGCCGTCCCAGCCCTGGTGCTCCCTGCCTGCCCTCCCCACCCGGCAGGAGAGACCAGTCTCCCCCATCTCTTCAGCCACAGCAGACAATCAGAGAGGCGCCCCAAAGGCAGGGCCTCAAGCTTCCTGGAGGGTAGGTGCCTGCTAGTGCCTGCCTGTGCCCAGAGTATACCCAGGGTCTCCCCTCCCCCAGCAGCTTTGCGGAGCATGGGGTAGTCCCCTTTTTGTAGCCGGAAACCGGCTCAGAGAAAGCAGGTGATATGGCCCAGGCCCCACAGTGAGGGGCAGCACTGGGATTCAAACTGATGTCTGTCTGACTCCCCACCGACACCTCATGGCCAACCGTTCACCATCCACACCGGCCCTGACAGCGTGGCTGCCGATGCAATGGTTGCCCCGGTTGCCCCCGGCCTCGGACAGCGCTCAGCTCTGCGCCTGCCGGCTGCCCTAGTCTGGCCTCCGTGACACCCTGTGCGGTGGGTGCTTGTGCTGCCCTCATTCTACAGAGAAGGCAGTCTCCGTGCAGAGCCGGACTTCTCTCTCGCAGGCAATGTGCCTCCAAATCCCTGCCCTGCCCCTGCCCCCAAGCCCAGAATCAAGCTTCAGGCTCCTGAGTCTGGGATGGTGAGGGGATTTGGGGAGAGAACCTGCAAGTGTGTAAGGCTGGGGTAGGTAGAGGGAGGGGAGGAAACCAGCTGAAGAGCAGGGCTCAGAACCCCTTCCTAAGATGGGGGGTGGGGAAGAGCTGGGGGGGTAGGCAGGGACAGAGGGGTGGGAGCTAGGAGGCCCTGCCTGCTGGGCCAGGAGGTGCAGGGCTGGGGACAGCGGGCTAGCTGCCAGCACCACCCCTGAGGCTGCCTAACGGGCCCCAGGGAACAGAAGCGGGGCCTGGTCACACGGCCAGGAAGTAGAGCAAAGGGCAGCAGGATGGATGGACAATGAGCAGTGCCCGCCGGCACGGCAGGGGGAGGGCTGCCAGCCTCGGGCCTCCGTCTCCTGGACGATGAACCACAGTGAGGACCCCTGCCTGCCTCCCTCGAAGGGCTGTTCCTTCCAGGGAGTAGTTCCACATGGGCTCTCGGCAGGGAGGCAACAAGATGGGAAGGATCTTCCCAGAGGATGCTGGCCCTGGCGTGGAGCCCTCCAAGGCCTGGCACCCCAGATGTCACTCTCAGGAAAGATCTGGTCCTAAAGGGAGAGACACTGAGGAGGAACACTGGCTGCTGGGCTGCCCACCTCGCTGACCTGAAGGGAAAGAACAGGGCTTGGACCTAGGAGGCCTGAAGCCTGGTGTAATGACAGATGTGGTGCTTACCTCCACTGTCAACTGGACAGAGCAGGCCCAGCAGGCAGTGGTGACCCAATGTAGCTGCCCCAGGAAAGGCCTGCGCCTGCTCACCTCAGCCCCAAATCAGGCCGCCCAGGCCTCCTGCCTTCTGGGGCTTTCAAGCCTGCCCAGAGCCGATTCGGGAGGCAGGGGGTGGACTGTGTGGGGAGGTGGAGGGGGCGTGTAACCGGTAGCATGTGTAAGCGTGTGTGTGTTTGTGTGTGCACACCATGCACTAGCGCCCACAGCCGTGGCAGATAAGGAGCATGAACAAGGCAGTGGCTATGTGAGGAGGAGGCGGTGGCAGACCTGTCCCTCGTCTGGAAGCTGCTTTCTGCGGGGGAGCTGAGTGCAGGCCCTGAGCCAGGCACACTTGGGTCCCGTGGCCAGCCGTGCCCCACAGAGGCCACTGAGCCACTCTGGTCCCTGGCTCGAAAATGGGGTTCACAGCAGTACCACTCTGACATCCTCAGTCTCGACTCCGGTTATGGAAAGAGAGGCCAAGGGGTTCAGCGAGGGTGAGATTCCAACCCCAACTCCATGCCTGGCGCGGCACCGGCCCCTGGGGCCACCGCCATGGCACTGGTTCTTCTCAAGGGCTGTGGTTCCCACAGGGTGGGGGTGCAGGTCTCCCGCAGGCTGGGTTTGCCCATTGGAGGGAGAGATCATGAGAGGCTGCTGGCCACACTGCCTCTAGCCCTTTTCCCTACAGCCCCGGCAAGACCTCTGTGACAGGAGACTCACTATCCTCTGATTCTACCCTGCGACTCTCACTTAACTCCCACTTTCTGGAAGCATGCTCGTACCAGCTCCACGCCCTCCTGACACTGCCTTTCTCGCCTGCTCATGCTCTCACATCCCAAGCCAGCAAGCGCATTCCACTAAGGTGAACCCTACCCTCCCAAGGCCTCACTCGGGGAGTTTGGCAATCTCTGATCCGGGTCACTGCCCCAGAACCCAGCACTCAGACCTCTCTGCTCACAAGTGCGGCCACCAGGTCACACAGCCTTAGGCAGGAGTCTCAGCTCTCCCACCTGCTGCCTGAGTGATCTCACACACATGTCCTAACCTCTCTGAACCTCAGTCTGCTCATCTATGAAATGGGAGAAATGACAAGGCCTCCCACAGAAGGCTGTCAGCAAGGCTAATTGAGGGAACATGTGGACATGCCTAGAACAGTACCTGACGCATGACAGGCCCTCCAGGTCTGTTTGCTTTCACCATCACCATCGCTGTGAGGACCACATTGTCCCAGAGAACCTTGGCCACACTCACATCTATGGCGAAGCTCAGGGACATGGCTTGTGTTGACACAGTTCTGCACACTTTTGCATCAAATGGTAGCATCTGCCCTTAGAAACAGAGCAGATCCCCATTTTACAGGTGAGAAAGCTGAGGCTCAGAGAGGCCGGGGATCTGCCAAGGATTAAGGGTCCAGCAAGCAGCAAAGCCACACCTCCAAGGCAAGCATGCTGACAGTGAAGTCAACAGCCACGGCTTCCTACTGCCTTCTAGGCACCTCCAAAACGGGCTCCCTCCACACCAGGTCTGTCTGGTTGAAACAATTCACCAGGTTTATTTAAAACCAGGAATGCTTGGGGCGCATGGCTGGCTCAGTGGGTTAAAGCCTCTGCCTTCGGCTCAGGTCATGATCTCAGGGTCCTGGGATCGAGCCCCGCATCGGGCTCTCTGCTCAGTGGGGAGACTGCTTCCTCCTCTTTCTCTGCCTGCCTCTCTGCCTACTTGTGATCTCTGTCTGTCAAATAAAGAAAATCTTAAACAAAACAAAACAAAACCAAAACCCCCCCCAGGAATGCTCACCTCATCCTCAGTGACTCTTGCCTAGAACCTCACTGCAGCTGAGTAATAACTCCACCAGCCTCCCCACTTCGTATCACTTCCACTACGAACAGCATTTATACCGGACTTTTCTATTTTCCAAAGGGGAGCATTCGCTCCTTACTCGTCAGCCTCTGAGGGTAGAGGCCCTCTTGCCAGGCTCCTTGGTATGCTGCCCCCCTCCTCTCATGCCAACCTGCCCACCGCCACCACTTCTGCATTCAAGCCGGCAGCAGGTTCTCCTAGAGGGGGTCTGCCCTCTCTCACAGGCGGCCACCTCATCCCCAGCACAAAGTCCCTCCTCCCTTCGGACCTCAGGCTTTCTTGCTGCAGCCAATGACGCCCATTCCCCAGAAACAACCTCAGCAGGCTCTGGTCAGTGTGTCAGGTCATTCTAGCAATCCCACGGCCTGTTCTCAGCTGAATCAACCACCGGGAAGTGCTCTCTCTTGTCTAACTTTGCTCTGTCCTGCTGTTCCTGGGCATGATTTAGAAGCTTCAAGGAAAGAAAGGCCAGGCCCAGCCCATACATGCGTATCTGGTTTTCAGAAATGGCCTCTCCTGGGGGAGTCACGGGCAGTTCAGCAGCTCCCTGCTCCCCCACATCCCGACACGCATCCCCCAGCTCTCCTAGGAACACAGCGTCCAGGGAGGGGCATGAAAGGGCCTGTCCTGGCATCAGGGGCTCGCCAGAGAGGCAGCCAGGCCAGTCAACCGGGCAGAGCTGGAGGATAAGCGGGCAAACAGATGGCACCTTCTGTCTCCACACCATGACTTCCCCACCACCCCGCGCTGGGAAATGCTGTTTGGCTCAGATGTCCCACACCTCCGAGGGCCAGGGCCCAGCGAGGGGTGACCTGGTTGGGCTATAGGAATGCCAGTCCCTGCCCTCTGTCCCTGTCCCCCTTCACAGCTTGCACCAAACAGTGCTGCTGGCACAGAGTCAGGTCCCAGAGGCCCTCGCTGGGCCCCTGCCTGCCTCCACGCCCGGGCACAGGCAGCTCCGAGGCCTGGAATGCCCTTCCTGTCTTTCTAGGTCTAGGCTCACTCCGGCCCCCTGGAAGGCCTGGAGACGTGTCACCTCCTCTACGCATCCACTTCAACTTCCCCACAACTCTCTGCTTCACCTGACACCCAGTGTGCGCCTGCTAAGAGCCTGGCCTTGTGCACCCCCACTGTCCTTCCCGAATCTCATTAAACCAGATTAAGTCCTGCCTCTGCGTACATCCATGCATAGAAAAAATGCTAGAAGCACACCACTACAACCTTCTGAAACCCAACTAGCGTTTGGTTATGGCGTGGAGGGTAGTGGCTGGCACTCTCTTCGGTCTGTTTTCCCGTGTCTTCCAAATGTCCAGGTGGACATGTTATACTTCCACCATGAGGAGGAAAAAAGCCCCAACCCATGTGACTTTTTAAATAACATTTTCGTTCTTCAGTAAAAGTAACTCTTTGTAAGCTCCCTGCTCCCACCACCATCTACCATCTCTGTAGCTCCCGGAGGGTACCTGCTGCTGCTTTCCTGCCTCCGACACGGCACTGGGCTTGCAGCAGGTGCGGACCCCTGCTCCTAAATCCAACAGGGGACCACAGCCACGATGCACCACAGCCAGGAGAACCGGTGAAGCGTTTTGGCACAAGGGCCACCAAAGACCAACCAGGATTCGCCATCGGCGTGCCAGTCACACAGCAAACTCTTGTTTGTTCCTCATGTGACCAGCCGTTGGTGTCTGTCATTCAATTACTTAACCTGGGAAGACTTCTAGAGGAAGCTTTACTGAGGATTTCCTTCTGCTACCAGAGCAACTTTTGGTCTTTGCCCCTCCAAAGTTCTCGGGGCTGGGTACGATGCCATCCCTGTGTCTGAGTGTTTCTCAACATCCAAAACAGTCTGACTTGTAGCTTGGATTATATCATGTGAAAATTCGTTTCTTCCTGTTTCTGTTTCCCTATAATGTGGCCTGTCCCCAGGTAAATAGGACTTAATAGGTGCTAGGTGTTCAGAACCAGAGCTGGTGGTAAATGCTGATACTGGCATGGTTTGGGTTTTGGCTGTGAAAACAATTCCCCGGGTGGACCCTGGGTTTCTGGAGAAAGGAAGAGTGGTAAGCATAGGGCTGGTAAACACGGAGGCTAGGAGCTTTAGCTCACTCCCTGCTCTTGCCTAGTATTCCACTTGACCTTGGGGCAACTCTCCAGCCTCTTGGAGCCCCTGTGCTTCCCCTTTGTCCCCACCCCCCTCAAGGCTGCTGAGAGCACAGAGACTCTGGGAGCCCAGGGGCATCTGGCAGCAGAGTGGGAGGTACAGGGACCTGGCTGGGGGTCTCACCAGCTCTGGACCAGCTGCACCGAGGGTGTGCTCAGCACTCGGTCAGGAAGCAGGTTGATCTCTTTCATGATGTTGGCCAGACGCACAGGCAGCTCCTGCCTAAGGAAGGTGAATGAGGTTTTCTCACAGGCATTGCTGGACCCTGAGGGAGGGAGAGAGAGAGAGAGAGAGGGAGAGAGAGAGGTGAGCCCACAGACCTGCAAACCACGGGAGCCAGAGGTCAGGTCGATTAAATCCTTCATTTCCTGAGGGTTCAGAGAAGTGACCAAGGGCACAGAGCAGAGCAGCTCTCTTGATCTCCTGCAGTGCGCCCACCGCCACGCCACCCTGCCCAACCCTCTCCAAGCTTGTGTCCCCCACCCCAAGCCTGCTTGCCTTCAACCATAGGGGACAGTGCCACTCCCAGGCCCATTTGGAGCCAGCTCTGGCCTCAGTTACCTCCCTCCTTCACTTTCTGCCTCTCCTAGCAGACACTCGCTTTGAGAGGTGGAAGGAGTAGAGAGGGGTGGATCCAGTGGGCAGAGGAACCCGGGAAGACCATGCCTTCCCAGGTCTGGGCCTGGCTGAGGGCCTGTCTGGGCCACTGTGCCTGGCCCATGGCATCTGTGGGGCCCCAGCGTTCTTTCTGGCCCAGTCTGTCTTCACCCAGGCTGGTCTTGTTGACTAATGTAGAGCTGTCCCTGCATTAATGCCCACATGGGAGCCCAAGAGCCCACAGAGCCCAAGGATGGGAGCCCAAATGTCTTGGTCCTTGATCTGGCTTCAAGATGAAGACGGGAGTGGTAGACCAAGGCCATGGCCTAGAGTCAGAAGAGCTAGATGCTAGTCTAAGTTCTGCTTTCCTGCCACCAAGTCTGCTACCTAGAGCATGTGACTACCCTTCTGAAGATCTGTTTCCCCCACTGCACTACAAGTGGACCAAACTCTACTGTAAGCCTCACCCAGCCCATTTCTATAATTGGGGTCCAGTTTGGACTGGACAGCTACTGGTGGCTGACAACAGGCCCAGGGGGCTTTTCTACATGGGGGTAGCTCAAACAGGGCAGGGGGACAGGCAGACAAGTCCTGAAGAACAGGGGCCCTGTGTCCTGGTTGCCTCCTCCCCACCCTCTCCCCTCAGTGACGCAGCTGTAACTTGAGCCAGGCACTGTCTCTTCAACTCCGAGAGACCTGGGCACCCCGTCCTAATCCCCAGCTGGCACCAGGGAAATGCCGCGTAGACAGACAGGGGACAGGGCCCACACAATGCCTGTTTCGGTGGCCACAGTGGCACAGCCTTGCTTCTGCTCCAGAGGCAACCCCAGGGCATTGCTGGTGGGTGAACTGGCCCAGGAATCTAGGGGCTGCCAAGGCTGCAAGCCTTCTGACTCCACTTCATGGTGCTCCAGGCCTCCACCGGGTTGGTGACAGGAAGCCAGGCCCAAACAGATTTGCTCTTCAAGTGTCCTTGCCTACTGGGCCAGCTAGGGTTTCTTCAGTGGGTCGGGGTGTGCTCATCAGCCACCTCCCTCCTGTTGACATTTTTCTTAAAGAGCTGGGTCCCCACCTGACCCCAGGGTGCCCACCCCAGCCCAGGTCTCCTTCCAGCTGTCTGCACCTCCTAATCCCGCCTTGTCTGTTACTCCCACCAGCATCCCTGCTCCATTTCTTCTCCAACACTCTGAGTCACTACGACAACCACCATTAACCCTTTCTGTCTGGATATATCCCACTCCCTTCCTGCCCTAACATCACCTCCCTGCTGTGCCTTACTGGACAAGACCTTTAACAAAGCCCAGAAAGATACTTAGACCCCTCCTTCTCAGTGCCCCCACTTCCCACTGACAGCCCAGTATAGAGCTTTTCCCCAGGATACCTTAACCCTTTCAGGGGCAGTTCCTGCTCCTCCTCCCCCCACCGCCTTAACTCTTCCCTGCCTGTACCCCAGCAACCTTTCCCTGTCACGAAGGGCCTCTCTTCTCCGCGTTAATTTTCAAGGCCAGGGCCCCCTCCCTCACCGCCTCCCGAGCTCCGCGGGCCCCCACGGCCAGCCGCCCCCACCCCACCCACTCCGTACCAAAGTCCAGAAACTGCTTTATGGACAGCGGGGACGGGGAGAACTTGCTGAAGTGTTCGATGTACTTGGGCGCTCCTGCCAGCGACGCATTCTTCAGCAGAGCGCGGACCCAGCGCATGGTGGCGGCGGCGGCGGCAGCGGCGGCCGCAGCTTGGGCTCGGCCTCGGGTCCTCCAGCGGGCAGCGCCGGCGCTCAGCTCGGCCCAGCTCGGCCCAGCTCGGCCCAGCGACCGGGACCTGCAGCCTCCTCCCCGCCCCCCGGGCGGGCAGTCCTCCAAGCCCCGGCCAATCGGCTCGTCGCGGCGCTCCGACGTCGCCAATGGCCGCTCACAAACAACGCCGGCAGAGCCAATCGCCTCTCGCTTCGGCACGTGGCTTCCCCTGGACCCGCCCCCTTAACCCCGTCCTTGCCCCGGGCGGCCTGTTGTTTTCGTGAGGCCGCGGCGAGAGCCCGCCTCCCGAGCATTGGCTCCGCCCTTTCCTCCTCCCGGCCAAGTCCGGCTTAACCCCTGCCTCCCCAGAGTTTCGTCATTCCTCCTCCTTCCTCTCCCGCGCCCTCCCAGATCTCCTTCACTCGCCTTCCCTGAAATTGGCCCGATAGCTTCCCTCTCAAAGGGACCTGTTTCACTTGTCCTGACACCCACTTGCGCTCCTTGAGGGGGGCGATCTGGTGGGTTCCCAGTCCGGATGACAGTGACTCGGACTGGGAAAGTTTGCAAACTTCGGGATCAGGATGCAAGACCAAGCTAATCCCTCATACAGACGTGCCCCACCCCCCCCACCCCCCCACCAAGCGGCTCGGGAAAGGACGGCCGGAGTCAAAACCCTAAGGACTGACGGTGATAGAGGCAGGCCTTAACATCGGCGCTGCGAGTGCAGTTTTCAAAACACTTCGATTATTCGCTATTCATTTGACCTGAGAAAGCGACGATCTTCGCATTGCCTTAGAGAAAGGTCCTGGCAGGTGATCTGGGCGCCAGGATGCCCGCCCTTCCCCAGCAGCCCTGAGCTCTCGGCGGAACAGAGCGCGCGCTCTTGTGGTGGAACGCGGTACGCCCTGACCCCCCTTCGAAACCCCTTCCGCCCCCCCCCCGCCCCCGTCTTGTCCCTTTGATGTTTTCGCTCTTTCACTGTTCAGTCCCTGGGCACCACTGACCGAGTGCTCAATATGTGCTGGGCGTTGTCATGGGGACAGGAAACACAGAAAGGATAAGGAGGGAGTCTTCTCCCCGGATCATTTCATTTCTTAGTTTGGGAGGTAACTGCATAAGTAAATAAGTAGTTACTGTGTAACAGAATGTGATTACAGTCAACACGGAGCAATGCGCGAGGCTTCCCAACGGAAGGGACTCTTAGCTGAATGAATAATAACCTATGTGCCAGGTACTGTCTGCATCATTATCTCCTTTAATTCTCCAGACGGCTCTCTGGTGCTATTATTATCCCCATCATATAGATGAGGAAACAGGCTCGGGGATCATTCTCAAAAGCAAATCTGAACTTGTTACTTCCCTTGCTCACAGACTTTCAGTGGCTTTCTGCTTCTTACTGGTGCCTTTCCAGCTCTTGCAGGATCTGCTTTGGCTTAACTTTCCAGCCTCCTCCCCTCCACATTCCCCTGCTCAACTCCCAGTCATAGTTATCTACTGCCTTGAACCCGCCTCCAGTCTCCAAGCCCTTGCAAATACTGTCTCTTCTATTGGGATCATTTGTTCTTCTTGCCACCTATCCATTCTTCAAGTCTCCAGCCCTACGAGGCTGGGTTCTGGGCTACCTCTAAGGACTCTTTAGACCTGCCCAATCTTAGCACCATTTGGCTCCTATCAGACTGAGTGGAAATCATCTGCTGACTCATCTGTTTTCTCCACTAGACTTTTGAGTTCCAGGAGGGCAGGGCTGTGTCTGTATAATTAACTGCTCTATTTCCAGCACCAGGCACAGCACAAGGCACATTTTAAAAAGGAAAAAAAGAGCGGGGACCACCAGGCAGACATGCCACAGAGTCATCAGGGAGGACCACCAAACATCCTTCCAGCTAGCAATTAAATCACTCATGATGTTGGAGGGTGCCCTGTTCAGGTTGCAAATAGGTACTTAGATTAAAACAACAACAACAACAACCCGGCCCTCTGCCTCGCCTATAAACGTAATAAATAATTAATCATTAACAGCTATTACTATTGTCAAAATTTAAGTAAGGAGGAGCACCTGGGTGGCTCAGTCAGTTGAGTATCAGATCTTGGTTTTGGGCTCAGGTCATGATCTCAAGATCGTGAGACTGAACCCCGTGCCGGGCTTAGTAGGAGATCTGTTTGAGGAGTCTCTCCTTATCCCTCTGCCCCTCTCCCTGCTCTCTCTCAAATAAGTAAATAAATAAATAAAATTTACATTTTAAAATACATTTTAAAAAATGTAAGTAATGAGGAAAAGGCTGTGAACTCTGACACTAGGTATAGGAGAGAATATTACCCACGATCCTCTCCTTAGTGCTGGACTTCTATATTGTGGCCTCCGTGCTTGGAGCAAAATTCCTTCTGCAGAGATTGTCTCAGGGTGATAATGGGAGTGGATGGCTCGGTCAAGCTAAGTTAGATGATGCTGAGGTTAAGCTCCTCCCCATCCCATCATGCCCAAATTTCCTATTACATGTACAAGGCAGGTTGGTCGTGGGAGGGAGATTCTCAGGAACTCAGACTGATAGACATTTTATCTCAAGGCAGGCTTCTACAGCAGCTGAATCAGGAAAGCAGAACTGTGGGGACTCTCATCCAACATTCAACGGTCTCAGCTCAGAATTGAGCCATGTTCCTCCTGCTCACAACTGATTAGCCAGAATTAGTCACATGATCTCATCCAACCAGGAGGGGAATGAGGAAGTGCAACCCAGACCTGTGTCCAGAGGGGGAGGATCACCTTATGGGTCCTTTCAGTGACACAAAAGCCAAGACCCTCTTTGGGAAGAGTTTGGAGGTGCTACAGCTCCAAGGAGCTCCAGAAGCTTGACATTATCGAAGCTTGACATTATCTTTTATATAAAGTGGGCATTGCTGCTTCTCTTTTTTTTTTTTTTTAAATAAAATCTTGCAAGATTTTTAAAAAGTTTGTTTATTTGACAGAGAGCACAAGAGAACACAAGCAGGGGGAACAGCAGAGGGAGAAAGAGAAACAGACTCCCTGCTTAGCAAAGAGCCCGTCAAGGGGTTTGAACCCAGGACGCTGGGATCATGACCTGAGCCAGAGGCAGACACTTAGCTGACTGAGCCACCAGGTGCCCCTGCCATTATGTTTCTTTTATAAAAGTATAGCACCAGTCCTGAAAATGACTACTTATACTGCAGGTGTGTGTGTGTGAGAGAGAGAGAGAGGACTGTGTTCTCATCCAAGCATAAACAGTGTCACACACACACACACACACACACACACACATACGTTGGGGCTGAGCCTGTGGAACTGGTCAGAGGGATGTGTAGATCCCTAGATGCTACCTTTTTCTTAAGCAGTTAGTGTCCGCAAAGGACAGGACTGAGTGGGCCTGAGCTCTGCTCAGCCTGAGCTGGGCTTTGCCAACACCACGTGTAGTATTACTCCTGATGGAGTGAATAACCCAGGTTTTGGAAAAGGACCTGGGGGTTCTGATTTCTAGATCAGAGACCTCTGGGTAGGGGCTGGGGCTTTTCTGGGGGAATTGGACCTTCTGCTGTTAATTCACCCTGGAACGGGCAGGCCCAGCACGGAAAGTGAGGGGTGGGAGGTGTGGGCTCTGGTGGGGGCAGCAGAGGGCAGGGAGGCAAGTTGGGGGACACCAAGGCAGACATCGGGTGGGGCTCCTGGGAGGATAGCCTGGGTCTGTGGGCTCTCGGAGCAGCTAAAATTGAGGATCTGCCGCTAGGCTTCTCTGAGTAGTGATTTTCAGCCTTCAGTGAAGTCTTCCAAACGTCATAGCTTTGAGGACAACTGACAGAAGGACCTATGCCACAATTTAGGATAAAGAAGTCACGGGGAACGCAGAACTGCTCTGTTCTCCCCGGCCTATGGGGAAGAGTGACCTTGAGAAGCAGAGGACTTGATCCAATGCTGTGGGCTCTGGGGTTTCGGGACTGAAGCACCCTTGGAGGAATGGCCGTAAGACTAGAACGCCAGGTACTTCTGCCCAGACACTGGCGGACACCATGACCTTCCAGTCTTTCTAGTCTTGAGTCACTGGTTCACCCTCTGATCTACTCATCATGGTGTCTAGGGGTGGGCTTGAGGCAGAAAAGCAGGCTCTTATCTGAATCCAGCCACTGGATGAGGGCCCTGGGCTCTCCACCCTGGCACCCAACCTCCATCCACCATTATCCAGGACCACCTGCTTCTACAGCCAAGTAGCTTTCTGCTTCTTCTGGACCTGGCACACCACCACCTCCACCTCCCTCCCCAGGGCCAGCACACTGTCCACCAAGAAGCCATTTTGGATTCTATCCAGTCTACTCAGGTGTTTTCCCAGACTTTATGTTCTGGATCTCAGCTAGATGTCCATGACCATCCTTTAGATCAGCATGTCCCTGAGAGCAGGGACTGGTGCGTCCCGCATCCATCTTCAACTCGCCAGCCTCTCAGATCCCGGCCCCTGCCTTTTTCCACCTACGGGTCAGCTGTTTGACATCACCGGACTGGACAGGGGGTTGGGACGGGGTGGGGGGGGTGAAGGGAGGGCGATGCAGAGCGTACAAACTGGGAGCTGTTTATTGGTTGCCGTGAGAAGCCTATATACAAAGAAGGCACAGGAGGGGGAGAGAGCTCCCCAGCTACAGTACCATGGAAGTGGGTAGGGACTGGGAAAGGGGGACTGCCAAAAGGCAGGGGTCAGGAGAGGTTTCCTGGAACCAGCCTCAACTTCTAGAATGGGCCTCAGGACTTAGCCCATGGGGGGAGGAGGCAGAGCTAAGTTGGCTTTGAAAGCCAAGGACAGCCAAGAACCCCACTTCTAGGCCCCCTACCCATGGTCGTTGAGGGCAGAGCAAGGTCCAGCTGATGGGGCAGGGACAGGGCTCTCTCCCCGTCCTACATTCAAGTGTTGCTCCCTCCATGATCTTGGGGGGTAGGGAATGGGTGGGTGGGTGTCTCTCCAGGCCTTCAGAGGCCTGGATGCTAGTGGTCAGTGAGAAGTGGGGTCTCCTCTCTCCTTCCAACAGCTCCTTAGTGGGATGGGCCCCCTTTTTCACTGAGCATCCCTCCGTGCTCCCAGGGCTGTGCCGTGGCTTGTCTGTCTCTGTTCCTTCAGACAGCATTCTTCCCCAGAAGGCATCTCCTGCAAGGAGAGAGGCCTTGCAAAGATCTGTGAAGGAAAGCTGTCCTGGGGACCTTCCTTCTAGTCCACTCTGCTCTTGGATCTGAGCATGCCAGGGCCTGGAAATGCCACCATGGCCAACCCGAGGCGGGCCCCTGCTCTCTGGGGCAGGATCTCCAGGAGCAGCGGCTGGGGGAGCCCGGTGCGTGGTTCCCTGTCAGCAGCAGTAGTCTCAGTAGCAGTCAGTCCAGTGACTATGGCTCAAGATGGGTCCAGTGTGAATGGTGGTGGGCGTGGTCACCACAGAGGGGGCCTCTTCCTCCTGGCTCTGGCGGAGGCCCTTTGGCTTGGTTTTGGCACAGGCAGAGGCGGAGACACGTATGTCTGTGTACCATCCGTGATGTCCACCATAAGTCCACAGGCAGTGGGCACCCCCATGTGTCCAGGGCCCCGCAGCTCCAGCCCTCCTACGGGGAGCAGCCTGTGGCTAGACAGCACGTGCCTGTGCTAGAGGGGTGTGTGTGCCCAAACCTGCCGGCGCCGGCCAAAGGCAGTGGCCCCCGTGGACTGTCAGGGGCATAACTTATGATAAATAGAAGGGGCGCTGGGGGAGCAGGGGTGGGATCGGGGAGGACATCAGTAGTATCGGTCCCGAGTCTGCCAGCTGGTCACCCAGTGCTTCTTGGTAGGCACGGTGCTCCCTGGAGGTGGGTAGCGCTCCTCCTCCCGGATCCGCACTGCGTGGTACTTGGGCATGATCCGGTAATAGCGGGTCCGCTTAAAGAAGTCACACTGGGGGATGGGGGAGGGGCGGAGAAAAGGAAGGACATCAGCATCCAGCCCTTGAGGTTGCAGGAAGATGTGCTTAGCACCTCCCCCAAGCAGAAGCCCTCAAAGCCAGGACCCCTGACCCAAACACATGCCATCTCCCTGCACTGTGACAGGGAGGGCGAGCTTGCCCACCCTTGGCCCCAGAGGAAGGAGGAACTGAGGAAGGCAGAGAGGAGGGGGGAGGCAGCTGGAGACAGTGGCGGTCACTGACGCTGCTGACGCAGCAAGTGTGCCGGTCTGCCCTGATCACGCTGTGGGGGTGGGGGGCCAGCGTGTCACCCCAGAGGGGCTCGGAGGAAGAAAGGTAATAGGTCCAGGGGAAGGACTCTCCTAGTGCCCTCCTTCTCTGGAGGTGCAGAATCACTCTGGATATTTGCTGTGGGGCCTATAGATGGGGTCTAGCCTTGGCCTTGGTCCTTTTCTGGTTCCCAGAAAACAAAGGGGTCACAGGGAGCATTTTATGGCTCCCTCTTGGGGCCCCAAATCTTCAGCAGGAGGAGGCAGTGAGAAGAGCTCTTGAGCCCTCCCAGGGCATGGAGGGAGATGGTGGCCTGCTCCGTGGGGTGGTGCTGGGGCCAAGTGAGGTGCAGAGAGAGCCCATGAGGAAGAAGAGCAGATAGGACAGAATTAGAGGCCCTGGCCAGCTGCGGGGCTCAGGGAAGAGGGCCCAGAGGCCGTGTTACCCGGGTGGGCTGGGGGCAGGGGGCTGCCCCCCTCAGTAGTCGTCCGTCAGCCTCTCTGTCTCTGACGGCTGGCTCTTCATCTCCGCCTTCTGCCTCTTAGCTTCATACAGGGCGCGAGTGCGGGCTCGCTTGAAGAAGCCGCACTGCGGAGGGGAGGAGGTGGGGATGGGCCATCAGGGGGCGCTGGGGGGGTCCTGGCCAGCAGCACTCATGGGCTGGGGCTTAGGGCCGAGGAGCCTGGATCCCTGGATCCCATCCCCTGCTTGGTGGTGTGGCCAGAAGCCAGAGCTCCTGGCTTCCCCTTTCCAGCTTGCAGATCCCCCCCCATTAACCCGGCCAGAATGTCCTGGTGGGTGAGCTGAGGATGGGGGGTGGGGGGCAAGGTTGAGATGGGAAGCTGGGGAGAAGGTGGGGACAACATGGGAGAAGGGTGGGGGTGGGTGGAAATGAGGAATGGGATGAGGGGAGAGCTGGTGAGGGTCTGCTGGCAGGAGGTCCCAGAGTGGGAATCCCAGTGGTGGTCTGGGGTCCTAACCTTCCACAGCAGAAGAATGATCAACCCCAGGAGCAGCAGCCCAGCACCCACGGCCACAAGCACCAGCCACAGCTCGATCTCCGCTGGCAGCTCCTCCACCAGGTCAGAGTCAATGTCCACGGAGAACTGGCGGGGGTGACAAGGGGCTCAGCCCTGTGACCACCCCATTAGACCCCATGTTCATTCATCCTGTCCCAGCAGGACCCAGCACCCTGCTGTTTGACCTACTACCAGCAGGGGGCACTCAGGGACCAGAAAAAGCCCCTGCCTGCCCACTGAGAGCAGCAGATACCTCCATCCTCTGGTTTTCCCTCCATGCAGACCCAGCCCCAGAGGACCAGCTTCAGATCTGGGTCGCAGCCTGGAGTCTGGGTTTGTAACCCACACATCCGGGCTTAAATATCCGCTCCATCCTTGAACTGTGTGGCCTTGGACAAATAAGTTCACCTCTCTGAATCTCCATTTCATGCTCTCTGATAAAGGAAATCATAATACCTGCCTCATGGTATGGCAAAGTGGTCAAGAGCATTCTGGAGCCAGACTACCTGGATTCAAGTGCCAGCTGTGCTACTCACTGGCTGTGTGACCTTGGGCAAATAATTGAACCTCTCTGTTGCTCATCTGTAAAATAGGGGTTATGAAAATGATACCTACTTCATAGGTTGCTGGTGAGGATTAAATGTGTTTATTATCAGTAAACTGCTCTGAACAATATCTGGTACATAACCAGCGGTCCATAAATATTTACAAAAAACAAAGAATGAAGAGCATGTAGTACCATTATTTTTCTTCCCCTACAGTGGAGATAGACACACACACACACACACACACACACGCATACACACATATATATATTTATATTATTATAATATAAAATTATATTACATAAAATATATGTAATCAAACACTATTATATATACAATTGTGTTATATTATATTATAATATACAATATATTATTTTATAACATATATTATGCAATACTGTATATAATAATAAAACATAACACATGTAGCATAAGTGTTATAGAATATATTATAACATAAAATTATATTACATATAATATATTTTATATATATTGGGAGAAAATTTTTTCTGACTATACATTATTATTTCTTTAAAATTATTTTTATTATTATTTCTTAAAAGAGTTTATTTATTTGAGAGAGAATGAGTGAGAGAGAGCATGAGAGAGGAGAAGGTCAGAGGGAGAAGCAGACTCCCCAAGGAGCTGGGAGCCCAATGCGGGACTCGATCCTGGAAGTCCAGGATCTTGACCTGAGCCGAAGGCAGTCGCTCAACCAACTGAGCCACCCAGGCGCCCTTGATTATTATTTTTGTTTAAATACAGATGATATCAAGGAAACTAAAGGTTCCTAGTAATTTTACTTCCCAGAAATAACTCTTCAACATTTTGGTGAATCTCTTTCCATCATTTCTAATGCACAGGTTAAACACACGTCCTTTATTCCACATAAGCAGGGTCTCTGTGCAGCACCTACCCTCCTGTGACCCGACCTGCCTCCTCTTTCAGCTATAACCATCATCTCCTGATGTCAATTAAGAAAGATCGACCTAATCTCTGATGACTGGATAGCCATTCAAAATGTGCCACAATTTATTGAGCTGATCTCCTACCAAAAGACATGTAGAGTGTTTCCAATTTCATGCCATTATAAACCACGCTTTCAAATATTCTCGTACATTTATATTCGCATATTTGTCCTATTAGCTCCTTAAGATATATTATTGTGGGCTGGATCAAAGGAAGTGTGCGTTTTAAACTCTAATAGATATTGACAAACTCATTTCCAAAAACAATCTATCCATTTATACTCTAACCAATAGCATTTCCTTCTACCTCATCGGCACCAGACAGCCTTAGCGTTTTTTAATCTTTTTCAATCTGATGGGAAAAAAAAAATTTTGTTGCTGTTATTTTTATGACCTCACTACTGAAGTGACCATTCCTAGTTCACCCTGTGGACTCTGCCTGTTTATGTTATGCTGCCCTTTACCTTGACACACTAAAAATATACATCAATCCTTTGTCATATATGCTGGAAACTCTTTTAAAAGCAACCTATCGTTTGTCTTTCTAGTTTCTCTTTATCTCTTTCACTATATACAGATTTAAAATCTGTATTTTTTTTTTAAGATTTTATTTATTTATTTGACAGAGAGAGATCACAAGTAGGCAGAGAGGCAGGCAGAGAGAGAAGAAGGGAAGCAGGCCCCCTGCTGAGCAGAGAGCCCGATGCGGGACTCGATCCCAGGACCCCGAGATCATGACCTGAGCCGAAGGCAGTGGCTTAACCCACTGAGCCACCCAGGTGCCCCTAAAATCTGTATTTTAATTTAATATAGCATTTGTGTTATATTATATTATATATAATATACAATATATTATTTTATATATGTATATATAAACATATTTTAATTTAATATAACATTTGATTGGCCAAATGTTTCCCTTGCAACTTCTGGGTTTAGTAAAATAACTCCTTCTCCCCGTAATTAAAGATTATTATTAAATTATTTTCTGAGGTTTTTTCCTGGTATATTAAGTTTTATTTCCTCTACGTAAATATTTAATCTAACTTCAGTGTAGTTTTTGGTTATCATGTGAGGGAAGGGGTCTGTCTTTACTTTCCAAATGTGTTAACACCACTTCATAATCCAACTTTTTCCATTGGTTAAAAATGCCATCTGGATAGTAACGTAAACATCTCTTCATAACATAACGTAGTATCTCTTCATAATGTAACTTAACGTAATGTAACGTAACGTAAATATCATTGGTCTTTCCAGTTTTCCTCTGCTACCTCAATTTATTTTAGGAGATATACCACAATACATTTAAGCAACCCTCCCTTCATCTCCTATATTATGTCCTCCATATCTCCACTAGCTTTTACGCGAAAAAATGGACAATTTTGTTCTTTTTTCCCCCTCTCTGATGTAACTCAGAATCAAGTTTGAGAACTTTGTTTTCAAGTCTCCACCGAGACGCAACACCCTCACAGACAAGTTGTGCAGATCGAGTAAGCCCTAGCAGAGTCACCGGGGGACTCATAACCATATCCCACCTGGGGTCCCACCTCCCCAGACTCAGATTTCACGGCTTAGGGGTATAGTCCAGACACCGGGAGCCCTCCAGAGGAGTCTCACGGACTGCCAAGATGGAGAACCTCGTAGCTAACGTTTGTGCGAGTGCTCTGAAAACCTGCCCCCGCCCCCATGCCCGGGCCAGGCACTCTGGCTCCTTACGCGCTCACTCACCCACACAGTCTTGTTCTCCATGTTGATGGTGGGGATGCTGGTTCGGAGGAACAGGGTAGCCCAGCCCGATACACTGACTCTGTCAAAGTCTCTGTAATCCTGCATTGGAGGGATGGAGGGATGAGGGGGAAGGGGTGGGTCCAAAGAAGCATCTGAAGCCCTTCAGAGCCTCCCTCTTGACCCTGAGCATCCTCCCCAGGGCACAGTCCCACCACTGGGCATCTTTAAGCAGCATCCCAAGGGCTTCGAGAGCCGGGCATCTGCATACACAAATCCACATCATTCATGCATCGGGTCCGACACCGGATATAGGGGACAGCAGGGACAAGGAAGGTCATGGTCTAGGGTCAGGTCCCTGGGCTAAATCTGGCCCAGCACATGCTTTTGTAAATAAAATGTTTTTGGCGCACAGCCACGCCCGTTCCTTTCTACATTGTTTACGGTGGCTGGTGCTCCGTGGTGGGGCTGAGGACTTGCAGCGGAAACTGCTCGCCCCACAAAAGCTGAAAAGATGTATAATCTCTTCGTTTGCAGAAAAAATCTGGTCTAGGGGGCTGGCATGGGAGTAAGGGCGACCCAGAGCAGAGCGTAATTGGCGGCACGCGCAGCTTCAGAGGAAGTTCTGGAGAGGTCGTTTGCAGCTGGAAACCTCAGCAAAGACCTCACTGGTGGTGAAGCAACCGGGGAGAGCTTGAAGGCTGAAGAGAAGCTCACGTACAGAGGTAACAGAAGGAAAGCTGGCCTTCCAGGGGGAGGGAGCGGCACCGCAGCGATGTGGGGGTGGGAAAGGAACAGACACAGGAGGGAACGGACTCGTTCTGGCTGGAGATGAACATGACACCACATCCACACACAGATGCACAAACTAACACTGACAGGCTTACAGGGGCAGGTGTACAGTGCCTCCTGGGTGAAGTCCGACGTTGTCACTGACACATGCACACACAGGGGCACACAGACGTGCAGGAGGCCTGGCTGTGACCCTGGCCTCACGCTCTCCCTGTTACTCTCCCCACCCTGGAGGGGGCGCAGAAGAGACGTCCAGACCCAGGCACTGACCTCAATGAAGGTGCTGTTCCACACTCGGGCCTGCACCGTCACATTGGTGATGGCAGGGCTGTCAGGAATGGGGCACTCCAGCCACACGCAGCGGGCCTGGTCACCGCCGCACTTCTGAGGTGCACAGAGGAAACGGGACATGAGAGAGTCTGGGGCTCCACATTCTTCCTGCTTCACGCCTTCCCTTTGGCTCTTCCTCTGGCTTAGTCCCACCCATAGTTGACCTCAAGAGGCCCCACCTCACCCCTCCGCTCACGCATACCACCCCACCCCTACACTTCCACACTGAAGCACATAGAGATGCCAAGGATGTAGACGACATGAAATCTGGTCCCTTTGCCTATAAATGGGACCCAGCACCTGATACTTCCTTCCCACCCCAGTCCCACACTGAGCCTTTGTTCATGCCAGCTTCTCCCACCTGGGACACTAACTCCTACCTCTCCCACCCAGCTAGGCCTCCACTTGCCTCCCAGGACTGTTCCTCTCTCCCTTCCAACAGAGGGCGCCCTGCACCACCCACATCTCCCCACCTCCCCTCCATCCTGCCTCTCCCATTCCCCAGCTCTAATGTCCAAGACTTTGGGCCACTATAGCACTCCCAAAAATATGGGGCTCTTGGGAATTAAGCCAGCGTCTCTTCCTTTGACCCCCTGGATTGGCTGTTCCTCAAGGACAAGAGCAGTAGGATTCCCACTGAGGGAGGAAATGAGTCTTCCTCCCTCTGATTAGGGGCTCCTGACGGCACAAGGGTCACATCACCCCATCAGAGCAGGGTCTCCTGGTGACTAGTGTGCCCAGTCTCTCTCCCTTGCTGTGGTGCCCCCTGGTGCCCACATGCCCTGTGATGATGCAGACGATCCCTCCCAACCTTGCCCTGGCCACTCACCAGCTTAGTCTCAGACTTGGCTTTCTTGGCAGCAGCCAGAGTGACTGGAGGGGGGGCCGGGCCTCCCCCTGGGTCCAGCTGTCTCCGCCTGCGCTGTGGGGATGGTGGCCTGTCACCAGGGACCTGAGGAGGGAGGAAGATGTTAGCTGGGAGGAAGGAGTGGGAGTAGAGTCAGGGGAAAGGCAGAAAGGGCAGGGCAAAGAGAGAGGTTCCTAAAGGTATATGAGGAGAAGGAGGGCAAGACACTGGGCTTCCTGTCCTGCAGCATGCAAATGAGATATGATGCAAATGAGATGTAAACGCAAGACCCCCAGTGGTGTCCTTACAGAGAGAGTGAGATTCAGAGGGTTGACGAGGTCTCCAGGAGGCCGGCAGGGCCAGGACCCATTGCCGTGGATGGTGATCTCTGTGGGGTACAGCAGCCACTTGCCATTGATGACTTCATAGGGCCACTCAAGCCCTAGGACCAGGCTCCCCAGGGCTGTCAGCCCTTCCCCCATTGGGCTCACCTGTGGGCACAAGGGGTGTCATGGCCACTGCCTCCTGGCAAACCACCTCTATCTCACCCATCCCCAACCCGCACACCCTCAGACCCCAGGCCCTCCCTGCCTTAGAAGTCCCCACCTGGGGTTCCTGTGGCCCCCTTACCTGGAACTCATATTTGAGGGGGCTTCCCACGTCCTCCACAGTTTTCATGCCAGACTCACCCATCACCGTCCCTCCAAAGAAGCTTTGTAGTCGGTGATTCACTCTAGGGGTAAGAAAGATGCTGGAGTCTGAGGGGGTGGGAGGGGCCTTGGCAGAGGGGGTGGGCACCAAGGTAGGCGAACTCCAGCCACTCTGACATCAGGCAGACCTGAGATAAATCCCAGCTTTGCATTCACTCGCTGTGTACCAGTTATCACTCAAGCAAGTTATATATCCTCCCAGAGCCTCGGCTTCCCCATCTGTTAAATGGAGTTTGCTGAAGTTGCTATAACATGGGGCTGCTGTGGGAAGTAGGTGAGCTGCTAGATGTAAAATTCCTAGCACAATGAGCTCCCTTGAAATGGTAGGGCCACTCCGAAACCTTGGCCCCGGGCTGGCTGATTCCTCCACTGCTACCTGCCTTTCAAGGGAAGTAATAATAGCAAGAGTAATAATAGTGACTGCTGTTAGGGGAAGGGGTGGCCCAGGGGAAGCAGAGGCCTGAGGATACTAGGCCTAGAGGGGTGTGTCCGAGGAGCTTGGGAGCCACGTTGAGGACAGCGTGGCCCGTGCACCATCATAGCGAGACTGGGGGAGGGATGGTACCCACATGCTGAGTGAGGCCCGGAGCGTGTAGTCTACCAGCAGAGTCAGGGTCACTGGCCACAGGTTGTCCTGGTGACTTGACCTGAGGAAGGAATGCAGGGGATAGGCAAGAGCTGTCAGCTAAGGCCAGGGCTGCAGGAGGTCCCAGGGTACCTCACCCCTGCCATGGACTGGCTTCTTGAGGTCACTCACGTGGAGAGCTGCAGCTGGGCCTGGAGCTCCCTTGTGTGCAGGGTCACTCCAGTGACCTCGAAGGCGATGAGCAGCTCCATCTGCCATGAGGAACAGGGAGGCAGAGAGGGGCGTGTGGGCCTGGGCAGGGGTGATGCCATGGGGGAGAGAGGGACTGAACTCTATTCGAGGGAGTTGGTTCTCTGGCCTCCCCTCTGATTTGGGCAAGCAATCTCTTCCTGGCCACCTGCGTCCACACTTTCACCCTGTTAGCTTCATCCAGCTTCCCTTTCCCCTTCTTCTCTGTCCAGGACATCTCTGCTACTTTCAATGACATGACCTTGAGCAAGTTACTGTAACTTTCTTTTCTTTTCTTTTTTTTTTTTAAAGATTTTATTTATTTATTTGTCAGAGAGAGAGCGAGCGAGAGCGAGCGCAGGCAGACAGAGTGGAAGGCAGAGTCAGAGGGAGAAGCAGGCTCCCCGCGGAGCAAGGAGCCCGATGTGGGACTCGATCCCAGGACGCCGGGATCATGACCCGAGCCGAAGGCAGCTGCTTAACCAACTGAGCCACCCAGGCGTCCCTGTAACTTTCTTTTTTAAAGAAAGATTTATTTAGAGAGAGGGAGACCATGCGCAGGGGGAGGGACAGAGGGGGAGCGAGAGGCAGAGAATCTCAAGCAAACCCCCCAAGTACAGAGGCCCAAGGGGAGCTTGATCTCGTGACTCCGAGATCATGACCTGAGCCAAAATCAAGAGTCCAGGTGCTTAACCGACTGAGCTACCAGGCACCAGAGTTACTGTAACTTACTAAGCCTATACTATCTTTCTATAAAACAGCATCTACCTCCTCAAACGTTTGTGAGAACTGCAGCATAAAAAAAGTGTGAAGTCTTGGACTTCGGGCCTGGCACATAGTAGGTGCACAGCAAAATCAAGTTCCTCACCTCCACCTGCTCTAGTTTTGTGCATCGCCAATGGCCCCATTTTTCTTAGTCTCTGGGCCTCCCCCCATGTCCTCCTGTATTGCTCTGTCTCCTACCCTGGCTCTTTCCTTCAAGGAAGACTGGGAAGCAGGCAGGCAGAAGCAGGGTTAAGGAGCTCATCAGTGTAGCAGCTTGGGACCCACAGGCCTGGGAAGGTATGGCCCACACTCACCCTCTGGTTCCGTTTGAAGGGGTTCCCCAGCTCACAGACAATGGTCTCGTTGGCCTGGCATGTCCCAGCCTGAGGAAAGTAGAGGAATCAGGAGTCAGTGGTCAGAGTCGGGCATCTCCGGCCACTTCCCTGTGGCACTGGGTCTGATGCCTACAGGTTCCTATAGCATTACAGCCGCCACAAGCACCTGAGGAAACCCTGCCAAGAGGAAGCGGGGTGAACACGGGACTAGTGGGAACACATGTAAATGACATGCATATAAGGATGTAAACGCTCCCAGGGCCCTGCTTGGGCTCCGAGCCCTGTGGGGGTCACTCGCGGGGGGCACTCACGGGGCGCACTGAAGACAGCAGCAGGGCAGGAGGCACTGCCAGGGTGAGCAGTGCCTCGTGGGCATCTTCCCCAGCGCGCTCCCTGCTGGGGGTGTTGGTCACATTGATGCTCAGGAGCAGTTTCCGGCCATCTCTGCTGTATTGCAGCCTGGGGGTACAGTGGGGAGGACCCCCCGGGGTTGAACCCAGAGCCTGCCCCAGGCCCGCCCCGGATCAGTTAGGCCCCGCCCCTCAGGCCTACTGAGTGAAGTAAGCTCGGTCTGGGAATAGCCAAGCCCCACCCTCCAGCCTCCCTTGGAGAAGAAGGCCCCTTTCCTGGCCAGCGAAGGCCAGAAGCATCTGCCTGGCCAATTAGCATCCCTGCCCTCAGCGCGCCTCTCCCTGAGGCTCCTCCCCTTGAATCTTCCGAAGTCCCTAGGATCCCCCAGACCCGCAGGGCCCCGCCCCTCACCAATGAAGCCCCGCCCCACCCTTGGCCAATCAGCGTGGCCCAGAGCTCACCTGCTCAGCGGCTGCCCCAGCTCGGACACGAAGGCCGCCTGCATCTCCAAGTTGCTGTCGCATTTGTTGTCCTGGCCGCACTCTTTCTGGAACTGGACCTGGGGGTGGCCAGAGGCGTGAGGGCCTATCAGGCACAGAGACATCTGGCTTCACAGGCCTCCCGGTCCCGGCCCTTCAGGCCCCGGCCCCACCCACCTCGGTGTGGTTCTCCAGAACCTGCGCTTGATTCAGGACAGGGTAGGGGTCTAGGGACCGCAGCCCCAGTCGGGGGTGCTCAGGAATCCTCAAAGGTAAAGAGTAGTTCATAGAGATGATGATGGGACGGAGTTTGTCGCGGACGTTGTCCTGGGGAAGGAGGGGGAGCTGAGCCCAGCACTGCGCTCCCCTCCCCTCTCCCCAAGTTGACTCTTCACACCACCCTGAATCCTCAAGGAAGACCTGAGCCTCCACCCACCCTGAAAAACCCCAGTACGGCTGAACCCCCTCTGGTCCGATCACCAAATTGACCCCCTTCCTACAACTTAGATCTGTAAGCAAGGTGAGGGGCCTCCTTCTCTCTAGAGTTGGGGGTGGGGGGACATATTGGGGGTGGAGCTTGTTGAGCCTCCCTTCATCCTTGGGGTCCCCAGGATGAGCTCTTTCAACCTAGATATCCTAGAGAGGGGCTGAGCTGGTCCCACACTCAGGGGTCCCTTTTGC
This sequence comes from Mustela lutreola, assembly GCF_030435805.1. NCBI lineage: Eukaryota > Metazoa > Chordata > Mammalia > Carnivora > Mustelidae > Mustela > Mustela lutreola. The sequence goes on along the minus strand of NC_081304.1, from coordinate 25,338,983 downwards.
CCACCAGACATCAACTAAGCCAAGAGTCCCACACCCCTCACTTTTGTAAGAGGAGATGAGCCCTTTGGCACCCATCCCCATTCCGAGGCCCTATCTCTTTCTAGCACATTCTGGGCACTGTACCCACTGCAGACTTATGGCCTCCCAGGTCCACCTCCCCGACCTCTGTCTCTGGGGAGACTTCAGTCCCTTGCCCCTGACCTGTCGGGGCATCTACCTCCCTCCTCCAGATCTTGGAGCTGGTGTCTGGCCCTGCCCCCTCCCTCACCATGAGGAGCAGTTCCAGCTTCTGGCAGCGTGTGTGGGGCATGGAGAAGAAGCCGTGGAAGACGGCTGACTGGCTGCGGGCAAAGCGAAGCCGAGGAGGTCGGCGGTCCCGGTCGGCCTCCAGCGTGTAGGCCAGGGCTGGGGGAGGACGGGGTGTTATCAGTGCCTGGGCAAGCATGCCCCTCCCCCCTCAAAGCCCCACACTCACTGATGTTTCTCCTATAGTTGGGGTTCCCGGCACTCTGGTTGTAAGCAAAGCACAGTTCCACCTGCACGCTGTTGAGAGGCGGGAGAACAGAGGGGGAGGTTACGGTGGGACCCAGTTATCCAGGCCCTGGCCTTCACCCCTGTACTGGGCCAGGGAAAACAGAGGTCCTTAGAAGGAAAGGCAGGGGCAAAACTGGGGGGTCCACAGAGCTGCTTTGGGGTGTCCTTGGTGTCTTCCCTCCCCTGAAAGCCATAGAAAACAGGGTTAGAGGGTGCCACAGTTCGTTAAGCAATTGACTCTTGGTTTGGGCTCTGGTCATGAGCTCAGAGTTATGAGATCGAGCCCCTCATTGGGGGCTGGGGGGGGGTCTGCACTCAGCGGGGAGTCTACCTGAGACTCTCTCTCACTTTCCCTTTGCGGCGGCCCCTCCCTCTAAAGTAAATAAAATCTTTTTTAAAAATTTAAAGAAAACAGGGTTAGAGGTCACCAATAGGGAAACTGAGGCCCTGAGAGCAAGAATGACTTGCCTGAAGTCATCAGTTGATTGGTGTCCTGCCCAGTCCTGTATAGGACACGCTGTCCAGATCCTCTCCCACTCACCCCTGCTTTCTGCTCTGGCACCATTTGCCTTCTGATCCAGGCCTCATTCACACAAGTCTCGGAGTCATCGCCATCATTACCGTGACCATGTTAGCCACTAACATATTCTGAGCACTTCAGGTGGACAAGGTGCCATGTGAAGGGCTTTTTGTACTTTATCTCATTTAATTATCACAATGATCCCATAAATTCATTATTATTATTAACTTTGTTTTATAGGCAATGAATCTAAGACTTGGAGAGAGAATTTGTTCAAGGTGGCTCTCTCCCATCCACTTAAATGTCTCCTTCTTCCCTCCTCCTCTGGGACCTCCCTCCCCAGAGCCCACCTCTACCATTGCAGTGGGCAGAGCTGGATTTGTACAAGGCTGTCCAGAGCTCCCACTCCTAACCACCACACTCTCCTGCCCCTCCAGTATTTGCCCATTACCTCCTGCCACGAGGCTGGCTTTTTAATGAGGTTGGGTAGAAGGGGCAATACTTATCCCAGAAATCAACCCGGTACGGGTTGGGTAGCAGGAGTTGCCAGGGGAGGGGTTTCCCTTCCTGGTTTGCCCATACATAAGGAGGAGCGCGTGCACAGAGAAGGGCCCAAGAGTCTCACCAGGAGGTGGCTGTGCAGAACGCAGGGTCCAGCACGGATGGCCGGGCCACCAAGGTCTTATGGAGGATGTTGATGACAGGCCGTGCCCTGCACAGAAAACAGACATCAGTGCTTCCTGCTTGGCCCCTGCCAGGCCAGGCCCAGGGCTTGGGCTTGCATGGACCCAGTGCTGAAGGTAGACAGAGCTGGGGCTCCATGCAGACAGGGCTAGAGGGGAGAAAGGCCCCTATCCACCACTGGCCTGGCTTACCGCAACAGCACGATGCGGTCAGACAGGCTCCCTACCAGCAGGTCTGGGTAGGAGTTCCCATCCACATCCATCTGTCCACTCAGTGAGTAGCCAAAGGTGGCCAAGCCGGGCAGTCCCAGCTCCTCCCCCTGGATTACCTGGGGGTAGGGAGAAGCAGTGGGCACAGGCTCAGGGTGAGCTCTGGGGAGCGGCGCCCAGGGGGAACAGGGAGAGGGTAGGTGAGGGGAAGGAGGGAAAGCACCCTTTGTTCCTGTCCACCCATACCTGCTGTGGCCGTCCCAGGAGCCCGCTGGAGCTGCTGTGGTAGATATACACTTTGCCCAAGCCCTCAAATGGAGCTCCTACGGCAATGTCTGGGGAAGAGAGGCAGGACAGGTCACCCTGAGTCCTGCGGGCCCCATGTCTCCCCGACCTGGCACTCCAGGCCACAGGGTCCAGCAGGAAACAGACCTCACACTGCCAGGCAGCACTCAGAACATCAGAGAACAGAGCTCTACCACTCAGGATTAAAACCGGGACCCCTGTGAGCCCAGCTGCCTCGTTTTTATATTGTGGGAAAGCAGATCTAGGAGAGACAAGGGATTTACCTAGAGTCATGCCACAAGTTAATATGACAGGCAGGTCTACACTCCTGAGCACTGGCCCAGTGTTTGTTCCTTACTATGGTCCCTTCCCTCTCCTCCACCAGACTCCCCTTCAGACACCTGGTTCCTCCAATGGCATTTACAAGCATGGTCACAAAAGCAAGTGTTCCCCGTTGGTGACTTTGCCAGGTAGTTATCAAGCACCGATCTCCTTTAATCCTGACAAGACTGCTGGGGTTGGGGACTGCTGTCCCATCTTAAAGAGGAGGAAGCAGACTCAGAAAACCCAAAGTCACACAGCTAATGAGTAGAAAGGGGACGGTTGAGTCCATGTCTGTCTAACACCAGGGGCTGGAATTTTAAGCACACTATCACTTTCCTTGTTAAAAATTCCTTAGATTTTAGACTTTTAAAATTCTAACCACTGTTTCCACAAATAAACCCCATCATGTTTTATTATCTTCTTAGGCTTTGCTAAAGCCTTTCTAGTTCGCCGCTTTTGATCTGATAAAGCCTAGGTAACCGGAAAGCCAAGCTTGTTAGAAAAGTATGTAAAGGAAAAGTAGGTCCTGAGTAGAAACCGGACGGCTCTTCTATCAGTAAATGCTTGGGCTTTGCTAACTGAACTTTCTAGCACCGATTTTCGCTCTTCAGCGACTCCTCTGCCTTCCTTTTGGTTCTCAGGAGTGTTCTGGGAAATTGAGGTCATCGGGAAAAGTGGTTTCCAGATAAGCCAGGGGCTATCATTGCAACAAGGCTCTTCCTTAATCTATCTCTTTCCTTGATACCCCACGTTTGATCGATCCCTAAGTCCTGCAGAGCACCGGACACCCTCCATATCTGGGGCACCCACTATGTCCCAGCCCTTAGCATCCCACACTTGATCGAATACGTTCGTGACCTTAACACCCCCAGCTTGCTCTCCCCCATCCATCCCATATCACTCTCCAGAACCATCTTTCAAGACACCAAGTTATCATATCACACCCCTGCCCCTGAACCTCCTCTGGACACCCATCCCTCTGCCATTACCCAAATGTAAAGCCCCAGTTCCTCTGCCTGGCTTTCAAAGCATCTACCCCCATCTCCACACTGCCTCTCCAGCCTCACTCATCTCTCATGTGAACACCCCACATCCACTAAATTTGGGTAGACTGAGCAAGTATCCCACGCTCTCGTGGGGCCCCTTTGGTTCCCCTCTGGTTTGCGCACTCAGCCCAGTGGTACAGCCACTCCTCCGGGAGGCCCACGGAGCTTACCACAGGTCACGCCCCCTGCACAGCCTCTCTCTATTACTGCCATGAACTCCCTGGGTCTGGACCCCATCCCATCCTCTCTTTGGGTCCTGTCAAGCCGGGTATACAGCAGGCACCCAGTCCGTGGGTGTGCTGGGGCAGGAGCGCTGGCTCATACCCTGGAATCCATCCTGGTTGATGTCACCAATGCTGGCCACGGAGAAGCCAAAGGCGGAGCGACTGGGGCCGTGGAGAAGGAGGGAGGGGTGGGCAGGGAAGGAGGTGCCTGCCTGGTTCATGAAGACATACAGGGCACCCCCTACCTCTTCTTTCCGCTCAAAGTAGTACGGGGCGCCCACCAGGAGGTCCTGCCACCTGCACGGGAGAGAAGGAGGGAGAGATGGGACATAACTCTTGTTTAGTGGGCACAACTGCGCCAGGGTCCAAGGCTATACAAATGGCATCTCTGGCCATGGCTCCTGGGAAGGATGTGGCAATGTCATCAGGACCCGTCTGATAGAAGACACACGTCCCAGAAAAGACAGGGAGCGCAGATCACACCCCGACAATCCACATCCCCAAGAACCATACAAGGACAAAAGTAGATGCAGGTGTCCTGCAACTGACGTGGAAATACCCAGAATCTCATCAAGACTAAGTGCAGTCAACATGCAAATCCCAATAAGGAGCAGGCAAACAAACGGACAGTTGGACAACCGGACAATAGTGACCTTCCATTGCTCTGCCCAGGCTTGGGCAGGCCTACTGCCCTGGCCATTCCCCAGGGTTGCGGGGCCCCAGAGGCTGTCCCTGGATCCTCACCCGTCATTGTTCAGGTCCGCCAGGGCAATGACGCTGCCAAAGTAGGCGCCCACCTGCGTGCCCTCCAGCACCTGCCTCCTCCGCAGGTCTCCGCCTGCCTCCTGACTCAGCAAGAAGACAGCACCCATGTGTCGGTACCGGGGGGCACCTGTCACGATGGTGATGTCCTTGGGGTGCAGGATGGCGCTGCCCACCTGCACTGTGTACCCTAGGATGGGTGGGGAGGTAGTCAGTTAAGGCCCAGTAAACTTGGTCCCCTTCCATCCTGCTCGCCAAGACTTCCCAAATATCTTCTATTCCTTTATTCCAAGTTGGACAAGAAAGTGGACCCTGGATGCCCAGCCTCCAGTCTTGCCTGCACACCAGACTGTGACTTCCATGAAGGTAGGGACTGTGAATTTTGGGCACTGAGAACAGGCCTGGCATACAGGTGGTGCTCAATAAGTGTGTGCTACTTGAGCTCAATGGTGCTAGTCACACCTGCACCGAGGCCTCACTCTTCCACTAAGCACTGAAGGTGAGAGACCAGCGTGCTAGGAACTGAGCCCCCTCCTTCCTCCACCACCCCATGACCCACCACAGCTCAACTCACCAATATAGAGGTTTCCTTGGTCCTCTGGGTCCTTATAGCTATATTCGGATAAATCCCAGTCCTTCCGCTGAATCATGTAGCTATTTCCTTTCAGGAGGGGGAAGAAGGGGTTTAAATCAACACTCCCTTCAACCACCATGTCCAAGTCCTCCTGACACCCCCACACAATAAGGATATAATAACCCCTTTTATTTTTGAGCCCTCTGCCATTGGCAAATCACATCTGCTTTAATAACTCTGTAAAGTAGAACAATGATGCCCATTTTGCAGATAAGAAAAGCAAGGCTCAGGGATAGGGAGCAGGTGTTGAGCCAGGGCTGGAATCTGGTCATCCAGGCTCCTGGACACAAAATGACATTGCTCTCGTTCTAGACACTGAGACCAGACTCCACACCACTATCTCCTGGTTCTGCCCCAAACTCAGCTGTCCACCTGATCCTTGCTCCCTGGGGCTGCTGCTGGAGGGCACTTGCTGCCCTGCTGAGGTTCTAAAGGACTAGGGGTTGGTGGGGGAGGCAGGACCAGAGGACTGAGCAGAGCCCTCAGCCTCTGGTGTCTGCCCCTATGACTATGCCCTGGACTACCTCTTGATTAAGTGGAGGAGATTCGGGATTCCCTCTGCCTGTTGGTTCTGCAATTAACATAGATGCAGAAAGGAGAGAAGGCTCACTGGGACCACCACTATGTGGTGGAGAGAGGCAGAGATGGAGGAGCTGTGAGCCTCAGACACCCAAGTATCTGAGCGTGGCCATAGCATTTATAAGCACGGCTCTTGATCCAAAGAAAATACTCCCCGGGCCCCCCAAAGATTGCCCTCTATGTACGGATGAGAAAAAAAATTCCCCCAGCTCATCGAGAAGTGGAAAAGAGAAAGTAGAACAGCGTGTTGAGTGTGATCCTGTGTGTGTGTGTGTGTGTGTGTGTGTGTTTTAAAGATACCTATATATTCTAGGGGTGCCTGTGTGGCTCAGTGGGTTAAGCCTCTGCCTTCGGCTCAGGTCACGGTCTCAGGGTCCTGAGATCGAGTCCTGCCTTGGGCTCTCTGCTCAGCAGGGAGCCTGCTTCCCCCCACCCCCTACCTGCCTCTCTGCCTACTTGTGATCTCTCTCTCTGTCAAATAAATAAATAAATAAATAAAATCTTAAACAAAATAAATGAAGATATCTATATATTCTAAAATAAGTCAGAGGCTCCGTGAGACACTCAGTAGTCTGTACGGGGAAACGGGGCGAGGGAGGTAGGTGGGAGAGAAGGGGCACTGTCTCTCTTTGTGTCACCAAATCCTACTGTCCCAGTTAGTAGCTGCACCAGGAGCATGTTTTATTGTCTTAATAAGGCTTTCAATGCTTTGAAGCAGAGTCAGACGGACCTGAATTCCAGTTCAGGTTTCGTAACTTACCATTGGCCCTGGGCAACTGACTTCACTTCTCTGAGGCTCAGTTTTCTGGAAAATGGGTCTAAGGACGCTTTGCTTTGCCTCGTGAGGATAGTTTAAGGCTAATAAACATAATAAGTGCTTGAGGCGCGAGAGGGGCAAACAGGTCTCTTCTGCCCCCTGGGAGCGGGTGGTCTCCGCTCCTCCCGGCGTCCCCCTGCAGCACCTACCTTGCCAGTTGTAGGCCCCCGGAGCACCAAAGTACACGGTGTTGTGGGTGAAGCCGCCGCTGGTTCCCAGCTGGCACATGCCTGTGGCCAGGTAGTCTGTGTTGCTGTTGCACATCTCGTTGTGGTACGTCTGCCAGTCGTCCGTGGGGTCCAGCTCGAGGTCGTTGCCCCGCACGTAGCACTTGCCCACCATGCGCCGCTGGTCCTCCGACCCTGACCACAGCACCTGGGTGTAGCGGTGGGCGCAGACCTGGGGACACACACAGCCTGAGCCCACAGCAGGGACCGAAGGCCGGCTGTCTCCTTGGCCCTGGGCACCGCTGGCTTGGCCAGGGAGGAGCTCGAAGAGGTCTCCCAGCTTTTCTGCCATGCCACAGTGACACCTGGACCTGCATCTGCTTTCCAGGATTCAGAAATCTGCTCTGAAGGGTGGGAACACTTTTTGGGAAGGCCAGGAGGTCCTGGATTTGAGAGTGGCTTACAGATCTTGGCAAAAGGAAAAGGGGAAGGGATGAGGGGATGCGGGGCCCGGGCTCTCCGGTCTAAACAGAGCAGATGAAGGACTTAACCTCTCTGCTGTGCCCTCTTAATGGGTGGGCCATTGTTAAAATAATCATAGCAATGACACCAGTTAATAATAGCAGCGAACGCCTACTGAGTGCTTCTTATACGGCAGACAGAAGTCTAAGCTCTTCACATACGAACTCCAGTCGGTCTCCCAACATACCCCTGCGGAGTAGGGACAATTTCCACCAACCCCCCCATTTTAGATAAGAGGCTCAGAGAACTAAGTCTCTAAGATCTCACATCTAGGGAGACGCAGAGACTCCTCAAACCAAGGTTGTCAGGCTCCCAAGTCTGAGCTCCTAAGCGCTAGGCTGCTCCTGCCTGTCTTATAGCTTCTCCCGTATACTGGAGGGGCTCAACAAACAGTCGTGGGACACATCAATCAGAAAAGGGTGTTGATAAAACAGCCAGAGGCCAGGGGAAACCCGGAACTGGGTCTGCTTGCTTTCTGTGTCTGCTTCCAGCCGTGAGCTCCCCCAGCAGCAGGCTGGAGTCACTGTCAAGCCGCTGGTGCTAGCCGAAGCGGGGCACACAGTAGGTGCTCACTGAACATCTGTGGAGTGGGTATGCTTGCAACTGAAGAAGGGCCCAAAATCTAGAACCACCCTCAACAGAGGCCTTCCATAACACAGTCCTAAAATAGCATTTCCTTGAACTGAGGCAAACCCGGGGCTTGCAATGGTGTTCAAAGGTAACAAACTATAACAGAGATGACTATGGGGGTGGCCATTGATTGGATGGGGACACACTCTCTGGAGTGATGTCAATATCTCTTTGATGGGTGTCGGTTTCACAGGTGTTTGGTTGGTCAGATCTCCTTAAAACTTAAAATCTGTATGTTTCACTGTCTGTAGATTTCACATCAATTTTTAAAAAATGAAAAAAAAAAATTGCCTATCTGGGATTCAGAAATTGAGACCCCAGAGGCTGACACTGAAGAAGGCAGCCAGGAAGTGACAAGTGACAGCAGGGAGTGGCCCCCAAACCCCCAGGGGTGAGCTGGGGTCAGCAGGGCTGTGCTTCTTCCGCCCGCCAGCCTGTCAGGAAGGAGAGGGCCCAGGCCACACTGCCCCGGGCTCTCTCTGCCCTTTCCTCCTCACAGTTCCCTCAGCTCGTTCCCACGCAGGGTGAGCACCCCGGGAGAGGGTGGCGGTGGCGGGGGGGTAGGAAGCGGGTGATTCAGACAGGACTCAGGCCCTGCCAGGCCCTGCCAGGCCCTGGAAGCATGCCAGAAGTGCAGATGGAGGAGGCACTCAGGACCGTGGAGACATCCAGCCACAGAAATGGACATCTGCAAGGTCCCAGTTCACTCACTGAAGACCCCTTTCCTGCCCTCCAGCTCCTGGGAGATGAAGGAGAAGACTGGCGTAGAGGGAGCTGACAGTGAAAGCCCACTTACCAAGACTCTGCCTGCAGGGCCCTGGCTGGCCACTGTCACCCCAAGCCACATGTCCTCAATAATGTGATGGTCAGGGTCACCTGTGGGCATGGGAGGGATCATGAGCCGGGGCGCCCGTCCTCCCAGTGCTCAGAGCCTCTAGAGGGTAGGGGTTGGTTTTCCTGGACCTCCGCTCCTGCAGGCCACCCTCCCTGTGCCCTTCTCCAGCCCGCCATTAATCTCAGCTCCACAGATGCCACGTGGTCCCTCTTTCCTCTAGCACTCCCTCCTCCCAAAAGGGGAAGAAGGGAGTGGAAACCGCCCAGTTAAGCCGGATAGCTCCTCCAGGTCACCCTCCGTGCTACCCCCTCCCAGACGCCTGCCCCAGTGCTGACCCCCAGCGCCCTCCCCTCACTTTTCTCTGAGATGTCCATCCGCTCACAGTCGTCCTTGTCGGCAGTGAGTGGGCACAGGTACACGGCACCGGTCCGGTTGGTGTAGCCATCAGGCAGGGCGAGGTCCTGGGGAGCACCAGCCAGGAGCCTGGGTGGGGAGGATCCAATGAGGTTGGCGGGCCTGGGCTCAGACTCCCCAAAGCGTGCTTTGAACAACTTTGTGTTTAACATGTTTGCTGAGCACCTGCTGTGTACCAGTGCCAGGCAGTGTTCCGGGCTCTGGGGTCAGGAGATGAATGGATCCCAGCCCCGGTGCTCCAGGAGCGGCTAGCGCAGGAGAGGCAAGAAAACAGACATCTGCAGTCAGTGCCTCCAGAGAGGAAAGCAGGGCACAAACCAGTCCAGGGCAATGGCATGGGGAGCAGTGCGGGAGGCTCACAGACAGAGGAACAGGACTGAGTCTGAGGATGGCCAGGGCTCACCAGGACAAAGGGAGGAAGGGCACAGTAGGCAAAGGTATGACCTGCATGAGGGCCAGGAAGCATGAACAAGCAGTGTGACTCAGGATCCGCACAACCCTAAGTGTGGTGGGAGCCAGGAACATGGTGGGGGGTGGGGAGGGCAGGGTAGGAAAGGCGTTTCAAGCAAGGCAGTGACATGATCAGATCTGGGTTTTGGAAGGGGTGCTTTGGCCTCTGCGGTAAAGGTAGACTGGAAGAGAGAATGACTGGGGGAATCCTGGCACAGGTTTCAACTTCCGGTGGGGGTGGGAGCTGTGGGAGATGACACAGGAGGCATTGGTCCTTCCTCTCTAAATTATATGAGGACTCGGGCCCAGGGGCTAGCACTGAAAGGTGACACTGGATGCATGGAGTGTCCCTGAAAGCAGAGCCAGGTGAGCTGAGGTCAGCAAGGCCCCTAAGCAACCTGGGTGATGTCTATCCCTGCCCCCTGCCACACGGCACTACCACCCCCTAGAGACAGGCATACAAGCTATGAGGGGATGGGCACCTGACACTTTGTGGACAATGGAGCCGCAGGGCTGAGTTCTTGGCAGGTGGGCCTGAGAGTGGGGATTGCCTCCAGCATGCCCAGAACCCATCTTTGGGGACAGCGACTGCAAGTTCCTAGAAGGGTGCCTAGGGCCCAGGTCACACATCCCACTGCAGACAGGTGGCTAGAGGACAGGAAGGCAGAGCAGCCTGGGAGCAATATCTCAGAACATGGTCTTTGGCCCACCAGCATCAGAAATCCCTGGCCAGGGGCTCCTGGGTGGCTCAGCTGGTTAGATGTCTGCCTTCAGCTCAGGTCATGATCCCAGGGTCCTGGGATCGAGCCCCACATCGGGCCCCCTGCTCCACAGGAAGCCTGCTTCTCCCTCTCCCACTCCCCCTGCTTGTGTTCCCTCTCTTGCTGTCTCTCCCTCCCTCTCTCTCTCTCTCTCTCGGTCAAATAAATAAATCAAATCTTAAAAAAAAAAAAAAAGAAAGAAAAGAAATCCCTGGCCGATTTGTTAAAAACTGGCAAACTCCTCAGCCTACAGCAGACCATCAGAATTGAACCTGAAGGCGGAACCCCAGAACCAGCCTATTTAACAAATACTGTGCGCCTCAGGTCAAGACTCCCTGATCATCACCTCCCTGTCTGTAGCCTGTGGACATTCTGCCTGGATGGTCTCCCAGATCCTGATGGACACAGCCTTCTGGGTAGCAGGCACCTCCTAGATACCCCTCCGTCTGGCCCCGGCACCATCATCATCCCGAGGTTCCCAGCTCAGAACTGGGCTCCGGGCTACCTGCCAGAGTCTGGAGGAGCACAGCAACATCCCCGCCCACAGCTCCTGCCTGGGACCCATGAGTGAGGGCAGCGAGAGAGTGGGCAGGGCTGGGTCTGGGCATGCTGGGACCTGGGGTGCCTCCGCCCACTGGCTGTCAGGAATGCACTGCCTGAGGGTGCTGGGAAGGGGGTGGGACCTCTGCCTGCGCCTCACTTCTCCACTCCAACCTCAGCTGGGAAGTGTCCCTGGGGCAGGGGTGCAGCTTCTCCAAGCAGAGCAGCGCTAGGAGGGGCGGGCAGGAGGGCTGGCAGGGCGCCAGGGTGGCAGCCCGGGCCCGGTTAGTCACCCTCTGTCTGGCCTGGAGAGGGTGCCTGGTGAGTCCACTGCCTGACCACCCAGGTCCCCCCGCCCCCTAGTGACTGCCAGGTAAGAGAGGGAGGCAGAAGCCCTAGGGAAAGGAAATGTCTCCGCTTGTGGGAAAAGAACCGAAGGACCTGGTTCTTCCTCAGGAGGGATGTTTCTTTTCCCTCTCTGAGCTGTGAGTGCTTCATCGGTGAAATGGGGACCATGGCTGTCCCACCAACTTCCAGGGTTGTTGAGGGGAACAAATGGGTCCATGTTTCAGAAGGGCATTTGGACTATGACGTCATGGCCAATGTGAGCACTTAGTCCGGCATCAGGGACTGGACTTCCGTCCCCCGCAGGTGTTCCTCCAAGCAAGCAGGAGTGGTTAGGGAGTCTGGAACAGAGGGCAAAGAGCAGACTGGCTGTTTAGAGGGAGCGGAGGATGGGACCTAGGAGTCCTCCCATGATGGCAGAATCACTGGGCGGGCGGGGGGGGGGGCACTGGCTACGATGAACTTGAAGGGGTAGGTCCAGGCCTCAGGAGGCGAGGTGTGCCTCGGGAGCCCAGGCTGCATTCCGAGGTGGAAGTGTTGCTGTCCCCCAGCTGCAGGCTGGGTGGCAGGGGGGACCAAGCTGTGGGGACATGGGGTGGCTGGGGAGCAGGGTAACCATGACTTCCCAGCTCTGTTCATCTCAGAGGTAGGGGACTGAGGGACCCTTCCTCTTAGCTTCCTGGGGTACCGTGCAGGGAAAGCCAGCCATGAGTAGCATTTGGGACTGAAATCAATCCGTTTGCCGTCCATACTCACTCAGGCTGTCACCCTGCCCCAGCCTTGTGCCCACTGATGGGCGGTGGGGCAGGGCGGGTGCCCTAAATTCCAGCCCCACATCCCAGGCCCCTCCCTCCCCAGAGATTCCATGGGGAGCCCCCCTCTAACCCCCCTGGGGTATTTTTAGCTCCTACTTGGCCTGCTCAGAGGCCCTTTAAGGCCCTCTGGCTCCCAGCCCAGGATCTAATGGGTCCCCAGCCAGGGGGCTGGGAGTTGGATGGGGGAAGGCCTGTGCAGAGGGTCAGGTCCAGATCCCTCAAGCCACAGCCAGGTGTGGGAGAGTTCTTCCTGGTACAGAAATGAAATGGAAAATAGAATGCAAATGCACCCCTCTACTGCCTGCTTTTGGGGCTGCTCCAGAGCAGTGGGTCCAAACGCTGACCCCTCCCAGATCACCAGTGAGTCCAACTCCAGGCAGCTGTCAGAAGGGAGGCCAGCAGGATGCTCTGCCCAGCTCTTAGAGCACAGAAGAAAGGAGATCTGACTTCCCCTCTCCTGGAGCCGGGCTGGGCCCCTCCGGGACTAGGGGGATGGATGAAATGACCTCTCAAGGGCTTTCTGACAGCTCCTCAGCCTCGTCTTTGGCTCCAGCCAGACAGCCCCTCCTGGCCTCTGGGGAGCCCTTGAACTCCAAGTTCCATAAAAGCACTTCCTCACCCCCATTCCATCATTCTTCCTGGGGTGGGGGTAGTGGGGGAGGGTTCAAAGCTAATGCAACGGCCAAGCTGAAAACGGCAGAAGCGGAGGAGGCTGGGGAATGGGGCCCAGGAGCATTCAAAGCACCAGGCTTCTCACCCCGAAGAGAAGGCTCCCTGGGGGGCACTGGGGTGGGGTGATGCTCAGAGAATCGGCCAGTAAGATTCAGGGAGGCACCTCGGAAGCTTCCGGTTAACCTGGAGGGTAACAGGGGCCAGCAGAGAGACCGCAGGCCCCAGCACCGCACTCCTCAGGGTTCCCTGCCCCCTTGGCCTGGAGGCGGGTGGGTGGCACCGAGCGCCGCTTCAGCGCTGAGACCGAGGTGCAGGTGCAGGCCGCCCTCGGATGCTGGGTCCCAGCTCTGTGCCCAAAGTGCCGCCCGAATTAGCCATCTCCCTAGAGGCTGCTCCTGTGGCAGCCGAACAACAGCCTTCTCCGTCCTCCCCTACGTCGCCTTGACGCTGCCCACCCAGCCCCCTCTCCCTCCTGGTGACTCAGCCCTAGAACCAGAGCAACAGGCCGGAGGAAGTGAGAGAATGAGAGAGGACGGAAGAAAGAGACCTTGGCCCCAAACAAGGCTGTTTGTCTCATTTCTTCTCCCTCTTGCTGGCTCCTTAGTATCTTTTCCCCTTTTGATCCTCTGCGGTGTGGGGAGAGGGGGGTTCCCCCTGTTCTCTATTCTCCATCTCTCCTGCTGCAACAGACATCTTCCTCCGTAGCTTAGCTCGGGGCAACCCCCTTTCATTTCTTTCTCTAAAAAGTCAGGCTTCCCCTTCCTCCTGCCCTCGTCCTGGGCGGGTCGCTGGAGAAAGCCCAAGGAACAGGGCGCTCCACGGTGCAGGTCTGCCTGCAGCCACAACTGTTCTGCCCATCTCCTCCAGCACGAGTCTTGGAGGCTGCCAGGTGCCTGCCCTGCCCAGGGAAACATGTTTTAGGAGAGCATGGCAGGTAAGCCTGGCTCCTGCCTACCTCAGATATGACCTCATCAGACAGAGGCACAGCCACGCCCGCCCCAGGCTCCGTAGACACCCTCAAGTTCATGCAAGCGCAAAGGGGAGAGAGAGCTCCAGAGGTATCTTTGTGGTCTACAAGGTCAGGCCAGACCAGGACAACTGGATTCCCAGGAGGGAACCACAGAGTAGGTGCAGGGGGCCGAGGGCAGAGACCAGCTCCCAGAGTAATGGTCCCTCTGCTTCCCCAGGGTTCGTCACACATTCCACCCAGAAGCCTGAAGCACCTTGGTCCGGCCCTCTTCCTCACCCGCACTTCCCGAGACAGGGAAGCCAGGGCCTGGGGGTAGGGGTGAACTCCGATGTGGGAGTTCCCTAACTCGGGTCCAGAGATAAAGACGATGGGAACGAGATAAAGACCTGGAGTTTTAGCCGTTTCTGAAATAAGGCCTTCTTTGAAAACAGGATGAGAACTGTGCTCTTCCCTTCCCCTTACCCCCGAAGGACGCACAGATGTAGGATTTTCCGTGTATTTGCAGGACCCCCCCCCCCCCCCGCAAACCTCCTGCAGACCTTCAATGAACTGAGGCTAAGAGTTTGTTCAGGACCAGGAGACCTCCCCCCCTTTTCCAAAAGGGCTTGTAGGCTAACAGAATATAATACCTGACTGGTTGGTTCCCCGAAGCTGTGCGCTCAGACAGCTGTTCACATCTGGCTACACAGCTGGCTGCAGCTTAGCCCAGCTGGCCCAGCTGGCCCTCCCAAAGGGCCAAGGGGCAGAATTCAGCGAAAGGAGGAGATGAGCCAAGATAGAGAACCACAGGGAGAGACATGCTACCCAAGAGAATGGCCGAGAACTTGCTCTAGAATTACCTGCCTCTCCACAGTTCATTAGTTTTAGAACCTTCTGGGCTTTCAGCAAGCCTAATGTGATCTCTAGCTGCCCAGGAAGAACAGTAAAGCCCCTCTGCTCAGCCATCTAGGGTGAGACCCATGGGTACAATGGCCTGGCTTTGGCATGAGAGCCCTGAGCTGCTCCCCGGAGACACAGGCACATACAAAGTGATGTACAGACACTGTCTCACTACAGTCCCACTGGCACCTCATGAAGAAGGCATGCTGTCCTTCCCTCACCCTTGACAGGTGGGGACATTAAGATTCAGGTAGTAGTGACAGATCCAAGACTGGAAACTGGCAGGGGGACTTAGGGGCCTCTTCTCCCTCCCCAGCATCTGCTTTCTTCTTAATAGGCCAACAGAGGCAGGAAGGAGGACATAGATCCAGGTCCAACCTCTCTTTGGAGAAAACTGGCCCCAAGAAGGGAAATATCTTGCTCACGTCACACAGCGGGTAGGGGGTTGGATGTGGGGTTTACAGAGGCCATTATCTACTCCAGATTTTCATTATTCACTCTTGTTTTCCCCACCTTCTTTTTCCACTGTGTTGTCTTATATCATGCAGATTCAGTATTGAAGTCTAAAAAAATCTGGGGCACCTGGGTGGCTCAGTCAGTTAAGCAGCTGCCTTCAGCTCAGGTCATGATCTCAAGGCCCTTGCATCCAGTTCTGCATCCGGCTCCCTGTTCGGTGGGGAGCCTGCTTCTCCCCTATGCCTCTACCCCTGCTCGTGCACACTTGTTCTCTCTCTCAAATAAATAAATAAAATCTTAAAAAAAAATAAAAGGAATTCTAAAAATTATTTTTCTGGGCTGGGGCAGAAAGAGTGCCAATACAGAAACTTGGGCTGGTAGCCACTTTCAGGGTCTCCAAAAGATGAAGGACTGGTCAAGGGCAGCCCACAGTTGCTGGTGCTGTGCTAGGAAGGGTGTGGTGGCCTTAGCCTCTGCAAAAGCGAGATGGAGGCCAGGTAGGTAAGTAGACTGGGCCAGGGCTGGGCCAGCAGGGCAGAGGCCAAGACTGAGGCAGAGTTTGGACTTTGGATATTCCAAGCTTCCTCAAGTTTTTGCAGGCCCCAGCCAGAGCTGGGAAAGCTTTCAATACACCTTGTAGGAAACCCCGTCCTCTTACTCGTGGAGCTAGACACCAGGTTGGGGTAGATGTCTGATAGGTTCCCCAGCCCAAAGAGGTAGGTGGGACCTGCCACACCTGTCCCAACTCCTTCCCTTCTGCCATGGCCTCCCCTCTCCCAGCTGCCTTTTTTTCCCCAGCTGCCAACCTCAGCACCTGAGCCCAGGGCAGAGAAACTTCTAAAACCTAGACTTGCCCCTCTAGGCAGGAGTGTGGCAGTGGCCGTGGTGGGGGTTGGGGGGGGGGTAATAGGAAACACGAGCAGCTGGATGCAATCTCCTTCGCTCCTCTCCCCTACGGGTAGCTGTTCCCCCTCCTTCTCCTTACAGCTGTCCGGGAAGGCGAACAGAAGAGAAAAACACCATTTCCCTCTTCAAACCAAAACAAACACACTCAGGGTTGAAGATTCAACATGAATCTGTGGAATGCAGGGAAGACGTCTGGTGGGAGGGCGCCCTTGTGGGGGTTGGGGTGGGGGACAGGAGTGCAAGCAGGAGTTGGGACAGCTCCTTCTGCCTCCCCATCTTCAAGGGGTCAGAGGAAGCTCCTGGACAGTTCCAAAGGCCCAGACTTGCCCATCACCTCACCCTGCACCCGCCAAGCATCAAGCTCCCAGTGGCTGCAAGGCCCTCCAGTCTGGATCTGCAGAGGGTGTGGCTGGCAAGGCCCTGGCGCTTAAACATACCGGGCCACAGTTTCTTCCCAGTTAAGGGGGAAGAGGGATCCACTGGGTGTTTACCTTGCAGTTTTCCCCAGGTCCCAGCCCTGGAGAGAAGTATTCCTACATTAGGTATGTGGTCGAAGGCGTGGGAGGAGGCTCAGGAAACGGGGATCCCACTTCTACTTTCAAGACAGCTTTATAGGGCTGAGGGGCTGCGTTTAGACAGGTTCTGGCTGGGTCAGCACTTGCTAGGGATTGCGGACCCCATCCCACACCCAATCCCTCTGCTTCCCGCCAGACCTGGGTAGGGAAGGCCTGCCCAGGTTTCCCCCTCACCCCGTTTAATACCCGTTCACTAGAGCCCGCGCCTCGCGGGCCTGGAAGCCGGGCTGCGACTCGGCTCTGGATCCACCCGCACCCCTGCACACACACTCTGTCCCCCCCCCCCCCCCCCCGCCCAACGCCCCTCCCCACCCCCAGCCAACCTCAACTTACAGGTAACGCTGCTGCCGCTCCGTCTGCCGGTGGAGGGCGACCGAGTAGCCGAAGAGGCTGCCCGGGTTCTTGGCCTCCTTCACCACCAGGAATCGGGTGTCCAGGTTGAAGGCGGAGGCGACGCGGCCGCCGGCTGCCACCATCAAGGCGAGCGCACAGAGCATCCGGCGTGGGACGCAGGCGGAGCGGCGGGGGCCGGGGCCCATGGCTGCGGGGGCGGGGGCCGGGGCGAGAGCGCGTGAGGGCGTGCAGCTGGGAGTGAGGACCTGTTCACCTGCTCCCCGCGCCACCGGAGAGCACTCGGGCGGGCTGCGTCGCTGAGCCCCGCAGCGCTGAGAAGTTTCTGGCCCCCAGCCCCGGTCAGTTTCACGTCCGCTCAGGGTCTGCGCTCTCAGACTCCTCTTCGAGGTTCGCGGGTCTACTCTCCCGCCTGCCCGGCCCGCGGGTCACCGGGACCCCCCCGCCCCCGGCACCCTGCCCCCAGCTCGTTCCGGCCGCGCCCCCTTGGCCGCACCGTAGCCTTCGATCCTGGCTCGGCGGCGGATCTGGGAACGCAGACCGGTTGACCGCACGAGAGACGGGAGGGAGCGGTCCCCTGCGCGCGCGCCCCGCCTCCCCACGCCCAAGCCCGCACCTCCCCACCTTGCGCGCCCAGCCCGGGCTCCGCTTTCCTTCCGGGGAAAGAGAAAAGGTCCCGGCTCCGCTACCGCCTCTTAAAGGGGCAGCACCGCCCCTCCCTCCTCATCCTCCCTAACCAGGCTCCGCCCTCTCCCCCAAACACCTGTCGGGAGCCCCCAAAGGCTTGGATTTCCCCTCTCCGCCCCTTGCTTCTCCCAGGGCGCGTCACCTCCCGAGCAAGATGGATTGGACGGGCGGGGCCGGGGGGTGGGATTTGTCCGGCTGCTTTGCTCCGGCGGCTACCGCTGCTGGAAAGGCCTTTCCTGGCGCGGCCACCTCTGCGGGCCCGCTGGAGAGCCCCGGCGTTGGCGCATCTGGGAGGCGACATTCGCGCGCCTCTGGGTGGAATGCCGGCTTCGCCTCCGCAGCGCTGTGAGTCCCTGAGAGGCTGTTGGCGGTCTCTGGATGTTCTTCCTCGCACCCAGTCCCTTCGCTGTCCTTGTCGAGATGTGTTTCTCTTGCCCGCCCGCCCCTGCCCACCCTGATCCGGGCTGGATATGGTCCCTCCGCAAAGCCAGACGGATATTCAGCAGTCGTACTAACCGAGCATTGCTAATTGTGATGAGCCGCAAGACAGCGCTTCCCCACAAAGGGCTCCGCCTTCTGGTATCCCTTATAAACCATTCGGGGTGGAAATGGGTCCCTTCTGCTTAGAATGCACTGTGTGGCCCGGGAGCGGGGCCTAGACTCTAACCATGTCTCGTCCACTCCAGCCTTCAGGGCCCAGCCCAACAGAGGTCTCCTCCTCCTACCCAGGCTCAGCCTGAGTGTTGGAGACTGGGCAGAACGCCAGCCTCCCTAGGTGTGTAGTGGGTGGCCCCAGGTGGAGGTAGGTGGGCGGAGCGCAAAGCGCTAGTCATCCTCCGAAGAAACTAACTGAAAGGGAACTTCAGGGAACTATGTACTTTCTTGAATCGAACTCAGATTTCTCATACCGCAGCATAGAGACTCACTTCCCCTGCACATTCTTTTCTGCAGGCTGAAGGAACTTTGTTTGGCCCAGAAGTTCAGCCTTCAGCCCTCACTCTCTTGCAATTTGATTTAGAGTCCCTGTCTCTGAGAGTTTATAATAATAAAAAGGAAACTATTGTGTAGAAAGTGCTCAGAAAAAAAAAGTGCTCACTCAGCAGGAACTATGTTAAGTGCCTTACAGAGATTATTAGATTCAATCTTCACAACAATCTTTGAGGGTTATCTGCTTTATGATGAGAAACCTGAGGTTCAGAGAGGTTAAGCAACTTGGTGAAGACCACACAGCTTGGATTTTAGTTCTGTATTATCTGACCTTGGAGTCCTTCTTGTCCCCGTATGCTAATCATTATCATTGGTATGATACTCAGGGCAGGTCTAGGTTTGGGGGAACCTGAAGCTTGTACCATTTGGCACCTCCCTAAGGAAGGGAAGAAGAACTCGGAGTACAAAATTATGTTAACAGCCTGGACAGGAACTTGAATTTTATAGTTTATGAATCATTTCACGCGCAGACTCCTATATCATCCTACTATCCTCCCTGTGAGGTCAGGATTATCATTCTCATTTAACTTAGGAGGAAACCTAAGGTTTCCAAAGTCCAAGTTCAGATGGCTCACAGGGGTGAGGGTGTGGGAGGGGGCAGAACTAGGACTGGAAGCTACTCACCACAGCTGTATCTGTAAGAGACAAGTCCCAACAGATGTTGGTCACACAACCAGATGCATTGGAGCAAAAGCAACTACAACAACAGTGTTCTCTAAGGTTCCCAAGCTGTGACTCCCCAGAGTCACCCAGCATCTCCCCATGGTCTGCCTTGTGGCCCATGGCCTGCAGGGGTTAGGAGACATCTGGGCATAAGGAACAGAAAGCTGATCTGGGTGGAGGTTGAGCAGTTACCTTGTTCTCCTTTGGGCTGGCTGCTGGTCACAGCTGTCTTATTCCTGGAGAAGAGAAGATGTTTGGGGCCGGGAGGGCAGGGGCCAGGGCAGACGCTCTGTGTGGGCAAGGAGTCCCACCTGAAACAGCTTTGAGAATCCTGTGATGACAGATGGGCTCTATGCCAGGCGTTATCTCTTTGGCCATCCCAAACAGGAATGACCAGTATGTCCGATCCCAGGGCTGGGAGCAGGAAAGGGATGAGGGATGGTTTTTCCATTCCAGGGGAGTATCCTGAGGGAATGTGGGAGTGGGAGCAGGACTGCCTGGGAGCAGGAGAGGGCTCGAGCGAAGGAATGTGGGGGAGCGTCAGAGAGATCTGGGGGAGACGGAGTGGGGATGGAGGGAGATGTGGACACTGAAAGGATGTCTGAGCTGGAGAGAGGCAGAAAGAGAAGCCTCAAGTTCATGACGATGGTCTGAAGTCCCCTGGTTCCAGTGACATACCATCCATAGCCTGATCTCAAACCTGAGTTGAATTTGTCTTGGCAACTCTTCTCCGTGGAAAAGGGCCCACCTAGAAAGGTAGACAGAGAGAAACAAGGGCACATCAATAACACACGTGAGAAGGAATCAGAGTCCTTTTTTTGATGTTTAACTGCTGATGCTTATAAGCCACACCCCTCCCCCTGTGCCCTACACCTGGACAAACTGAGAACGAACTCCCTGGTGGGGGGAGCATGTTCCCTTCTTTGGTGGCCACTGGAGATTCAAACCCCTTTCCCGCACAAATCCTCATCTTGATCTCAGTCCCTAACCGCAATAAGGCTTTCTCCTCTCCTTGCTCTCTCAAGCCATTCCAGATCTTGCTCAACAGGCCAGCCCTGCTCTCCCCCAGAGACCTCGATTATGTAAATAATAAACTCTTTAATACCCTCTTGGCCTGTGTGTGACGTCATCAGTCTTGACATCAAGCAAAACCTTGGGTGGGGTCTGTCTGCTTCTGCCAGGGACGATGAAAACAGGTCAACTATGGGTTCTGCTGTGGAGGAAGGGAGGCTTCTTGGAGGAGGAGTATCTGGACAAGGGAGAAGGGAAGGACTAGTAGGACAGAGCCTTGGGAGAGAAGAAAAGAAGAAGAGTTATAGAGGTCTGGATTAGGGTGAAGTTTTCTGAGTCACAATGATGACAACGTTGAGATTCTTTTTTTTTTTTTTTGTAATATTTTATTCATTTATTTGATAGAGGGAGAAAGAGCACGAGAGGGGAGAAGGTCAGAGGGAGAAGCAGACTCCTCATGGAGCTGGGAGCCCAATGCGGGACTTGATCCTGGGACTCCAGGATCATGACCTGAACCGAACGCAGTCGCTTAACCAACTGAGCCACCCAGGTGCCCCAACGTCAAGATTCTATCCAGGTGACTCGGTTTATTCAATGCTTGCTAGGTTTGTGTTAGCCTTCCTCTGGGGACCCCACCCCCCATATCGCTGTCTCAGAGCCCCGGACCACTCGGCTTGCTAGCTCCCTCCCCACAGGAAGCTCTGAGCGCAGACAGGTTGTGCGTGGGCGGCTGGAGGAGAGAGAGATGGAGCAGAATTAAGGCGCCTTATGAGTTGAACATGGGCTCTCTTCAGCCCTATCACCTTGGGCAAGTTACTATCTTCCTCCAAGCCTCGATTTCCCCATCTGCACCATGAAAGGGCTGGAGGATATGTCTCCTTATTCCCCAGCCGGCAGCCTGTGTATCCCAAGGCTCCTAAGATTTGTGGAACTAAGTGGACCAAATCTATTGAATTAAGACTCAGGTCTCTATCTCTGATCAGAGTTGAAAATGCAAATTACTGAGGAGCGAAGGAGGAGCAATGAAGCATGAATGGGTTTATCAGATTTCCTTTCTCCTGCAACCTAGATACATTCAAGCAGATGCCCCGTCCCTGCCTTGGAATCTGCCAGCTTCAAACATTCACTGACACGCCCCTGTGTACCGGCCCAGAGCAGGGAACCCCCAGGCGTGCTCAAGGGCACCTTCGGGGGAGGCCGAGCTTTCATCCGGACCCCACATTTGGAGAGCTGTCAAATGTAAACAGTCTAAACCTTTACCACATTGTATTTTAGGGCTGGTGCTTGGGGGGCAATGGTGGGGGGAGGTAGAGGGGGCGACCCGCAGTCACTCTCGAATCTTCCAGCCCTTACAATGACTTCTAGTCTGGGCTTGCCCTGTGATTATAGACCCACAGGTCTGTGGGAAAATAGAACTGGGGCCCAGAAGTCGCTCACGACGTGGTGGTTGTGTCACCGTTTACGGCAGCTGTGTTTCCAGAAGCATGACAGTCCCTTGGATACAGGAGATCTTCAATCACTGCATGTCCAGCCGAATTCAACCAGCCACGTGTTCTTTATGGCCTTAAAAACAGAGAACCCAGGCGAGGTGAGTGGAAGGCCAGTTCTGTCTCATAAATATCCTCTTGTCCCTTTCCCCTCCCCAAGCCTGGGATCCTGTTGGGACAAATGTCTTGGCTCAGTGGGTTGAAAAGGAAAGTCAGAATTCTGAGGCATGCATCGCTGTGCCCACTGACTCACTTCCTCCTCCCCACCCACTCCGGACCCAGCTGGGCCCTGAGGAACAGGTTGGAGCCTCCTCCCCGCCCTTGCTCCTCCTCCCAGCACCCCACCCCCCTGGGGCCTCACTGTGGACCTCACCCCTGCCGTAGAAGGCTGCAGCAGGACAGGAAAGCCAGATACCCCTGATTTGCAATCTGCTTGCAGGTTTCCATGAGCTAAGGAGCAGACTACAGGGCAGTGGGGGTGCGGGCAGGGAAGGGTGCGGGGTTGGGGGAGCAGAAGCCCTGCTCTCAGGCTCCCCGCTCTGATGTGTGAGGCAGGGCACCCTCTGGAGTTTGATCTGGGAGGTAGCAGAAATTCTCCTCTTCATTAAGGGCCCTCTCCTTTCCTGCCAGGATCACAGAAATTCTCACCATTAGGCAACCTCCCTGTAGCCTAAGGCCTTGTCTCCTGAAGGTTCCTATGAAAAGGCGGGGAGCTCTACCTGGCAGGGCAGCACGTGGGCTCCCTGGCGGAGACAGGCAGGATATTACAGCATCACCCACAGAAACCAGAGCCCCGGGGGAGAAATGATTCAGGCAGCGTGAAGGTGGGGGGGGGGGTTGTGGTGGGAAAGGCCAGAGCTGGGACAAAGAATAACTTCATGGGTGTGGGAGGGGCGGGCAGGGGTTCCAGACAGACCCCTGGCACTACCCTCCCTGGTTAAGGGTTGGCATGACGGGGTAATGAGGAAGGGATTTCACTTTCCTGCAAAACAACACCCAGAGTCCTGGCTTTTTTCCTCGGCAGTTCCCCTTCCCCACCTTGTCCTGGGATCCTGGGTTTGGTTGGTTTGGAATAGGGTCAGGGTAGGAGAGCCTCTGAGCCAGGTACATCAAGACCACTCACTCCTTCAGTGGCAGAACTGCTCTGGGCAACGTCCTGATGGTAGCTGGGAGGCTCAATCGCTGAGTCAGATGGACGGAACCCAGGGCTACGGCCTGGGGGAGGATGAGCAGGCGCACACAAGGGCACCCTGGGAGGTGCCATGGGCCAGGCAGCAGAGCAGAGATCTCAAGGACAGAGGCTGGAAGGGACATGCTCAGGAAAGGCTTCAGCATGCTGACCTTGGAATGGAAGGGAACGGATGGGTTCCCACCTGGCAGTGAGCTGAGAGCTTTTGTGGATTCCAAAGATCCATCTGGGGCTGATGCAGGGAGGGACCTGAGGAAGGGTGAGGACCCGCCCTATTGCAGAGATGGACACGGACCTGAGAGATGCTTGGGTGAGGTGGGGGCAGGAGATGGTGCAGGGGACTCAGGGAGAGGTCAGTGGCAGGGATGTTTTGTGAGTCTGCGGGACATCTAAGGCCTCCTAGGTGGAGGCACAGGTCGCCCCAGCCATCTGCCAGGGACCCCAAAACAGGGGTGGAGAGAGGATAGACCCCAGTGTAGTGCACTCCAAACCTACCAACAGAGGGAAGTTCTTAGGGGCCTTTCCCCAGAAGCACTAGCCTCAGCCTGGACATGACCAGGGCCATGGCGGTCTGGCTTCTAGTGGTCAGGCTGGGGTCACAGCAAGGTCCCTGGAGATGGTTCCTGGGGCACCGTCTCCCTCAGACCCTTGCCACCCACACCCAGGACTCCAGGCCCTCCAGCTCTGTCCTTTGCTCTGTCTAGCCCCCTTGTTGTTCTCGCTCTCTTGGTGGCCCCATTTACAACCCCAGGGGCCCGCACTTCATTCATTCCATGCCTTCTCTATTCTCTACTCCCATAGACAGCTTTAGGCTTCAGAACACTGTACCCCCACGCTCGCTGCCAGGGTGCCAGGCAGGGGGACCCGCTGCCCCCGTGAGCATCGGCCTCTAACTCACTTTTGGTCTCCTCTGAGCCTCAGTTTCTTTGCAAAGGGTAATGATCATGCCCAACTCTAGGGACAGCTGGGAGACTGAGTGAGAGCCTATCTGGAGAACATGGGGCATGGGGCCAGACACTAGGCCTTTCCCCTCTCCTCCCTGAAATAATCATTACCCGGCTCAGAGGCTCTCCTACTCTGACCCTATTCAAAACCAACCTTGGGGGCACCTGGGTGGCTCAGTCAGTTAAGCATCTGCTTTTGGCTCAGGTTGTGATCTCGGGGCTCCGGGATCGAGCACCTAGTTGGGCTCCCTGCTCAGCAGGGAGTCTGCTTTTCCCTCTGCTGCCCTCCCCTGCACCCACTCATGCACCTGTTCTCGCTCTCTCAAATAAATAAATAAAATCTTAAAAAACAAAAAGACAAAAACAAACAAACAAAAAACCCCAAACCTTGGACAGCTTGCAGAATCAAGCCTCCAACACCCAGCTGCTCAGCTCAGCCTGGGGCTTGAGGTCCTCCAAGACCACTACTTACCTTGGGTCCTTGCCCTCCACACTCCCGTTCTTTCCCCATGGCCCCAGCCTGTGGAGGGTGGGGGAGGGGAAGGTCTTCACCCTCCAAATTCTGCTCACCCCTTTCTCAAGAGCTTTGTCCGGGGTGTTCCCTCCACCTGCAACCAGCACCGACCACAGTGCCTTTCTGCCCACTGACAGCTCCCCTTCTGTCAAAGCCAACTGAGGTCTACCGTCTTCCAGGCTCCCTGGGCCTCCACAGATGTTTTCTGCTCCAGGATAACCCTGTTTTTCCCTCAGATAGAGTGCTTGTCACGTTGGGCCATTGTGTCACTTATTAGCTTGGGCAAAATTGCTTAAGCTCTCTGCGACTCAGTCTCTCCACCACACACTGGAGTGAACAGCCGCGCGCTAACCGTGCAGTCGTTGTGGAGAGTAATTAGGAATTGTGCAGCACCTGAACATAGTGAATAGGTCAATAAATGCTATTTTTTCTTAAATATTTATTTATTTGACAGAGATCACAAGTAGGCAGAGAGGCAGGCAGAGAGCGACAGGGGGGAAGCAGGCTCCCTGCTGAGCAGAGAGCCCCACATGGGGCTCGATTCCAGGACCCTGAGATCACGACCTGAGCCGAAGGCAGAGGCCCAATCCACTGAGCCACCCAGGTGCCCCAATAAATGCTATTTTTTTATTAAGATGGTGAAGGGGGTGACAGTGGCTCTCTGTCTCCCAACAGCCCTGACTCCAGGGAAAGCAAGGAAAAGCAAGCACAGAACCTCTCTCCACCTTACCCATAGCTCCTGCTATAGTGCTCTGCTTGGAGTGGAGGTCAGTGATACGCATCAAACTGAATCTTCTCTGGTCCATCAAACAACTCATAGTGCTTCTTATGGGTTCCTCTTGGCTCCATTCCTGTGGGACATGGACATTTCTATGTCCAGGAAGTGAACCCCTGAGAGCTAGTGGAGGTATCAGCACCTGGGGAGCCCCATCACAACACCCCCACCCCCGAGTAGCCTGGTTGGCCTTCCCCGGGGCTCCCAGAGTGGGACAGGGATGGGGAGACAGTGGAGAGTAAGCATCCTGGAAGACTTCTTGGAGGAGGAAAATGGAGAGAACTGGGCTGAGAAAAGGGATAGCCGTTTTCACTGGGAGTCTCACAGGGCTAAGCCCTATATGACCTTTATTCTTCATGACCAGCCTGTGACCTCAGTCCTATTATCCCCTTTTCCAGAAGAAAACAAAGGCCCAGACTGGCAAAGTGACATGTGCAAGATCACAGCACCGGTTGAGGGGAGCAGCAAGATTCTAATCCTGATCTGCTGGGCTCTGAGGGGAGGGCTCAGCCCAGAGGCAGTCCAAACTGGGAATGGTGGGAGAATTCCAGCCTTGGGCCAGCTGCCCACGCATCCAGGGAGGCGGTGGGCGGGGCGGAAACAGCCACCAGAAGCCAGGGGCACGCGGCAAACAAGGGTGCCAGGAAATGACCCGGACCCGGGGTCCTTCCTCTCGGCCCGCCCTGTGCCCCTGGCCAACTGCTGCCTCCCATTCCTGGTGCTCTCTGTAAGAGAACAGAGAAAACTGGGCCAGAGGCCAGGGATGGCCAGGAGGGTCTTGAAGCCCCGGAGGGGAGCCCTACCAGATCTTAGCCACCATCATGCCCCACCCACTGCTGCCCCCGGGTCCCAGGAGGAGACATAGAGCAGGATCCTTGAGGTCTTGTGTTGTCTGCCTCGGCTGGAGCTCAGACGGGGGCAGGGCGCAGATAAGGCACGCGGAGAGATGTGTGTTGAAATGAAGGACGGCAAGTGTGGCGTCAAAACCGTCAGGCTGGAGGTGAAGAGACTTGGTCCTGACCTGGTTCCTGCCCCCCCCCACCCCCACCCCTGCCTCGTGACCCTGGACGAGTCTCAGAACCTCCCTATCCATCAGATCAAGTCGTTATCCTGGAATACCCATCACAGCTTGGGTCCCTTCCAACTCTGACAATGCAGGTCTATTAATTCTTCGACTCGCGCACTAACTTGTTATTTCAGCGAAATACATAGTACAGTTCAGTGAGTATATTTGGGAACTAATGAAGTGGTGGGCAGAGCGGCAGTAATAAGCAAAGGCTGTCGGCGGGGGGGTGGGGGGGCGGTGATTTGTTAAGAGCAAGGTGGCCTGGGTTCAAATTCTCCCTCCATCACCTGCTGACGGAGTAACCTCGGGCAAGTCCCTTACTCCTGTTGAACTTCAACTTCCTTATCTGTAAGAGGGAGATAATAGGAGTATATACTCCATGGGGTTATTGTAAAAATTAAATGAGATAATGTGAATAAAGGAAAATGGTACATAGCAAGTGCCCAGCAAATGTTAGCTATATTATTCCTTAGAGATGCGTGAATTTCAGCAGGCAAAGATGGTGGTGTGTGTATGGGCAGGGCTTATGGTGGGGTCGGGGGGACACATGGGAACAGTGTGTCCTTAGATACAGAGGCAGGAAAACCCAGTAGGAGTCTAAGGAGTAGCAAGAGGCCAGTCCAGACAAGGTGGAAAGAGCTAAGTGGAGAGCAGATGGTCAGGCTAGGAAACTTGGATCTGACCTTCTAGATTGGCGTTTTCTAACTGATGCTCCCCCAGAGTTCCATGAGCTGCTACTGGATGTTTTATAAACATAGGTAGGGGAGGTAGAAGAGGTGTGGGGGGAGCTTGGGTGGCTCAGTTGGTTAAGTGCCTGCCTTGGGCTCAGGTCATGATCGCAGGGTCCTGGATCAGGTGGCGTCAGGCTCCTGGCTCGGCAGGGCGTCTGCTTCTCTCTCTCTCCCTCTCTGTTTGTGTGTACTCTCTCCCCTTCTCTCTCTAGCTCTCACTTTCTCTCAAATAAATAAATAAAATCTTTAAAAATATATATATATATATATACTAGGGGGAATGGCAGAGAGGACTAGATGTCCACATGCAAAAGAATGAAGCTGGACCCCTACTTCAGATCACAGACAAAAATGAACTCAAAAAGGATCAAAGATCTAAATGCAAGAGCTAAACCTATGAAACTAGGTTTTCTGCAAAGAAAACACAGGGATAAGTCTTGGTCATTTGGATTTGGGAATGGATTCTGATGCGAGGACCCTGAAACCACAAGCAACAAAAGAAAATATAGGGAAACCCCGGTGCCAGGTATGAATATTTGCATCCCAGCCTTGACCTTCATATGTTAAAAAGCTAATCCCCCACGTGGTGATATTAGGAGGTGGGGTCTTTGGGAGGTGATTAGGTTGAGAGCCTAGAGCTCCACGATTGGGATTAGTACCTTATTTTATCTTCTAAGAATTTATTTTCTTTATTTTTGTGAGAGAAGGAGAGCAAATGAGCATGAGTGTGGGGGCAGGGGCAGAGGGAGAAGCAGACTCCCCACTGAACAGAGAGCCTGATGAGGGACTCGATCCCAGGACCCTGGGATCCTGACTTCAGCGGGAGGCAGCCAGTTAAGCTGCTGAGCCACCCAGGTGCCTGATTAGTGTCCTTGTAAAAGAGGCTCCCTATAGGGAGAAATCTGCCCCTGCACGGGGGCCCTCACCCCGCCGTGCTCACGCCCTGAGCTTCCCCTTCCGCCTCCAGAACTTCGAGCCGCAAATGTCCGTTGTTTACAATCTTCCCAGTCCATGGTATTTTGTCACAGCAACCAGAAGGGACTAAGGCACTGTGCCTCACACTTTAAAACCTCAAAGTTGGGGCACCAGGGTGGTTCAGTGGGTTAATCCTCTGCCTTCAGCTCAGGTCATGATCTTAGGGTCCTGGGATGGAGCCCCATATGTGGCTCTCTGCTCAGCAGGGAGCCTGCTTCCCCCTCTCTCTCTCTGCCTGCCTCTCTGCTTACTTGTGATCTCTATCTGTCAAATACATAAATAAAAATCTTTAACAAAAATAAAACAAATAAAACCTCAAAGTCCTTCAAAGGACACCTTCGCAAAAAGATAATCCCTAGGATGGAATAAAATAGTTCTAGATCACATATCTGATAAGAGATCAGTACTAGAATATACAAGGGACACTTACGAGTCAATAGTAAAGAGATGAGGAATTCAGCTGAAACAGGGGCAAAGGGTTTGAATAGATATTTCTCCAAACAAGGCATAGAGAGAGACAACAAGCCTAGAAGGAGATGCTAGTCATTAGGGAAATGCAAGTCAGAGCCACAAGGAGACACCACGTCATGCTCACGAGAATGGGTACAGCCAAAGAGTTAGGTAAGTTTCAGTAAAGACGCCGAGAATCCGGAGCCGTCGTGCACCGTCGGTGGGGATGTTAAATGATGCAATTGCCTCAAAACACAGTCTGGCATTTTCTCAAAGAGTTAAATATAGAGTGACCTTTTGGTCCAGCAATTCCACTCCCTGGCGTACACCCAGGAGAAACGAACACACACGTTTCCGCAAAAGCTTGTACACGGGTGTTCAAAGCAGTGTTGTTCATAATAGCCCCAAAGTAAAACTCACCCAAGTGTCCATCAACTGATGAATGGACAAGCAAAATGTGTCATGTCCACACACCAGACTGTTATGTGGCCACAAAGAGGAATGAAATGATACACATTCCAGTATAGTCAAACCTTGGAGACATCTTGCTGAGCAAGAGAAGCCAGGCACAAAAGGCTATATATAGTATGATTCCATTTATATGAAATGTCCAGGATCGGCAAATAGGAGACACAGAGCACATTAGTAGCTGCCTAGGGTCCAGGGGGAGGGATGGGGGTGCAGGCTAGGGATGAGGCTAAAGGGCCTCAGAGTATGAGATTTCTTTTGGGGGTAAAGAAGACGTTCCAAAAGTAATTGCGGTGAGGGTTGCTTGACTATGAATATTCTAAAAACCACTGAACTGTACGCTTTGACCGAGTTGTACGGTGTGCGAATTGTATCTCAATAAAGCTGTAAAAAGGAAAATATAAGGCAGGGTGCAAAGCTATCATCATGTTTACTTAGGAAATTCTGGGTCTGGGAGGGGAGTTTTTGCTTGGGGAAAGCTTTGAGCTGACATGTATTGGCAAACTTGGAGTGTCTTAGAGTTTGCAGCATTTCCCAAGAGGATGACCGTAGTTTACCGTGGAACCGTTTTCAAAGGAACTTCTCTTTGCTTTTTCCAAAACTCATTTCACAGAACACAGTTTGGGAAGTCTGGCCACAAGGAATGGGGAGCCATTGAAGGTTCACGCAGTGGGAGAGGCTGGGTTTTGAGGGAGAAAGGGCGGCGGTAGGGAGAATGGAAGGAGAAAGGGCAGCTTAGGGACCTGGTGCCAGAGAGATGGTTTAAAAGCATCCAAATAGACTTTTCTCTAAAGAAGATACACAAATGGCCAATAAGCACTTAGGAAGATGTTTAACATTATTAGTCATCAGGGAAATGCAAATCAAAACCGCTGTGAGATACCACTTCACACCTGCTGAATGTGCAGGCAGGGGGCAGGGGTCTGACTTTGGTTGTGTGTGTGTGTGTGTGTGTGTGTGTGTGTGTGTGTGTGAGGGGAGTGGTTGTGGAGCCACCCTGCCTCACCCCTCTTTGGCTCCTGAAAAGGGTGCTTCCCTCCTCCCTGGGTTCCCCCACCCAAGCCTTAGGAATTCCCAGACCCTCCCTGATCAGGACAGGAGCTCCCCACCACCCTGGCGCTTCCGGAGAGGATGCTGGGGGCTCTCATTCATCCTGGCTGTGTTTATGTCCCTTTTCCTGGAAGTGGGCTGGGCACCAGTCTTTGCAAGGCTGGAGGGGGTTGAGAAAGACCTAGATCTGGAGACCTAGAGGAGTTGGGGCAGTGGGGAGCAAGAGAGGATAGGGGCAGGTTGACCTGATCAGAACGTGGTTGGAGCAGGAGCCGGTCCAGTCGCAGAGTACCTTATTTCCTGCATAGGCCCCCTCCCCTAGGCCATGAGAAGCACACCCAGAGCTCAGGGCTGACAGAACATGGAGGAACCTGGCTTTTAAGACTTGAAAGCTTCAGTCATAATGGTTAACATGTATTGCATACTTAGCGTATACTCTATCCCATGCTAAGTTCCCCTCATCTGCTCCTTAAAACAATCCCATGAAGCAGGTACTATTATTACCCCCATTTTACAGATGAGGAAACTGAGCTCTAGAGCATTGCAGTAACTTGCCTGATATTACACAATGAGACAGCGGGCCAAGGCAGTCTCATGAAATGAGGTTTGATAGCGAGCTCTAGACGAGGGACCAACACTGGAAAAGCCCACACAGCTGCCTTCTTCCTAGCCACAACCCCAGCGTTCCTGTCCCACTGTCCAATCCCGGGCAGCCCTGCATCTACAGCCTCTCCTGGATCCCTGGGAGTGTAGGCAGGGAGCATCCTAAGACCACTGCTGCCATCCCCCTGCAGCAGGTAAACTCCTAGCTGCCTAGTGAGGGAGCTGTCCAGAGATGTCCTCCAAAAGACATCCTTGTTTTCTCAATCTGACTCTGCAGGAAAGTGGAGAGGTCCCCCTGTGTGTCCCCCTCCAGGCTCCTGGTGGGGCAGGGGAGGGGACTCCCCAGGAGTTCCAGGACATCTGCCCAGAGATCAACCCTTCCATTCAGGGTGACAGCAGGCAGACAACTCTCCAGAAAGGGGCACAATAGAGGAGAGTAAGGACCAAAGTTTATTTCCCAAAGTCCAGACGGGGTTCATTTCCACCCCAATACCAAGCCAAGGGCTCCCAGAAAGGCAGCAGCTAGATTTCAGAAAGAATGCCCATCAGCAAAGGATTCTGCACACAAGAGAGAAGGCTTGGGGTCTCCCAGCTGGAGCAGACTCTGTCCAGCCCAGAGACAGGGGGATGGCTAAAGTGGTCCCACTGTGGGTAGCGAAGAAGATGGGGATCCTGTCTGTGACCAGACCTATTGAGGGCCCAGCTGATTCTTTTTTTTTTTTTTTTTTAAGATTTTATTTATTTATTTGAGAGAGAGACAGTGAGAGAGAGCATGAGCGAAGAGAAGGTCAGAGGGAGAAGCAGACTCCCCATGGAGCTGGGAGCCCGATGCGGGACTCGATCCCAGGACTCCGGGATCATGACCTGAGCCGAAGGCAGTCGTCCAACCAACTGAGCCATCCAGGCGTCCCAGGCCCAGCTGATTCTTGATGCTGATCCCAGCTCGGAGGCAGAGGGATACACCAGGCAGCGGCCTCCTGCTCCCACGAGCCTAGTGGGGTTGCAGTCAAGAGTCAGCTGTGTGCAGAGGGGAGCAGGGAGCATTCACTCCCCAAATATTTACGGACAGTGTTCCTAGTGCTGGGCCCTGAGCCAAGACTCTCGGGTCAGGCCCTGGCTGCGTCCATTACTCTTGTCTCGCACGGGCCAGCAGACTCTGGACAGGGGGTGGGAGGGAAGCTGGAGGAGGCAGGAGCCTGGCTCACCCCACGTGGGGGATGGGACACATAGAAGAACAGTAGCGGCTGCCCAGAGATCCCTCCCACAGCTCACCCTCCCAGCAGGAATCTGGCTGCTGCCCAGAAGCCTCAGGCCTGCTCTCAGAGGAGCCACTGGGAAACTGGGGGCAGGAAGGGGGCCTCCCAGGCTCCCAGGATGGGGGGTGGGAGCCATCTCTCTGGTCTCCCTGGTTCACATTATCCAGGCCCCCAGGAGCCAGGGCTCCCGCAGGGCCAGGCTGCAGCAGATAAGCTGCTGCCTGCCTTCCATCCTGGGCTGGAGGCTGTCCCTCGAGGCAGAGCAGACGGGAAAAGATAATCAAGGAGCTGGTCAGAAGGGGGTTGGCGCTGCCCTGGGCCGATGGGCAGCCACCTCCCAGAGTACGGTCACATCACCCTCGACAGCCCCTGGACACAAGCCCAGAACCACCTGCAAGTGTGGGGCGGGCCCCAGGAAAGTGAAGACCCAGGTCGTGGGCAGTGGACAGGGGCTGGCCCTGTGCAGCTCCCCACCTCTGGGCCAGGATGAAGGGCTGCCCTGCCCCACTCCTAGGGCCCTTCTGGACCCTTGTCTCTACTCCCCCTTCACCTCCATCACCCTACTTTCACCCTCTTGTCCTGGCTCCCTCTGTGTCTCAGTCTCCCCAGTCCTCATCTGTCATCCTTCTGCAAACACAGGCTAGGACAGGAACCCAAATGCAGCCCACCCAAAAGGCTGGCGGGGAGGAGCGGGGCTGGGCCTGGAAAAGTGGTTGTGGATTCTCCCAAAGTGTGGAGAGCCTAGACCCCTGGCCTTCTCTGTGTCTGCCTGTCCCCGCCAGTGCCTGGGAGGTTTGGGGCAACAGCGCAGGAACAAACAGCATCTCTCCCCCTCACGGTCTGCTTTAAGTAGCTAAGTCTGAACTTCGGCCAAGTCTCTCCTGCCCAAGTAAACACCTGCTCCCCTTTCCCGCAAACACCCCAACCCCCGAAGACAATGGGAGGAGCTGCCACCTGCCCCAGGGGGAGCCCCCATCTGTTCATGGTTGGTGCTGGGAGGGACGCTTCGGTCCCATGGGGTCCAGCTCACCAATAAAGGACAAGCCCTCTGGCTCACCATGGCCTTTTCTTGCCCAGACCTGGGCTTCCCTGGCTGGAACTGGTCACGAGAATAGGCCAGTCCTTGTACACCTTTGGGGGTTCCCAGCCAGGGCAGCAAGAGCAGGTCTGCCCTAGACTTGGGGTGTTTGGTGGGAAATGTGGCTGTCCCAGCAGCCGTGAGCACTCCTTCCCAGCACGCAGGTTCCCTCTTCTCTCTTTCCTTTCCCCTCAACATCTGGAAGGTGCTCTGGCTTCTCCCAGGCTCCAGGGCACCCTCCCTTAAGAAGTCCTCCAGGTGGAGCCGACCCCTCCCCGGCTGACTCAGAAAGTGCTGGTGAGCCCCTGCTCTGTGCCAACCTGGAGGAGGCCCGGCCTGGCTGCACAGATGTCCACAAGTTATGTGGGGAGACAGACGGAGCAGGTGTCCCACTCAGGTGGGGGGGTGGTGTGCTCTACCTTTTGGGAGGTTGGGGGATGGGGACGAGACTAGGGAAAGCCTCTCTGATGAAGACATCTAGGAGGGCTTGCTGGAGAAGGTGGCGTTTGGAGATGGGCCTTGATGAGGAGGGTCTTATTCCTTTTGGGGGCTCCATCCACCCCTGCTGCCCCCTTACCCCCACACTGAACTAGATAGCGCCTCCTTGACCACAGGAGCAGAGCCTGCGCCCTGTCTTCCCGCCAACTCACCCAGGGTGCCGCCTCTTCCCTACACCCCCCCCCCCCACCTCCCAAGGACACCCACCCCCATGGCTTCCCAGCTGGGCACTTTGGGCCTGGGATGGAGCCTCATTTGCACCACAGAGGTAGTGAGGCATCCCCTCTGCTGGTTTTCCTGCTGATCAGCTGGGGTCATGCTGAGGATGGTTCCCTGCAGGCTGGTTCCCTGCAGGCGAGATCTCCTCCAAGGTGCCTCCCCACAGACAAGACCCTGAATGGAAGCAGCATAAACAAGGGCTGCCGAGGACTGGGAGCTCAGAGTCCTTCCACTCAGACACTTGGAGGGCGGGTTCGGAGGGGCGGTCTCTCCTTCATGCTTCCCAGTGTCACTGTGGTGAATCTCAGTGGCCTCCTCCAGCCGTCTTGGCCTTTGGCTACTGACTTCCTCCACATGTCCTGTCCGCCTAAGAGGGGCTGGCCTTCTGCAGTCCTGCACCCAAGCAGGAAGCGGCTAGGGGGAAATTCGTGGAGCAGAGGGCCCTATGCCGCACGTTTCTCCCCTGCTTGCCTCACATGAAACCTCAGGGTCGATCGCCCGGGTTCATGAGCTCTCTAGGCTTCCAGACTCAGTCTGCCCCTCTCATGTAAAAATCCATGTTGGGATTTCAAGCTTCAGCCCTCACCCTGAGGGGCCTAGGGTGTCCCCTCTCCCTCCGATTTCCACCGATTGCCAGATTCTGTGTGTCCTCTCTGCCCCTCTCCCGTGGGCTGTTGGCTCTGCCCTTGGTCAGGCCTTCCCTCTTTAATTCCTCCCTAAATACTGCTCACCAGTGGAGAGGGAGGGTGTCATTTCTGAAAGGTGGAGGTGACAAAGGAGGGAGGTGGCCTACGTTTCCACCCACAACTGACTATCGGACACCACTGGTGTCCAAGAACGCAGCTGCCCCTCCTCCCACAGCCATGCTCCATCTCACCCTGGTTCCCTATTGTTTTGTGATCTTGTTGGTTCTCTGTCCTCTGCTGTGTCCGTCTCTGTCTCCTCCTACCCATGCTGCCCAAGATTCATCTGTATTGCTTCTTCCAGTTGAAGTTTGTTCCTTCATATTGTATCGTATGCTGTCATATGAAGAGACCACCCATTGTTGATCCAGTCTACTGCCAACGGACATCTGGGTGTGTTTTAGTTCAGGGCTCCTGGCATCCTTGTGTGTATCATTTGGAACATAATGTATGCTTTTCATGTTGGACACATGCCCAGAAGTGGAAATGCTAGACCATAGGAGCAGAATATGTTCAGCTTTAATTGATGCTGTCATAAGATTTTCCAAAGCAGTTCTGCCAACTTACTCTCCCTCAGTCGGGTATGAAAGTGCTATATGCTTCATAGTCCTGCCATATTCCGTTGGTCTTTTCATTTTAGCTCATTGTGACTTTTACATTTTCCTACTGACATGATGTCACACCTTCCCTTAGGTTCACAGGCCATTTGAAAAGCCTTATTTGTGAAGTGCCTGTTCAAGTCACTCGCCCATTTTCCATTGGGTTCTTCATCTTACTTTTATTGATCTGTAAGAGTTCTTTATATATTCTGGATACAATCCCTATGTGTTGCAAATATACTCTACAACTCTGTAGCTTTTTTGGTCACTTTCTTAATAGTGACTTTTGATAAACAGAAGTCCTTCATTTTAATGGAGAATACTTTATCAAGTTTTTTTCCATTATGGTTAGTGAATTTTGTGTCCTATTTAAGAAAACTTGGCCTACCCCTAAAATGTCTGAAGACATTTTAATGTTTTCTTCTAGTTGTTTTACTTTTCTGTATTTAAGTGTTTTTTTTTTTAAGACTTTATTCATTTATTTGACAGAGATAGAGATCACAAGTAGGCAGAGAGGCAGAGAGAGGGGGAAGCAGGCTCTCCACCGAGCAGAGAGCCCGATGCAGGGCTTGATCCCAGGACCCTGAGATCACAACCTGAGTCAAAGGCAGAGGCTTAACCCACTGAGCCACCCAGGTGCCCCAGGATCAAAATATCTTTTATAGATTTTTTCCATATGAATATCTAGTCAACCCAGCACCATTTATTGAGAACACCATGCTTTTCTCTGTACAGTGAAGCAGCAATATCTGTATCAAAAATCAAGTGGCCATTTTTATGTGGATCTGTTTCAGGGCTCTCTATTTTTGTTCTACTGGTCTATTCTTTCACTAATACCACATTGTCTTAATATCTGGTGCCAGAAGTCATCCAACTTTTCTCTTCTTCAAGAGAGTCTTGGGGCACCTGGATGGCTCAGTTGGTTAAGCATCCAACATATATATATATATACATATATATATGTATATATATGTGTGTGTGTACATATGTATATTCATTTTATATATATATATATAATGAGATCATGACCTGAGCCAAAGGCAGAGGCCTAACCCACTGACCAACCCAGGCGCCCCAAGCATCCAACTCTTGATTTCAGCTCGGGTCATAATCTCAGGGTTGTGAGATCAATCCCTTTGTCTGGCTCCAGACTGGTGTGGAGCCTGCTGCAGATTCTCCCTCTCCCTCTGACCCTTCCCCTCCCTTCTCTTAAAAAAAAAAAAAAAAAAAAAAAAAGACTCTTAGCTATTCTTGGTCTTTTGTATTTCCATATAAATTTTAGAATCAACTTGTTGATAGAAACTCACACACATTTCTGCTAAGATTTTGATTGGGATTGCATTGAATCTATAGATTGACTTGTGAAGAATTAATACTTTTATAATATTGAATCTTCCAATCCACGAACACTGTATACCCTTCTGTTAATGTAGATATTTTACAGTATTTTTCAATGATGTTTTATGATTTTCTGTATATTGAGTGATATTTTACTCTTCTGGTTAGGTTTATTTCTCAATAAGAATTTGATATCTTGGGGCACCTGGATGGCTCAGCAGGTTAAGCTTCTGCCTTTGGCTCAGGTCATGATCTCAGGGTTCTGGGATCGAGCCCCACATCAGGGTCTCTGCTCAGCAGAGAGCCTGCTTCCCCCTCTCTCTCTGCCTACCTCTCTGCCTACTTGAGATATCTGACAAATAAATAAATAAAATCTTTTAAAAAAAGAAATTTCATATCTTTATGATGTGTAAATGATTTTCTTTTGAATTCCTTTATCTAATTGTGCACTGATAGTACCTTGAAAGATATTTGATTTCTTATACTGAACTTATAGCCAGTGACCTTGCTAAATTCACATATTTATTCCAATAGTTTGTATATTTTTTTTTATTTTTCTGTGTGTGCCATTATGTTATCTAAATATTGGTAGTTTTATTTTTTCCTTTACAATTCTCATAACTCCTTTCTCTTGACATGTTGCCCTGTCTGGGTCTTTTAAGTATCATGCTGGACAGAAGTGGGGATAGGAAGATCCTTGTCTGGTTTCTGATCTCAGCAGAGATCAGAATATTCCAATATTCCAATATTTCGCCATTAAGCTTGATGCTGGCTGTGTGTGTTTGGAGATACTCTACATAGTAATACACTTTTGGACATTCTTCTGATAAGAGAATGGTCTACGGGCTTGGGTAGGGAACACTTCATGGGAGGGGAGCCCCTGGGAGTAGCCTGCTCAGCACTCAAAAAAGAAAAAAGGGTTGTCTCCAAAGGGAAGCACCTCCATCATGACTCCCCTTCAGGTCCTCCATTTAACCTTCAGCCTAGGTCGCCGGGTGTTCCCCTTTGGTTCTGGAACATGAGATGACCAGTCCACTCCCATCATTTCTCAGGTAATTAAAGCTCAGAGTATGGTGGTGACTAGTCTCAGATCACGCAATAAGTTACCGGCAGACCCAGCATTAGAACTCAGGTTTGCTGGATTCCAGCCCCACTTCAACTACCACTCTGGTCAGAAGTTGGGAGGTGGCCAGAAGTCAGGGGAATGTGCATATGTTCTAGGAATAGAAAAACTTTGTCCAAGTACTGGACCCATACGGACAGATGCTGTGTAAAGAAGGTGGGCAGGCAGCAAGAGAGGGAGGGAGCCTGGGCTGGAGGTGGGAGGCCATGGAGGAATTGGCTCTCACTTCTGGTCCTGTGCAGTTTGGAAAGAGGCTTTGTGGAAAGAGGCTGGTGTAGAATACCTGCACTCATGCGGTAGGATGAGCCCATGACCAGAGAGGGCAAGTCCCAGACTCAGGATGCACAGGGAAGTGGGGCCGAGCTGGGGCTGGACCAAACCCTGAGGCCGGATTGCCTAGAACAGGGACAAAGGCCCTGCAGAGAACCCTAGCTTGGTCCCCCCACATTCTACTGCAAATTCCTGAGATGACAGGGCTGAGAGAGGGAAGAGAAAATGGAGGGAGAGGAAGAACAGAACAGATCAGAAGAGGATGAGGAGATAGACACAGAGACCAAGACACAAGGGGCTGGGAGGCACCTGAGCCCTGGGTGGGGGGAGAAACTGGCGTACCCCAAGACCTGGGATATTGGAGTCCAGCAGCATTCTCCTCTTCTGGCCACCCGTCCTCCACCCGCCCCCCCCCCCCACGAGGAATGTTCAGAATGTGATGAGCTGATAAGACTGGGACTCCCACTCCACCTGGCACAGGATACAGCGGCGGGGGGTGGGGGGTGTGCTCTGCCACCCCCCCCCCCTTATCAGAGGGGATTTTCTTCTTGGGGATGAGGTGGGGAAATTTTCAATGGACATGATCCTCATGGAGGCACTTGGTGGAAGGTCTGAGGAAGGGGTGTCTCTCAGGCAGGGCCAACGGGCTGGATGCCAGAGCCATGGGCATGGCCAGATGCTTTTCAGCTGAGCTGCACAGTGAGTCAGAAGGCACGGGGACTGGGCTGAAGGAGGGGGTTCCCAGTTGTCAGGGAAGTTGGGGCAGGACAAGAGGGGAGAAGGAAATAAGGCACAACAGTGGCTGGCGCTCTTCCAGAGGACTGGGCTCCCTAGCTAATGGCCATCTGGGGACCCTGTCCGAAAAGTGATCCTGGTAGGTGCTACCCCATCCCTGCTGGGTCTGGAGTCCCAGTGTATAAGGAGCAGCCTGGGGCTCCTGAGGTCCTCAAGGAAGCAGGTGCACGGTGGGGGGGGGGGGCTCTGATTCAATTTAGGGCAGTTACTCTCAGGTGTGTTCTTAGCCTCCAAGCTCACCCCTGACAACCCTAGCTTTCTGTGGACTGTGGGGCCTCCCTCTGGCAGAAGGGGTACAGTGACCTCAAGACACCCAGGCCGTGGGCCTGCTCCAGTGCCCACTTCCTGCTCTCTGCATGGACACTTAGGAGAAAAGCTGCCTGAACGGAGCAAAGGGAAGGGAGGGACAGGGGAGGGGAGCAACTGGTGGTTTGAGGTTGGGCTTGAGATGGAGAAAACCTCAGCCCCAGGGACCAGTGTGTGGCTGCACCTGAGACCCGTTGTGGGAGACCTGAGATCGGGGTGGGAGGCAATCCAAACCTCGCTCAGGGCCTGTTGCCCGTTGGCTCTTGCTGAATGAGAACAGAGGGCAACGGGCACGATTCCACGAGGCTTCAGTGGGAACAGACCTCAGCAGCAGGCCTCCCCCACAGACATCTAACCCCAGCTACGGACCCTCATCTGGGCATTTGACCTGCCGCTGGGTAGGGAGGCCTTAGGCAGATGCCTTGAACACAGTCTTAGTCTTGGCCACTTGCTTCCTCCCC
Source organism: Mustela lutreola (assembly GCF_030435805.1). Lineage (NCBI taxonomy): Eukaryota > Metazoa > Chordata > Mammalia > Carnivora > Mustelidae > Mustela > Mustela lutreola. The sequence continues at coordinate 25,299,851 of NC_081304.1, read as the reverse complement.
ACACTTAGCACAATGCCTGCTGGCACATAGAAGGAGTCCAAAGTGCTTGGGGAATACAAATCATGAATGAATAAATGATGGATAAATAAACTTATCAACCAACTTGAGTGCCCAGCAGCCAGAGTCCTCAGCATTTAGAAATGGACAAGCCTGCCACCTGGTGGCGACTGTGCTAACTGCAGGCCGAGGTCAGGCCCAGCGCCCTCGTTCAATGGCAGAAGCCTGGATTGTAACACTTTCCTTGCACTTCCCCAGGTTTGGTTTTCAGCTATAATCGGGCAGTTTTCTCTTATTTTTAAAACCTCCAGGCTGCCTGGGTGGCTCAGTCGGCTCAGGTCATGATCTTGGGGTCCTGGAATGGAACCCCACATCAGGCTCCCAGCTCAGCAAGGAGCTTACTTCTCCCTCTCCCTCTGCACCAACCCCCCACTCTCTCTCTCAAATAAATAAATAAAATCTTCCCAAAAAATAACTAACTAAATAAAACTTCCAAGGAAAGAAATTCCTCCCTGACCTTTGTTCCTTAGAAAATTCTACTTATGGCTGACCTTCATGTTTTCCTCTTTTCCCTTTTGTCCTCAAGGCAGAGAAAGAATCAGAGGGCTCCCCTCCCCCCACCCAGACTGGAAGGCCAGCCTGAGGCAGGGTGGCCCATCTCATTTTGTAAATACAGTGTTATATTTGCGTATCCTCTGTGGCTTTCTTGTTTGTAATGGAGAACACAGTGCTGAAACACAGAAGCTGAAATACTTTCTACCTGGTCCTTTCCAAGTCTGCCAACCTCTGTGAGAGCCGCCCTGCTGATTCACTCATGGAGCAATTGCTAAGCACCTACTACGTGCCAGTCCCGGGATAAATTCTGGCTGGAGTCACTGAGGTAAGGAACATGGCGGCTGCTCCCTGGACACTCACAGTCTACAAGGAGAAACCGGCCAGCAAAGAGACCACCTGCCTAAGCAGAGGCTTTACCACAGGCTGTCAAACGGCTGTCAAGTCCCACAGTGGCCACACAGTCAAATGCACCCCTGAAAGGAGGACTAAATGAATAAGGGGTTGGAAAGCACGGAAGAGCAACGTATAGGGCTCTCGGCTGAGGGCTGAGGCCACATAGAGGGCTTCTCTTTAGACTGATCTCCCAGGACAAGAAGGAGTGAGCCACCTGGAGAAGTGAGCCACCTGGTGAAGGTGACAGGTGCTGAGCACCGAGGGACAGGCTGGGGGAGGTCTGGAGCAGAAGGCCTACTGTACCATCAGGGAGGCGTCCTGAGGTTGGGCAGTGGGATGAAGAGAGACGGGACATTGAGAGATATCTGGGAAGCAGGATCAAAAACATGTAAGGGAGGGAGTCCTGGGTGGCTCAGTCAATTAAGCTGCGTTTGGCTCAGGTCATGATCCTGGGCTCTGGGGATGGAGTCCCGAATCCGTCTCCTTGCTCAGCAGGGAGCCTGCTTCTCCCTCTGCCTGCTGCTTCCCCCGCTTGTGCTCTCTCTCTCTCTCTCTCTCTCTGACAAATAAACAAATAAAATCTTTAAACAAAAACAACAAACAGACACGTGGGGGTAGACTGATGGTGACAGGTGAGAGCAGAGTAAATTGAGTGACCGACCGATGGTCCCTGAGAAAGGGAGCAGTGGAGGAGGAGAATGCTTAGTGTTTAGGGATAAAGATGGGAGGTTCCATTTCCAAAAGAGTTTGAACTGTCTGTGAGATGTCCAACTCAGACCATCCGGAAGGCAGCAGGAGACCCAGCCCTGCACCCAGGGGGACCTGTGCTGGAACTGTCGTCAAAAGCCATAGGATCGGAAGAGATCATGCCAGGCACAAGTGAGCCAAGGGCTGAGAATAGAGCCAAGAACGGGATCCCGGGGCATCCGTGACGTGCCCGGCTGGGTGCAAGGTGTAGGGGACAGAGCGGGAATCAGGGGTGGCTCCTGTCCTTGAGAACTCACTGTCCAATCAGTAAGAGAGACACAGTGACAGATCATCTCAACATAATATAGTAAGTGATAAAAAGGATGCATGTTTGTTTGGCTTCGGGGAGCTGGCCCAAAGCGATTTAGGAGAAAGCACTTTGGCTGGCCACCAACAGGGTAATGGATAGCTAAAGATGCTTTTGCCTGCACGGCATCTCTCCCCTCTTCTGGGAAGAGTCCCAGGTTTCCCTTTGCCACTTCTCTATCCCCTAGCTGTCTTTGAGGGAGCTGGCTTCCTACAGGCTCCCTCCCGCTCTGGGAAGAGCTGATAACCCAGGCTCCTTTGGACACAGTAAGGGGGTCAGGGACAGGCGTGTGAACTCAGGGCACCCACTGAGACCCAATCCCAAGACTGTGTCTGGAGAAGCTCTTTCCTGGCTAGGATTTTTAGCTGAAGAAGCCTGGGCAGGGGGAACCCCATAGAAAGCAGATGGAGAGAGAGATGAGTAGACCTTATTTGAGCTCTGTGAAGCTCCGGGCTTCCAGAAGGCAGTGAGGGCCCTCAACCACAGTGATTAGCTTTTTAGAGGGCCAATCTTTCTAGAAAAATGCAGCCATACCAGAAAAAAAAGAAAACTTGATAATATTTTATCTAAGCATGTTTTATGTCTTTAACATAAAAGTATGGAGTTATTTGAAATTATGTTTTTTTATTATTTTCTTTCCTGGTCCATAGATGCTGTTATTTATTTATTTATTTATTTAAATTTATTTATTTGACACAGAGAGAGAGATCACAAGTAGACAGAAAGGCAGGCAGAGAGAGAGGGAAGCAGGCTCCCCGCTGAGCAGAGAGCCCGATGCGGGTGGGTCTCTATTCCAGGACTCTGGGATCATGACCTGAGCCGAAGGCAGAGGCTTTAACCCACTAAGCCACCCAGGCACCCCAATGCTGTTATTTAAATGAAATAATACGACTAGTTAAAAAGAGGCAATTAGCGCCAAATGATAATAGGACCAATTAAATAATATTTGTGAGAAAAATATAACAATATTTTTAGGACATCTCTTTTTATCTGATATAGGAAAATTTATTTGAACTCTTTAAGAACCCTTTGCTAGACATTTAAATTCTGTGAGCTATATGATTGTGTATTCTTTTTAAAAAAAAAATTTAGGTTTATTCATTTATTTAAGTAATCTCTGTGCCAAATGTGGGGCTCGAACTTACAACCCTGAGATCAAGAGACTTTTAACTGAGCCAGCCAGGCATCCCTGATGGCCTATTCTCAAGATTCAGAAGTTTAAGACTTTAAAAAGGAGAACATACATGTGATAGGACAAATGGAGCAGATACTGTTCATATTTGGTAATAATAATAACAACAATAATAATACAACAATGGCATGTTTCTGTCTGACCCGTGACATGGTAGGATAATGTGATTCTTGGTTTTCTATTCCAATAATACTTCTTTGAACTTCCGGCACCTTTTTTCATGACAGTCTCCTTTCCTTTTATATATAGTGTTGAAACTTCACAGAGTCAAATGTCAAAGTCACTTGGACCCACAGCTCTGTGCTTAACAAGCCCACAATATAGGATTCCTTGTGTCCCTCCAGTGTGATAACTTCCAACTAAATCTGTCCTCAACAAAAACATATGGGCATGGAACACTTAGGATTCTACTTACTCGCAACAGTGGGATTTTAGACTTGTGGGAATATATTACAGCTCCTCAAAAATGCCCAGCTACTTTGCATCTACAATCCTGCATCTACAATCTTGTAGATCCACTGTTTATCAACTGGTCCTTTGTGTCTATGAGTTAATCATATAGACTAGCCATGACTAAAATGTCCATCATTTTTTAAAAGATTTTATTTATTTATTTGACAGACAGAAACAGCGAGAGCAGGAGCACAAGCAGGGGGAGTGGGAAAGGGAGAAGCAGGCTCCCTGCTGAGCAGGGAGCCTGATGAGGGCTCGATCCAGGATCCTCGGGTCATGACCTGAGCCGAAGGCAGATGCTTAACGACTGAGCCATCCAGATGCCCTGATTGACTTCTTTCTTAGGAAAAAAAAATTTTTTTGGTCTTTTTTTTTTTTCCCAGCATAACAGTATTCATTATTTTTGCACCACACCTAGTGCTCCATGCAAGGAAAAATGGTTTTAAAACACAGAGGTGATCTGGGGACACTTGGGTAGGTCAGTCAGTTAAAGCGTCTGTCTTGATTTGGGCTCAGATCATGATCCCAGGATTGTGAGTTTGAGTCCTCTCTTGGGGCTCACAAACAGTGGGAAGTCTGCTTGAGGTTCTTTCCTTCTGTCCCTACCCCTCTCAAATTATAGGTAAATCTTTAATAAAACCCATGGAGGTGATCTGTAGTGTGAAATCCAAGTTGGATTCTGTGACGGTTAATTTTATGTGGGCTGAATTGGGTCAAGGGCGCCCAGGTGTTTGGAGAAACACTATTCTGGTGTGTCCAAGTGGGAGTTTATGAATGAGATTAACATTTGAATCAGTAGACTGAGTAAAGATTACTCTCCCCATCATCGTGGTTGGCAAACGGGGTGGCGGGGGTGTGGAGGGAGGTCCTCACATCCAATCTGTTGAAGTCCTGCATGGGATAAAAGGCTGATTGGAGAGAAGACACTCTCTCTTCTGGCTATCTTCATGTTGGGACACCGGTCTTTGCCTGCCTTTACACTGGAACTTACACCATCCATCGTCCCAGGTCTCGGGCCTTGGAACTCAGGCTGAAACCTCTCAGTCAGCTCTCAAGGGTCTGCAGCTTGCTAATTAGAGATCTTGAAATTCCATCTTCCATAACTACATGAGCCAATTCCTTAAACAGTTAGATGATAGATAGATAGATAGATAGATAGATAGATGGATAGATGGATAGACAGATGGATAGATGGATGGTTATCATTTTGGGTCTTTTCTCTGGAGAACCCAGACTAACGTCGATTTCAAATAAGTTACAGTTTCTATTAGAAAAAATTAAGAAAGTCTTGTGTTTTGTTTTTTTTTGTTTGTTTGTTTGGTTTTTTTTGTTTTTGAGTTCTGAAGCACTCTTATTTCCTAAATGTGAGTCTTTTTTTTTTTTTAAACTATATGAGTTTTAGCATAGCCTGTACATGATATGGAACAATTCCAAGGCAGTCAGTTCATCCTTCTGTAGGTTCTCCATGGCCTGTCCAAGGATCATCAAACAGTTTTGGAGAAATAGCATATAGATTTCCATTTTTCTCTGATTCATTTCATTTTTTAATAGATTTCATTTATTTATTTGAGAGAGAGCCACCAGAGCAAGAGAGAGCATGAGAGGGGAGAAGGTCAGAGGGAGAAGCAGACTTCCCATGGAGCTGGGAGCCCGATGTGGGACTCAATCCCAGGACTTCGGGATCATGACCTGAGCTGAAGGCAGTCACTTAACCAACTGAGTCACCAGGTAACCGTTTCATTTATTAAAAGATTTTATGGGGGTGCCTGGGTGGCTCAGTGGGTTAAGCCACTGCCTTTGGCTCAGGTCATGATCTCAGGGTCCTGGGATCGAGCCCCACATCGGGCTCTCTGCTCAGTGGGGAGCCTGCTTTCCCCTCTCTCTCTGCCTGCCTCTCTGCCTACTTGTGATCTCTCTCTGTGTCAAATAAAATAAGTAAATAAATAAGTAAATAAATAAATTTAAAAAATAAAATAAAATGAAAGATTTTATGTATTTGAGAGACAGAGAGAGAGATGGGGGGAGGGGCAAAGGGAGAGGGAGAAGCAGACGCCCCGCTGAACGTGAAGCCCGCCCCAGACCCAATCCCAAGACCCTGAGGTCATGACCTGAGCCAAAATCAAACGCTTAACCAACTGAGCCACCTCCTTTCAACTTAACCAACTGGCGCCCCTCCTTTCTTCATTTTCGTCTTTCATATGCTTCCAAATTAGAGAAGGACATTTCTCTTCTCTCACTCTTTAAGAATGACTTCACAGGTCAACATTCTGACATCTGTGCTGTGGACAGCAACCCTGACAGTCATCTTGTAGGCAGGTGTCTAAGGAGAATCTCCTTCTACGTGTATAACATCAGTAATCTCATTGTGCTTCTGCACATTTCAAAGAAACTGAAACATGACTAAAAATATTTGTTATGGGGGTGCCTGGGTGGCTCAGTTGGTTAAACATCTGCCTTTGGATTGGGTCATGATCCCAGTGTCCTGGGATCGAGCCCCAGTTAGGCCTCCCTGCTCAGCAGAAGCCTGCTTCTCCCTTTCCCTTTGCCTGCTGCTCTGCCTGCTTGTGCCCCCCCCGCCGCACTTCTCTGTCAAAATAAATAATTAATTAATTAATTTAAAAGTCTTGAAAATAGCTAAAGTCTTTTCCATTTACTTCTGACTCCAAACCTGCAAACGTACCTCCATCCCAGAGGGGTTAAAAGTCAGACTGCTGGGGCGCCTGGGTGGCTCAGTGGGTTAAAGCCTCTGCCTTTGACTCAGGTCATGATCTCAGGGTCCTGGGATGGAGCCCTGTGTCAGCCTCTCTGCTCAGCAAAGAGCCTGCTTCCTTAAAAAAAAAAAAAAAAAGGCAGACTTCCTGGGTCCAAATCTTGAACATGCCAATTACTTAGCCTCTCTGTGCCTCAGTTTCCCCCCTGTCAAAAGGTAGAAAGGAGAGTGGCCACCTTATAAAGTAGTGGGGCGGGAACTCGGGTGTAGAAGGTTTGAGCAGTGCCCGTCACGGTCAGTGCTGCATGAAAACCAGCCCTTGTCATTGCATCTTCCCTCTTGACTCAAGGGCAGGGAGAAAATGCTGTGAGTCTCCCCCCTTGGGTGGGGCTCCAGATCCTTCCCTCCCACCTACTCAAGGATGGATCTTTTGATGAACCCCTCTCTGCTGGCTGCTGTAATTGACATCTAAACAAGCTTGCTTCCATTTAAAACACACACACACACACACACACACACACGCACACACGCACCCCTTTCCTAATATGCCAAATACCCTCCAGCGACCGCGCTTTCCGCTCCCTCCTGCCTTTCCTCGGCAAGCGTTGCCTGCACTTGTTCTCTCCATCTCCGCCCCTCCTACTGCCCCTCAACCAGCTGTAAACAACCTTCCCACTTCCCCTCCACTGAACCCGCTCTTCCTGGTGTTACTGACTGCCCCCCTTGAAATGTCACCCAAAGGGCACATCTCCGTCCTCATCCTGCCTGAACCGCACGTCCCCAGCAGGATTTGACCTTGCTGACCACTCCCTCCTCCTTGAAACACTCAGCAGCGACAGCAGCACCCGCAGACACACCCGGGGCCACCCAGACACTGCCCTCTGCACTGCCTGACACCAACCTGGCCACTTTCTCCCAGGTGTCGCCCTAGAACTCTCTTTGGCTCTCTTCTGTCCCACCCTTCCAGAACCATCTCATCCATCAAACCCCCAACTTGCATCTCCCATCCCAGACTCTGATTTTTGACCCATAGAGCCAACTACCTGCTGGACAGCTCCCGTAAAGCCGGTCACACTCAGCATGGTCAGAACTGAGCTGACTGAGCCTAACCCACTTGGGACAATGATTAGGCAGAATCTTCTTCTTCTTCGTTTTTAAGATTTTATTTCTTTGAGAGAGAGAGAGAGAAAGAGAGAAGGAGGGCCAGGGGAGAGACAGAAGGAGAGGGGTAGAAAAAAATCTCAAGCAGACTCCTCACTGAGTACAGAGCTTGATGTGGGGCTCGACCCCGAACCCGGAGATCATGACCTGAGCTGAAATCAAGAGCTGGACACCCAACCAACTGAGCCACCCAAGGGCCCCAGAAATATCTTCTTTTTTTAAAAAAAAAATGTTTTTTTAAGATGTTACTTATTTGTTGGAGAGAGAGACAAGAGAGGAGCAGGAGATGCAGGACTCGATCCCAGGACTCTGGGATCATGACCTGAGCTGAAAGCAGACGCTTAACTGACTGAGCCACCCAGGCGCCCCCCCCCGGAGTATCTTTAAAAGCCAAACATACATCCTGTGGCCCCACAAGTCCACCGTTAGGTACCCAACAGCAGTGCACGCCAAAAGGCATGTACAAGAATGTCCGTAGCGCTGCTCATGATGGTCCCAAACAGGAAACTACTCAAATGCCCACAGACAGCAGCACAGATAAATAAATGGTGGTATATTCACATGATAGAAACAGCGAAAATGAATGATCTACAATATATCCAATAATATCAAACTCACACAAACATAATCTTGAACAAAAGAAGTCAGACATAAAAGAGTATACGCTGTATACTTCCATTTATTTCGAAGTTCAAAATCTTGCAAAACTGACCTTTAATAGTAGGAGCTGAGACTTTAGCCTTGGGGTGTCATAACCAGAAGGAAACCTGAGGGGGCCTCTGAGGGCTGGTACCATCGCTTCCCACCCTGGCTGTCAGTTACATGGCTGTGTTTGGGCCGCACAAATTCGTTATTTATGATTTATGCACTTTTCTGCAAAAAGGTTTAAAAGAGCAAAACTAAACTAAAAGGGCTGCTCGTCAAGCAGTCCCTCTTCTTTGTGTTCTCTCTTCCTCTCTCACTGAGAATGGTCTCAAACTTTCCACTTAGTTGCCACTAGTCCCCACTGTCCCCTCTCCTGGTCACTCACCTCCAGTCCATTTCCAAGCACTACTATTCCTCCTCCTCGAGGTCTCTCAAACCCATCTGCTTCTCTCCATCCTCACTGCCTCCTCCTTACCCTGGACCCAATAGCTCTCTTGCTAAGGCTCCTTCAGTAGCCTCCAGGCTGTCCCCCCAGGTTCTGTTCTTGTCAGCTCTGATTCATCCCCACACAGCAACCAGAGAGACCCTTCTAGAACCAACACCCAGTCATGTCTCTCCCCTGATTAAAATCTTCCAGTGGTTCCCTGTCGCCACTAGATAAAGCCCATTCTTTCGCTCTGGGGTTCTAAGATCTCTGTGCTCTGGGTCTCCAGCTTTCCCTTTAGCCAATCCTTCCCCTACACTGTGCCCCAGGCAGTCCCATGAGGCTTTGCAAAGACTTTTTCCAGAACTCCCTTCTTCCCCTTATCCTTGCTTTTTCTGGCTGAATCTCACACAACCTTCAGGTCTCAGTCCAGATATCTTCCTGCCTCCATGTCACCGTGTCACAGCAGAGCGTGCCACACCTGTCCCAGTACATGTCACATGATAGCAAAACTGGCTGCTTTTGTGTCCACTCCTCCTGTTGACCTTGGACTTCATGGAGAGGGTATTGTGTCTGTCTTGTTCATCACTCTGTCACCAGCACCAAGAACAGTAGAGGGTCAGGAGGGATTTATTGGGTAGATGAAGGACTCCAGGAGACATCCAGACAGCCCAGGGCTGGAGGTCTGGGGTATATGTCCAAGGAGGTTGGTGAGATGGTGAAGGCGAGCTCCCCCTTGAATGACAAGAGTTCGAGAATTTAGAATCAGAGTTTGAAGGGAACTTAGAGACCATCTAATAGTCCACTTTTTAAAAATATTTATTTATTTATTGCAGAAAGAGAGAGTGCAGGGTCGGGGGGAAGGACAGAAGGACAGGAAGAGAGGAAGCGGACTCCCCTCTAAGTAAGGAGCTGGACATGGGGTTCAATCTCACGACCCCAGGATCATGACCTGAGCCGAAATCAAGAGTTGGGCCCTCAACCAACTGAACCACCTAGGTGCCCCGTAATAATCGACTTTCTGATTTACAAATGACAAACTTAAGAGAAAGACCCACTGGCTGGACAAGGATGGGTGCAGGGGAGGGAGATGGCAGCTGCAGAGTAAGGCATGGTGGTGATGAGAAATGAATATTTAGGGGCACTTGGGTGGCTCAGTCGTTAAGCGTCTGCCTTTGGCTCAGTTTAGGATCCCAGGTTCCTGGGATCAGGTCCCACAGGGAGCTCGCTTCTCCCTCTGCCTCTCTGACTCTTGTGAATAAATAAATAAAATATTTAAAAACAAAAAAGGAAAAGTGAATATTTAGTGCAGATAGGGCTCCTAAAATCAGTGAAGACCATATTCTTTCTGAGTATGATGGTGGGGCTTTTGCACCAAACTCCCTTCCTGGGTCTCCCTGGTGGAGCTGGACTCTGGCCTCCTAATACCGACCACTAGATGGCGTCGGCTCCCTAGGCAAAGGAGAGAGCAAGGGCTGGACCGCTTCTCCCTCTGCCTCCAGCCTTCCTCCTGTGTTCCTCCCCTGGGATCCAGCGCCTCCTGAGCCCAGCTGCTGTGGCCGTGCCCAGAGAGCAAGATACCTGGGTTCCAAGAAGCAGCTTGCTTCAACAGTCTACCGTTTCTCGTGCCCAGGGAGAGGGTGGGCGATGGACCACAGCTCCCCTGTCCCGCCAGCCTCGCAGAGGCTCCCAACAGACCACCCGGCAGCATCCCAGCACCAGCGGCGGGACTCTGGCTCGGCTGACACCTGCTCATCATGCTGGCCCAGAGCAGATGCACTGGGCAGCACTGATCCCACTACATCCTCCCACTGCCTTGCCAACTCCGAGCCTGCAGGGTCCTGGGCGAAGGCAGGTGGCCCCAGTCCCAGTGACCTGACAGGGCCCTTCTGAGGTCACACATGGTCCTATCTGGGAAGCTACTGCTACTTCTACCCTGGAGGGAGGTAGCCTGACACCAGGGCCGGCTCCACGCCTTCCCTTTCTGTCATTCTGCAAGCACACTCAGACAAAATGATTCAGTCCCTCTCCAGGAGTAGAGAATCTCAGTTATTCATTCAACAAACATCTATTGAGGACTGAGGTTGTGTGTGTCAGGACCTGCTCTAGGTACTGGGAGGTGATAGTGAACAGCAAGATACAGTCCCTAGAGTCTTGGAGCGTAAAGTGCAACAGAGAACCAGATGCTAATCTCACCGTACCCAACCTTGTTGAATTGCTCACTGAAGTCTTCACTTCCATTTCTTTCAGACTCTCCGAGCCGAATGTAGCACAGAAACTAGCCTAATGTAATCCACATTTGCAGGATTCCAGGATTCCCGACTCCCAGTCCAGTGCTCACTCACTGAACTTGGGAGCTGCAGGTTGGGGTGGGGGAGGAGAGAAAGGAGCGAAGCTTCTTCAAGGACCTCATAAAGAAGGCAGACTAACTCCCTGCCATCTGCCAATCACCCGGCCCTCCTTGTCTCCGTAGTGAATGAATGAATGAAGGCATGAGAAGGGGGGTTGCCATAGGCTGTCTCTTTTCTGGGGGGAGCTGGGTGCTCCAGAGCAGGCCCTGACCTCTTCCCCCGCTCCCATCCTGGGAGGGGAGCCGGCCGGGCCAGTGCCCTCGCTGCCCCCAACGCCTCGGGCTTTCTAGGCGCCCTCTTGGCAACAGAACAGAGGGCATCCTGAGCGGGTGGCAACTCGCCCCGCCACGGGCTCAGAGCGGCGGGCGATAGGCGCTAGGGGGACGCGGAGATAGACAGACAGATAGCGCTCCCCTCGCCCGGCCCCCGCCCCCACCTTTCCCACGCTGCGGCCTCCCCGGAGCCGCTCAGACCTGGCGGGCCCTCCAGGCCCTCGGCCCGAGGACCGGGGCCCTCTGCCTCCGCCAGCTGCAGCTCCCAAAGCCCTGGGAGCTCCTGGCAGCCTGCCCACGGAGTCTAAGTTTGTACAGGGGCACAGAGCCCCCTGCACACTTATCTGCCAGGCGGGGGAGTCTGCGAGGGAAACCCGTACCCCCGGGCCGGGCGAGACGATGCGAGGCTGCCGAGTCCAGAAATAACCACAAGGTGGCGCACTGGCACTGCGTGTCCTTGGTGGCCTTAGCCCAGCCGTGCCCCTCAAGGGGACAGGGAAGAATTGACAGGGCTGCCCCGTGTGAAGGTCGTACGCGGCCGGGAACTGAGATTTGGAGGACCTTCCCCTCCCCCCAAAAGAAGGCGGAGAGCAGAATAGGGGGTGGAATAGAGAAATATTGTAGGCTTGGGAACAACTTGGATGACTTTGCAGGCCAGATAGGACTTAAGAGGCGCACGCCGGCAGGAAGGGGAGCCTCTTCAGGGCCCTCTCCGAGGGACAGGACTCAGTGGCGCATCATGGGTTGGAGCTACTGGAGACTGGGAAGGCGCTAAGAGTTTTGTATACATCTGCATACAACTATGCATGCACACCCAGAAACCCCCTCCCACAGCCCTCCACTCACACGGCTTATACTCTCCCCTATGCCCACTCCTGCATGCACACACACACACACACACACACACACACACACACTCCTACACTTTTGTGCATGTCTGTATACTGTGGACCACGTGAAACCCTTACACCACAGGCACCAAGTCCACCCGTCCCATATACCTGATCTCTAAAAATGCCTGCATTCCTTTAGTGTTGTCCCCAGTGCCCAGAACAGGCCCCCCAGACTTACCAAGACACACAGAAAGCCAGCCCGTGTCCCACCCAGCCTCATGGGGACTCAGGTCCCCTGCTCCCTCCAGCAAGCTCAGGCAGTCTCTGAAACAGCATCGCCCAACAGGTTACGCCCCTCCACCCTCTGGATAAACCCCTAAATCCACACCCACTTGCTCCCCCACTCCAGCCGCACCCCCCAACCTCTCCAACAGGACCCTCACGGTCCCATTATGACATTCACGGTCCTGTGGCACTTTGTCCTGATGGGCCCCTTTCTCTGGAAAGGCATTCAAGGTTACATTTTATGACTGCATCGCTGTAAATAAATCAATATCCTATAGTCAAACATTTTCTTCAACTGAAAGTGTCTGTTCCTTTTCTTCTGATTGTAAAAGAAATTTAAAGTATTTTCATGAGCCCTAGGTCTTTCTCATTCTGGGCACATCTGTCCGCCTGTTATTTGCATAGTGTCACACACACACCACCTTGGACCACCTCCCTCTACAAACGCCCAATGGGCAAATTCCCCTGCTTCTCCATCGCACCTAAGCCCACCTCCCAGCCGCAGCCAGGGAGACAGACAGACTGGCAAATCCCGGGGGCGCCCGGCAGAGACACCCGCCCCCTACGCCTTCCTGCAGAGACGCTGGAGGGGTTATCTGAACTGGGGGTGGGAGCCACGGGAGGAGTAACAAGGGGTGTGTGTGTGTGTGTGTGTGTGTGTGTGTGTGTGTGTGTTTTGGGTAACAACAAAGAATGGGGGAGAGAGAAGAGAAAGAGAGAGAGAGAACGAAAGAGCGCAAGAGCATGTTTTGCCTCGAAGGCAAGACTTGCAGCCAATCAGAGCGCAGGAGCCTCCCTCCGCGACTCCACTATTGAGTCTATAACCGGCTGGCCGGGCGGAGCTGGCAGCATTTGACTGTGGCTTGGGACGCGACGGGAGGCGCGCAGCGACCGCCGGAAGGCCGGCGATGGTCTAGGCGCCCCTCGGCCTCCCCTCCCCCGAGAACCTGCGGGTCCTCCCCTCGCCCCCCCGGACGCACAACCCCGCCTCGTCTCCTGTGCCTCCTCCGCGCTCCTGCCCGCTCCGGCTCGGCGGCCCAGGCCGGCCCCCGGACCCGCGGCGCCCGCCAGGATGAGTGGCTCCTTCGATCGCAAGCTCAGCAGCATCCTGACCGACATCTCCAGCTCGCTGAGCTGCCATGCGGGCTCCAAGGACTCGCCCACCCTGCCCGAGTCTTCTGTCACCGATTTGGGCTACTACAGCGCTCCCCAGCACGACTACTACTCGGGCCAGCCCTACGGCCAGACCGTGAACCCCTACACCTACCACCACCAGTTCAATCTCAACGGGCTTGCGGGCACGGGCGCTTACTCGCCAAAGTCGGAATATACCTATGGAGCCTCCTACCGGCAATACGGGGCGTACCGGGAGCAGCCGCTGCCCGCCCAGGATCCAGGTGAGAGCCTGGAAGGTTCCCCGAGGGAGAGAAAGACGGAGAATTGAACCCCAGATCTAGGGACGCGTTGAGGGGATTAAAAAAATAAAAGTGCTGTCTAAAGTTAGGCAGGGTGGGTTAAGTGACCCCAGAGGGGTCAGACAACCTTTCAGTCGCAAGGCTGTGCGCCGGGGTCTCGGTGAGGATGGGGCCAGCTAGAGGAGAGAGGAGAAGAGGGGTGTCAGGGGACTTCTGAATCGAGTTGCTTTCGCCGGCACATCAACTCTTCCAACGGGTGGCAAGGCTTGGGGTTAGGCAACGGGGACTGGAAACTCCAGGGACCCTCTGGAAATGGGCCGGGGATAGGGGGTGAATGGTAAGGGCAACTTGGAGAAAGGCACACACACACACACACACGGAAGCAGAGACTGAGAAGTGGAAAAGTGAAAAAAAGAGAAGGGGTGGAGAAGGAGCGAAAGAGAAATGTGGAAAGACAAAGTGAGAGAAAGGAACCCAAGAAAGGCCAAGAAAGAAAGAGAAGGAAGGAGAAAGGAAGGAAGGAAGAGGGAGTTTGTATTATGCTTGCAACTTTTCTGAGAATCTAAAACGATTCCAAGATTAAAAAAAAAAAAAGTTTAGAAAAGAAGAAGGAAGGGAGAGAGGAGGGAAAGAGCGAGAGAGGTGACGGAGGGCAAGTTGGGGCGGGAAGGGGGCGGCCGGCAGGAGGGTGGCGAGCAGACGCGAGGCTGGGAGGCGAGCCGGGCAGGCGTCGGACCGAAGCCTCGGCTGTCCTCGCCCGGGTGGCCGGCGCCGGGGACGGCGCTCTGGGGCCCGGGCGCGGAGCTGCAGGCTGGGGGCGCGCGTCGTGGGCGGCCGCCGGGTCCGGGTCTCCGCCTTCAACCCCCGGTCCGGCTCGGTCGCCGCAACACCCTGCCCGGGCGCGGGCGGCGGAGCGCGCAGGCGGGCGGCCCGCAGCGAGTCGCTGGGCGGGAGCCTGGGACTGCCCGCGGGAGCGCGAAGGGCGCAGGGGGCGCAGGCCCAGGCTGAGCCGCCTCCCCCGCCCCGTGCGTTGCCCGCAGTATCCGTGAAGGAGGAGCCGGAAGCCGAGGTGCGCATGGTGAACGGGAAGCCCAAGAAGGTCCGAAAGCCGCGCACGATCTACTCCAGCTACCAGCTGGCCGCCCTGCAGCGCCGCTTCCAGAAGGCCCAGTATCTGGCGCTGCCCGAGCGCGCCGAGCTGGCCGCGCAACTGGGCCTCACGCAGACACAGGTCAGTGAGGGGCCGGCGACGGCCGCTGGGGCTTGGTGGGGCCGCGCGGGACCCGGGGGCTCCCCAGGCGCCGACAAACTGGCTGGCCTTTGAGATCGCCGGCAGGCCCTTGAAACCCTCGCTCGTAGAGCGAAGGCCACCCCTCCCCCATGCCGAGCCACAACTGCTGTCGGAAGTTTCTGCATTAAAACGTGTACAGGCGTGCATTATTTGTGAACCTGTGCAACTGTGTCTGTCTGCCACAAGGAGAGGTATCCTCCCCTTGCTCCAGACGCCCTGGCTCCCACGCTTCTCCGCAGGGCTTGTCCCTCACTTAACAGGAGTTCACCTCCCGTCTGGGCCCCCCCTCCGGGCCAGCAGGCCAGGCGTGTGTGGGTAGCAGCGTACATACACGTGTGTATGCGTGTACATTTGCACACATGCCAATGGGCCAGTGTACATGTGGGAAGGGTCGCAACAGGAGTGTGACCTTTCAAGGGTCATTGTGTTTATAGATGGAGGGACACGTGTACATGGCTGTATCCACAGCTGTGCACACTGGCGAGCATGTGTACAGAAATGTTCGCTTCTACTCAAACACCACATTAGTGCTTGACCCAAATGCTTCACCCCTTCCAAGCCAAGGAGGGAGATACCCCACCAAAGGGGGATGAGAACTCAAAGGTGAGCTCCACCCCTCCCCCCAGCCTGTTCCTAGAGCCCCCCAGCAGGCTGGCCCTGCTCAGGGGGGAGTGGCTGTTGGATGCCTGGATCCCTACAGGTGTTGACAGGCGGACCTGGGTGGCTGCGTGGGGCCCTGTCCGCTGGGAATCTGGGTCACCCCGTGAGGAGCTGATTCATTGTTTGTATCAGTCATGGGGTGGGGAACAGCAGGGGGAGGGGGAGATACCCCAAGGGAAATGTGGGGAATCATGGCTCACCTGCTCCTGAGTCCCCAGGTCACCCCCGTGAGCCAGTCCCAGAGTGCCCATGGGTGCTCATGTTCACAGGGCATTTACCTGGGTGCCTCTGAGCCTGTGTGTGTCTTTATAAGCTGGTGTGTGAGTGCGATGCTGTGAATGGGTGCATTCCTGCACATGGAGATGCTTACGTGGGTGTGTGTTTGTCTCTGTAGGTCTGTGCACCTCTGCCCATGGGTTTCTTATGTGAACAAATGCCACGAACTGCCCGTTCCCCACCCCACTGGCTGCCTTTTGTTGATTGCTTACCACACAGGCGGTCCTAAGTTCTTTATCCATCCGAATTTATTTGAGCCTCGTGATGACCCTATGAAGTAGGGGCTTTCAGCATCCCCATTTTGCAGATGGGAGAAGTTAAGTAGCTTGCCCAAGGTCACGCACTAGAGCGGACTTTGGACCCAGGGAGTGGAATGTTCCTCTCCACGTTCTAGCCCAGATAGAATAAAGATGCTGGCCCTGGGTTGAAACCCTTGGGTTTTGCCTGGACCTTGTGTGTAAAATGGGGTGGGCTGAACTTGGGCTTGCTCTCTCTAGGCTGGGTCCTCTTGGGGTTTTTGCTGAGCATCCTGAAAGGCTAACTTGCTCCCCCTTTTCTGCATGCCCTCCCACGCAGGTGAAGATTTGGTTCCAGAACCGCCGCTCCAAATTTAAGAAGCTCTACAAGAACGGGGAGGTGCCCCTGGAGCACAGCCCCAACAACAGTGATTCCATGGCCTGCAACTCACCGCCGTCCCCCGCCCTCTGGGACACCTCCTCCCACTCCACTCCGGCCCCTGCCCGAAGCCAGCTGCCCCCACCGCTCCCATACAGTGCCTCCCCAAGCTATCTGGACGACCCCACCAACTCCTGGTACCATGCACAAAACCTGAGTGGACCCCACTTACAGCAGCAGCCGCCTCAGCCGGCCGCCCTGCATCACGCCTCCCCTGGGCCCCCGCCCAACCCTGGGGCTGTGTACTGAGCACCCACCTGGCCTGAACCTCCCATGAAGGACCCCGGACCAGGCAGAAGGCACCTCTGTCCTAGCCGACACTCAGGAATCATCGAGGAGCACTGGGGAAAAGGCACCCCTTGTCCCCTTTCCTTGCCCCTTCCTCCAGGGACCCGAGAGCTTCCAGATGAAATTTGCATGGACCACGGATGTCCCCTGAACCTCCCTCCCCCTGCCTGGGCACTGGGGTTCCCCTCCAGATATTGGGGCACTCCACTCCAGCTGGGACAGCCGTTCCCCTTCTGCTCCAGGAGCCTGGATTGGCTTTCAATGGCCCATCGCCTTCCAGCTTCTAAAACTTAGTGCTCGTTCCACAGACTGGAGACCTTGGGGACCAGGGAGACCACGGAGCGTTTGCAGCTCAGGCCCGGGCCGGGGCACCAGGCACCAAGGATCCCAGGACCTGCTAGGCCTGGTCCCTCCTAAGCCACCTGTGGCTCCCCACTTCCTGAGCATCCCCTCTGTCAAAAAGACATTGGACATCGTGACCAGGACTCAGAGTGGGGATGTCAGGTAGCTCCCAGCCTGCTCTTCTAGCCCTCATTTCAGATTTGAGGGTTAAACCAAAGAAATCCCCCCAAGTGAGGGAATCGTTTAATATCTGTGGCTTTAGAGGGAAGAACTCAAGGAACCATCTCTGTCTTCTCTCCTCCTCTGGTCGGAGAGGAGCGGTGGGTCTCAGGGGTCTTTCCTAAGGACCCATTTCTTCCGTGTACAGGACTTTGCACAACTTTGGTTTTAAAAGCTGTTGAAAATTAGGAAAACAAAGGGCATTGTTACCAGATAGGACCAGTCTCCCCTGCATGGGCACCTCAGCTCTGCCCCACTCCCACCCACCTCTTCCTCTCTCTCCTGCAGTAAGTTGGCAGTTTGGGCGCCAAACCCCAAATCTCCAAGGAAGCATGCCAGGCAAGACAAACCCCAAACCATCCCCTTTCCGGTGACTTTGGAAACAGATTGCTCCCGCAGATGGAGAATGGCGGGTGAGGTGCACGGGGAAAGAGGGGAGGGCGACAGCTCCGTGCCTTTAGGGGTGAGGGGGTGGCCATCTGAAGGGCTGGTAGCGCCGCCCCTCCTTGGTCCGGACGTCCTGCCAGAGCTAACCTTCCTCTACCCTGATGTAGTCAAACATCGAAGAAAAGGGGAGGTGATAGACTAGCTATATATATAGTAATTTTTTTTTTTTAAGAGCAACAGAGAGAAACAGCCTCCTCCCTACTGTGGTTTCCTATTTATGTGGCCTTTTCCTCCTGGACATACCTGCCTATGCGTTGTGAGCAGAGAGAAACAGGGATGTGGGCTCCGGCCGGATCTGGGTTTGGTGGGAGGTGCGGGAGCAAGGAGAGTCGAGGTAGATCTCAGAGTCCCACCCGAGCCGGGCAGGAATGAAGCCAACTCCCACTCCCTCCCAGCCTTCTCATTTCTGCTTTCTTACTGGATCCATCTTTATATATAACGTTAATAAAAAAGAAGAAAATAACCGCTGAGCTCTTTGAACTGGAGGCTGGAGGCAGACAGCTCTTGGGGAGGGCCTGGGAGTTGGGGAAGGTGTTGGACACAGAGAGGCCTCTGAGCTTCCAGGGGCTCCTGGGGAACTCTGCGTCCTGAGGATCCACTGCTGGGACTCTGGTCTCAAGGGCTGAGCTGGGCCTGGCCCCTGGTTGCAGGTGCTCCTGACCCTGTGGCTGCCCCCGACTGGGGCAGGTCGGGGTGGGTGGGAGGCTCCCGGCTGTGGCCTCCCTGACTCCACTCTGCTTGGCCGCTTGGCGTTCCCTGCCAGCCAGCTGCCTTCCGCCACGGCCGCCGCCGCCGCCGCCAGGTCACCTCAGGGCTGCTCTTTGATCTTGGGCTCACACGCAGACATGCTTGCACACGTGTGTAAACCCCCTGCCTCCACGCCCAGGCACTCCCCGGTCCCTCACTCTCTGGTCTGTCCCTTCCAGCTTGGGGTGAGGGTGAGGCCTCAGGCAGGGGGAGCACCACCATGCCCCCAGCCCATGCCGGGGATCCGAGCGGACTGAGGGAAGCAAACACATTGAGTGGGCTCTGTGTTTCCCTTCTCAGGCTTGCACCCTGACTCTGAGCCTTCTTGCTACTGCCCCCCAGACCTTGGGGAGGGGGGACAGCACGGCTCCCCCCCCACCCCTTCTGGCTGCTCACCTCTGACACTGGAGACAGGGACCCGGACGAGCTGGAATGAGGGGAAGGGTGTGAGGGACACGTGCTGGTGCAGCTGGGAGACTGTGTGAAGGCGCGCACACACCTGTGAGCTGCCTTTCCCCCTGAGACATGTGGACCGAGACGCACGGTGACATCTCTCTCTTCCCTCACACCTACATGAACTCCCACTTGAGACACACACACACACACACACACACACACACACACACGCCTCTGAGACCCCCTTAGCGTCACACAAACGTACAAAGCCATAACGCTCCCAGAGACAGAGGTGCCCAACACACAGGTGCACACACATGTATCCCTCCCGTGGCCTCGGGGTTATACACGGGGACGTGCCCACGCACACAGCAAGACGGAGGCAGCTCCCCGTGCTGGCAGAAGTCTTGGGTTGAGAATCAGCAACACCACCCAGCAGCCGGGGTGACCCAGCTCGGCCTGAAACCTCCCTGTGAGGCCCTCAGTTTCCTCATCTGTCCAATGGGGACAACAAGCCCCGCCCTGTTGGCCTGGGGAGGGGGTGCTGTAGGGAGGCACCAAGCCCAAGTCTGAAGGAAGGGTCCCAGGACCAGGGTAGACCAGCAATCCTGGGCACCTGTGCCTGGGTGGGTTCTCAGGGGCTGGGCTCTAGAACGGTGGGGAGCCCCCGCCCAGCACCCCTCTCCCTCTCAGAAGGCCGGCCTTCCCTCCCCCCGGGCCTGAGGGAGGCGGAAGGGAGGAGGGCCTTCCGCCCACGGACGCCAGCCGGGCTGGCAAGGGTTAAGTGGCAGCTGCCAGGCGGGGCTGCGCTGAGCAGTTTGGTTTGAGGGCTGCGTGCAGGCGGGAGCGGTGAGGCGGCAGCCGGGCAGACTTGCTGGAGACACTGCATTTTATTAGGGCTGGGCTGCCAGCAAAGGGAGGGAGAGGGAAAAAAAGGGCAGAAAGAGAGAGGAAGGAAGGAGGCGGCTGGGCAGGCAGGCTGGCGGGCGGGCTGCTGCGGGATGGAAGGATGTTGTAAACTCCCTAATTCCTCCCTGCTCATCCCTGCTCTGTCAGGCTGGATTAACTGCCCCGGTGACCTCCCGCGGGGGGTCAGCCCCACCCCGACCTCCCCTTCCTCCTCTCCTCACCTCCAGGCCACGCAGCTCGCCCTCCTCCCTGGCCCTGGGCAGGGGGCGCACAAAAAGGACTTGGGGGGGGGGACCTGGCAGGGTGCCAGGGGGGGCCCACTTGAGCCCATCTTTTGCCAGGTGCTTCTTGATCAACTTTGGGAAGCGGGCGGGGAGGGGTGTGCTAGGGAACCCCAGTCTGCCCTGGGGGTCGCTGTTCTCCAAACTTCAGTAACAGCTGACAATCGCCACGGTCCTACTCTGGGCCAGGTATGGCATGGGACCCTCACGACAGGTGGGGAGGTGGGTGACGTAGTATCCATTCTTCAGATGGGGAGATTGAGGCTCAGAGAGGTTCAGTCTCTGTCCAGGTCCCATAACTAACATGTGGCGATGCTGGGATTTGCACCCAGGTCTGTCCGGAGATTGGGTGCTCTTAATGGGCTTTTCTGCGGCTCAGTTTACTAAGGCACCCCAGGGCAGAGCATCGGAGCTTGCGTTGCCACCGGGCTGCTCCACCCACCCCAGTCAGCCAGCCCTCCTCCCGGGGCTCATCCCTGGAGGAGAAGTGGAGCGGGGAGGGGCTGGTCGGATGAGAAGCTTAATGGTGTGGTCAGGAATGTGGTGCTGGAGTCAGCCGACCTGAACTGAATCTGGCCTCCACCACTTCAGGGGCTGTGTGATCTTGGACAAGTCACTTTAACCTTCTAAGCCTCAGTTTTCCCATCTGTAATGTGGGGATAATGCTACCTGCCTAGTACGGTTGTTGAGAGGATTAAATAGGATAATGTGAGTAAAATGCCTAACAAGGTACCCAGCACTCAGGGAGTCCGGCTCAGTTAATGACAGTTGCGGTTGACAATGGTGGATGGTGAGGGTGGTGATGATGGAGACAGGGCGGGGAGAAGGGGCTGACTCTCCACCTGGATTCATGCCCCCTTCCGCCTTTCCGTACCCTCAATTCATACCCAAGCCGCAGGCTGCCCTTAATCCAGCCATCTCGAAGAGCAGTCAGTGCTCTCCCAAAAGCAGTAAATCAGCCAGTATTTACTGAGTGTCCGCTCCATGCCAGGGGGTTCCTGGAGCCGGCACAGCAGGTGCCCGGAGTCTAGGGAAGGGAGGCACATACCTGTACCAGGTGCTCCAGACCAGAAGCGGGGCTGGCTGTGGAAAGGCCCCCAGCTGGGCAGACCGGACCCAGTCCGGGAGGACGGCCGGGGCTGTCCAGGAAAGGGCAGGGGCAGTGGGTGGGGAAGGAGTCCTGCGAAGGCTCCGTGGAAAAGGCGACATTTGACTTATGCCCTGAAAGAAGGATGACAGCATGGCAGGCAGAGCTGGGGTCTGGAAATCTACTCCCTCGAGCACCAGCTACAGAATAACTCCCCTTGCAAGACTCAGGATGGAGAGGAAGGAGGCTCATGGGAGAGCTCCTGACTGGCCAGAGGGCTGCTGAAGGAAGGGGCGGCTGGGATCCAGAAGGTCCCTAAGTCCTTCTAGAGACACTGGGCTCAAAGAAGGGCAGGGTCTGGTGGTTCCCAGCCCCCAGATGGACTGGCAGCGGCCCTGACACCGTGAACTTGCGGAAAGGAAGTTCCTTGCCCCCCCTTCGGAGAAGAGACAGCCCCAGATTTTCTCTACTCCTGTCGCTGCAGAGGCCCCTCCCTGCATGGGGTCCTGGACAGGGGATCCTCGAGTTCTCACCCCCCACACACACTCAGCCTGCATACACCATTCGCCTTGGCAACACACCATCACTACCACTTGCTCCCCAGTCTAAGGGCGCCCCCAGACCTTGGTGCCCAGGGGGATTCTGGGCAGCTGAGATAGGACCCCTGGTGTGCAACCTCCCAGCCCCTAGATGAGGGCTCCGGTTGGCCAAGGCAGACTGCCTGAGTTGCATCAACCTCAACGGGAGCCCAGAGGGGATGGAAGAAGAGGGGAGGGGAGGGGAAGCAGAGGGGAGAACAGAGAGGTGAGGGGAATGGAGGGGGGAGGAGAAGGGGGAGCCTGCTGCCAGCACCCTGGCCTCTGTTTTTCTAGCTTTAATTGCAGCGTTAATCACCTTAATAAGCTGTTTACCAGCCACCCAGCAGCCTGAGACTGGGAGACGTAGCAGCCAGAAAGTGCTTGGAGATGAGTTTCCCGGCAGCCCTGGGGAAGGAGAGGCAGTGCTGACTGGTGGACCCTGGGGGTGTGTGTGGGGGGGTTGGGCAGAGGGGGCAGGTGGGGGCTGGTGGAGAAGGCTGGGGCCAGGGAGTCCAGAAGGCCAGCCTGCAGCTCTTTGAAGAGGCCCAGCCCCCTCCCACAGAAGCCCTGGAGTCAGCTCCTCCGGCCAACCTTCTCTTGTCACCCACCGTGGGTCCCCAGCATCCCCCCCCTTTCTCCTTTGTCACTTGCTCCTGCTAGTCAAAACCGACAGGGTGACTTCCCGGGCTCCAGTTCCCAGTTCTGTGGCATCTTCTATGCATCTTGCCATCTTGACTGTCTTGTCCCCAGCTCACAGCATGGAGCATGGACCCCATGAATATCTTGTCCACTCTGGGCTGGAGGACAAGTGGACGTCTTTATACCAAGGTCTCTGGGGGCCCCAGGGGGTGAGGGCAGGGACTGGGGCATGGTGGGATGGCAACATGATGGGGATGGGACGTGCCACCCCCACTGGCGCCCAGCACAGGCTGCCCAGTGAGCACAGGCCCGGGGTGCCTGAATGAGTAAGGAAGTGGACAGAGCTCTCGGGCCCCTCACACAAACCCTCTCGGCCTTGGCTCCTGCTCCCAGTAGATGAGGGGGCGTCTGAGGCGGGATGATACCTGCTCCTGTCTTTCAGCTCTTGGGGGTTCAAGAGGAGGAAAGCCCAAAACCCAATCGCCGCTCTGAGCTAGCACGGAGGATGACAGTGATGGTACCCTCCCTGTGCATCATCTTATCTAATTGTTGGGGAGCAGCCTCAGAGAGACCAAGTGACTTGCCCAAGGTCACATAGCAAATGCGGAACAGTGCTACAGTGGGCCGTTGGGGGCTCCCCTGCCCGTAAGCCGGCCACAGCTGGGCAGGCACCACTAAGTGGGCTCTGAAACCCTGGCCTGCAGACTGCAGAAGCAAGAATGTTCTCTGGATGACAAGTGGGTCAGACCTAATGATCTGAGCAACCACCTCCCAGGGGCTGTGATGGGTTCAGTCCACTGGCTGGTGAATTCTGGAGGCTCCTGCTGGGAGTGGGGGGTGGGGGGAGTATGAGACTGGCCTGTTGGGCCCCTTGGAGTCCTGAAAAGCTCAGAGGCCCTGGAAGCACTTGGGAAGGCTCTGGTGGCTGCTTTGCCCAAGGTTGGTGGTCCGAGAGAGGAGGGGCTTAAGGGCACAAGGCAGCCAGGATAAGCACCTTTGGAGGAGGCTGACCTGAGGAGGGGACCCTCAGGGTGGGGGATGAAGGGGTGAAGCCCAGAGGCTCAAACTTCTTGGTTGTCTCCTGGGGCAAATTGGAGCAGGATTGGAGATGTCTGCTGAGTAAGCAGGGCATGGAGACTCCACACCCTAGAAGATTAGCTGGTATGGAGCAGGGGGTGTCCCCCGACCCCAGGCAGTTCACCTTGAACCTGGCAAAAGGCAGCAGAGTGCCCTTCCCTGTGCACTGAGAGTGCCTGGCCACGTCATGCAATGCGTGTGGCACTGTCCCACACCCACCCCTGGGGCCAGGCAGGCCTGCCCTGAGCTCAGGAATCTCCCATGGGGACGTAGGGGGAGAGACATACCCTTGGCTAAGGGAGGGTAGAGAGGAAGAGGCCAGAGGGAGGAGAAGGCTGGTGGGTTTAAGGAAGGAAAGCAAAGAGAAAATTGCTTCCAAGCACAGACTCAGATCCTCCCAAGATGTGGGCAGAGAAGATGCTGAGTACGTTCTGTATCCTCACCCTATGCCGGGAGCTTTCACGGGCATTGTCTCATTTGATCTTCTCAACTGTGTGGAAAAGTTAATGCACTTTTTATTC
The DNA here is from genome assembly GCF_030435805.1 of Mustela lutreola. NCBI lineage: Eukaryota > Metazoa > Chordata > Mammalia > Carnivora > Mustelidae > Mustela > Mustela lutreola. Next base: position 25,275,678 of record NC_081304.1, on the reverse strand, counting down.
CATTTCACAGGTAAGATCACTGAGGCTCAGAGACGTTCTGTTGCTTCCCCTAAAGTCCCCCGATGAATTTGAAACAGAGTTCAGCCTTCTGAATCCCTGGTCTGTGGGCCTCTTACCACCCCATGGACTCCAAGAGTGAAACGGAAAGAAGGAGTGTAGGGGGCCAGGCTGGACTTTTCCCCTTGTTCTCAGACTTGCCCTGTGCCCTTAGAGACACCAGGATTGTCATTCTGTAGGTTAGGACACACATGTCCAAACAGGCACATGTATGCACACTCCTGAGCTCACGCCCTGGTTTTGGACACTTACTAGCTGTGTAACCTCAGGGAAGTCACTTGCCCTCTCTGAGCCTCCCTTTCCCTCCTCTATAAAATGGAGCTAATCATACCTATCTTGCAGGGCTGCTGAGGAAATGAAAAAATACATATGAAGGGCTTAGCATGTAGCTCAACAAACTTTCTATTAGTTTTCAATGAAACCAGCCCTCCTCAGTTGGCCTAGGCACCCTCAGTAGGCCCAAAGCTGATCCCTCCTCCTCTGAGTGGGGCAGAGCTCTCATACTGGGAATTTCTCCTCCTACTGGAAAATCGCTTTCTTGATTCCAGTCTAAGTCTGCCATGCTTCAGATGTGATGGAAGGATGGCCACCAAGGGCAGACCCATATGCTGGGCCTTGGTGCCAACAGAAGCTAAGAGGGCAGGGGTTAATACTTTTCGGTTACTAATCAGCTAAAGAGCTGCTATCCCCAACTATATGCTTAGAGTACTGTGTTATTTTGTATTTGCATTCTCATAGGAATATTTCCCCTTATTTATTGCTAGAAAACCGCTACTGATATCCTCTGTACATCTTGTATCTAGCCACTATACCAAAATGTTCTTAATTCTGTCTTTTTTCCCTCCTAGAGTCTCTTGAGTTTTCCAGGTATACAATCAAATACCAGTAAAAAGGAATGGTTTTACCTGAGCTTCTTAGCTTGGTAGAAGGAATTCTGGGGTTATAGGAGGGGTAAGCTCTCCTGAAAGCTGAAGCCAGGAGCCTCACATGCCTCTGCCTTAGCTCTGAGCCAGGCAGCTCCTGGATGGTCTTGCCTCCTCACCTGGGTTTCCTAGAGGGCTGGGGACTGGGATTCTAGCACAATCAGACATCATCATCCTGCCAGCCTCCTGTGGAACTTCCTGCCCTCTTCTCAAAGCAGCTTTGAAATGCAGCCCACCGCTCGCATTTCTGGGGTTTCTGGGTTTCTGGGGACGACAACTGGACTGGGGTTCCGCTCAAAGGTGGAGATCAACAGAAGCATTAGAGTGCTGGGGCAAGATCTCTTCTGGGCAGAGAAGGTTTTTCTGGTCAGAGATAGTGATGATAATTAATCCTTGCTGAATCCTTACTTTATTATCATATAATACCTTTTGTGTTTTCACTCTTGTAGTCCGCACCAGGACTCTGTGAAGACCGTGCTGTCATTATCTTAATTCACGGGTTGAAGAAGGTGAGGCACAGAGAGGTTAGGAAACTGGCCCAAGGTCACAGAGTGGGATTGGAACTCAGCCCTTCGTTCTTTATTATTTTGTGTTCCTGGAGCCAGAAGTGTCCTCTTCACCATTGCGGGGTAAGCTGGTGAGTCAGAGGAGAATTTAGGTGAGTGGGGGAAGAGGGACACTTTTGCCACCAAATTGATATGGCCAAGGTGAAAGACCTAAGTCCCCATATCCCCTGGCACGCTTGGTATATTTCACAACATACCAAGGAGACACTCTCCCGGTCTCCATGACCTTCTGAGATAGTTTGATCCTTATCCCCACTGCATCAGTGAGGAAAGGAAGACCCAGGAAGGTAAAGTGACTGGCCCAAAGCCTTGGAGCTATGGGTCTGCATTCCAGAGACTCCATGAAGTCTCCCCAGAGGAGGCAAATTTTACTTTTCAAGGAGCCAGGAGGACTAAGTCTTTCTGTGCAGATGGGGCTGCCAAGGGGCTGGGTGTGGGAAGACCCCAAAGTCAAGGATGAGTCCCAGGGCAGATTCAGTCTTTGGAAAGGGAGGTAGGAAGACTTGAGGAGATCACAAGGGTTGGGCGAAGCCTGCCTTGGTGGACCCAGCTGATCCCCCTGGGCTTGGGGAATGTGACAGGAGCCCGGCAGGGGCATGTCAGGAGGCTCCTGTGGTCTGGCTTCCCCCAGGATCTGTTGGAGCAAAGAATTCCCGGTGGCTCCGGGGCTGGGAGGAGGAGTCGGCAACAGGCCCCGGCTTGCAGAGACAGAGAAAGCAACTGCTGGGTCCAGCCCTAGAGGAGTGGCCTGGTGGCTGGTGGTGCAGCAGCGGGTAGGCTGGGCAGTGGGTGAGGAGGGACCTGGGCAAGAGTCATGTGCCCTCATCAGCAGGCAGCCCTCCACCCCAAAAACAATGCGTGCACCAGGGTTGAGAGAGGGGTGGTCAAGCAGAGCAAGGAACCACTGAGTGGGAGAGCCCCCAGTCTGAGAGCAGAGGCCAGGGCCTTTTGTCTGGCAACCCAGTTTGAGGGCAGAGTACGAGTCCTGAAGGGTCAGGCAAAACAGGACAGAGCAAGTGATCATGGGGTGGGCTTCTAGGCTGAGGGGATTCCTGAGCAGAGGGGGGAAGAATGATCTCCCCCAGGGAGCCCCATGATATCTGTTGGATAATTCGATGCCCTGCTCCCAGCCTCATGACTTGGGCTGGATGTTCTTCATCGGCTTGAAGCAGGGGGATGAGAAAGTGGGGGCCGCAGACCAGAGGGGAATTCCTCATGCAGGCCAAAGGATCTTTCTTCCATCTGACCCCAAGTTCAACTGGACTCTAAAAGGGATGGTTCAGATGAAGCTGAGAGGAATATGTTCCACATATATTCCATAAAGAGTGGCACCCTCCCCTGGAAATGAAGTCATCTCTCCATTTTTGGGCCAGAGAAGCAGAAGGTCTGGCACTATGAGGCATTGAATCAGAATCCTTGATGTTTGGAGGAAGCTGGGGCCAACTCCTCTCCCTTCCTGGGCTGGCCAGACATATCCCCCAGGATGCCAATGGGGCTGAGTACGTTAGAGTCATCAAGCTACGGGGTTGGAAAGAGCTGTTGAATGCACCTATTCTGACGAGGGAGGCAAAGCACAGGAGCCTCCAGTCTGATGGGAGACAGGCTCTGCCTTACACAGCTCCAGACCGGAGTGGAAAGTGGTGGTGGAGACATTTCTACCACCACACACACACACATACATGCACACACACATGCGCGCGCGCGCGCGTGCACACACACACACACACACACAGGATTTGGCAGGAGAATTGATCTGAGCCTCAGAGAGGGTTTATAACTTGCCCAAGGTCACAGCAAGTAGTGGCAGAGCAGCACAGGTCCCCTTCCTCCCTCCCGGCTGCTGGGGTTGCCCTCAGGGCTGGGAATAGGGGTGGGGGAATCTGTAGGGATCTCAGAGAGGACAATGTTTGGGTTCCTGGGCCTTGGCTGGAATCGATGCACACACGATGGCCTCATCTGGGAGTTATGGAATGTGGCAGGGAGGGCTAGCACAGGCTCTCTTGCTGCAGCTCAGGGAGAGAAGGAGGCAAGGCTTCAGGGAACAAAGAAAATAAAGTCATAATAAAATTACTGGGTTTCTGTGGCCATTCAGTCTCCCTCCCCAGCTGCTCACTAGGGAAATCCTCCCTGAAAATAGGAGACAGAGAGCTAGGACAAAGGACCAGAGTGAGAGGTGGGTGGGGGAAGAGAGAGAGAGAGAGAGCCGGAGAGAGAGCCGTCTGCACTCCACACACACACACACATACACACAGGGAAGCTAGTCTATGCGTTTCTGGGTATGTTTCTATTTCTCTCTACTTCTGCCTGTGTTTAAGTCCCCGTGCCTCCTCCCAGCTCAGCCCTGTGTGTTGTCCTTCTCTCTATGAGTGTATAAACTTGCGAGTGCATGTGTCCGCCTACAATCGTGGTGAGGCCTCGTGTGCACGCACTCACGTGTCTGTGTGCGGCTCTGCCAACCACGTGTGCACTGCCGCGTGGCTGCCTGCCTGTGTGCGCACCTTCTTTGGTGGAAATGTGGGTGCACTTGTGGAGTCCCTGTGCCAAAGTCTGTCTGGCTCTGTGCCTTGCCCAAGGCTCTGGTATCTTGAGGATGGGAGCGGAAAGGTCTTTGATTCCCCCTTCTGAACCCATCTGAGCTGGCCAGGAAAGGGGGAGAGGCAGCCCTTTACCCTCTCTAGGCTTTTTCATCTTGGAAGGGGAGAGACAGTAGTCACCAGGGCGCTCAATGGCTCCAGGGAGAAGGGGTGTGGCAAGGGCTAGGGGAGAGAGAAATCAGAGCTGGAGGCCTTCCTCTTCACCCCTCCTCAGGATGGGAGAAATAAGGGAAGAAATGGCAGAGAAGGGAGGACATGAGAGAGAAATACTTTGGGTGTCAGAGAATTTTTCTTTTCCACCATTACTGCAAAAAATGTTACTCACGGCCTAGAACCGGAACTCCCGAGTAAAAGGGGACCCTAGTCCCTTGAAAACCAGCTGTCTGTGGGCAGGGTTCAGAGGGGGCTTCCCAGAAGCCTGAAGCCACACTCACCCAATCTTCCTCAGCTTCTCACTCCTCCTGGCTACCTGGCTACCTCTAGTCCGCCCAGACTGTCCCCTCAGAGACCACGGGAGTCTCGGCTTGGAAAGATTTACCCACGTGACTGGGGGTGGGAAACACCAGCGGGGATGCTTTTCTGAAGGTAGAGGCTTCTGTGATCCTGAGGACTGAGAGCTGAGAGATTTGCCTCCCACCCCCCACCCCACCCCACCCCTGCCACCATAACAATGGAAAGAATCGGAGGGGAGGCTCCAACAGAACTCCATCAGGAGAGGAGGGAGAATGGGTGCATCATCACCGCCTTGGAACGGGAGAAGTTGAAGAAGTCGGCGGTGTAGCCTCCTCTGGCCTTTCCCCTCTCTACCCACATCCCTTACACTTTCTGCGGAAGTCCTGCATCTCCGAGACCCCGTCTACACAGGCCTCAGCTACCCCGGATAACATTCCATTGACTCTGGATCCAATCCCAGAGGCAAGTTCGGGCACCCAGACTCAGAGGAGGCTTGGAGCTGAGTAATCAGCTACAAGGGCTATGCAGACATTTTGTCGGGGAACCACCCGCTCCCCACCCCCACCTCGCACAGCAGATTTGGGGATGGGGGAGGGGGGGTCTGTCACTCCGTGTCTTCCCCCCAGCCCCCTCCCACCACCGCCTTCTCCCACTTCCCACCTGCAAGTAATTTGGCCAATGGGAGGGCGGTTAAGATTGCAATGTGGAGTCCCTCTAGATCTGCGACCGTTTGGTGGAAAGGGGCTGCCTCCTTCGCCCCCAGACCCTGTGCACTCTCTTCCTCTTCACAGCAGCAAATTACTTGTAATTATCTCACATTGGAAACCTTCAGGAGCTGCTCCCAAAATTGCTTTAATTAAATTAATTGAATCTCATTTTGTCGGGGGAGAGAATGGGGGGCCTGTCTTAAAATAGCATATGGGGAGAGGGGAGGGAAGCCCCAAGTCGGCTTCTCCGGTGGCTGAGACCTTGTAGGTGAGAGTGGGCCCTGGCCTCCGGGTTCCCATTCTCCAGTCTTAGCTGATTTTAGATGCCCTTCCACATTTAGGACCTCGCCTGTGCCCTGCTTTCCAACGGTGGTGACAGGGAATGCGAGTGGGTCTCCAGGTTCCAGCCCCATTCTTCCTCCCTACCGTGGGGAGGCAGAGAGGGAGGTGAGAGGCGAATGAATGGTGGTGGCGGTAAGAACTCACCCTGGCCGTGACCCCTCCTCCCCGATAATCACCCAGCAGCCATAAATGCCATTTGTGAAGCGCATACCATGTTCCAGGCACCGTGTCAAGCGTGTTACAAGTACTATCTCACTTTACCATCACAGCTACACAGCGGAGCTGATCCTATTAGCATTCCCATCTCAGGGGGGGGAGGAACACCAGGCTCAGAGAGAGGTTAAGTAACTTGATGAAAGTCACACAGCAGAGCTGGACACTTTGGAGGCTCAAACTGCCATTCTTAACCACTCGAGTTTGTCCTGGCTCCTTTATGGACCCGATTTTCTGAGAGAGGAGTCTTCACGGGGAACCCTAGGTTCCCCTTCTACAGCTCCGATGGCCTGAGGTTGGTGAATGGGGCGCATTCCCCCCACCTGGGGTTTCAAGCCCATCTTCACCCAGGAGCCCAGGGAGTTGGACCAGCTCCCAAATGGAAAGTTTCCCCTGGAAAGGTCAGGTGGATGGGGTATGGAAGGGGGGCAGCTGGCCTCTGGCTGGGAGGGTAATTACACTCCTTCTGCTACTTAACTTTACAACCTGGGCTGTTGTTTTAACGATGCGACTCGTGTTGGGCTGTCCAATTAATCTCGCCTTTGGAGGCTTTCCGAGATGGGGCGGTAGATCTTATCTTGGGTCTGTGGAAAGAGGAGTGTAACCTGCAGTGGGAGGAACAGCCTCCCTGAGGGCCTGTGGCCTCTGAGAAGACCCAGGGGAGGGACCTGGGGCTGGGCCCTGAGAGCCTGTGGAGCTGCAGGCTAGGGGCAGGGGAAGACCCAGAGGAAGAGGGGGTGTTTCAGCTCTTGGCACCCCGATTCCTCAGGGCTCTGATCTTGGCTTTGGCCTACTCCATGCCTTTTGCCAACTGCAGGATAACCCTCCGGGTGTGTTGCGGCAAGTGGGGGTGGCCACTGACCCAGAAGGGGCCTAGGAGGGGCTGACAGCAGGCTACCTGGGGTGGGGGTTCCACTGACTTTGTACCTCTTCTACTCTACAGAGACCCCAGCCTGGGCCTCTCTTGGGCCAGGGGGTTTGGCTCAAAGTGCCTGGGTGGGATTTTCCAACTAAGGCAGCCCCTCCAGTTCTCAGTGCTTGGGAACAGGTTTAGGCAGTAAAAGGGAAGATGACTCGGGAACTTTTTGCCTGGAATTGGAGGCCCCTCCCCCAATCCCTTGGGCCAAAGCTGGGCTGGATTCCCTGAATTGTTCGAAGCCCTGTTCCTGGGCCTCTCTGCCACTGGGTGCTATGTGTGATGGGGTGTGGAGGCCATGAATGCATGGCTGGGTCCAGGCTGAATTGAAGCCCCTGACTATACTGCACTACTTCCTCTAACCCGGCCCTTACCGCACGAGGGGCTGGCCATCCGTCTGGCTCCCCAGTATGCCTCAGTCACCCGGGGATCTCCAGGATCTAACACAGAGCAGCAGCTTCACTTTGTTGGATGGAGGAGAAGTCCAGGTCCTTCTGGGATTTTCTCCTCCTCCCCCTTCCCCTAGGTGGGCTGGGACCTCTCTAGCCCAAGGAGCACACTGGGAGGACGGGACTGGCTCAGTGGGCATGTCACCTTGCCAGGTGAGCAGGGACAGGAAGATGGGGCATGGGGACTCCTGGCCCTGGCTCCCTCCAGATCTGGACAAGGCCAGAATTTACAGGTGAGGACCATTCAGACCTGGGTCATTTGCAGTACTGACATCTTCCAGTTTCACACGGGAGTGTATGAAAATGGTCATTAGAACATTCCAGAGCTACAGCAGCAGAGCTAGTTAGTGGCAGAGGTAAAACTTGCATCCAGTCCTCTAGCTCAGTGCTGGAAGAATCCGGCAGGAGATGAAGATGAACAACCAACACTCACCGCTAGAAGTTGGGAAACAGACTCACAACCAGGGCCCAGGCTTTTGCACAGATTTAATCTCCAAAAGCTCCCGGTATGGAGGACGCTAGATGGGTCATAAACAGAAGCAGTTCCTTTGGACAGAGAGCTGTGAGATGAACTGCCAGCCCACCCTCCCTATTTGGGGGTGTCTCTTCTTATACGCATCCAGAGAGTCTGTTCGCCCCACCCATGTTCTCCAAAGTGTTACCCTGTGGGTTTCCAAGAAGGTATGCTTGTGGGGTTGTTAGATATTAAAGATGGGAAAGGAGGGGCTAGACTTATAATAAATAAGGATAATTGGATGTGTTATCCACTGCAACTGAACAGACATGGGAAGAAGAAGTCTTTTTTAGAAGTGGATGAATTACCCATAGGTCCACAAATTCCACATTTTTGGCATCTCTTCTACCTCACCTTGGTGAGGTACCACTTGGGTGGTACCTTGGTAAGGTAGTGTATCAGTCATGGGGCTAATGGGCCAACCATCGGGAAAAATCGATGGGGTGGGGCACCCGATGGTGCTCATTGTGAAGAATTGGGATGCCCACTTCATTTCCGCTTTTGCTCATAACAGGGTTGGGTGAGACCCAAGGCACACAGAGAGGAAAAAATACTCAAGTGTTTCTTGGTTTCGTCTCCAGGCTGTGGCAGACTGCAGTCCAGGGAAGGGGTGGGAAGACTAGGGGTCCTGGAAGGAGTCTGAGCTTCAGCCAGCGACTTTCCCTCCAGAGCCTCTGATCAGCAGGAGGGCATGTGTCCAGTTCATAGTCGTGGTTGGGGGGCGGTGGGTTAAGACCAAAGTCCTGATTAGGCTGTTTGGGTTACAGGGCAAGGGAGACTGGACTCCGCCCCATGCTTGTTCTCCTCTAATTCCTTGTCCACTTGAGAAAACCCATCTGGAGCTGGTTTCCTCTGAGACCAGAAGGGGCACAGGTGGGCTGGGTCCTGGGCTTTGTGGAGGATGGGGTGGGGGTGGGGCCAGACCCACCCTTCCCGGGACTCACATCATCTGAGATGGAGCCAGGACATCTGGGGAGTGATGCTGATACCAGGCTCCAAAGTTGTTGCCATAGCCACCGGTGGGCAGGGCCCCGGCCTTGGGCAGATCCCAGAGGGATGGGAGGGGTGGGGAGCAGGGAGACAAGGAGGGGGGTCTCCCAGGGAAGTCCGCTTCCTGTCCTCCAGAGTTCTGCTTCAGGAGCTTTTTGTATTTGGAGCGTTTGTTCTGAAACCAGATCTTTACCTTTGGAGAGAAGAAGGGAAAGAGGGAAGATGAAGAGGGGTGTGCGTGTGGGAGGTGGTGAGCCAGGGAAAGGGACTCACCCGCACCGCAGTCCTGGGAGCAGGGCAGAGGCTGGGGACGTGATGCAGTCCTCCAGAGTCCCCAAGTCGCCCAAGGTCCCGCCCCTGAGCTAGTATCCAGTTCTCCCCGTCTGGGCGCCTTCCTCTACCTGCATCCACCCCTCCTCCCCAAACACACCTTTTAACACCCCCCCCCCCACACACACACACGAAACTGAGGGCCAGCTCTTAACGCATGCTGGAGACCCACAACCACAGGTCTAGGGGACTCCTGGGGCATCCCCCTGGGGAGGGCGGTGGGTTCCCAGAGAACACATCTGGGGAAGGCTAGCTGCAGAAAGGACGGGACGGCCTCACCTGGGTCTGGGTGAGGCCGAGCTGCGCGGCCAGCTGGGCCCTCTCGGGCAGCGCCAGGTACTGCGTGTGCTGGAAACGCTGGTTCAGGTGCTGCAGCTGCAGACTCGAGTAGATGGTCCTCGGCTTGCGGAGCTTCTTGGTCGGGGCTTGCGGGCGCTGCTCCGAGGGCTCCGGGGACAGCGGCGGCTTCTCCGAGTCTGTGGGGGAAGCACAAGGCGGTGCGTGCGGGGAGGTGAGAGGGTCGGACGCGCAGCTCCAGGAGCTCATTTGCATCTCGTTTGCATGTAGGCCTCGGACGGGCCAGAAACGCAGGTGCCGGACTCCGCCCACCTCTTCCTTCCGCTCCACGCCCCCTTCCGACCCACGCCCCCTGTGCGCCAGGTGGAACAAGAAACGGTCCTTGCCCTCAGGGAGCTCCCACTCTTACGGGTTCTGTGACCCCAGGAAGAGAGCTCCAAGGGTCGGAGCGAGGGTACAGGTGGCGCCAGGGGCCAGAGGTCAGAGTTCAAGAGGGTGCGGTGGCGCCAGCTTGGGGCGGGGCGGGGCCGAAAGGCTCGGTTGGGGGCTGGGCTGAGGCCTATCGCTGACGCGGGCAGGTCATTCCAGGCGGAGGGAAAGCCAGGGAAATGCTCAGAGGCCCGAGACCTGTTTGTGTGGCAACCTCCCTGCTGCCAGAGGAGAGATGGGTCAGAGGGCCCGACCAAGCGGGCTTGAAAGCCAGGATGCGCACGCGCCCCCCTCCTCAGCATGGGAGTGTGGAGAGGTCTCCCAGAGTTTACCATCCCCTGTTGCAAGGCACCGGCCCTCTCCCGAGGTGCAACCTGCAGGCGTGACCCGCTCTCTCCTCCCCCATGGGCGGCAGGCTGGGACAGACGGCTCTCTGGGACCCTAGAAGCCCGGTGGGACTGAGGCGACCCCTCCTGCGCCCCATCACACTCACAGAGGGGTTCACGGCTCTCGAGGATGGGGACCGGGATTCGGAGAGCGCGCAGCGCCTGTCGGCGCCGGCCCTTGCGGGCGCTCCAGTATCGTGCTGCCGCGCTGCCGGGATGCCCCGCGAGGTCTGGTCACCTCCTGCCCCTAGGCCCAGTCACTCCAGGAACCTCCGCGGAGTAACAGTGGCCCTAAAATACAGGGGTTGCGGGGCGAGGGGTCCTCCTCTTCCCGTTCGAGCGGCCCCAACCTGCGCCAATCTGTGGGGACAATCCGGGACCATTCCATTAGGGTGATAGGACTGGGAGGACAAAGTGGCCGAAATGCCCCCGGGCTTAGGGCCACGTTTGCAGTTTTCCACGCAGGTCTAATGGGCCACCCCAGCCGAGAGAGCTCGTGGCTCCGGTGACCAGACGCAGCTGGTGTCCGCCCGCGACCCGCACTCTCACCGCGCCCCTCCCTCCAGTAGTGCTCCCCCAGACGTGTAGTTCCTCGCCTCGGACCGGCCTCGGTGACCGGTTGCCTTCACCTCCCCCGCATCCCTACCCCGTGGCCCTAGGCGCTGCAGGCTTCTCAGATCCACCCCCCTCGACCTCCGCCTCGGCCAATTCCCAGAAAAACCGTTGGGTTTCCGCTCCCGCCTGCGCCTGTCCGGCCTCCCCTGCTTCGACCCATAGGCTCGCAGCCCCAGGCTGGCTGCCCAGCGACCGATCCCCCCACGCCTCTCTGGCTGCGGGGAGCGCGCGGCTCGGGCGGGGACGCAGCGCCTGGGAGGCAGCCCGGCTACTGAACTCCTCCAGCCCTCGGCTCCCTCGCTCTCCCGGCGGGCGCCCGTTCAATTTCCTTCCCCGACAGCTACCCTTCTCCACACCAGCGGCGGCAAGTCGCGACTGGGATCTGCCCTGGTGGCGATCTTGGAGCCCAAAGGCCTCCCTGGAGGCCCCGGCCCGCCGGGGAATGCTCCCCCGGGGTGGTGGCAGGGCTCTCTTGGAGCCAAATCTCTCCGTGAAGCAGGGGTGGGCATGCAGTGGGGGGCAAAAGGGGGACTCAAGCCCTCTCTCACACTCCAATCATTCACACTAGATCGGGCAAATCCACCAGCTTTGGGAGGAAAAAATGCAACCATCTAGACTAAGCACATGTATGGTTTTCGTTGGATCCGGGGAAATTCTGTAAAGGAACTCTCCACTCTCTCGTCCTTAGAGGTGGCAGAGGGAAGGCTAGGCATGCAGAGGACAGGAAGGAAAATACTAACCCTATAAACAATTCTCTGAAGGACAAGGCTATCTAATTCTCAGCCCCACTACACACACATACACACAAATGTGCCATGTACTAAAGGGAAGACTCTGAGGGATTCGTTTGTAGAAACTAGATAATTTGTATTTAAAAAAAAAAAAAAACCAAAACCAAACAAACACACAAACCTCCTCTCCCAACTGCTTCTCCTCTAACAGAGGACAAGACCCAGCGGCCTGGGAGAGGCAGCCCAGTTGGCACAGAAGGCAATTAACTTTGGGGGCTCTGAGGAAATTCCCTAAAATCCTCTTTTCTGGCCTCATGCATCGAAAGTCAATTTGCAAGGGCCAAGTGCAAATTGGCTTTCTTTGGGCCTCAGTTTCTTTGGGCCTCAGTTTGGCCATGGAGGAGGCTGAGCTCTCAAATCTTTAGGGTCGCTTCTGGCTCTGATGTTTTCTGAGCTCCTGTGTTGGAGTAATGGAGAGAGATATCTTGGCCAAGGACAACTCCCATCCAGTGGGTGTGCGTCCTTGGAGGAGACTGTGCTAAAGACAATCGTGGGGGCAATTAGGTGGGAGCAGGAGGACAGGGGACCTGAGCTCTAATTCGGAGCTAGTACAAGTGGCTACGTATAGGGTTACAAGCATTCCGGCCATACGAGGCCCAGGACCAGGAAGACAGGCTAACTCCTTGGCCTTTTTGAGGCCTCCCAGTAAGCAGTTTCTCAGGGGTTCCATGTTGCTCCAGACAACAGGAACTGGGGCCTAATCCGTCCCCCACAACGACAAGGACATCCGTGGAGATGTCCCAGAGGGCCCGCTCCTTCAGCAAGAAGGCTGAGGGGACCAGGGTCTACAGCTAGAGACTGCCCGACACACCTGTAGTTACATTCTTAAAACAATGAGTGGTGGGGTCCCGGCCCCCATTCCACCAGGCCAGCTTCCAGTCTCTGTCCGGCACATTCAGGCACCCGCCAAGGGAGGGGGGAGGGGCCCGAATCAGCCCCCAGTTCCACTGCCCTCCCGCTGCGGCCTGACTTCCATTTGTCTGGTTCTGGCTTGAGGGCTGCTTTCTGAGACAAGACAAACGCGGAGAGACTACTGGGGTAGGGAAGGAGTGCACGACGGAAAGAATCCTGGGGCAGGGGCTAGGCACCCACACCCACATCTGGATTGTTTCAGTTTTCCGTTACACGTAGGTACACACAACCCCGCTGCTCCAGGGGGTGGGGTAGGGAGCCCAGCCGCCCGGCTTCACACGACTGCAAATCGAAACCAGGTCGGTCTGGAAAAGGAGACCTAGATCAGCTCGCCCCCGCCCCTCCCCCCGTCTCCCGCCCCATCCCTTCGCCCTCCTCCCAACCCCCAGATCCCGTGGAATCTGAGTAAGGTCTGAATCCCGCTAGTTGCGCCCAACCAGGCGAGGGCGAAGTTTAGGGACGCACGGGATCAGGACCCCAGAGTGGGAAGAGCCGCGGCGGCCAGACTTACCTGCTTTCGGCTCCTGCTCAGAGGGCACCACCGGTAGCTGGCAGGGCAGGTAGGTGTCTCCCGGGGTCGCCTGCGCAGTGTAGGAGTAGGACAGGAGGTGGCCATAAGGCCCAGAGTAGGGCAAATCGGAGGCGACTGCTGTTGCGGGGGACAGGCCAAGCGGGTAGGTAGCCACTACCGATGGGACAGGGGCAATGTCCGGGAAGATGGCTTTGGAGGCGTCCCGGCCAGGGAGGGGGCAGGGCAAAGAGGTCATTGCGGCCGGGGCCGGGGCCGAAGGGCCTAGGCCATGGCCCGGCACGTAGTCCGCTCCCTCTGCCAACTCTTTTTTTTCTGAGCCTCGGGCGTTGGGACCGGCTGAGCCCCCAGCCAGCCTCCCGCACACTTAGGATTCCCCGGAAAGTGTCTCTCTGCGCCTCTTCCAGCGGAGAGCGCGAGCCTGGGAAAGGGGTTCCGAAGGGGTGCCCCCCATGGCTTTTCCCCTCCCCCCTAAATCCATGGGGCCCCCCTAGTCTAGCTCTTGGGTTCGGTTCCCGGGACCCGACGGGGGCACCGCCCACTTAGACGCCGCGGATTGGCCGCCGCACGCGGTGACCTCACGGAGGCTGGCGCCGGGGCCCGCCCCCGGGGCAGCCCGCGGTAGAGAAATTCAGAACCGAGAGATCACAGGGGCGGTGCGCACGCTCCAGGCCCAGCTACCTCGGGGTCTTCTCGGTGAGGTGTGCCGGGGTGTCACGGCGACTGGGGCAGTCTGGGAACCTCGATGTCAATGGCAGAAACGCTAGGGAGCTGGCGGAGCTGGGACGGCCCAGGGCGAACGGAGCAGGGTCGTGGCGGAGGACCGGCGGCTGCGGGGACTCCGGGCACCGGCAGCCGCGCTCTCCAGCTCTCCGGGATCTGCATCGCCGCTGATCCCGCTGCCGCCCACCCGCAAGGGACTCGAGACCAGACCGCCAGCGCAGGCAGCTTATTCAGCTCGTCGGAATGCGTCGCTGCCGAGCGGCAGCAGTTTGTTGGTAAACAGACGCCGGGTCGGGGAAGGTACCGCCCCGCGGCCAGCCTGCCCCGCACGCGCGCGGCGCACACGCCCCCGCGGGGCGCCCTGGGCCTGACACGCGGCGACAGCCGCGACTGCGCCTCGCCGCACCCCCATCCCCGTCCCGGCTTCCGCTTCCGGCAAGGGCCCCCGTGCGCTTGCGACACCGAGGCTCCCGCCGGCCCCCAAGGCCGCTGGAGGGACCCGCCGTCCCGGCTTTGCCCGCGCGGCACCCCGCCTTTCCTGGCGCCGTGTAAGGCTGAAGTCTTGCAGAAACCGGGGCAAAATCCGCCGAGTAGGAGGCGAGTCCGGTTTGATGACTCTTCCGAGGGTGCAGGAAACACGGCGGGCCTGTCTTGGTGGCCGCGTTTTCCAGTTTGTGCAGGACCTGCCTCTAAACTTTAATACCCGAGACCTTAATGGGCAGGTGTCCACGTACTCAAGTTACCTGCAGCCACAGGTACACAACTACACACAGGCTCCATTCAGATACAACATACATACAAACACAGTCCTCTACACTGATGTTCACATTAGCATCCCTCCACAACTGAGAGGTTCATTCACGGATCTGCAAGTACGGAGTGTAGGCTCAAATTGCAAAGCACATCTGTTTTGGGGAGATATATATATATATATATATATATATATATATATATATATATATATCCAAAGGTAAATAGCACTATCCCTGAAAAAAACACCATACTTGTCTCTTAAGCAGACCCAACTCTATAACAAGTCTAATCGCCCATGTACGCACTCAAAAATGCAGGAAATCCAAGCAAATAAGCATTTAGGCATATGTATCCACCCTTCGCGAGTAATAGCCGTGCACACACCTCTAAGTAGATTCATGGGAGTAAGAGAGACAGTTACACCCCCAAACTCACCAGTCCCCACAGATTCTCCATCATACCCACCAACATGCCTTTTCTCCTTTGAGTAAGCAGCTCTGTGGGGGTGTAGTCACGTTTGTATACACACATTTGCTCCCATTATCAGGGCTCAGAGGGAAGGCAGCCGTCTTAGAATTGGAGGGTAGGAGAAGACCAAGATCAGACAAAGGGGGAGGCTGAGAAGAGAAGCCATTGGAAGGTGGCTTCCAAGGTCAAGATCAGAGAGAGAGATCAAAGGGGTGGGGGTGCCAGGGAGGTTGAGCCCCCCAGTTAGTGTCCCAAGGGGGAAGATGAGTGAGTTGGCTTCAAACTGGACTGTCCTCTGGAATGGAGATGAGTTTTTGCAAGAAAGCACTTGACTCTGAGCTCTTGCCCTTGAAGCCTTGACGCTTCAGGAGAAGGGAAGACTCCTCCTTTGGGTGTCTGGAGAACCTAGTGCCCCTGGTCCCTCTCATCCAACAGGGTGTTGTTGGGAGGGGGGAGGGTTTGCTCAGTTGGAAACTGCTACTTTCATGTAGGTCCACTTTCCCCCTTTCTTACCCAACTCCAGCCCTGCCACGATCATGTCAGCTTAGAGCTATGAACGTACAAGGGTATATCCTTCCAAACCTTTCTATCTACCACCATCACTTTCTTTTGAAAGGAGGCAGCCACACAACAGTTTCAAGGACAGCCTCTCAGGGCACAAAGAAGGAAGAGAATGGTTTCTTGGGTGGAGTTGGCTGTCAGAGAAGGTTACACAAAGGAGATATTTTTTATTATTTTTTAAAGATTTTATTTATTTATTTGAGAGAGAAACCAAAGAGAGAGAGTGTGCATGTGTGCGCATGCCCCTGCGTTCAAGTGGGGGGAGGGGCAGAGAGAAAGGGAGAAGCAGACTCCCTGCTGAGTGGGGAGCCTGATGCAGGCCATCCCAGGACCTGGGGATCCTGACCCCAACCAAAGTCAGCTGCTTAACCAACTGAGCTCCCCAGGCACCCCACAAAGGACGTACTTTTGAGGTGGAACTGAAAGAATGAGAGGAAGGACACTTTGTCTCTCTGTCATGTACCCAGAGTCCCTTCTGTGCTGGACCTAGCTTAAAAAAAAAAAAAAAAAAAAAAAAAAAAAGGCAAGAATGGGTTTTCTGGCAGGCCTCTTTAGGAGTTGACTTTGGGCATCCTCCAAAGCCGGGAGACCCACAATGAGAGCCTCTCCTAAACTCCCAGGGGCTTCACTGAACTAAGGCAGGATCCTCATTCCTGTGCAGGGGTAGGAAACACCCTGCACCCCTTTGGAACTTACAAAACACAGCATTCAAGTCCTGGGCATCTTCACAAAGAACCCACAGGGTACGTACCACTATGATCCTCAGTTTACAAATGAGGAACTATGTCCTTCCGTCTGCACCTCCCTCTTCAGGGCTCCTTTCTTCCACAGGCCAGAGGGGATGGGTCTGGGGCACTTGGCTGAGAAATGCTTTTGTCTCCTCAAAAGCAGACTCTTCAAGGACAGGTCCCATCCAAGCTGTATCACAGCCCACCAGCCCCCAGCTGAGGGTCTAGGGCGAGACAGGAAAGGCAGAAGGGGCCGCATTGGGACTAGGAAGGGCTGTATTTGAGAAGGCTGTGTTTGAGAAGAGGGAAGAGGAGGGGAGGACCGGCATGGGAAGTCTGAGGCCTGGGTTGCCATCCCAGCTCACAAAGTGGAGGGCAGTGATAGCCTGGGTTGGTCATTGCCCAGTCTCTGAGCCGCATTGTATCCAGAAAGGATGACAGGAGGGTGCTGCATTGAACACATCCAAGCCTTTGTTGTCTGCTTAAGAATGAACTGCAAAAACAGAAACCCCCAAACACAATAAAATCAAGAAGAAGGGGGAGGAGGAAGGCAGGCAGGCAAAACAAAACAGACTCTCCGGCCACTACCAATACCTCTCAGCCTCTGGCTTGTCACAATAGCCAGAAGCGGCCCTCCCAGTTCTTTCTAACGCAGATCCTCTCCGTTAGCAAAAGGGGCCAGCCTGGAGATCGGGGGAGCGGGAGTGAGGCTACAGGAAAGGACAGCAGGGCCCAGAATGAGGGACACTGTGCCACTGGGGTCTCTAGAGGCAGCCAAGTGTCGGCGACGACCTGATGGGATCTGGGCCGTTTGCGGTGGTTTGCAGGCTCTTTGTGGGTCTCCGGGAAAGCGCAATCCCAACGGATCCGTAAATACCCTTGGCGGTGGGATATATGCCTTACTTGAGGGACTCTCCCCTGAAGCGGGAAACTCCATCCTAACCAGTGCCTCTCCGGGGCAGTTCATACTGGACAACCGAAACACATGGTGGGGGCTGGGGGCTCTTGATATAGTCCCTGCAGTTGTACCCAGCGGGCTTCTGCCACGCTAGCCGGGCACTGGGGTTTAACCCGGTGCAGATTCCACAGGGCACCTGTATGGACCCTACTCAGGGGAGCAGAGATTCCATTGGACCCCAGTCCTCGGCCCTGGGCGACCAGTGCGGGATTATCCGCGCCCTCCGCTATGCACCCCACCCACTATCTCAAAAACGAAATCTTCGTTAGGTCTCCTCTACTCTCAGCCGAATTTAGGTGTGATTTGGCAGGGCTTTCATAGTAACCTGGTTTGTGAAAACTTTGTGAACAATTTGGTTTGGTGGGGTGTGTGGGGTGGGTGGGTGAGGATTTCGTCCCCCTGCTGGGCGCGGTGGTAAAGCCCCCCACCTTTGGCAAGTCCCGGGGGGAAGGCACCGTTGGTAGAAGCCTTCGTGCCTCGCCACACACTCCGATTTTACTTGTCTCACATTTCTTTAAAGGTGATTACTTAAAAATTATTTTAATTATTTTTAATTTTTATTGATTTTATTTTTTAAATAATCTCTACACCCACGGCAGGGTTCGAACTCACAATCTCTGAGATAGACCGTCGCAGGCTCCGTGGACTAAGCCAGCTAGGTGTCTCTTGTCTGGAAATTTTGAATGATTGTTTCTCTTCTTTCGGATTGATCAACTAATGAGCGCTGGCGCAAGCGGGACTGCCGACTGCCGGCTGAGGTCACCGCCCACCGGCCACACACTTGGGTTTGCGCTTCTCATCCGCACGCTCCCCGAAGAACTTTCTTTCTATGATTGACCTTCCCCCCACTATCATTTTCCAGATAACTTTGGAGAAGCTCTCAGCGGGAGGGGAAGGATGAGATCTCAGCGTCTGCCTTTTGAGATGAGATCAGAACAGTGCTCGGCAGGCGGGACCCACGAGTCATTCCGCTCGGTCTCTAGCCAGACTCTCCCCGAGTCGTCTTTGCTTTTCTTTCCAATGCCAGCCTCCGCCCCCAAAAAAGTCTTGTATTTGGGATTGACCCAGACGTTTAAATGACCAGCACGTATATATGAAGTCACCAAACATAATAAAAACAAAACTATGACCACTCTTGGACATACCACAATCCCCAACACCTCCCCCAAAAGAAAAGAAAAGAGATTAGCAAAAGATGGGGCGGTCTGGAAGGTGCGTTGGAGGCGCCGCCCTGCGCGTCCCCTCCAACCGCCCCAAGGCTGGAGCTGGGCGCTTGCAAGGGAGCAGGACGTGGCGCGGTGGGGGACGCGGGGGTGGCGGCCGGAGCGCGGGGTTCCGGCCCGCTGTCCCAGCGCCAGACGCGACGGGCCTGGGCGAGGACCCCGCGCCCTGAGCCGGGCAGACGGACGGCGGTACTAAGCGCCAGATGCCGAGGATCGCGAAAAGCCCGCGGGAGGCCCCGAGGCCAACCCGGCTGCTACGAATTCCCCGCGCTCGGAACGAAGGCAGCTCGGCCGAGTGCTGCAGAGTTTCCCAGACCTGGGCCCGGAAACTAGGGCGCTCCGCCGAGGTCGCCTTCGCTCCATCCTGGCGGAAGGTGGCGGTAGGACGGGGCGGGAGTGGGGAAGTGGCAAACCAGCCCACAGAAACCGAGCGGCGGTGTGCACAGGAACCCACAACGTAGCTCGGAACTCAGGCGCGCGCCGCAAGCACACGCAACGCCAGCAGCCGCAGCCCCACTCCCTAGGCAACCACACCACACCTGCCGCATATACACAACCGTAGCACACGGACACAAAACACCCAGCACACACCCGCCGCACAGGTACACACACACCCTACACTCTCCCGCGACTCCCTCTGTTCTATGGAAGGTCTGTAGGGATGGGTTGCTGGTTTCACTTTCTCACTCCCTGCCAGGCTTTGGAGGTCCAGACTGTTTCTCTTTCATAAGAAAAGGGTAGGTCGGATCCCTGAATCGTCAGGGACTCTGAAGTCAAAGAGAAGGAGACAGCCTTCCCTCTGCTGGGCTGGGCCTGAGAAAGTGAGGGCGCGATGGCCGCGTGGGGACTGCAGGGCCACCTGCACCCCTATACCTACCCCCAAATGAGAAAAATAATCACAAGTACCAAAAAAAAAAAAAAAAAAATCCCCCACTTTCCCTCCGTGAACCACTGCTCCCAGCTGCAGGTGTCAGACCTGGTGTCCTTGCAGGGTAGGCAGGGGGAGGGTAATGGGGGAGGGTGAGAGGGACCTGGGTCCCACCCCCACTCTTCTCCTGTCTTCCAAACCCTCCCCCACCGGACTCAGCTATGAAAGGTGGAGGCACCAAGCCAGCAGGGAGGAGACTCTCAAGCTCTAGAGGAGAGAAGCCCTCCTCAGCCCAAATTCTGGGGGCATGTGCCCCAGAACTAGTAGGGAGGGGGAAGCTCAGCTCTACACCCCAACTACCAGCCAACCTGATGGGGCGCTGGGGGCCTCAGTTTCTGTCCACCGGAAACCTGCACGGAGGAGGGCCAGATAGTGATTCTCCAGCTCTCATAAACACAGGAGGATCCCGATGGAGGCACTCTTCCTGGAAACAACTCTGAAGAAGCTTCTGGAGCCTTTGGGGGATAAGGGGAGCAACAGCGATTTGAGGGCCTGTGTCTTGGGTCAACACAACAATAATGGGAACATAGATAACACTTGCTAAGTGTGTTCTGTGTTCCCGGCACTGTGCGAAGCTCTCACATGCATCATTCCACTCATCAATCACACTTACGACATAAGTATCCACATTATCTCCACTTTACAGAAAA
The DNA here is from genome assembly GCF_030435805.1 of Mustela lutreola. NCBI lineage: Eukaryota > Metazoa > Chordata > Mammalia > Carnivora > Mustelidae > Mustela > Mustela lutreola. The sequence goes on along the minus strand of NC_081304.1, from coordinate 25,255,673 downwards.
GGAAACTGAGGCACAGAAAGATTGAGTAACTTGCCTAAAAGTGAGAACTGGAATGCTGGCCAGCTTGTCCTCTTACCTGCTGTGTAGTTGTCTTACCCGGCTAGTGCCACTCAGCAAGGGCAGGGGAAAGGGCTGAGGGGGCAGGAAGGACCCCAGGGAGAGGAATGCCCTCCCCGGAAGGGTGGTAGGAGGAGTAATAATATTTACGATGGTTAATATTTATTGTGGGCTCGTATGCAGTGCCTCCCATGTGCATTTCCTCATTGAAATCTTCAGAAAACCCTGTGAGGGGGTCCTGTTATTTTCCCCCATCTTCCAGATGGGGAGACTGAGGCACAGAAAAGGTGTGTGCCGGGTCTAAACCCATCTGGTTGGAAGGGAAAAATGGGAGGAAGGAGCTAAGACAGAGTCAGGAGATTCTGCACTGTGGAGAGCCTCAGACACCAATCAGGAGCTTAGAATGGGGCTGTGGGCAGTGGGGAGGACCAGGGTGGGAGCTGAGAGGCTTCCTGGGAAGGGGAGAGTCAGGAAGCAGAGAGCTCAGTTAGGAGGTTGTTGGTGGAAAGGAGGGCAAGTGTCAGAGCATGGCTCAAGGAGAAACTCTCCTGGTGATTGTAGCACAAGAGAACAGAGGCAAAAATGACTCTGAAGTTCCCAGGCTGGGTGTTTGGTCCAGAGATTGAGGCATTTGATGGGCGGATGGACCATGCACCAAAATTCCAGGTTTGGATGCTCCAGCAGGCAACCAGCCACTTTGGTTTCCCTTCTTGCCCCTGCACAGGTGTCTTTCCCCAGGGCCCTGGCCGAGTGCACAGGTGAAACTTGCATATATGCAGATGTATGCAAATGAAAACAACCCAGGCTGGGCCAGGCGCCAAAAGCCAGGGGAGGGGGAGAGCCGCCCTCTCCCTGACTCACCTGCTGACATGCCGCCTGGAATGCCACCTCCCCAGCTGGGCTTCCTCCAACTCGGGGAACTTGCTCCTGGAATCACCCCGCAGCTCAGACCCAGATCACAAGCCCGAAGGACCTGGGGGAACTGAGGCTGGGGACTTTCTAAATCAGAGTAAGGCTTTATTCTGAGCTCTGCTCAAAAAACTGTGTGCAAATGGGGCAGGAAGCATACCCCGGTAATATGGCATGTATAAGTATACGGGGCACATGACATGCCTAAAAACATTTTCACAGATATGATTTCATTGGGGGCTCATAGTAACTTGCGACGTGGGCGGTTTATTAGCCCCATTTTGCAGATAAAGACACGCATGAAGTGCTTCGCCAGGAAAAGCCTGCCTAGTACAGAGCTGGATTTCCAGTCCAGGCCCTCTGACTTAGTCAGCGCTCTTTGCTCTATCCTATGGTTTGGTGCTGGGCTGAGGGGAAGGGAAGCTAATTGTCAAGTCTGGGACTCCATTTAGGGAACTGCTGCCCCCTGAACTGTCTAGATATTCATGGTCCAGCTGTCTCTAAGTCTTTTGGCCCTTAAGAACTTCAGCGAATAAGGGAGCGCATGTCTCCAGACCTGCAGCCATACCCCTCTTATCTGGCGGGACCATGCAGCCCTACTTCCAGCATGTTAAGCCTCCCTGTGGGTCAGTACTCTCTTTCTAAGTACCTATTAGGCACAGGATCCATGCAGGGCCCTTTGGAGAATCAGCCTAGGTCCCACCCAACAGTGAATTCAGCAATTTATGTGTACAAAATTGTGGAAAAATTGTATAGGGGCACCTGGGTGGCTCAGTCAGTTAAGCGTCTGCCTTCAGCTCAGGTCTTGGTGCCGGGGTCCTGGAATCGAGTCCTGCATTGGACTCCCTGCTCAGCGGGGAGTCTGCTTCTCCCTCTTCCTCCGTCCCTCCCCTCCGGCGTCCAGCACAAGACCAGGTGTAGAACACATGCTCAGGGCACAGGCAGTGAATGAATGAATGAGGGAATGAATGAAAATGAGTGGAATGGCATACCTGTGTTTGCCCTTATGAGAAATCCCAGGGGTGGGTGGGGGGCTTATAGGAGGCCATAGGGTGACATTCAGGAGGTTAAGTGTTACCAAAGGGCCTCTTCCCCCTCCCTGCCCTCCCACTGCCCCTCAGTGGGTTGTACCATCTCTTACATCCTGGCCCTCGCCACCGCCCAGCCAGATGCTATGGGAAGCACACGAGCTGGGCAGCCAAGCAGGTCTAAATTCTAACCCCACCTCCATACCTTCCTGACTCGGGCAGATAAAACTTCCCTGTGCCTCAGTTTCCTCATCCCTGAAAATGGACATCCAGAGAAGCCCATTTTCACAGGACTGTGAAGATTTAGTGAATTACTGTAAGTGGTTGACACGTAGTACGTGTTTTAATTTGTTTGCTTCCCAGCGCCCGGCTAGGTCAGTCGGTACAGCAGGAGACTCTTAATTTGTTTGCTCTCCTTCTTGCTTTGGGATCCTTTGACTCAGCCACAAGGAATATGCTTGTCCCCATCACTTCATCTCCCTGGAGGGTACCACAGCCAATCTGATGAAAAAGCTGTGGTTCCCAGAGGAATTGGGGGCGGCTGGAGGTGTCAATCCCAGGACAGAAATCTGCGGGGCAGACAACTCGCCTGCCTCACGCCCTGAATACGGAGGAGTTCGGGGAAGCCTTCATTCTCCAGCTAATCCCGAAGCCACCCTCGGCTCTTCTTAAATCCAGGGATGCTGGTGAGGGTCTGCCCCCATCGGCAGCACGTGGAACACTTTCACGCTGGGGATCTCAGCTAATCCTCACCACCCGGTCAGGTGGGGCAAGTATTACTGTCCCCATTTCACAGATGAAGAAACCAATGCTTGGAGCAGCTCAGTGCCTTGCCCAACATTGCACAACCTGTAAGGGGCTGAGCTGGGATGGGAGCCCCAGCTTCCTGACTCTGAGGTTCTCTGGGTTTTTCCAGAGCAGCCCAGCTGTCTCTGAATGGGCGAAGGAGGAGACAGAGACAGAGCTGTTAGCAACTCGCTGTTGCATGGCCTGGCGGGGCTTCTGGCCAGGTGTGGGAAGTAGGTCCGAGTGAAACCCCGATCTCTGCAGGGGAGTGCTACAATGACAGGAGTTGAGACCAGGAGAAAATGAGGGCAGCGGAGAATTGCAAGAGCATGAAGGGATTCAGACTCGAACAAGTCTGATTGATTGGTTGATTATTGAGGCCAGAATCGGGAGAACCAAATGTAAGTTAGAGCAAGGTAGACTTAGGGGCAATATAAGGAAGACATTTTTAATATTTAGAGCTTTCCAAAAGGGGCACACCCTCCGCCTCTGTCTTAGGCACCATTCCTTTTACCCTGTACAGAGTGCGTATTTCATATCCCGCCTCCTCGGTTGGAATAAGGTGATCTACGGGGGCAGGTCCGCTTTTTCTGGAGCTCTGCTAACTCCACTGGGCATGGACGGCTGGCCCTCACTAAGTGTTTGAGAGTCTCAATCGCTGGAGGTATTCATGCAGAAGTGCAGGGACGCTCAGAGATGGGGCCGAGACACTGGGCTCAGTCGGGGACAGATGGCAATCTGCCACCAGAACAGGTGGCTTCGAGTTTCAGAGCCTCATTCTTCTCATCTGTAAAATGGAGTTAATAATATCTACCACATAAAATTGTTGTGAGAATCCAGTGGCGTGCTACGTGTGACTAGCAGAGTGTCCAGCACATGGAAAGCTCATAATGTGGCTTTTTTATGATGTATGTGGTTGAGGGGCCCTGTCATGGCCTAGAGATGGGGGTAGGTGCCCACTAATGTCCCTTCAATTCTGACAGCCAGTGATCCTATTCCATAAGCATCAGGAAAGGAGCTAAGCAGAAACCAGGAAGCAGACTGACTCAGTGGAGGAAACTGGTCAAAATAAGCAGAATTCCTATTCAGAGTCCCCTGGGACTTGAGATCATCCCTCGGACTCTTGCTACCTTGCCCTCCCTGCCCCTGTCTTAGGCGAGTCCCAAGATCTAGACTTGGGGCCCAATGAGTAGAGAGCCTGGACATCATTAGCCCTGAAAAGAATACCAAGAGTCCCCAGCAGTATGTCTCACCCTAGAAGTCTACTCTCAGCCAAGGACAGGGCCAAAATTTCTGATTTGGCCATTACCTGCCCTAACCACAACCCCTTCACCGGCCCAAGCCTCTAAACCAGCCAGATGACGTGGCACCTCCTGGAGGGTCGTGGTGGCTCTTGAGTGCCAGGCACCCAGGCATGGAGGAGCTCTCAGGAGCCTCTGGGGCAGCCCTGGGCTCCCTTTCAAAGTTGTCATCCTTCTTGCAGCTGGATGGCCCCTCAGAGGTCCCCGGAGCCATGGGGTCTCCAGTTCTGGGCTGAAGAAGATCTGGAGTGGGCCTGGAAATCTGCATATATAAGCACCCCCTGTGAGAAACTGATTTAACCCAGCTGGGGGAAGCTGAGCCTGAGACAGGAGGGGACTGGCCCAAGATGACATGTCATAACTGGATGGGAGCCCGGCTCTCTGGACCCTGGTACAGGATGTTTTCCAACCCAGCTCTGTGTCAGGACTCACTCCCCCAGAGACTTAGAGGGGAAGCCCACATGGTCGTCTTTCTGAGTATCCCCCAGGGGCCCCCTACAGAAGGTGTGTCAATTATGGGAGACCTAGTCATCCTCCTAGAAATGGCCGCTGCCCAAATGAAATGGAAGCATCTTGAACTTGCTGGGGCCCCCCGTGATGTCAAGGTGTGAGAGCAAGTCAGTGTTTGGGGCTAGATCCATGGGGGGGGGGGGGCGTCACAATCACACTGGCAGAAAATTGTGGTCTGATATGAGAAGACCCTCCCTATCCACCAGCACCTAGCGCAGCCGCTGGCATGTGGGGCCGAAGGACGGCATGTTCACTAAATGGACAGTGATCCATGTTGAATGAATTCTGTCAGCTCTGAGGCTGCTTCTCAGGGGCAGGAGGTGTAGGGACTCAGCAAAGCCTGGAAAACGCCAAACGGGGGGTTGCTCCGAACAGATGGTGGCCAGGGAAAGGGCAGCCAGGAATGTGGAGAGGGTTAAGCTGGCGGCCCTGAACTAGATTCGTCCCCATGGCAGCCCCGGGCTGGTTCCCAGCAGGTCTCAGCCCCAGAGGCTCTGGGAATGGACCAGGTCTCCATGATGGTGTGTGTCCCGTGGGCTGTGGCCGCTGTGACTGCTAGCACGTGACTAGTGGGTAACCAAGATTGCGTGTGGCTGGGGTGTGGCCCCGGGCCGTGGGTGGGCACTGTGCGGTGGGGGGCCGTGCGTGCCCATCAGTGCGGCGGTGTGTGAGTGTGACCTTGTGAAGAGAACTGGGCGCTGGCTGTGTGATGCCCTGTGGGGCTCTTGGGGACGGGTTTGGAGAGCAGCCGTGCGTTGGGTGTGTGCCTGTGGCTGTCTGCGTGGCTGCAAGTTGCTCTTCGGGACCCGTGTGCACCTCTGGGTGGAGATGGTCGTGGTGGGCGTGTGTGCTTGTGTGGGACCCCGTGGTGTTGTCTCCGGGCGTGTGGTTGTGCGCAGGGATGGGCGCCACTGCCTCTGGCCCTTGTGGTGGTGTGTGTTGTGTGTGCAGCTAGGAGAGGCGCCCTCAGCGGCGTGTGTTGCTGTGTGTCCCTCAGGGACTCGGCTGTGTCACCGTGTGTGACTGTGACTGTGTGTGAGCCAGCATGCCGTTCAAACCACCTTTCTTGGGTGGCTTTGATGTGGTCGAGCTTCCAGGGGCCATAAGGACGCCTGCCTCACTTGCAAGGACTTCAAAAGATGGCTGTCCTCTCTGCCCAGCAGGGGAAAAACCCATTTCCCCCTCACCCTTCCCCTCTCCTCCCTCTGCCTGGAGGACAGGCCTGTTTGTTTTCCTATTTTTACTGCTTCGGATGAGTTCATGGCCGCAACTGACTCACCACTCTTTCCGAGAGACTTGGGGAAGGAAACAGGGGTTGCTTGGTTGGGGCCTCTGCCCACGAGCCCTGGGGGCTTTCAGAGCAGGGCCAAGGAAGACATCTGGGTCCACTGCAGGCTGTGTGAGCACCTCAAGCCATTCACCCTCCTTGAGCTTGGAAGGTCAAAGAGCCTTCTATAGAGGTCATTGTCTGGTCCCTGCCGCCTATCCCAAAAGAAAAGGCTTCTCTCCTTCCCTAAGAGCTCTCCCCTCCCTTGAAGTGAATAGGTCAGTTGGAAAGCAGGCCGGGGCTTTGGGGGTACGTGTGACATCTCCCCCAGACCGTGTCCCCGCAGGTAATTCACAGGGCAGCAAGGATGCCCTGAGTCAGCAACACTGTTTGGGCGCCCCCTATAGGCGGAGGCCGCGGCGGCTGAAGGAGAAGGCTAGCTCCAGGACAGAGACCTGTGTGGTTTGGTTAGGAGAGACACAGTGGCGTTCCCGGGGGGTGGGGGGTGGGGGTGGGGGGGGTGGGGTGGGGTGGGGGTGGGGGGGGTGGGGGGGGTGGGGGGGTGGAATATGCCCCAGTCTTCTGGGGGAGACTCCCATGCACAGGCTCTGAGACAAAGAACAAGGAGAGAATCCAAGCGATCATTCCCTGGGCTAGGAGATGAGTCATGTTCTCAGTCTGAAGAGGGATCGGAGAAGGCTTCTGGAAACGGCTGCAGGGACTCGGGGCAAGCCGGGAGGGAGTGCATCCTGGAGGGTGGACAATTGGGAGGGTCTGGGGATGGAGCAAATATGGGAGGCAAGGGGAGGTGGGAAGCTCGAGATGGCGGTGTCCTCACATGGGTTGATAGGAAGAGCTTGGGCTAGACTCTGTCCACATGGCAGAGGGACTCTAACTAAACAGTCTGGGGACAGGCAGTCCCGTCTGGTGTGGACCCCGCATCCTTCCAATGGCAGCCAGCATACAGCTACCCGCATCTGGTCGTCCAGGAGGGAGCTCTGAGGCTGGGGATCATCCCTTTCCGCTGCCCTTAGCCTGGCAAGCCAACACCCCAACCGCTCTCCCAGCCTACTTGCCCGAACCGTAGGCCCCCACCTCCACTCTGCAGATGCCCCTGCCAGACTCTTACCATAACTGAGGCCATGAAAACTTTCTTCACTGCTGCCCTCCTCACCCACTGCCTTGGAGGCTCCTTCCCACTCCTGGAACTGGCTAACTCACCAGAGCCCACTCCTCTACCCCCAGGGGCCCTGGGGCAAAACTCCTCCACTTCAAATTTAGGGGTGTTTGGGCCACCCTCCTGGAGGAATTGAGAAGAGCCTCAGACAAAGGAGTCAGGACGCCAGGCTCTGGAGAAAACACTGGGTAAGGCATTTAGCCTCAGTTTCTCCATCTGCAAAATGGGCCTGGTGATGCCTGCCCTGCTGGGTTCCCAGGGCGGGTGGGGAAGGCTCCAGTGAGCTCATGGGTGTGAGGCCCTGGTGAGCCATAAATAGTCCCGTGTCTGTGGGAGGGAGGGAGGGAAGCTGTTATTCCAGCTGGGCCTGGCTGCCTGCACCGAGGGCTTGGTCAGCGGGGGGCTGGGGATGTGTGAGGGTCTCTGTGCCAAGTGCTGACAACCAGAGGATTCAAGACTGGCACCCTAATGAGAGCTGGGGGCAGGCGAGCCTCTGCGGAGGCCACACCAAGGACAAGTGCTGGGGCGACAGCTGCAGGGTCTGTGATATGAGGACTTTGGGCTGGTCACTTGGACAAGTGACCCTGAAGAAAATGCTTCTGGGAAGATGGGTGAGAAACCTGAGGTCACCGGTGACATCACTCTCAGCCTCTCTTGACATCCCTGCCTCTGTAAGGAGGGGCCATCTTCTCTGCCCCTCTGTCCCTGAGCCCCAGGGAACAGGAGGCTAAGCATGTTAGCTGCTGTGGACTCAGGGGATTAGCTGTGACACTTTCTGGTAAGAAACATTCTGGAGCTGTAACCACTTCCCCAGAAGGGTCATGTTGAATCTTTCCCTAGCCCACCAGAGAGATGGTTCCAGACCCTTCTCCCTCCTCTTTAAATTGGAGGAGGCCCTCTGCCTCCTCCAATCCATCTGCCCACTCTCTCCCTCAGCATCCTTGCTCAGCCTTCTCTGAGCGTTTGAGCAGGGTACTACCCTTCTGGAAAGCAGCTCTTCCAGGACATTCCCCCTCATCTTTAGATCAACTCCTGTCCCTGCCAGTTTCTAGCCAAGTGACCTTGGTCAAATCATTAAACCTCTTTGAGCCCCAGTCTTACTATCTGTGAAATGGGGCTAATACTATCTCCCAGGGTAGCAAGAATGAAGTTATAACACATAAAGCATCAAGCTTAGCTCCTGCCCCCTGACGAGAGTCTCAACAAATTCACCCTTCCCAGAATCCACCCCTCAATGCCTCAGTTGACCATATACTGACTTCCTCTACTTATGGCTTTGTAACAAATCAAAAGACAGATATTTACGGAGTCCTCCTTTCCTCTGTGTTTAGCAGGGGAATGTCTGACCACTCTGACAGTGTGGCTTTCATGCCAGCCTAAGTCAAAAGCAGGGTTTGGTGAGACAGAGAATGGTCAGGGCAGGAGCGGTTCAGGGTGCCTTCCTGGAGAAGGAGGCCTTGCAAGGCAAGTATGATAGGCAGAGGAGACAAGAAAGGCAATGTGGACCAAGGGCACAGCAGAGGGTTGACCATGATGTGCTCACTGGGGACACAGTAGAGAGAGAATGTACGGGAAATCTCAGGAGTAAAGACTGGATCGAGATGCTCAGACCAGCCATGGAGATCCTTGAGTGCCGAGTAGAGGCATTTCCACCAGACACTGCAGGAAATAGGGAGCTACAGCAGGTTCTTGAGCAAGAGAATGGAGTTTGAAAGGGAAGGGATGGGCCACCCATTGATTAAGCACTAACTGTGGTCCAGATTTTTGCCAGGTGCTTATTACGTGTTCCCACTCAACCTCCAAGAAACCCAGTAAGATATGCACTGTCTCCATTTTATGGGTGGGGGAACAGACACTTGGAGAAGGGAAGTGACTTCCCCAAGATCATGGAACTGAGGAGAGAATGAGACAACCGAAGTCTGCTGAAGTCCAGAGCCCCTGAACTTGCCAGCACAACCCAGTTTCTGCCAGGGCATGGGGGTCAGAATCTGGCAGATCCCCCCTCTTCTCCCCACCCTCCCCAACCCCTTGGTGGAGTTTGCTTCTGGGGCCCGGAGTGTCTGGGGCCAGTGGCGGTGAAGCTGCCTTAGTGGGTTGATGGAGAAAACAACACTTGTGGTGATCAGTCTACAGTCACTACCCGAGGAGAGGTCTGAAGGGCAGGGGTGAGTGAAGAGGGCACAGCAGTGACACCAGGTCTGTGAGCCTTGCTTGTCCAGGAAGGAGGAAGGATGAGGCATCAGGTTTGGGACGTGCTAAGGCCTGACACCATGGGTCAAGCAGAAAGGGCCATGGCTACAAGCTCAGCGAACAGGACTGAACTCTAAGCACTCTGCCTGTCCCTTCCAGACTGAAGACACCCAGAGAACGTGGCCTATGGGACCTCCTTCCTTAGCCTCTCCACTGGCCCTTAGAGTGGAGCCTGGGGGAAAGATGCTGACTGGAAGCCTCCCTTACCATCTCCCACGGTCATCCTACCTCAGCCCACAGCATGCCCGCTGAGGCCTGGGAGCCAAAGGACCAGCTCCCTTGTCTTTGTTTGTACCCACCCCACCAGCCCTTGGGCTCTCTGCGGTCTCTCTCCTTCCTCAGACCGCTCACCGCGATTCAAAAGGTATCTCTTAAGCACCCACCATGCCAGGCCTGTGCTGGGCCCCAGGGATATAGCTGTGTTCTCGGAGAGCTTACATTCTTGTAGGGGAGACAGACAATAACCAAGGAATGAAAAAGAAACTCATTTTGGGTAGTGACAGTGCCGTGAGGAAGAATAAGGCAGCGTTGTAGGGATGGAGAGGAACAATTTTAGATCAGGTCATTTCGAGCACCTCTAAGAAGAGACATCTTGAGCTCTGAATGACTAAAACAAGGAAAAGTATAGGAAAGAGCATTCTAGTCGGAAGAAAGTGTAAGTGCAATGGCCCTGGGGTAGGAGCTGACCTGGCATATGTGAGAAATAGCAAGAAGGTTGGTTAGCCTCGGATGCAATGAACGAGGGGGAAAGTAGGAGATGATGAGGCATGAGGGGTAGGCAGAGTCCAGATGGTGTAGGGCCTGTAGAGTTTCTAGATTATTTTGAGTGAGGTGTGAGGCCCTTGGGGCCAGGGTGGTTGAGGCAGGGGATAGACATGTTCTGATTTATATTTATCAAGATCCCTCTAGCTGAGAGGCTGAGGGCTAATTAGTCCATCATCTCTCATCCTTCCCCTCCAGGATTTTGAGGCCCTGCAGCCCCACAGCCTCTCCTGCACAAAGGACGTGAGCTTCAGGAAACTTCTACAGAAGTTGCCTTCATTTATTGTCTCATAATAAGAAGGTCCTAGGGATAACTTGAGAGCCCCCTAAGGAAGTGATTATCATAGAACAGCCTTGTTTGCCTCGTGGGGTTCCTTTCCTTCTCAGCCTAGTGCGGAGTACCTGTGGGTCAGGGGCTCCTGACCAGGGCCCACAACACCTAGACAGAAATTTCAGATCCAGAGACACTGACTGAGGACAGAAGGGATGAGGAGGCAAAGGCAACGGCTCACCAGGTGACCTTTGCCCTCTACTGATCCTTCAAGTCCTTTCAGAGCTCCTGGGTGCCCAAGTGAGGTGGAGGGGGCAGCCTCTGTCTGGGTGGGGCCTGAGGAACGTGGTGGACCTCCTGGGGGCTGACCCTGGGGATGGACGCCCAGCAGCACTGGGAAGGGCCTGAGTCAGATCCGGAGAGCAGCACGGGGCGGCCTGGCTGAGGTCACAGTCTGGTGGCTGGAGGTGGCCTCCCGACCCGAGTCCTCCACCCCCAGCTGGTGTGCGTCCAGAGGGCCCTCTGACATGCGCCAGGCGCCTTCCTGGCCTTGCTGGGGCACTCCTGGGACGCGAGGCACTCAGAGCCAACACCAGGCTGCGGCCAGGCTCCAGTCTCCACCCTCCCTGTGGGCCCAGATGGACAGAGGCGTGACCCCGTTCCCGCTGAACCCCCAGACTCAGGAAGAGACATGCCCCTGCCCTTGAGGGGCCCCCAGTCTCCAAGAAGACCAAGACACACTGAAAGACCACAAAGATGGAGATCAAAAGGAAGTCAGAGTCGGTCAGTCTCCAACTGAATCAAAGCGGGTGTGGAAAATGGTGGTGACGGGAGGGAGCAGGAGAGGAATGGCCCCCAAGGAGGGCAGTGGGAATGAGGCCGGCCCAGGGTCCGAGACCCTTTGTCCACACCGGGTTCCTCTGCCCGGATTGTCCCCCTCCCGTGGGCCACTGTGGGTCAGGGGATTGGGGGCGCCATAGGCTTTGGCAACCCCTCCTGCGCCCTTGGAGAGAAGCACTGTGCCCTAGCAGTCTGGGGCAGGCACTGTCCCGCAGATCAGCTCGCCCCTGGCTCCTGCCTCTGGAAGTTCCGTCTCTGACCCCCTTGTACCCACAGTGCACCGAGGCAGGGAGTTGTGCAAGGGTCAGGAGGCAGGGCGGCAGGCTGGCTGGGGAGGGGAGATTCCTGTCTCCAGCCCCGACCCCCTGAGGCCTTCCCTCCCCAGCCCTGGCTTGTGTGTGCAGCAAGCGCCCTCCTCCGAGGTTGTTGTCAGCGGTCAGAGCTTGTTTGGTCTGTGGCTTCTCACCCCAGAGCCTCCTCCCCCTTACCTTCCGCCCAAGAAGAGCAGCCAGAGGCCTAAGACGGGAGGCAAGCCAGGGGCTGGAGCCAGGCTAGGCCAAGGCTGAGGCTCCAAGCCTGACAAGAGCATCACGTGCCTCGGGGACAGAGTCTCACACTGGGGGTTTCCTGCCTGAGGTGTGGCATCAGTGAGCCACCAGCAGGAAGGACAGGACGGAGCCCTGGACTCAGAAACACAGCAAGGTGGTCTCTGGAGCGAAGGCCGTGAAAATCTAAGGGCCCTGGGGAGAGATGTGGGCAAGTGGTTTTCTGAAAGTCCCTGCCATCTCCAGGTGGCACTGGCTGCCTGGGTAAGGAGTGAGCTGCCCACTGGGGAGGCATTCAAGTCGAGGCTACAGAAGTTAATCACACTCTCACTGAATACTCACTGAGTGCCTTCTGTAGGTGGCCCAATCCAGGCAGTAAGTGGGGAGGCAGGTGCCGAACCACATGATAGTTTAAAGTCCCTTCCAGCCCAGAGATCCAAGAGGGCATCAATCTGGGCGGGGTTCTGGGAGGAGGCGACAAAAAGAAAGGGCTTTTCTAAGGGGCCGGATTGGCCAGGAGTCTGCCTAAGCCTGGGGCCAGCTGCAGAAAGACACCAGTCCCCCCCCCAGGAGGTGAAGGGGCTTAGGCCTTGGGGGTGCAGGGTGGGGAAGGGGAGCCAGACAGCTCCTTAGAAAGTGGCAGGCAGGTGAGCGGGTCTCCCCAGTGATAATTAAGGAACAAAGGTGCCGAGCAGCAGGGAGCCTGCGCAGGCCTCTGGGGCAGGCTGGCTAATGGGAGCCTGGAGGAGAGGTAATAACAAGCAGAGAAGGAGCAGACAGCCCGGCGTCGCTACGCCCACAAGCCGCCCCCTCGCCCTCCTGCGCCAGAACAATAACCCAGCGCCCAGCTGGGGGTGAAAACATATGGATAATGCGCTGGCCGGTGAGCTGTTCTGGCACTGCTGGGAGGTTGCAGGGATGTGGATCTGGGGGGCAAGGGGGCCTGATGAGCCTGGGAATGGCAGGAGGAGGTCAGGGCGAGGGCAGGGATGGGGGCAGAGAACTTAGGCAGGTGCACTTACCTGGGATCCCGAAGACGTATGGGTACCTGGGAGGAGATGCTTGAAGGGAACACTGTCACCCACAACTGTCTTCTGGTGACTCACCTCTCCAGATGGTGGAGGTGGCCACTGAGGCAGGAGAGCTGGTCCCAGAGTCAGAAAGCCTGGGTTCTGCTTCAGCTTTGGATCGTACTGTGACCCTGGGCCAGGTTCCTGGGTCCTGGGCTTTCCCATCTGTTGAAACTGGAACAGTAGCCTTTTTTTTTTTAAGGAAAAAAATTTTTATTAAGCTTTTATTTATTTATTTGACAGAGAGAGAGAGATTGTACGAGAGCACATGTGGGGGAGCAGCAGGCAGAGGAAGAAGGAGAAATTGGCCCGCTGAGCGGGGATCCTGACGCGGGGCTTGATACCAGGACTCTGGGATCATGACCTGAGCTGAAAGCAGACACTTAACGACTGAGCCACCCAGGTGCCCCAGGAACTGTAGTCTGTACAGTGCAGGGCTGTAGGACAGATCTATGGGTGGCCGTGCAGGAAATCCCCCAGCCCGTAGCAATCCTCAAGAGGGGTATCCCCAGCCCGAATGGAAATCAGATTTTCACCTGGAGCCACACGCCAGATACGTCCTCTAGCAGAGCCTGTGTGAGACAAATTTACTCATAAGACTAGACATCCCGACCCCTTCCCTTTACCCGTATATACCCACACACATGCCTCTGTGTCACACCTGTGACAGCAGAATTCCTGAACTTCCCTTCCCACAGATTCCCATAAGGGCATGCACATCTTTAACTCCCCAGTTATACCCCAAACAGAGGTGCGTGAAGCCAACCCAACGCTGACACCAGTACAGCGTGCATTCTTGGCACAATACATAAAAAGAAGGTGCCGAACGACATATTAATTGACCCTTGAACAGCACCGGGGATTAAGGGCACCCATCCACCCACCCCGCCCCCCGACTTCGTAAAAAAATCTGTGTATAACTTTTGACTCCCCCAGGACTTAACTACTGATACCCTACTGTTGACCAGAGGTTTTACTGATAACATAAACAGTTAATACACATTTTGTATGCCGTATGTGTTATACACTCTAGTCATATAATAAAGTAAGCTACAGAAAAGAAAATGTTATTAAAAGAAAAAAAATGTTATTAAGAAAATAATAGGTGGGGGGGCGCCTGAGTGGCTCAGTGGGTTAAAGCCTCTGCCTTCTGCTCAGGTCATGATCCCAGGGTCCTAGGATCGAGCCCTGCATCGGGCTCTCTGCTCAGCAGTGAGCCTGCTTCCACCTCTCTCTCTGCCTGCCTCTCTGCCTACTTGTGATCTCTGTCTGTTAAATAAATAAATAAAATCTTTTGAAAAAAAAAAAAAAAAAAAGAAAGAATGAAAAGAAAATAATAGAGGGTCGCCTGGGTGGCTCAGTCAGTTAAGGGTCTGCCTTCAGCTCAGGTAATGATCCCAGGGTCCTGGGATTGAGTCCCACATTGGACTCTGCTCAGTGGGGAGTCTGCATCTCTCTCCCCCTCTGTGTTTTCTCTCTCTCTTTCAAATAAATAAATAAAATCTTCAAAAAAAAAAAAAGAAGAGAAAAATCTATGGTACTGTACTATATTTAAAAATCTGTGTATAAGCGGACTGATGCAGTTCAAACCTGTGTTATTAGGGGCCAACTGTATACTCGTGTGTACCGTGTGTGCACATACATCCACATATACCTGTGCTTGTGACTAAACATAGGAAACAGGACTGAAGGATCGTTGAGGTTTGCCCTTACTCTGATACTGGAGGCCAATCAGCACCCTCACAACTGATGGTGTCCAGTCATTGGAGATTTCTGCTCACACACACTTCGTACATGTGTTCACATCCACAGACACCCACCGGGGCGTTTGGCTGGTGTAGTCATTGGTCTCCTGCGCTCCACATCCCTCCTTATTCCAATCCAGTCCAGCACAGAGCTGCTGTCTGATTCATCTTCCTGAGCCTCAGCTTTCCATGTATCTCTCTGCTGCTCCAACACCCTCCATGGCTCCCCATTGCCCTCTAAGGAAGTCCAAAGCACTTTTGGCTCTGCCATTCCTCCTTCCAGTTCTTCAGGGGCTTCCCCAACTTCACGGGACCCCATAACCCTACATGGCATCAGTCAGCAAAGCCTCTTCACAAGTGGCCATCAAGCTTCCTTTGAGGTCCCCGTGAGGAGCTCCCTGCCTTCTGAGCTAGCCCATTTCACTTCATGACGGAGAGGCTGTAGTTATTTGGGCTTACTCGGGTGGAGACAAGCCAGGCTGGTTCCACTTCTGCTGCCTGCTGGAAGTTTTCTGTAACTTGTGGCTCCGTGGCTTAATCTTTGTGTCCTTTCAGTGGCACGCACCCGCGGGCGCCTCCGCATCTGGGTGGGCGCAGGCCGGTCCCTGTGCATTCTGGGGACTCACAGAGACAGCGGGTTCTGACACAGGGGGCTGTCAGAAATGCTTTTGGGAGGCCCCACTGTTCCCACTCTTTGCCACGAAGCATAGGGACTCAAGTGATCTCACCTCCCTAGTTCTGCTCCCCTCTCCCTCCAAGGTCTGCGGTCCCCTCTTTACTCTCCTGGAGCCCCCAGGCTGTCACAGCCCCAGTTCATTTTCTCTACTCCACCTCCCCCCCGCGCCATTATTTTTCTTACAGCCCATGCCCTTCCACAGGGCATATCACTTGCTTACTTCTTTTAATTATTTTCTGTTTCCCTTTTCTGGGAGGGATCTGTTCATGTGCAGATCCTCAGTGCCCAACATAGTACCAGGCACACAGGGCTCATCACCTGTAGAATGGCTGGCAGGCACTGGTTTCCCCTCTGTCACCTCCACTGGACAGGGAGCCCCATGATGGTGGAGTTCGTGCCTGGCCCTGTCTGCCTGGGTCCCAGTCTGGTGTGGGGCATACAAGGGGAGCTCAAGTCCATGTCTGCTGGTTGAATGAACAGAGGCCACTGCAGAGTTTTTGCCGTCCACAGCATGTGGGCACGGCTAAGGGCAGGATGAGCCACAGGGCAGAAGCAAAGAGGAGGAAACCCAGCTCCCTCTCTGGCGGGTCCATGCGTACACCTGGCTCCCAACAGGTGCTCTGGTTCACAAGTTGCAGCCTTAGGACCTGGGCAGGACATGGGCAAGGGGCATGGCAGGATTCTCAAGTGTTCCAAGAGAAGCAGGAAGAGCCAGGGGCCGTGGCTCAGGGCTACTAGAGATAGGGTGGAAATGCTTGGCTTTATGCCCTTCCCACAGCCTGCGGCGTCAGCCCCTTCCTGATACTTTCTGACCTCAGTTTTCCCAGCTGAAAAGTGGAACAGATAACAGGGCTGGCTTATAAGCAGACTGACACACACAGAGCAAGCACCCAAGTGTTCTCTTCATCGCTGTGAGGCATGACCATGATGATGATGAAAAAAATTAATAGGGAGAAACCCTTTCCAGTCCTGGGGGTTGTCTCAGACTCCCGTTCTGGCCTTTGGGTGGAGGAAGCAGGAGACCCAGAGAGGAGATAGCCAGGTCAGCGGGGGGCAAGGCCCAGGGAGGCCATGCTCTCCAACCGGTGGGAGAAAGGGGAAACTGAGGCAGAATCAGCTCCTAGTTCCTTTGCCGCACTGCGTTGTGGTAGGGTACAGAAGGTGGCAGCGTCAGAAGCCCTCCCACCAGGCCTGTTACCTTGCTGGGGCCTGGGAATGTGTCCTCATTGGTGTGGCCTCCATTGGCTCAGGGCAGAGAATGTCCTTGTCCTGAAGGTGTCAGGGTTAGTGGAAGAGCAGCCCTGACATGGAGTCCAGAGACTCCGACCCCAGTCTGGGCTCTGCCTGTCATTCACCCTGTGGCAAGTCACCCCCACCCATATCTGAGCCTCAGTTTTCCTCTTCTGCCCAACGGGAGGATGGGATGAGCCATTGTCTAATGCCTCCCCAACAGACAGGCTGTGGTTCTCTAGGGAAATGAGGTAATGCACATCAGCACGTGTCTGGCACGTAGTAAGTTCTCAATTAACACTGGGGCTCCCACACGCTTGAAGCTGTTCTCTGAAAGGACAGAAGGCAGGGATCCCCTCATACACCACCTGCCCCCCCATTTCTGCAATCAAGGGAGCCAGAGATGATGATGAAAATACCTGTGGGGTTCTTTGGTTGACCTCTGCCTCCTTCCAGCCATCCTGGCTACCACCACCACCACCTACTCTGGCTACCTCCAGGCATCTCGCCTCCCCTGTCCCTCTGGCTCCCCATGGCAGTGGGGTGACCGGCAGGGAGGCCGGTGGGGTTTCCCACCAACTTCTTCATAGACAGTATTTGGCTCTCTAGCATCTCTTCAGGTGGTTTAGACCTGGGCAGAGACCAAGGCTGCAGCTAGTTTGTTCTAGAATTTTTCATTTCTTTAGGGCCCAGGTTCTACAGACTTTGGAGATATCAAAACCTCAGTGGTCCTGGTGCTGAGGGTCAGAACTGAGCTCTGGTCACCGCAGATGGCATCTGTCACCTTCCACTGAAACCCCTACCTCCTCTCTCAGCTCTTATCCCTCCCTGCCCACAGGTGGGTCCGGGTCCATGAGGAGGCAGCCTGCGAGCCCCACCCCAGAAAGAACTGCTTCACCAGGCACCTTCCAAACAGTGGGGAACCCAGGACACCTGTGTGCCAGCTGGGGCCAGGGGAGAGTACATGTGGGCTCAGACTGGAAGTATGAGTTGGTATTTTCCCACTGAAACAATGGCAAGGTAAGGAGAGGTCACCCCAGACACCAGGCAGGCACGGAACGTTCTCCCAGGAACTCCCACTTCCGGGCCGCCTGAAGACATCGGGAGACAAGACTAGAGAAGTCGGCAGCAGCTGGGCCATGGAGGCCTTTGTGGGTCAAGCTGCTGAGTCCAACAGGAAGAGGGGAGCAATGAAGCCTGCCACCCCTAAAATGTGTGGGGATGAGGGGACAGTGCAGGCCCACAAACCAAGACGCCAAACTGCTAAGTACGATATGTTCTTTTTGCCTTCCTCGACCTTTGTAACAGCAAATTTAAACGTGGGTGTAAAGCCGTGGTTTTTATACGGCTGGATATTTATGGGACTAACATATTCTAGTGTAACTATCACAACTGAAAGGCAAAATACAAATTATACTTAATGAACATCAAAATAATACATTAAAATTATTGAAGTAAACCCACACTTTAATGAAAAATTTTGTAACTATGATGAAACATGATGAGATACGTTTATAAAATAAGATGCTTCCATAATTCCAACATTCAGTGCCTATCATACTGCCAATATAAAGAGTCGCTATTGGGGAGCCTTGGTGGCTCAGTGGGTTAAGCCTCTGCCTTTGGCTCAGGTCATGATCTCAGGGTCCTGGGATTGAGCCCCACATCGGGCTCTCTGCTCAGTTGGGAGCCTGCTTCCCCCTCTCCCTCTGCCTGCCTCTCTGCCTGCTTGTGATCTCTCTCTGTCAAATAAAGAAATAAAATCTTTAAAAATATATTTAAAAAGAAAGATTCAAATTTCTACCAAATTTCTCATATATTACATCTAGATCTACGTGTATACGAATTAAGAGTTGCATGGACTGTTTAGTAGGATAAAATGTTCCTCACCTACAGTGTGCGCGTCTATGTCAAATATTACGCTCCTTTGTGGGCATTTCTGGAATTCAAAGAGAATTAAGAACATGGACTCTAGACACTACTAGGATATTTTATCCTATAAGAATCCATTGCGATTTTCTTGAATGTTTACAGAAATAACCCTCTGCGGGCACGCCATCCAGAAGGAAGGATTCAGCAAGTATATCTATTTTTTATTTCGCCCAAGCACTGGTGCAGTGTCCATCTCTGTTGCAGGTAGAGGCACCCTCTGAGGACATAACAGACAGAGTTGCTTTTTGTTTCAAGAGCTTAGAGCAGGAAGCGTTTCCCCATTTGGGCCTGATCAGTGTTCATTGCGGGATCCTGGGTTGTGCCATGCAGCGTGTGCGGCCAGATACTGCCCGACCTAGGCCTATAAGGGGTTCCTTCCCACATGCAACATCAGTGCCGTGTTTCTGCTTGGGGGCTCCTGGAGCAGGGGCCCTCTTGCTGGCTCTCAGGGCAGTAGTAGCATGCAGAGCCCCTAGTTGGAATCTCATGTTAGCAAAACGGCTGTGGAAGCTTCAGGGGACAGAATTAGAGGGCAGTGAGGAGTCTGGGGGGCTTTGAGGTGGGCACTGTTGGGGTGATTTCTGGATGAGAAAAGATGGAAGTGTGGACAGAAGAGAACCTTCTGGAACCTTCTAGAACCTTCTCTCCAAGGCTGGGTGGGAGGGGGGGCATAGACAAATAATCAGACAGCAGAAGGAAGGATAGTTCAGAATCAAGGACAAAAGGGGATCAGGATCCGCCCAGGCCTGAGCTACCTGACGTACCCAAGCAGTTAGCGAGTGGCTGACTGGCCAGGGGCCAAGACTGGTGACCCTCCCGAGGGAGGACAGTACTAGAGGGGTCAAGACTTTGGGTGGGGGTACCGCTGAGGCTGAATGTAAGGTGGAGGACAGGCTGGGGCTGGGGAGGAGCAGCCGGCCCCAGAAGAAGCCATCCACAGGCAGGGCCTGCTTGGTTTGGGGCCCAGGGCCTAGAGGCATCAGGCTGGACAAGATGACCTCATAGGGAACCCTTCCAACTCCAGGCTCCTTGCCCTGATCCCAAGGGCTAAAACTCCGTCCGCGTCCTCCACACTCCATGTCTACACCTGGCAGCCCTCGCAGATGGTTATCTCCCCTTCCCCCACCCCACGCCTCCACCCGCCCGCCTGTCCGGCTGCCAACAGCCCCACTCCCGGCCTTTCATCTCGTGCCACAGCAGCCGGCCGCGACGCTGGAGTCCCCCGCCCCCCGAGCTGTCCAGCTCCAAGGCTTCTCCTGGGCTTGGGCCCCATGGGGCTATAAGCTGGGTCCCCCAGGGCCTGTGCTTCCTGCAGCAGCCCCTACACAGGGGGGCCTGGGGACACACTTCCCCTGGCACTGAAGCCAGAGCACACCTCTCCCACCCCACCCCTGTCTTTCCACCTTCCCTCCACCATTCCTCACCCCCAAGAGTCCTCCTGGCTCTGGATCCCTCTTCTCGCCCTGTTCTCTCTGGCTGGAGGGCCCCAGACAGCCAGGAAGAGGCCAGGAGACCACACGAGAAGGCTCCACGATCGGAGGGACAGACATTGGGAATGACAGGCACCCTTTTCCCCATAAGAATTTTCTTCTCTGCCTGGGATTGGCGGAGGCAGGGGGATGGCTGAACTGACCAGCTTCTTAGGCGGAGGGGTGGCCGCTATAGGCATCAGCCCCTTCCAGCCCCTTCTAGCCCCAGCCCTCTGCCCAAGGCCCCAGGACATGAGGGCAGGAGTGTGGGGGTGAGGCCAACTGGCAGAGGTAGGGAGGAGGGACGAGATAAGTTCTCTGTGATACTGGTGGGTGGCAGCAGCCCTCTGGGAGGCCGGGAGGGAAGCCGAAGATCCTTTGATGGGGGCAGGTAGGCTGGAGCAAGAACCCCAATTTGCCCTCTAGGGCTTGCTGTGGACGGAGATACAGAGGAGACAGAAAAGGTTGGAAGAGAGCCTCCTCCTCTGGCCTGGGGTGAGTTGAGGCTAAGTCATATCCTGGCCGTCCTCCTGCCTCCCGCAGAAAAGAACAGAAATCACACCTGACAGAGGGGGGCAGAGGCTTTGTCCAGAAACCACATCCCACCCCCAGGCTTGGGCACCCTGTGTGTATAGACCGGTGTATAGAACTCGTGCCAGGCCCACCGGTCTATGGTCATCCGGCCATGGTCATCCAGGAGCCAAGCCAGGATATGGGGGTGCCTCCTGCCGGGCTGGAGGGCTCCTGAAGGCAGAGACAACTGCGTCTGCCAAGCCACGGGACTGGGGGCTGCTGCCCACTGCCCATGACATTGGGGTGACTTTCCTGAAGCCCCCGTTCACAGCCTCATTACAGAACATCCCCCACCCCGGGCATCCCAGGAGCTGCTCAGGGGGGAGCAGGATGTGGGGAGCACTGTCATCACCCCCCCAACTCTTTGCAGGAACCGGGGAGAGCAGCGAGGGCAGCCGGGGAGAGGGGAGGCCAGAACCAAGACAAGGGCAGCGGACGTGCTCACTGCCCGAGCTCAAGACCCACTGTTTGGGGAAAAGGGGGCCAGGAAGAACATGTTTGTGCATAGAGGGAGGCAGAAGAATTACCCCCGGGGAGGGAAGCGTCTGGTGGGCGGGGGAAAGAGGGCGGTCCATATTATGCTGTTTACTTGCGTACACTATTGAGACCCATTCATGCAAGAACGTCTTCACCTACGACTTGTGGAATTAAAAGACACAATAAATAGTGAGATTCAAATAAAAGGTTGGGTTTAGTTTATAAAAATGTACCAATGTTTGTCTCTTAGCTAGTACAGAGCTACCCCAGTGATACAGGCTGTTAACAACGGGTGAAACTGGGTGGAGAGGTTCCATCTTTGCAACTTTTCTGCCCATCTAAAGTTATTGCAAAATAAAAAATGATGTTTAAAAATATAGTAAAAGCACCCCCCCCCAAGAAAGGACTGCCACTGGGAAGGTTCATTTGCTACCCTGCCACACTGGGTGCCGACACTGACCTGATCGGGAGGCTGGGGGAGCAGGCCGACAGCAGGAGAGGGTGCTGGGCTCCTTTTACTGAGCACAGCTGGTTGGGGGCCTCAGTGCTGGACCAGAGGGCATCAGGGAGGTCTGTCTTGGTGGGTCAAGGGACTTCCAACAAGTGGTTAATGGAAAGCCAGGCAGCCAGGCAATCCAACATGGCGTGATGAGGTCTGGCGGGCAAAACGTCGGATCCGAACCCAGACTCAGGGGGAGGTAACACCTCATCATTTTCATCTTACTGAAAAGTAAGTAGGAGACGGATGGCAGGGGAGAAGGGATGAAAGTTTTCTAGAGGGAAGACCTGCCCGTAGCTGGTCCTTCGGCTGGAGTGTGGGGTGGAGGGTATGGCAGCTTGGGGCCACGACCAGAGCCTGGAGCTTGGAGTCCAGACTCCATGCTCATGGTGTTTTTGGGCACATCGCTTACACTCTTCGGGCCTCAGTTTCCTCATCCATAAAATGGAAATTATCGTCTCATCTGCCCTGCCTGCCTCCCAGAGCTGTTGTTAGCGTCATCTGAGAACCGTACCGTGGATGGGCCTGCTGTGGAACATGATGGCCCTGGGAAAGTGGGCCCCGAGTCTGCAGGGAATGGGGGGGGGGCACACCATAGGCAGCGATGGCCGTGCACTGCCCCGGATGCAGACCTTGGAGGATCTCCCCGTGGCAGGGCCCTCCCTGGTAGCCAGTGTCTTCCCAGAACTGCCCACCCCCCAATGGAGCCAAGTCCCCAGGAGATAGGCCCGAGTCCCCCACGGTAGTTGGGGGCAGGCAGGGGGGCCTGGGAGAGCAGGCTGCCAGGGCTGGGAAGATGCTGGGGTGGGGATGGAGGTATCTGTGAGGGCCCAAGCCCAGGGGGGAAAAAATTCTTGCTGGAGCTGTATAATTAAAATCCTATTAAGCGGCGCCTGGCAGTCTCCTATCAACCCCAGCAAGGCTCCACGCAGAACCCTCTCACAGCTGCGGCACCCTGCTCTCCGGGGAAACCAGCTCGGGGCTGGCTCTGTGCGGGGAGAGCCAGGGGCCAGGACATGGCCGGCCTTGGGCAGGGCCGGGGTGGGCCAGGATGGGCATCGGGGAGGGGGAGTGCGGTCAGGGCTTCGGGCCAGGCCTGCCTCTGGGCCCCACCCTGGCATCCCTTCCACCACCACCCCTTGTCCTGGAGGGCTCAGCGTCCTCTCCACCCCTTCAGCCCCTCTGTCCAGGGCCACAGCACCCGTCTTCTGACCTCCCGTCCTCCTTCCCTCTCTCCCAGGCTCCCAGCTCTGCTCTGGGCAGCTCCTCCCCAATCTCCCAACCTTCTCAATTCAGGGTTGTCATCCTCTGGTGCTCCCCCTTCTCTCAAGCCTTCCCCCTGCCTTAGGCAGCTTCCCTTTCCCCTCTCCTGCTCAGGTCCAAGCCCCTCTTCCGTGCAGCCTCCCATGACTCTGGACCCAAATTCTACTTAGCCTCCCCAGTGTGCCCGGCTCTCTCATACTTACTCGGCTACACACTGCCGTCCTTCCCTGGATCTATACCCTGAGTCCATCAGTGTCTTGCCTCCCCCATCAGACTGATTACTGCCACCCCTCCCTCGGGAGGGCTCCCTGCCAGCCTCGAGCCAACTGGAGTTTGTTTGACAAGCTCAGGGGTGGATTGGTGTCCCCTCAGGAAGGCCTTCATCATGAGAGCCCTGGGATCCGGTCAAAGCAACAGAATCCTGGGCAGAAAGGGGAGCATCTGGTGGGACCCAGGGGCTCCCCACCATCCCCTCTGACCAAATGGCCCAGAGAGGAGCTCCGGAAGCAGGACTGATGAAGATGGAGAGGCCAGCTGGGCCCTGGCATTGGCCCCTGAAGAGTGCATCCTGATACCTTCCCAGACCCACACCCCCAGTTTGGGAGCCTGGCCCTCAGCTTTCCCCCTTGGGCCTCTAATAGGAGGGACTGCTCTAATCCCTTCTGAGGAGGTGAGGGCCCGTGATAATCTGGCCCCTCTGTCCTCCGCCCAGGGCCAGCCCTGGATGACCAAGAGGGCAGGCGTGGCGGGAAAGGCGTGAGGGAAGCAGGCCACCTGGATGCCAGCCTCTGGAGGTGGGCCCCTCTCTGTCACTCCTGGACTCCCGCCTGGGTAACCAGGCAGGGACGTGCTGAGTGTCTCGAGGGCCCTGTCCCCTGCCACCACACCAGCCTGAGCTCACCAGGCTTCCCCTGATTCTCTGAGACTTCTAGAGAAGAGGATCTCACTCCCTCGTTCAGAACCCCTCTGGGATCCCAAAGGAAGGCAGGACCGTGGCACGCTGCCCTTTGACTTTTCCAACCAGTCTGAGTCTTTTACAGCCCACCGCACAGCCTGGGACCCTCCTCCCGTCCAGAGGGACCACACCTTCCGGCAGGTGTCTGGCTCCTTGTGACTGAGAACTAAGGGCAGCCACTCTTTTGGTCTGAGGGGAGGTGACATAGGACAAGGGAGCTCCCCCACCAGTCCCCTCCCTCAGGGCAAACCAGGAGTCAGAAGTCAAGGGCTCGAGTCTGACTCTTGCCTCCCAGCTGGCCGTGGGAACTTGAGCAGCCATCATGCCCCTCTGGGACCCCATTTGACCACCTTTAGAATCTTTGAATGCAGACATTGACTCTCCTCTCTCCCTGACGCTGTTCTTCCCATTCCCCCCATCAGGCCCTACCCCCCAGACACTCCCCTCCTGCCTCCCCCTTTCCAACAGGCGCCCACCAACTCCTCTCCTCACCCATCTCGCTGGTCTCCTAATCTAGCGCCGGCCAGGTGCTGAGTGATGGGGTCACAGAGACAAGACACGGTCTCTGTCCATTGTGCCCGTTCCCCGGGATTCATGTCATTTAGGGGAGATGTGAAACTGGAAATTGAAGCAAAGACAGCTCAACCGAGAAACAGAGAGAGGGCTGAATACTCCATACAGGTTTGTGCAAGTGAACAAAAACCACTCAGGGTTTTCGTTCTACGGGACCGGGTGAGTTTCTGAGCATAGATTTGATGTAACATTGGAGGTGGAAGGGACTTTGGAGATGACCCAGTGACACTGAGGCTCAGGGAGGGACATGCCTTACCCAAGGCCTATAGCTTGTAGCATTGGGCCCATTTGTCTACCAGACCAAATGGAAGAAGCTAGTCCTTCTGGGGGATGGGGTCCTTTTCCAAAGTCCCCCAGGGTGAGGATGGCTAAGAGAGGTTAGCAGCCGGGCTGCATGACTTTCTGTCCCCTGTGCATTTAAACCCAGCTAGCCGATCTGTCCCTGAGAAGCAGGTGGTTGCCAGAGGGGGCGCTGGGCAGGAGCCCCTGCCTGACCTTGATATCAGCCTCAGGAGCCTCGTCCTGGGAAAATCTGGAGCTTCTGTGGTAGGGCGTGGAGGAAGGAGAGATTCATTCTGGCAGTGGGGGCGCCGAAGGGCTTTCTCTGGGGTGGGGACAGGGAGAGGAGGCCCACTCTGGACCCTACCCATGATTTCCCCACCCCAAGTCTGCCTAGAACCGTCTTCTGAGCTGCCCTTCTATGCAAGTCTCACCACTGCTGAGTCCTTACCGGCGGGAAAGCTGCAGCTCAGGTCAAGGTCCCTCATGTGAAAACAAGAGACGGAGGATCCTAGAAGGGCGCTGACACCCCCACTGAGCCACACAGATCCAGGTTCCCCGCCTTCTCTTTGCTCTAAATCACTTTATCGGGCTCTGGCCACTAACAGAGAGTCTCCAGGCCCGAAGGACCCTGAAAAGACACATCCTGTTACGGAAAGAGGCCCATGAGGGAGACAGGGTGGGGACAGAAGGGAGGAGCAGGAGCCAGACTCTTTTTGATTCTGGTTCCCTCTGCTTCCTGACACGGCCTCTCCCCACAGCTCCCGCGTAAGATCTCAAGTGAGACCCTCACAGCTGCAAGGGCGAAGGCTCAGCCAGGGGCAGCCACACACCTGGTCCAAAGCTGCAATGACGTCACCTCCTGTCTTCCCGGATGTGGGATCTTCCCATGATGACAGAGTCCATGAGCCTTTCCTTCCGAGTCGAAGACAGTGTTGTGGGGGCAGGCGTTGGGTGGGTGGGTTGGGGGGGAAGCCTGGGTGCCACTGCACCCCAGAAAAGGATCTAGGGTACCAGACAAGGCAGAATGCCTGCTCTTTTGTAAGTCAAGCACTTTTCTTAGAGGCCCCGATCCACAAAAGGGCACGGTTTTTCTGGAAGTCTACCCTCTCTCTCTTGCCGCAGCTCAAACCCCTGTGCATCCCGGAGTCATTAGCACCAAACAACTCAGTTAGTGAATGCAGAAGGATTTCTCTTTTGCCACAGTCCCAGCGCAGCCGTGGAAGAAGTTAACCACAAGATCCCAGCTCTCGGGAAGCTTACGGCTTTGTGAGCAATACAGTCTCCCTGGAAATCCCCCACACCTCTTAGCCATTCCCCTGCTCCCAGCCTTTGCTTTTTCCTCAGGGGCCCGAATTTCACTAACCGAATTCTGTGTTCTCCAAATTCTGTGCTTTTCCCTCTGCACCGTGCCTTCCCAGTTGGACAAGTCATTCCCCTCTCTAAACCTCCGGCTCCTTGTCAATAAAAAGGAAGGCCCTATCCCCCTTTGTCGGGGGGTGTCTTGAAGATCTCACAGGTCACTAAGCACCGGTTGGCAGAGTCAAACAAGGTCAAAAGTCTGGCCTTGCTCTCAGACCTCAGAGGGCAGCCTCTGCCTTCCCCAGAAGAGGCAGAGTCGCGGGGTTTCTCCTGTCCCTGAAGGCAGAGCCATCCTCAACACCAGCATGCTGGTGCCTTCCTACTTCCTGCCAGTGTCAGCATCCTTCCCCGCCACCCCCACTTCATCCCACCCAGCCCCACCCAGCCCAGCCCCACGCAGGGTGACAGCATCACCAGCCTCACAGCGGGGGCCTCTGGCAAGCTGACAAGAGGCAGGGTGGGGGTCCCTCCACTCCCCAAGTCCTATTACCTAAAGTGCCACCGCCCCGACTCTGTAGTAATTGGGGGGCTCATTTGCATTTTGCCTGCGTGTGGTTTCAGAGAGGCTCCCTGCCCACCGCATGCCAGGGCTCCTCAGCTGTCTGCCCAAGCCCACAGTAAGCTTCCAGAGACAGAGAAGCACTGGGGAAAGACAGGAAGTTGGAGTTGGAAGGGGCACTGTGCCCCAGCTTCTCCCAGGAAGGGGAGACTTGGCAGGGTCCCCAGACCTCACGCCAGTCCTGGCTCTGGGGCCAGGGTGGGGATGGTGGGGGTGACGTCCTCCACCGCCCTCCCTGGTCTCAGTTTCCTCATCTGTAAACTGGGGCTAATAACACTTAACGAGCGAGGGGGGTAGGGGGCGTGTAATTAGCACCTACTGGCGCTGGGCTTTGAAGTCAGGTAGGGGAGGGGGCTGGGCGGGTGAGAGGGAGTTGGATCAAGCTGAAGGCCTGAGTGCACGGGCCTGCGGTGGGCTGCAGGGAGAGACCCAGGATCTTCTCTCATCGGGGAGAGATCGCACACCTATGGGAGGTCTTGGAGAGCAGAGGTAGGCAAGCAGATCCAAGGCCTGGGGCCACAAAGTGTTCCAGGTGTGAAACAAAATGCCCCAAGCCATCCTAGCAAGGAGCTGGTACCCCACCGCCCCCTCATGGATGGGGCGCTGCCAGGATGAGGAGGGGGGCAGCGGGATCCAGACCACAGGCTCCATCCCATCGTGCTGCCTCGAGCCCCAAGACCCCAGTTCTTGGCACATGCCTAGGCACACCCAGGGCGGGTCTCCAGGGATAGAGCAACAACAGCTCTGGGCACATGGGCTCATGGACAACTCATGAAGAGGTTAGAGAGGCTGGGGATGGTGGGAGGGAAGGAGGCTTTGGGGACTGAGCCCAAGGAGGTGAGGACAGGAGGGAGGGAGCACCACCTCCCACGCCCTTGGCCTTTTCGCTGGCCCCACGACGTCAGGGCTGAGTCACAGGGAGAGGCTGCTGTCCAGCAGAGGTGGGAGGACCCTGGGGACCAAGTCTGGACACTATCCCAGCCCAAGCAGTGTGTGGGGCACCTTTGGCCGGGTTGGCACCATCCAAGGATGCAGGCTTGAGCTAAACATCCATAGTCCAGCCACCCACGCCTGGGAGGCAGAGCCTCCAATGGGTCTGGGAGGCTCTAGAGGTCCATCTGGGAGAGTCAAGAAGTCATCTTTGGTATC